>NC_064923.1:97002705-97620665 GCF_023897955.1 Schistocerca gregaria | reverse complement strand
CATCCCAAGGAGATATGACGTTGAAGAGTAAGAACTGCTTCTCGAAATATTTCAGAAACATGAGCATGGACAGATTCCCATTTTTGTACATGAGGGAGAAGAAAGTAATAGTAAAGCATTAAGGGACAATTACGGTGATGATGAGTTTCTGGACTACAGCCATGACGAGAAAAATACAAGAAATTAACAGTGAATTGGAAGGAAAATGTTTCCTTTTCTTTATTTTCCTTCATGTCTTATGTAAAGTGAATTCATTATTAAAATTGAACTTTATAGTCAAATATTGTTTCTTCATTGAAGTTCCATCAGTTTTTCTCGGTTTTTCTTTGAAATTTAAAGATATATTCATTCATGATCGAGTGTGCCTGTACTAACAAATTCCATCTACTTCCAACCATGTTTCGCATCACACATTTTACCGCCAGACCACACCACACCAAAGTTGTATGTTTTCGTACACCTCGATACACACTCCACATGTCACCTGTTGCGACTTGAGGCACTACCGTTAGCTAGAGTTTCAGCGGCTCTTCCTATCGTGTAAGTGCATCGTTTCCGTAACTCTAATTCATCATAATTCGGGGAATTTATACGAAACGTTAATAAACTACGTACCCATCTAAAACCAGATCAAACTTCCTACTGCTATCGCCGACGTTAGCCAGCAGAAACAAACAAGCTGCCGACTAGAATTTCTGTGTAGAGAGGTATGCATTCTCCGAAAATTATTTAGAGCAGTTAGTCCACGAACCCACGCGAATTGTAAATGGTTGCGAAAACACACTTGACCTCTTGGCCACAAACAATCCAGAGCTGATAGAGAGCATCATGACTGATACAGGGATTAGTGATCACAAGGTCATTGTAGCTAGGCTCAATACCATTTCTTCCAAATCCATCAGAAACAAACGCAAAATAATTTTATTTAAAGAAGCGGATAAAGTGCCACTAGAAGCCTTCCTAAAAGACAATTTCCATTCCTTCCGAACTGACTATGCGAATGTAGACGAGATGTGGCTCAAATTCAAAGATATAGTAGCAACAGCAATTGAGATATTCATACCTCATAAATTGGTAAGAGATGGAACGGATCCCCCGTGGTACACAAAAAAGGTCCGAACGCTGTTGCAGAGGCAACGAAAAAAGCATGCGAAGTTCAGAAGAACGCGAAATCCTGAAGATGGGCTAAAATTTACAGACGCGCGAAATTTGGCACGTACTTCGATGCGAGATGCCTTTAATAGGTTCCACAACGAAACATTGTCTCGAAATTTGGTAGAAAATCCGAAGAAATTCTGGTCGTATGTAAAGTACACAAGCGGCAAGACGCAGTCAATACCTTCGCTGCGCAGTGCCGATGGTACTGTTATCGACGACTGCGCCGCTAAAGCGGAGTTATTGAACGCAGTTTTCCGAAATTCCTTCACCAGGGAAGACGAATGGAATATTCCAGAATTTGAAACACGAACATCTGCTAGCATGAGTTTCTTAGAAGTAGATACCTTAGGGGTTGCGAAGCAACTCAAATCGCTTGATACGGGCAAGTCTTCAGGTCTAGATTGTATACCGATTAGGTTCCTTTCAGATTACGCTGATACTATAGCTCCCTACTTAGCACTCATATACAACCGCTCGCTCATCGATAGATCTGTACCTACAGATTGGAAAATTGCGCAGGTCGCACCAGTGTTCAAGAAGGGTAGTAGGAGTAATCCATTTAACTACAGACCTATATCATTGACGTCGGTTTGCAGTAGGGTTTTGGAGCATATACTGTATTCAAACATTATGAATCACCTCGAAGGGAACGATCTATTGACACGTAATCAGCATGGCTTCAGAAAACATCGCTCTTGTGCAACGCAGCTAGCTCTTTATTCGCACGAAGTAATGGCCGCTATCGACAGGGGATCTCAAGTTGATTCCGTATTTCTAGATTTCCGGAAAGCTTTTGACACCGTTCCTCACAAGCGACTTCTAATCAAGCTGCGGAGCTATGGGGTATCGTCTCAGTTGTGCGACTGGATTCGTGATTTCCTGTCAGGAAGGTCGCAGTTCGTAGTAATAGACGGCAAATCATCGAGTAAAACTGAAGTGATATCAGGTGTTCCCCAGGGAAGCGTCCTGGGACCTCTACTGTTCCTGATCTATATAAATGACCTGGGTGACAATCTGAGCAGTTCTCTTAGGTTGTTCGCAGATGATGCTGTAATTTAGCGTCTAGTAAGGTCATCCGAAGACCAGTATCAGCTGCAAAGCGATTTAGAAAAGATTGCTGTATGGTGTGTCAGGTGGCAGTTGACGCTAAATAACGAAAAGTGTGAGATGATCCACACCCCTTCCAAAAGAAATCCGTTGGAATTCGATTACTCGATAAATAGTACAATTCTCAAGGCTGTCAATTCAACTAAGTACCTGGGTGTTAAAATTACAAACAACTTCAGTTGGAAGGACCACATAGATAATATTGTCGGGAAGGCTAGCCAAAGGTTGCGTTTCATTGGCAGGACACTTAGAAGATGCAACAAGTCCACTAAAGAGACAGCTTACACTACACTCGTTCGTCCTCTGTTAGAATATTGCTGCGCAGTGTGGGATCCTTACCAGGTGGGATTGACGGAGGACATCGAGAGGGTGCAAAGAAGGGCAGCTCGTTTTGTATTATCGCGTTATAGGGGAGAGAGTGTGGCAGATATGATACACGAGTTGGGATGGAAGTCATTACAGCATAGACGTTTTTCGTCGCGGCGAGACCTTTTTACGAAATTTCAGTCACCAACTTTCTCTTCCGAATGCGAAAATATTTTGTTGAGCCCAACCTACATAGGTAGGAATGATCATCAAAATAAAATAAGAGAAATCAGAGCTCGAACAGAAAGGTTTAGGTGTTCGTTTTTCCCGCTCGCTGTTCGGGAGTGGAATAGTAGAGAGATAGTATGATTGTGGTTCGATGAACCCTCTGCCAAGCACTTAAATGTGAATTGCAGAGTAGTCATGTAGATGTAGATGTAGAGAATGCAGAGATGTTGGAGGAACAGGAGGAGGTGGGGGAAGGGGATCAGTCCATACAGGAGCCCTGTGGGGGAAAGAAGGCGAATATGGAAGTCAAGACGGAGTGCATCGTGTCCAAGGATTTGGAGGGCCTTATAAAAGCAGATGGGGGCGGAGATCCAGGCAATGCTAGCATAACAGAGGATAGGATGGATGCGGGCCTCTCCAGCTTTTTTTTCTTTATTGTTATTTTCAAACCTGTTTACAGGCAGCCCTGCAGCAGCATACTACGCCGCTCTTTGGCCTCAGAGAAACACACAAGATACAAATGAAGACAATGTGAGACAAAAATACAGTGGACATATAAACGGAGACAAACACTTCTTAAAATACATGGAGCCATTCACGGGTGTAGAGTCGAAGATAAAAGTTGTTCAGACACTTGAACACAGTCACAGATGACAATTGTCACACATGAACGTAGGTGCACAAAACTAAATAACACTGAACCACTTAAGCACAAACGACGGCACACACAGACACATGAGGTGTTGATCTCCAGCGCACGAATGGTCACTAACTGTGTATGAGTCTGGGGACCTGCCAAGAGACGAGGAGGGGGGGAGGGGTTGAAGAGGGAGAGGAGAGAAACGATGCCATGGGCAGGGGAGGTAGGGGGAGGGGAGAAGGGGGGGGGAAGCCTTGGGGAAGAGGGGTGGAGGAAGGGGATGGGGGAAAAGGAGAAAGAAGGGAGGGCGGGTGCCAAGAGGATAGGACACAGGAAGTGGGTGCATGGAGGATCAAAGTTCATAGGAGGGGTAGATGGAGGGGAGGAGGACATCATCAGGGAGTGGGAGCTGGCGGAAGCCACCTTGGGAGAGGCTAAGGAGGGTGGAGAGATGGAGACCGGGTGGGACGTGGGAATACAAGCGCCGCAGCAGGTGGTGGTGGGAGAGGATGGGTGAGACAAGCGGGTGAGGAGGGTCGAGTTTGTGGGAGGTGTACAGGATCTGTATCCTTTCAAGGAAAAGGGAAAGGAATGGGATCGTACAGGATCCGCACTGAGGGAGGCGAGATGGATGCTATAGGCGAAGCGGAGAGCATGGCGTTCCAGGATTTGTAGGGATTTATAAAAGGTAGGGGGGGGGGGTGGAGATCCAGGTCGGATGGGTGTAGCAAGGGATAGGGCAAATGAGGGATTTATATGTGTGGAGAATGGTAGAGGAGTCCAGACCCCAAGTACAGCCCAAAAGGAGCTTGAGGAGATGGAGTTGGGAGTGTGCCTTGGCTTGGATTGTCCAGAGATGGGGGCTACAGGAGAGGCAACGGTCGAGGGTGACGCCAAGGTACTTGAGGTTGGGAGTGAGGGCGATAGGACGCCCATAGACGGTGAGATAGAAATCAAGGAGGCGGAAGGAAGGGGTGGTTTTGCCTACAATGATCGCCTGGGTTTTGGAGGGATTGACCTTGAGCAACCACTGGTTGCACCAAGCAGTGAACCAGTGAAGATGGGATTGGAGAAGGTGTTGGGAGCGCTGCAGGGTTGGGGCAAGGCCAAGGAAGGCGGTGTCATCAGCAAACTGGAGAAGGTGGATGGGGGGTGACGGCGGCGGCACGTCCGCCGTATACAAAAGGTACGGGGGGGATGGAGCCTTCGGGCACACTGGCGGAGTGAAAAAACGTGGATGTTTCCTTGTTATGGATGGTGACGTAGGAAGGACCGTCGGAGAGAAAGAAGCCGATCAAACGGACGTAGTTAATGGGAAGGGCGAAGGTTTGGAGCTTGAAGAGGAGACCGGAATGCCATACGCAGTCATAAGCTCGTTCCAGGTCCAGGGAGAGGAAGATAGCGGAGCGACGGGAATTAAGCTGGTCGGAAAGGAGATGTGTGAGGTGAAGGTCGTCGGAAGAGAAGGACGGCTGAAAGCCACACTGTGTAAAGGGAAAGAGGCGGTGCTGGCGGAGATGCTGGTGGATGCGTGGATGAGTTGGGTGAGGATAGATTCCAGGACCTTGCTGAAGACTGAGGTAAGGCTGATGGGACGGTAGGAAGAGACGGTGGACGGCGGTTTGACAGGTTTAAGGAACATCAGGATATGGGAGGTATTTCACAGGTCAAGGTAGTAACCGGTGGACAGGACTACATTGTAGAGCCCGGCCAAGGTGGAGAGGAAAGAGACAGGAGCGTCACGAAGGTAGGTGACACGATCGTGACCAGGAGCAGTGTTGCATTTTGTGCGGAGTGTTGCAATGATATCCTGTGTAGTGATCGGGGCATTGAGTTCCGTGTGTGCAATGTTGTCCAAGTACTGGAAACCAGGCGCGAGGGGAGGGACAGAGGTGTCAGGTCGATCGCGGACATCCAGGAAGAGGGAGTAATCGAACTGGCGATCATCGGGGATGGAAAAGACATCGGACAGGTACGAGGCAAAGTGATTGGCGTTACTAAGGGTGTCAGGGAAGGGGTGATCATCATGGAGAAGAGGACAATAGGGGGAGGGTTTAGTTACAGTAAT
Organism: Schistocerca gregaria; assembly: GCF_023897955.1. Lineage (NCBI taxonomy): Eukaryota > Metazoa > Arthropoda > Insecta > Orthoptera > Acrididae > Schistocerca > Schistocerca gregaria. The sequence goes on along the minus strand of NC_064923.1, from coordinate 97,615,158 downwards.
GCGACCAGAACGTAGACGAGTTGATAGGTAGGGTAGCATTTAAACAGGTGCATGTCTGTCGCCAGTCCCGGCATTTCTTAGCCGCGAGCAAATTACGAATGTGTCGCTGGAGTTGCCGGTGGCGTCGTAGTGTGTCCGGGTCACACATGTGGAGGAAGGCACAGTAGAGACGGCGGATTCACGGAGGAGGATGACGGCATGTGGGGGTAAGATAGGATGGTGGGGGTAGACAGCGACAGTAGGGACGTAGGCCTCCACCGCCTCAGACAAGGTCTGCTGGAGAAAGGAGGTGGTATGGGTTACATCGTCAGGGTGGCGGTAGGTGAAGGGGTGGCCATCGACCTGGGTGGAGAGGGTATCCCGGTAGGCATTCCAGTTGGCACGGAAATAGTCATGGACGCACCTAGGGGGAGGGTCATTACGAGGGTCGGGGTGGGGCGACGACCGCCTGAAACAGTGAGGAGGACAGGGAGATGGTCGCTCCAGGACATCCACCGTTATGCGGCCAATGAGGTTGGCGGAGGAAAGGACAACATCACGAGTGGAGTTGGATTCAGGACGGGTGTGCTGGGGGATGGGGAGGAGAGGAACCGATGCCACCGCCGTAACTGGACGGCGGAACGACTGTGGATGTTGAGGTCGGCGGCGGTCACGTAGGACGAGAAGGTACGGTCAACGTGGGAGAGGAAGTCGAACGGAATAGGGGCTTTAGGGCGGACATAGACGGTGGCGCAAGAAACAGTAAGACTGGGGAAGAAGAGACTAAGGATCAGGTGTTCGGTGGGGTCGGGAAGGAGAGGCTGGAGCCAAACAGGGATCTGGCGGTGGTGACCAATGGCAACTCCGCCACGCCCAATCGGGAGGGGATTATAAGAATGGTGAAGGAGGTATGGCGAAGTGTGGATGGTGTGGTGGGGTTGGAGGAAGGTTTCATTGAGGAGGAAGGCGTCCACGCCGTGGGTGGCAAGGATGTGCGGGAAGAGGTTCTTGTTGGTGGGAAGGGAGCGGATGTTGTTGAAAAGGATACGGTGCTGTCGCGCCATGACAGGGATTTAGACAAGGGTGTCAAGACGGGAGAAGGTGAAATGGGCCTGGTTGTTGGAGTAGGTGGCGTACATTTTCAGGAGGAAAACGGAACGGGCGGCGAGGGATACCTGTTGGAGGGTGTGGGGGCGCTGAAGAGGGTGAACATTCTGAAGGACGATGCTGAGGAATCTGATAATGTCCTCAGCAGTACAGGGTGGACGAAGGTAATTGCCGGGAGGGGTGGGGGCGTCCAGAGGGCAGACAGGAACGTTGAGCTCAGGAGTGGTAGGATGGAGTCAGGCTTTAGATTATCTGGGAGTAAGTGGTGTGAGGGAGGTTACAGGTATTACAGGAGGGGGGGACGAGACTGGGGCACTGCCTGAGAAAGTGGGCTTGCCTACAGTGTGGGCAGGTGGGGGCCTTGCGGCACTATGATGTAGGGTACGCATTATACCGCAAGCACCTCTGGCAGGAGAGGGATTGAGGAAGGGAACAGAAAGGGTCAACTTGGTAGCGGCGATGAAAGAGAAGGGCGCCCTCCTTCTGGAGACGGTCGATGGAGGGGCGTGTTCGGAAAAGACCTGCATAAGGCGGGTGGGGCCAGCGGAGTTAGGGATCCGGCGAACCGCGCGCACCCCCAGATGGGGATGCGCCTTAAGCTCCGCCAACACCTCCTCCTCCGTGATCGCCGGAATAAACCGAGTGATCACAGCGGTGAGGGTCGGCAGCCGACGCGGGGGTTGGGGTTGGCGATAGGGAGACGGGGAAGGAGCAGGCGTGAGGGAGGCAATAGGGCCAAAGCGGGTGACAGGGATGTGGGAAAGGAGGTCCGTGTGGAGGGTAGGGCTGGGGGAGGAGATGAGCACCGAATCATGTCGAGGAGTGAGAAGGGAGATGGGGGCATGAGGGAAATGCTGGCGAAGGAAGAGGGTGAGGATCTGGGCTTCAAGAAAGTAGGAATCAGGATGGGAGAGGAGGTAGCGGTAGGAGGGGGAGATGGAGTAGTAGGAGCAGGAGGGGGCAGGTGGGGAGACATCCACGGCATCATGGCTTGGGGAAGGTGGACGAGGCGGAGTCTTTTTGGGAGTAGAGGAAGCAGGGGTGCCAGTGGGGCGCTTGACAGCGGCGGGGGAGTCTGGGGGCTGGGCACACCATGTGATAGCGGTGGCAGCGGCTGAGGGGGAGGTGTAGACGATGGCAGTGGTGGTGGCTGTAGAAGAGGTGGTAGGATTTGACATTATGATGAGAGGAAAAACACAAGACAAGAAAACAAACGAGAGACGGGCAGGGCGACGAGAGACACAGAGTAGAAGGTGACGGAGAACGACAAAGGACCAAGCAGACTGAGGCCAAAGCCCCACTCTGTTGTCGCGGGCGGTGGGGGCGACCCAGCTGGCTGGCTGGTGAGGACGCCTTCGTTGCTGCTGCTGTAGGCAGCTAGGACCACTGCTGGTTGCTGGCTGCGACCAGGGCTGGCGGGGACCGGCCCTGACGGGCTGCTGGCGGGGACCGCTCCTTCCGGGGACCGCCGCTGGCTGCTGGCTGCTGGCTGCTGGCGGGGACCGCTGCTGGCTGGACTGCTGCACGTCGACGAGGTGGCTGGCTGACTGGAACCTGCAACACCTATCGCTTCGATTGGTACCGCAACAGTACAAACGAAGGGCTGTATCCAAGGGAATTACCGCCGGAGATGCCTCTCCAGCCTCCTGCGCCAGCCTAAATACTGCTCGGCGCATGGATATGGCTGGCTATTTGAAGTCCCGTGTCGAGCGGAAGGAAAGAGGTCCGCGGCTGTAGCGACCTCTTGCAGCGCCGTGGACGCCTCCTGGTTGACTCTGGGAAGCGTCTGTCTTTCCGGGACGACCGGCCAGGCTGACCCCTACTCGGTCCGGGGCCCACTGTACCGGTCTGCTCCGCGGGAAGCGAGAGTTGCAGGCGCATAGACAGGACACAGTAACAGTCACCTGTTAATAGTATTTTATAAGCACGACGCGTTTTGGTAGCATGCTGCCGTCATCTAGTCTATTTCCAGTTAGTTTTACATTGCCATTATAATTAAGTGAAGTTAGTTTACTTCACTGTGTTGCAGTGAGGTTATGTGTCGAAAAAGACGCCTGTTCAGAAAGATATACATGTAACTATGTGTACATTAGGTGATAGGAGTAATTATCTCATTTTATTAGTGCTTATATTTTCGCCGGCCGGAGTGGCTGTGCGGGTCTAGGCGTTACAGTCTGGAATCGAGCGACCGCTACGGTCGCAGGTTCGAATCCTGCTTCGGGAATGGGTGTGTGTGATGTCCTTAGAATAGTTAGGTTTAATTAGTTCTAAGTTCTAGGCGACTGATGACCTCAGAAGTTAAGTTGTGTAGCGCTCAGAGCCATTTCTACTTTGTCCGGCAAATAGAGTGCAGTTTCAAGTACATCAAATATTAGCACTTTCACAATAACTTTTGTACATCAAATAAAAGGGTCTCAAAGCTAAGACAAACTGCTTCCTGTTGTTAAAACAAAATATGTCCATTATTGGCTTCCAGCCTGATATTTGCTAGCGGTATCAATAGACCAGTAACTCGCTATCTCTCAGTCTCTCCTCTTAACTGCTTTGTATATCGCCTGAGCGAGGCAGTCTTCAGTTTCTGAGAACTGAATCAGTTCTACAGCCTCAGATTCACACCCCTCCTCTAGGACCTACATTCTTTGCGACAATGAGATGTTTGTCTCTTCCACTGTCTTTATATTCGACTCAACCTGGGCAATTTGACGGGTTTAAGGCAATACAACTTCTGGAGAAACCTCTTCCACACGGAATTTCACCACTACATCGAATGCTCCTGGTCAAAAACTTTCCTTGCCCCTTTAGATCGCGCTGTATTAGTTCTATACACGTAAAAAAGAAATAAAACAGAGTACTGCTACATAATAAACTACCGCTATCACAAATTTGATAAGAGTACAACAATATCTTTAGACATAGCACTTTAGACACAGCATAAAAATTTTTGACATGTAATGCAACTTTACCAAACAAATCCCCCAAAACAAAAGTGCATACAAAAGAAAAAAAAATTGTAAGTAACACACAGTAGCTATGCTCCTCGCTAGCATATGTTGCACATACAGATTAAAGCGTAAGTTACAAAATGGGACAAGAACAGTTGCTACAATTTTTTGCACCCTTATATGTGTCTCACTATGCTGTTCGAACTGCAGGATATGAAAGGAAACTAAAAGAAAGATCCCGGATAAGGGTCGACATGAAAGTTGTGAGTCTTTCCGGTATGTGGGCAAGGTGAATTACTATAAAATATTGTTGCTTATTACGTCTCAAGACTACATGGTCATTAGGCAGAGTATCAGGAAACAACACACAGTAAACACACAGTGTGGTAGGGGAAACTGGAAACACTCCATCTACACAATAAACAAATCTATAATCACAAAAGACGATAATGTTCAATACTCGTCACCCTCTCCGTACAATAACTGATTGTTGTACACTGCCCACAACCATAACAGTTGTCATAGTGAGAGCAATGAACTCAGGCGCACATGTTATGTATGCTACTGGTGGGTTGCCCAACCATGAGAAAGTTGCAGAACACTTACCGGACCTAACCATTTAAATCAAGCCTGAGCATAACATACTTTCTATTTGCGCTAAGTGATGGCCATGATTCCCAATAAATTGACAGGGAGCACAGTTCTCAAAAATCTCTGTTGAATTGACACAAAATTGTGGGTAGGTGTCAAATTACTTGGAAGAAAGCATGGACAAAACGCAGAAAGATATCCTTACCTGCAGAGCTCGTGAATTCAATGACACAAAATGTAAATTATAATTACTGTGGCGCACCCTCGGTAAATTTCCACCTACTAACAGTTCACAAGCCGCAGCATTTCCTCGACTCCGCACTACCAGCAACCAGCATCCGGACCCGACCAGCCAGGGTGTCAGAGGGCTACACCAGCGGCAACAAACAGACAAATTTTGTTCTTTGGACCTGGACACTTGAAGAAGGAGTTAACATTTTGTTGCTTATCCAGAGGAATTTTCTTTCCTTTTTATATTAAAGCTTCAGATCAATTTTGTCCAAAATGCTTTCAGACTTTGTATTAATAAACATGTAAGTGACATGCTTCCTGTTCTCAGTTTTGTTGGAGACGTTTCACTGATGATGAAGTAAAAGATTATGAAACATGTGTTTTGGCCCAGTAAGCATTCGATTGGTGCTCTGTTTTCAAAGACAAATACAATAGAAACTATGCTCTCTCAGCCAGCAGTGTCAGTTCTACCACACCATTTGTGCAGTGTGTGGAGAAATAAGACATAGGACTGAAGTGTATTACTCTTCCACATCTATGTGAGAGGACTATACAAAAGCCGATAATTGTCAACAGGATCCATTACAGTCCAGTGTCAGCATATAGTCGCTCTGTCCTCCCATCTTCCACCACCTGCAAGGGGCTGGGCTTGCAGCTCAGCAAGGTTCCAGTCACCTTGGAGATTAACATACTTTCAAAGCTCGCCATTATCGGCTGCGGTAGGGATATGCCCTCTCCATCATTTCTTCAACCCTCTCAAGAATTTTAGTAATGTTGTGCTTTCTGTCACTGGATCTTCCATTGACATGTACAGTATGGGTCTACGTCCAGTCAGGCTCACAATCTCGTGGTTGCCACCCTGGGCACATGTAACCTGTCCAAGCTCACCTTCTACACACTCTGGGACTCGCAATTCATGATGAAACTCCAGTATATCATGCAGTGATTGAGCTGCCACATGCCAATGGTTTCCTTGAGAAATTCCTCACCATCTTCTTGGACACCACTATGGGGGTCAAAAACTTTGAAGCCCAGGTCACCATGGCCCCCTCCCCCCCCCCCCCCAACAGGGAAGGCTCCTCAAGGAACGCTAGCACTTGCAGGAGGAAGTGTCCTTTCACCTATTCCAAACAGTTAAATGGAAGACACATTGTCCTTGTGGATACATCGAATGGACCACTCCACACCTGCAGTGATTTTAAGGCTAATAGCAGACCTCAGGTGATGTGGACTCGTAGCCCATACCAAACGTGGACATTATGGCACATTGCACAGTGGCAAGATGTTTGAGAAAGTTGACCTTAAGTGTGCATATCCCCAACTCTCCCTTGACGACACATCTGTTTGAAAGTAGTCGAAAGGTTGTTGATTCCCATGAATCTCACACACCTGAGCGCAGTTTTGGGCAAAACAATTCCTATCGCCATTTTATCCCACATCCAGCGACAGTGGCAGAGACCTCGGACTGTCTTTTCGTGGAACATGACGTTCTGGACTTCGAAGCAGGCCCTCCTGAAGCCAACATGTGTTACTGTCAAAAATCCTTCTAAGCCATAGGTTCTGGCAGCAGATACTTCTGACTATGCTGTGGGAGCAGTGCTCTCTCATATCAACAACAAAGCAGAATGCCCTAGCACATTCGCATCCAAGGAGCTCAACCGTCCCAGAAGAACTATAGCCAAATTGAGAAAGAAGACCGGATGGTATTTGTTTGGGTTGAAGAGACTGTTCAACTATTTGTATGAACACTAGTTTATTTCCTTAGCAGGCACAAATTGCTCCTACTTCTTCTTTGGGTTTTGGCAGCAGTACCCATGGCAATGTCTCTTAGCACCTGTAGTGATTAGCCCTCCCTTTGTCAAGCAGTTCCTACCTCAACTCACTAAAATGGATCTTTTCCCATCCACCCGTGGGAGTACATCATGCATTTGACACTGACACCTATGTCTGTCTTCTCATGGACACAGTGGCAGAAGAGTCTGTTACTATCGTTTCTTTAGATTCCATCCTTGTGAAGCGTTACATAGTTTACGAACATGCAGGTCTCAGCAAAGTACTGAAGCGTATTCTATGCTTGTGACTAGCGAATCAGTAGAAGCTTCAGACTCACAAGCTCGAAGCCTTCTGGAACAGACGCTACGAGCTCTTCACTCTCCAAAGAGTCACTCCACTACAAGGGAACAACAGCTGCATGTAGGTGGTCATCCCTGGCTCTCTCCGGCAGGGGGCCCTTGACCTATTGCACCAGGTCCATTGAGGGTCATCCTCAACAGAGAGCTGGCCTGATATGATACGTACTGGCGAAGAATGGATGCAGCCATCTCTAAAATGGATACAGCTGCACAACCTGCCAAAGTCAGCTGGCTGCCCCAGCACAAAGATATTTTCCCTGTCCTACCCCCTTCACGCACCGATCCAGGCTAGACTTCAGTTTCTCTGGGCTGTCGTGGGGTGGTACTCCTGGTTAAGTCATCAACACCATCTCCAGCTTCCTTTTCTGTCCTGCTCGTCATCTCACCCCCATCCCCACCCCATTATACAATCATAGGCGTGAATTTTTTTCGTCAGAATGGCTCTCTTAAACGACTGCGACTGTCAGCGACCCACAATTGATATCTGTGGAATTCAAAGAAGACTGCACAGCCTACAGGATCTCCTTTTTACACATTGCTTCTTTCCATTTGGCATTTAACGGTCTCGCCCAACGTTTCATGTGGACTTTCAATATCCAAATGGACAAATTCTGTCAAAATAATTTCGTTTGAGTCGAGTTGTCCTTATTCTCATCTTTTACCAGGACCATCCCCAAGAATGGCTGTCTCCTACAGAACGCCTACACCACTGTTACGTTACCCAGGATACTGTCTGGACCAACAGGTACACCAGGGGTAAACCGAGGTGAAACCGGCTACCGTTCAGTGTCTCCTGGACCGTGCTACGATGGAGATTGAGTGTGACAATGGGTACTGACACCGGCAGCCATGATCAGTTCTGACAGCGAAAAGGTGCCACACTACCAAATATCGAACTATCTACAGTATCTGTTTCAGAACCTCCATCGCCACCTGCAGCTGGCCACATGGCACCATCTTGCGAGGAGGCTTGCCAACAGGTCCTGGAGCACCAACAGTCCTTGTCAATGGGCGTCGATCTGCAGCTGGGCTCTGCCCTCCCTGAACTCGGAGGAGTTGGACATCGTCGAGGTCACAGACGCCTACCTCTCCCTCGACACCTCTGCCTGGGACAGTGGGGCAGGAATACTGTGGCACATCCTCCATAAAGAACCGACAGTTGACTGGTCGCGAGCTTCAGTATTTAACTCCCGCCACTGCACAGTACCAATAGCCGACCTTCGGAGCTCAACAAGAAGTCTGCCAGTGGGCCGTCAAATGGCGATAGGAGCGGCCACCGGAAGCCAGGAATCGACGCACGCATCAGAAAATAACGAGCCCCAATCGGACTAAGTCATCCGACCATCAACAACGGAACCAGCAAATAATAATGTTGTAGTCATCCGTGCGGCCAGGATATTAGACCACGCTCTGGCCACAACTTGTAGGTTCATCCCACCCTGATGTTCATCGCGGTAGTTGCTGATGCTGCTGCTGCTGCTTCCATCACTCCGTCTAGGACTCGCTGTCATTGCTGTCCCCTTCGATGTCATTCTTCGGCGGCAGGGCTGGTCCAGCAGGCTTTGAAACGTTTTCAGTAGTAGCTGTCTAATTTGGACAGGCTTTCACATCCCTTACTGCTTACGGACTTTAGTTCTGAACCAAGGCAGGACATATTACAACGCCAGGCTTATTTTTTTGTTCCAAGTATTATTCGCGTTTCCTGATAGGAACTGGCAAATGTAGGTCTTTGAACGTGGACACTCGAAGAAGAAATAAACGTTTTCTTACACTTTCAGAATAGCTTTGTTTCGTGTATCGGTTCAAGCATGAGATCAGTTTTGTTAAAACTTCTTCCAAATTGTGTGCTAATAAACGTCTTAATTGGCAGTGCCTGTTATTCTCAGTTTTTGGGAGACTTTTCAATACTCAAATAAGCAATAACTTGGATGACATAACAGTTACTCAGAATATGGATCGTGATACCACGCACCGCGACACTTACTTTTCTCCAAAACCTCCAAAGCGTTGGAAGACCTAATTGCACGGTGGCAGGCAGACAAGTGCCAAAATCTTCGGTCCCCCCCCCCCCCCCCCCGGAAACTCTCTACTTTCCAAAATCCTCTACATGGATGGGATGATTCAATGCATTTGCAATTAGACGCACGAGAATATTACTAATTTCACAAGAAAATGAGGAATGCAGCAGAAATGTCCAACCACATACAAAAGAATCTTCAAGAAACACAAGGTAGATTCCGGCCTGAATCGATTGATAAGCTTCCTCGTGCGAAGCGTGGTGCTGGGAAGACACATTCTACTGGACAAAAAGTTTTTTGAATGAAAGCAACAGCATTCTTCACACTGGCTTGGCAGCGTCGCAGTTTCTCACCGTACGCAGTTCACGCAGAAAAGGCCGAATTGTCTTGTTCACCTATTCTGTGCGGACCTCCGTGGCCGCTGGTGAGCCATGTCCTCAGCAAAGACAGGCAGTGGTTCTGCCAAGAAAAGCACAGAGCAGGCCACAGCACCGCTTCCTTGAAAACTGTCCACCTCGTTGGCGAGGGTCACCCCTCATAATTGGTTTTACTATCTACCGACTGCCGACAAAGAGGACCCTGGGACCACAGCATCAGCGGACTTTCCCAATGAGAAATACACAATGATTTCCTCCCAAGATCGCACGTTGAGTACTCTCAATAAAATAACCACGGAATTTGGCAGAAAAGCGAACCAATATCGCTGAGAGGTGTGTAACAGTAATTTCATGATGTGTTGGAACAGGTCAGCCGTCGGCTCTCACTACCAGTATCCAGGATATCAAGGACCAGTCACAACAGTTATTTGGCACATTTCCAAACGGGTCAGTGGATGCATTCAGATCAAAAGAGGTGAAATGTCACAGTGATAAGTGGTTTCATTCTACCAACTTCTTTGTATATCTGACTACAGTTTGGAGTCACCTGAAAACATCATATAGCCTCTCAATCACTAAAGTTTCATTTTCATTCTTCGCGCTCCAGAGAGGTTCACATTTTGTTGGGGAGTGAATATTTTTTACATAATCGTTCAGAAGAGGACCAATGTGACTGCTACCAGTGCAGCTGCCTACCCACCCACCTACGTGAAGTTGAGTACAATAATAAAGGAAACAAAACGTGGCAGCTACTTACCACTTGACAATTTCCATGGAACAATCGACCGAAAACTAACCGCTGTATAGGGGAAAGTGCCCTATAACCGTGTACCGTTTTAAAATATAAAATCACCAATAAATTAGCAGTATTTAAAATATAGAAAATGTACTGTACTACTACTAGCAGATATTTAACACTTCCCAATATTGTCTTATTCTGCAATACCAGAATAAAGAGTAAAGACGTGTAACTTTTACCTCCTGAAATGTGGTTCCTAATTTCAGGTTTTCTGGTTCTTTTAGTTGCGGGTTGTAAATGTTGTTGTTGTTGTTGTTGTGGTCTTCATTCCAGAGACTGGTTTGATGCAGCTCTCCATGCTATTCTATCCTGTGCAAGCTTCTTCATCTCCCAATACCCACTGCAACCTATATCCTTATGAATCTGCTTAGTGTATTCATCTCTCCGTCTCCCTCCACGATTTTTACCCTCCATGCTGCCCTCCAATACTAAATTGGTTATCCCTTTATGCCTCAGAACACATCCTGCCAACCGATCCCTTCTTCTAGCCAAGTTGTGCCACAAACTTCTCTTCTCCCCAATTTTATTCAATACCTCCTCAATAGTTATGTGGTCTACTCATATCATTCTCAGCATTCTTCTGTAGCACCACATTTCGAAAGCTTCTATTCTCTTCTTGTCTAAACTATCTATCGTCCACGTTTCACTTCCATACATTGCTACACTCCAGACAAATAATTTCACAAACGGCTTCCTGACATTGAAATCTATACTCGATGTTAACAAATTTCTCTTCTTCAGGAACGCTTTCTTTACCATTGCCTGTCTACATTGTGTATCCTCTCTACTTCGACCATCATCAGTTATTTTGCTCCCCAAATAGCAAAACTCATTTACCACTCGAATTGTCTCATTTTTTAATCTAATATCCTCAGCATCACCTGATTTAATTTGACTACATTCCATTACCCTGTTTCTGATTTTGTTGATGTTCATCATGTATCCTCCATTCAAGACGCTATCCATTCCGTTCAACTGCTCATCCAGGTTCTTTGCTGTCTCTGTCAGAATTACAATGTCATCGGCGAACCTCAAAGTGTTTACTTTTTCTTCGAATTTTTCTTTTGTTTCTTTTACTGCTTGCTCAATATATAGATTGAATAACGTCGAAGATAGGCTACAACCCTGTCTCACTCCCTTCCCCCAATGTCATTTGTGAACCTCAAAGTGTCTATTTCTTCTCCGAATTTTCCTTTTGTTTCTTTTACTGCTTGCTCAATATACACATTGAATAACGTCGAAGATAGGCTACAACCCTGTCTCACTCCCTTCCCAACTACTGCTTCCCTTTTATACCATATGGTTTCTGTACAAATTGTAAATGGCCTTTCGCTCCCTGTGTTTTACCCCTGCCACCTTCAGAATTTGAAACAGTGTATTCCTGTCAACATTGTCAAAAGCTTTCTCCAAGTCTACAAATGCTGGAAATGTTGGTTTGCCTTTTCTTAATGTGTCTTCTAAGATAAGTCGTAGGGTCAGTATTGCCTCACGGGTTCCAATATATCTACGGAATTCAAACCTGTCTTCTCCGAGGTCGGCTTCCACCAATTTTTCCATTCATATTTAAAGAATTTTGCTAATATTTTGCAGCCGTGACTTATTAAACTGATAGTTCACTAATTGTCACATCTGTTAACACCTGTTTTCTTTGGGATTGGAATTATTGTATTCTTCTTGAAGTCTGAGGGTATTTCACCTGTCTCATACGTCTTGCTCACTAGATGGTAGAGTTTTGACAGGGTTGTCTCTCCCAAGGCTATCAATAGTCTAATCGAATTATGTCTACTCCTGGGGCCATGTTTCGACTTAGGTCTTTCAGTGCTCTGTCAAACTCTTCATACAGCATCATATCCCCCATTTAATCATCATCTGCATGCTCTTACATTTTCATCATATTGTCCTCAAGTACATTGCCCTTGTATAGACTCTCTATATACTCCTTCCACCTTTCTGTTCTTTGCTTAGAACTGTCTTTCCATCTGAGCTCTTGATATTCATACAAGTGGTTCTGTTTTCTCCAAAGATTTCTTTAATTTTCCTGTAAGCAGTGTCTATCTTACCCCTTGTGGTATATGCCTCTACACCCTTACATTTGTCTTCTAACATTCCCTGTTTAGCCATTTTGTACTTCGTGTCGACCTCATTTTTTAGATGTTTGTATTCCTTTTCGCGTGCTTCATTTACTGCATTTTTGTATTTTCTTTCATCAGTTAAATTCAATATTTCATCTGTTGGCTTGGGATTTCTACTCACCCTCGTCTTTTTACCTGCTCGATCCTCTGCTGCCTTTATTATTTCATCTGTCAGAGCTACCAATTTTCTTCTACTATATTTCTTTACCACATTCTTGTCAGTTGTTCCCTAATGCTGTCCCTGAAACTCTCTACAACCTCTGGTTCTCTCGGTTAATTCAGTTCCCATCTCTTTAAATTCCCACCTTTTTGGGGTTTCTTAAGTTTTAATCTACAATTCATAACCATTAGATTGTGCTCAGAATCCACATCTGCTCCTTACAGTTTAAAACCTGGTTCCTAAATCTCTGTCCGACCATTATATAATCTATCTGAAACTTTCCAGTATCTCCATGCCTCTTCCATGTATACAACATTATTTCAAGGTTTTTGAACCAAGTGTTAGCTATGATTAAGTTATGCTCTGTGCAAAATTCTACCAGGCGGATTCCTATTGCATTCCTTACCCCCATTCCATATTTACCTACTACGTTTCCTTCTCTTCCTTTTCCTACTATCGAATTACAGACACTCGTGACTATTGAATTTTCCTCTCCATTCACTACCAGATTCATTTCTTTTATCTCGTCTTTCAGTCGTTTACAGTACCAGCAGAGCAAAGACATTTTGATTAGTGTTACAAGCAGACCAGTCAATTATCCAAACTGTTGCCTCTGCAACTATTGAAAAGGCTGCTGCCACTCTTCTGGAACCACATGTTTGTCTGGCCTCTCAACAGATAAAATCTCTGTTGTGGTTGCACCTACAGTATGGATATCTGTATCGCTGAGGCACGCAAGCCTCCCCACCAATGGCAAGGTCCATGGTTGATGGGGAGGGGTTGTAAATAAACACTAAAATTTAATGAACTGGTCAGCCGTGGCCGGCTCACGTTCATGCCGTTTGTTCTTTGGCATTTTGTCACAACCGAGTGGTGTCTTATTTCTCCCAGAGTTTTTACCATAACGAGTTGCTGACTTGCCTCTGTCAGTGGCAGCAGCAGCATTTATCGATACTAGTACTGCTGTGCCGTCTTGGTGTGACTGCCATATTTCCGTCTGGTGGAGTGTGTGGCAGTCGGTCGGTTGGGACAGAGCAACGAGGAAGTCTCCACAGCATGAGATCAGGCCGGGAATGCTGACGGCGTGCACACACGGTCAAATTGTGAGGTACTAGCTGCGAGAGCTGCCAAGTTCGTTGCCCACTGGACCTGGATCAGTTAACCTGTATTAAAACTCAACTGCTGTGATATCTCTTAGTTCATTGCCGGTTGCTGCTTCCTGGACCATTCCGGATAGCAGCAACGTATGGTGTGTTGGAGTCGGCGAGATTTTGCAGCCGTCTTCCTGTATGGTCCTTAACTATTAAAAAGGTTGTTACTTATCAGTGAAGTGCACCAGCGGTATTTTCTGCCTTGTGGCCATTAACGCCCCAATTATCTGCCCTGGCCATATCCATGCTGTCCGGCACAGCATGCAGTTCGACAGCCTTTACTTTCTTTCATGTTCTTTTTCTCTTAAGAATGGTTATTATGCCTTGGCTGTTCTTAGATGCCAATAGAGGTGAGTTGCGGAACCTCCTATCCCGACCTATAGCAGAAGGGTTTTCCTTACAGCAATTTAGGGAGCTTGTCATTAACCAGAGGTTGACCACCGGAGTGCGGAAACAGCTTGAGTGTCGTTACGTTTGGGAGATGCAGAAGGATACAGAGGAATTACATCGGTATGACGACAGAGTTCAGACAGCCTGCTTGGCCTTGTTGATCGATTTGCCAGAATAGGAGTTGGTGTCTATTGTTCTTAGGGGAATGCGAGTGGCGGGTATGTGGCACTCTGTTTTTCGAGATCGTCTTTCAACCTGGGAAGAGCTCCACGCCACTTTTATAGCGATATCTGCGTTGCCGCTTGCGAACGATGTATGTCGTTAAGTTAGAGGCCAGCCCACGGGTGATGTCAAGGAAAATTCTGAATTGCCTACATGGGCTGAGGCCGTTAAAAGGGAACCCTGGCGTTGCTTGAGGTGCGGTAGCACGGCGCATTTGGTGCCCTCTTGCGTTCAGCTTCGCGCGCCCAGAGCCAATAAATGACGCACGACTGGGCAGCGACCTTGGTATTGAGCCTTTAAACCTTGGTGTACCCGTGTTGTCGCTCGCTCTTCACCGCCCTTGCGTTATATTTGTTTTTGAGTAGATAGGGAACCGATCTGTTCTCTTTTGGATTATGGTAGCTCCCTTTCACTGTTGAGCTTCGAGTTGTGTCATGAATTTGGTCATCTTATGGAACTTCAGACAGTCCCTTCTCCGGTGCAGAGATGTCGGGTGGCCAATGGCCAGGTTTTACCTCTGCATAGTTGGGTCCGAGGGAGTATATCAGTTGGTGATTTCTCCTCGCCCTTGTCATTAGCCTTCGTCAAGAAGCTGCCGATCGATTTAATTTTGGGGTGTGATTTCATCAATAAAACTGGCTTGGATTATTCCAGGCGCATCTTATTCTTTTTGTTCGCAGCTGTGGAGAAGTTTGGTTTCTGTGAGTGCGCTAAACATACTGTCCATCCAGATGCCGATGTCCTGGCTGTTGATGCTGTATCTTATGAGTTCGATCTCGCACATCTCTCTCCATACATCAGACCCCTCACTTACAGGATTTGCTACAGAGGTTCCATGACGTTCTTTGTGACTGGTTTGGCATTACTAATTACCATATCCGTTTATCTGAGGATATTCCTGTTAGGCAGTCCAGATGTCTCCTCTCACCCCCTAAGTTGAAGATAATGAGAGCTAAAATATCGAAAATGCTTGAGCAAGGGATTATTCGGCCTTCAACATCTGCCTATGTTTCCCCCATATTCCTTGTCCCTAAGGATCAGGGGCGGAATTTTAGGCCTGTTGTTGACTACCGACGTCTCAATGCTAAGGTTGTCCTCGAGTCTGTTCCTCTACCTAACCTTCATAACTCCTTTACTTGGTTTGCTGGTGCTAATTCGTTTACTGTTCTTGATTTGAACCAGACCTATTATCAGATTCCCATAGTCGAAGAATGTAAGCATGTTACTGCAGTTTGTACTGACTGGAATTTGTTTGAGTTTAACAGGGATCCCTTTGGTTTGACTGCTGGTGCAGCCGTTCTTACTCGTTTGCTGCATAATATCCTCGGGGACTTGAAATTAGTCTGTGTGTATAATTATTTGTGCGACTTATTCATTTATAGCCGTTCTTTTCAGGACCATTTGAATCATATCCGGCTTTTTCTGAGGTTGCAGGGAGTCAGATTAACTGTTAAACCCAGTAAATTGACGTTAGCCAAGCAGCAGGTGTTCTTCTTAGGTCACCAAGTATCAGTCAGCGTATTCGCATTTCCCAGCAACGAACTAAGAGCTCTGCCTCCACCTACTGATAAATGTGGAATTGTTTCATAGGCATGGCGAATTATTATTGGCATTTTGTCCCTAATGTTACTCAGTTGGCGGCTCCCTTAAATGAATTGCGCCGGAAAGGAGTGCGTTTTAAATGGGGAACTGCCCAAGAACCAGCGTTTGAGCACATTAAGGCCAACCCTCCCGTTCTCGGAGAACCGAACTTTAATAAAACATTTATTGCTCCAGGATTTCGAAGGTCAGAGGCAGCCATTAGCGTATGCATCTCGTCGGTTAACCAGTGCCGAAATTAAATATTCTGTCTAAGAGTGTGAGGCATTGGCCGGTTTGTTCGCGCTGAAGAAGTACCGCTTTTACCTTGAGCATCGGGTAATTCAGCTTTTTTTTTTTGTGATCAGACTACTGACTGGTTTGATGTGGCCCGCCACGAATTCCTTTCCTGTGCTAACCTCTTCATCTCAGAGCAGCACTTGCAACCTACGTCCTCAATTATTTGCTTGACGAATTCCAATCTCTGTCTTCCTCTACAGTTTTTGCCCTCAACAGCTCCCTCTAGTACCGTGGAAGTCATTCCCTCATGTCTTAGCAGATGCACTATCATCCTGTCCCTTCTCCTTATCAGTATTTTCCACATATTCCTCTCCTCTCCGATTCTGCGTAGAACCTCCTCATTCCTTACCTTATCAGTCCACCTAATTTTCAACTAGAAACCAAAATTAGGCATTGAGCTGGGTGTTAGCCAGGCCACGTAAAACTGGCCGAATCGCTAGGTGGGCAGTATCCATTTCTGCATTTCAATTGCAAGTTGAACACGTAAAAGGCACTGAAAATATCCTTGCTGATGTCCTCATCTGGGTGTTCTCTGTATCTGCACCTAGTGAGGACGCTCGGGAAACAGAGGGAGGCAGTCGCAGTTGTATCGTGTTAGGTGAGATTCCTCTTTTGTTTGATGATGCTGCTCAGTATCAGGGTGACGACCCTACTTGGGCACCCGTCAAGCAATGCCTGTTAGCTGGGGAACTGTTTAATGAGTACGTTATTAAGAAGGGCATTTTGTATAAAAGAGTGGGACCTGCTAAGCAAATCAAGATCTGTTTGGCAGCAGCTCTGGTGAGCCCGGTTTTTCATTATTTTCATGATTCGTTGGTTGCTGGGCACTTGAGATCTTATAAGACCTTGCAAAAAATTAAAGAGCATTTGATTTGTACCTCCATGGGCCGTGACGTGAGAGAGATTGTTTCTCGATGACGTTTGTGTAATGGAGCCAGACCTAAGAATGCTCTTCAACAGGGTCTGTTGAGTTCTGAGCGCGAATCGTATCCTATGCACAAACTCTATATCGATTATGTAGGGACCTTTTACTAAGAGAGGTCATCGGTACGTATTGGTTATTACTGATGCTTTTTCGAGAGTTACCTGGCTGCTCCCGAGTCGTAACGTGACTGCCACCACCACTATGTCGCATTTAACAAATGTTTTCAATGTTTTTAGCCCCCCCACCCCGAAACAAACCGTTAGTGATAATACGCCCACCTTGATTTCGGCTCCCTTCAAGACCTTCTGTTTTCAGAATTGCTACGCCGTATTATCTGCAGGGATCTTTTGTGGAGAGGGTCAATCGAAATCTTAAATCCGCATTGATTATTTACCATCACAAGACGCCTGGTAAGTGGGATTCTTGTCTTCCTTGGCTTAGTTAATTTCAATACCGCCATGTATAAGTCCTTGAAAGTTACTCCGGCCTCCTTGATCCATGCCTACCCTGTTCATTCCCCTATTTCGAACTTGTGGGGAATTCAACATCTAATCCCGGCGGATATCACCCCTCACGTCATCAAGGAGAACTGGAACCGTACCAGACATAATATTCACAGGGCCCATAACAAACAAGCTGATCGTTACAATCGTAATTGGCGCGCGAGCCTTCAAGGGAAGGCGAGGAGATCAGGTCTATGTCCATAATTTTCCCAGGAGGGAGGTGTGTGTCGCAAATCTTAGTAAATTCACCCCCAGTTTTCTTGACGCTCGTACCATTGTACATATTTTAGGCCCAGTTAATTTGCTGGTTAAGGATGTTGTTGTTGTTGTCTTCAGTCCTGAGACTGGTTTGATGCAGCTCTCCATGCTACTCTATCCTGTGCAAGCTGCTTCATCTCCCAGTACCTACTGCAACCTACATCCTTCTGAATCTGCTTAGTGTACTCATCTCTCGGTCTCCCTCTACGATTTTTACACTCCACGCTGCCCTCCAATGCTAAATTTGTGATCCCTTGATGCCTCAAAACATGTCCTACCAACCGATCCCTTCTTCTAGTCAAGTTGTGCCACAAACTTCTCTTCTCCCCAATCCTATTCAATACCTCCTCATTAGTTACGTGATCTATCCACCTTATCTTCAGTATTCTTCTGTAGCACCACATTTCGAAAGCTTCTATTCTCTTCTTGTCCAAACTAGTTATCGTCCATGTTTCACTTCCATACATGGCTACACTCCAAACAAATACTTTCAGAAACGACTTCCTGATACATAAATCTATATTCGATGTTAACAAATTTCTCTTCTTCAGAAACGCTTTCCTTGCCATTGCCAGTCTACATTTTATATCCTCTCTACTTCGACCATCATCAGTTATTTTACTTCCTAAATAGCAAAACTCCTTTACTACTTTAAGTGTCTCATTTCCTAATCTAATTCCCTCAGCATCACCCGATTTAATTTGACTACATTCCATTATCCTCGTTTTGCTTTTGTTAATGTTCATCTTATATCCTCCTTTCAAGACACTGTCCATTCCGTTCAACTGCTCTTCCAAGTCCTTTGCCGTCTCTGACAGAATTACAATGTCATCGGCGAACCTCAAAGTTTTTACTTCGTCTCCATGAATTTTAATACCTACTCCAAATTTTTCTTTTGTTTCCTTTACTGCTTGTTCAATGTACAGATTGAATAACATCGGGGAGAGGCTACAACCCTGTCTCACTCCTTTCCCAACCACTGCTTCCCTTTCATGCCCCTCGACTCTTATTACTGCCATCTGGTTTCTGTACAAATTATAAATAGCCTTTCGCTCCCTGTATTTTACCCCTGCCACCTTCAGAATTTGAAAAAGAGTATTCCAGTCAACATTGTCAAAAGCTTTCTCTAAGTCTACAAATGCTAGAAACGTAGGTTTGCCTTTTCTTAATCTTTCTTCTAAGATAAGTCGTAAGGTCAGTATTGCCTCACGTGTTCCAACATTTCGACGGAATCCAAACTGATCCTCCCCGAGGTCTGCATCTACCAGTTTTTCCATTCGTCTGTAAAGAATTCGCGTTAGTATTTTGCAGCCGTGGCTTATTAAACTGATAGTTCGGTAATTTTCACATCTGTCAGCACCTGCTTTCTTTGGGATTGGAATTATTATATTCTTCTTGAAGTATGAGGGTATTTCGCCTGTCACATACATCTTGCTCACCAGCTGGTAGAGTTTTGTCGTGACTGGCTCTCCCAAGGCCGTCAGTAGTTCTAATGGAATGTTGTCTACTCCGGGGGCCTTGTTTCGACTCAGGTCTTTCAGTGCTCTGTCAAACTCTTCACGCAGTATCGTATCTCCCATTTCGTCTTCATCTACATCCTCTTCTATTTCCATAATATTGTCCTCAAGTACATCGCCCATGTATAAGCCTTCTATATACTCCTTCCACCTTTCTGCCTTCCCTTCTTTGCTTAGAACTGGGCTGCCATCTGAGCTCTTGATATTCACACACGTGGTTCTCTTCTCTATAAAGGTCTCTTTAATTTTCCTGTAGGCAGTATCTATCTTACCCCTAGTGAGATAAGCTTCTACATCCTTACATTTGTCCTCTAGCCATCCCTGTTTAGCCATTTTGCACTTCCTGTCGATCTCATTATTGAGACGTCTGTATTCCTTTTTGCCTGCTTCATTTACTGCATTTTTATATTTTCTCCTTTCATCAATTAAATTCAATATTTCTTCTGTTACCCAAGGATTTCTAGCAGCCCTCGTCTTTGTACCTACTTTATCCTCTGCTACCTTCACTACTACATCCCTCAGAGCTACCCATTCTTCTTCTACTGTATTTCTTTCCCCTATTCCTGTCAATTGTTCCCTTATGCTCTCTCTGAAACTCTGTACAACCTCTGGTTCTTTCAGTTTATCCAGGTCCCATCTCCTTAAATTCCCACCTTTTTGCAGTTTCTTCAGTTTTAATCTACAGGTCATAACCAACAGATTGTGTTCAGAGTCCACATCTGCCACTGGAAATCTCTCACAATTTAAAACCTGGTTCCTAAATCTCTGTCTTACCATTATATAGTCTGTCTGATACCTTTTAGTATCTCCAGGGTTCTTCCATGTATACAACCTTCTTTCATGATTCTTAAACCAAGTGTTAGCTAAGATTAAGTTGTGCTCTGTGCAAAATTCCACGAGGCGGCTTCCTCTTTCATTTCTTAGACCCAATCCATACTTACCTACTACATTTCCTTCTCTCCCTTTTCCTACTACCGAATTCCAGTCACCCATTACTATTAAATTTTCGTCTCCATTCACTATCTGAATAATTTCTTTTATTTCATCGTACATTTCTTCAATTTCTTCATCATCTGCAGAGCTAGTTGGCATATAAACTTGTACTACTGTAGTAGGTGTGGGCTTCGTATCTATCTTGGCCACAATAATGCGTTCACTATGCTGTTTGTAGTAGCTTACCCGCATTCCTATTTTCCTATTCATTATTAAACCTACTCCTGCATTACCCGTATTTGATTTTGTGTTTATAACCCTGTAGTCACCTGACCAGAAGTCTTGTTCCTCCTGCCACCGAACCTCACTAATTCCCACTATATCTAACTTTAACCTATCCATTTCCCTCTTTAAATTTTCTAACCTACCTGCCCGATTAAGGGATCTGACATTCCACGCTCCGATCCGTAGAATGCCAGTTTTCTTTCTCCTGATAACGACATCCTCCTGAATAGTCCCCGCCCGGAGATCCGAATGGGGGACTATTTTACCTCCGGAATATTTTACCCAAGAGGATGCCATCATCATTTAGTCATACAGTAAAGCTGCATGTCCTCGGGAAAAATTACGGCTGTAGTTTCCCCTTGCTTTCAGCCGTTCGCAGTACCAGCACAGCAAGGCCGTTTTGGTTAATGTTGCAAGGCCAGATCAGTCAATCATCCAGACTGTTGCCCCTGCAACTACTGAAAAGGCTGCTGCCCCTCTTCAGGAACCACACGTTTGTCTGGCCTCTCAACAGATACCCCTCCGTTGTGGTTGCACCTACGGTGCGGCCATCTGTATCGCTGAGGCACGCAAGCCTCCCCACCAACGGCAAGGTCCATGGTTAAGGATAACTGCACCGATAAGCAGTACCGGGTCCACCTTAGCCATGTTAAGTTTGGTTAGCCCAATTGCTGGGTTCCCCCCTGGGTTGTTGTTTGAGGGGGGGAAGTTGACCTTGCCCCTCTCGTGTTCGTTCCGTTTGTTCTTTGGCATTTTGTCGCAATCGAGCGGCGTCTTATTTCTCCATGAGTTTTTACCATAACGAGTTGCTGATTTGCCTCTGTCAGTAGCAGCAGCAGCGCTTATCGATGCTAGTTCGGCTATACCTTCTTTGGTCAGCGCTATTTCTCCATCTTGTGGTGTGTGTGGCAGTCGGGTGGTTGGGACAGAGCACCGAGGAAGCCTCCGTGCGCGATGCCTGGCTGGGCCCGCTGGTGACGTGCACGCACGGTCGGGTTGTGAGACACTAGCTGCGAGTTCGTTGCCCATCCAATCTGGACACTGGAGTGGAGTGATCAGTTAGCCTGTTATGAAACCTCAACTGCTGTGACATCTCTTCGTTCGTTGCCAGTTGTTGCTTCCTGGGTCGATCCAGCCAGCAGCAGCGTAAGGTGTGTTGGAGTCGGCGAGATTTTGCAGCCGTTTCCTGTATGGTTTCTATCTATTAAATTGTTTGTTACTGATCAGTGTAGTGCACCAGCAATATTTTCTGCCTTGTGTCTGTTAACGTCCCAGTTACCTGCCCTGGTCGTTAGCGTAGTTTTCTGGCAGTGTATTCCTAGCCATGTTGTTGCTGTCCGGCACAGCGTGTAGTTCGACAGTCTTTAGTTGTTCGTTTGTATTTTTTTAAAGAGTGTGTATTGTTCCTTGGTTGTTTTTGGATATCAATTTTGAAGAAGTAGTGCATCTAGTATAATTGTCCTAGGCTGATATTTTCTGTTTTCGTACTGTTGGTCTGGTGGAAGGGAATTGATTAGCTTGTTGGTCGGCCTTTCAGCCGTCCCTGGGTCGGTTTGCCATCCGATTATTCAACCTTGCTCTTGGCTGCCTGTCTCACATCACCTTACGTTAGAGCTACCTCCTCAGGCCACCATTGTTCTCTTGGTTTTGGATTTTGATTTTCATTTCAGTCTGATGTAGTGTGCAAGGCCTCCAGCGATCTATTAATTTAATTTGTTTTAATTTTAAAATAAGGCCTTCAGCCGACTTAAATTAAAATTTGAAGATTCATTTATTTAAAAACTAAATTTTGGAGGTTTGTTCTGTCTGAAATTCTTGTTATCCAGGCCTTATGCTCTGGCCTTCAGCCGAGCTTTTACGTGAAATATTTTTAAGGTATGGCCTTTAGTCAACTTAAATTAAGGTTGAAGATTGATTTTTGAATAATTAAAATTTTGAAAGTTTGTTCAATCTGAAATTCTTGTGATCTAGGCCATATGTCGTCAGTTTTTCAATATACAGTGTGTGGCCTTCAGTTGAGCTTTTACTTGAAATATTTTTAAGATATGGCCTTCAGCCGTTTTCATTAAAATTTGAAAAATTGATTCGTTTAAAAGTAATTTTTCTAAAAAATTTGCTATATCTGTAATTTTTGTTATCCAGGCCCTAAGCAGTGAGTTGTTCAATGTCTTGTGTGTTGACTTCATCCGAGTACTTACGTGAGATAGGTCTTTTTTTAATTTAATTTATTTTTTTTGAAGTATTGCAACTGCCTGTATTCTTTAAGGAAATTTTTATAACTTGTTTTCAGCCGTTCTTGTTTTTCGTGTGGTTTTGGGCCTTCAGCCCAGGAGGTGTTGCAAGTTTTCCTAACTAGGCCTTCAGCCATATTGTTTTAATTTGATCCTTTTAAGGCAATGTGTAATTAAGTAGTTCTTAGGAAAATAAATTTTGTGTATTTTGTGCAACTAACAGTAACTGATTATGGCCCACTCCACAACCATAACCTGATCCACTCTATCCTGCGAAACCAGATTTCAATTGGTAATACAGCATTTGAAACTTCTGAAAACATAGCCTTTATTCACACCAATTAGCCGGCCGAGGTGGTCTCGCGGGACTAGGCGCGCAGTCCGGAACCGTGCGACTGCTACGGTCGCAGGTTCGAATCCTGCCTCGGGCATGGATGTGTGTGTTGTCCTTAGGTTAGTTAAGTTTAAGAAGTTCTAAGTTCTAGGGGACTGATGACCACAGCAGTTGAGTCCCATAGTGCTCAGAGCCATTTGAACCATTTGATTTGAACCACACCAAGTATTTGGCTGTAAACCGAAGAGTTCCGTCTACCTGTCGCTTGCTCTGCAGGCATTTCAGTCTTAACAAGATCAGGCTTTGTGCATTTTGATACAGAAGCGACATTAAAAAAGTTTCCAAGTATCATTGTCGACGCCTCCACAAAGCTCACAACACCAGCCAAAACAACCAATGCACTCAACCCAGGTCTCATTAGCCCTATAGGTATTTATTGACCACATTTGGACGCAGTAATGGTTCAAATGGCTCTGAGCACTATGGGACACAACTTCTGAGGTCATCAGTCCCCTAGAACTTAGAACTACTTAAAACTAACTAACCTAAGGACAGCACACACATCCATGCCCGAGGGAGGATTCGGACCTGCGACCGTAGCTGTCTCGCGGTTCCTGACTGTAGCGCGTAGAACCACACGGCCATTCCGGCCGGCTGGTCGCAGTAAATGCACTCATCGTTCTCCATATTTGGATGATGAGTCATTCAAAATGGTTTCATCAGCTCTTGAACTGCATCTTCCTCACCATCATCCTGCTACTTCGTGATTTCCTGGTTCTTTTTTACGAAGAACTTTCTTTCGGTAGTCCCAGATGCTGAAGGTCGTTCAGATGCATCAAATGAACCTCCTAGCGTAGGTTTTCTCGGGGGCCGTGCCATCCCTGTAGTCTTGGTAGTTTCCTCCTTTTTGCCTTCAGCCAGGGACTGCTCCAAAGCCTTTACCTGCTGCTGCTGCTCGGGGTAGCTGCGTGTTTTAAGACGCTTTGCCACGGTTCGTGCGGCTCCCCCGTCGGAATTTCTATTCCTCCCTCGGGCATGGGTGTGTGTGTTGTCCTTAGTGGAACTTAGATTAAGTAGTGTGTAGACTTAGGGACCGATGACCTCAGCAGTTTGCTCCCATAGGATCATACCACAAATTTCCAATTTTTATCTGCTGCTGATGTTGAGGTTGATGGTGGAAGTACAGGAGGTGGGCTACTTTCAACTGCAGTTGACAATGGCCCTGCTGTGACTTTGAGGTCTTATCCACATTTGCTTGAGATTCTTGAGGGGGAAAATCCATAGACGAAGCAACCAGTGGGTCAGAAGGACAGATCCCACTTTTTTAAAAAAAATCCATTTGCAGAAACTTCTTGCAGTGTACCGAGTCCATCAGTGGCCCAAAGTCTTTCTCTCTCAAACACAGAAATAAAATTCAGAACACCTTTTTCTATTTATTTATTATTTATTTATAGTATGATGATACAGAGCTTGGATCAAATACATAATTTTAACAGCATAGAGTGTAAGAAATGACAGGCAGAATACAGGTACAGAATCAAATGTCCAAAGTATTATACTAAATTATGTGCACATTACACAAGTTCTTAGATTTCTAAGTCCAGTCTGTTGATACAGTTGAGCCCTTCAGGTGACGCATGGTGCATGTCATTTATTGATCACTCGAAGGCTCGTTTCGGGCATATACGAACAATGTGATTTATTGTTTGCATGGCAGCTCCACCGTCACAATCTGTTGTTTCTCAGCCCCATTTGTATCTTTTTCTATAAACTGACACCAAATTTCGGGTACCGGAAATATAGCAACCTATCACTACCCGTTGTTAGGAAACATCCCTTACTTCTGTTTAGGTGCAATCCGACCCCTAAGTGAACTGCAGACGACAGTTTTATCAATTATATAAGAAACAGCAAGCTTAAAATAACTGCTTCATGTAAAATACTTTGAAAGTACGTCTTGGCTGGCTTAATGAAGGACTTCCAACTGAACTCTGTACAAAACGTTCATCTTGACCAGAATGAAATAAAAAATAAACAAACATAATTAAGAAAAAAGACAGCTGTGGAGGTAGGAACCTTAACAGCACCGGCACCAATCTCACAACGGTGTATCAGAATGACCTTCGGTACTGGTTGTCAGAGCCCTCTACGGAGTGTAGCACCAAGCAAGGAAGATGTTCAGAACCCCGGAAGTAGACAACTACCCGAAATGTGGTCACTTCACCCTACTGCTTCACAGGGCTGGAGCCCGAGAAATAAGTGGTCACCAATTATCGAGGTATTCGGGTAGCTTGATCTCCTTAAATGAGTGGTCGAAGCCGAATATGCGGAAGAGACACAATATTAGTGCGACATATTTTTAAAGTTTATTACGTTTTGGAGATAACCTACCAACTTAAGGAACACATCCAAGAAGTCTTCATGTGCCTACAGTGTCTAACCTAACTGAAAATCTCGATATATTGTGTACGCACTGTACAACGCCTGGTTCAACGGAGTTCAGTCCCCAGTCGCGAGCAGCCCAAACTCTCTTCGTGCCACTGACTTGCGAGCTGGTGCACAACGTGACATATCGAAGAGCATTGATTAAATACAGGTCAAATAAAAAATAAACAAATAAAAAACTAAAACAGGCCATGAAGGCCCAACGGTATACCGACTGGCCGCCGTGTCATCCTTAGCCCACAGGCATCGCTGGATGCGGATACGGAGGGCATGTGGTCAGCACACCGCTCTCCCGGCCGTATGTCAATTTACATAAATAAGAGGTTTCTATAAATCATAAATATAAGAGATTCATAAATCAAAAATATAAGAGGTTTATATAAATCGTTCTTTATTCCTGTCAACATCCTTAATTACTCCCCAACGTCTACAATAATTATGGTGGCTGATGATGAAGTCTTCTGAGTCGTTACTGTGCGTCATGTAATTCTTCAAACTTCTTCATCGCTCTATGTTTCGATCCCTCTGCTGGCGTCTTCTCCAGGATTTTGCTGCTACCCCTTCATGGCTGATCGCGTGCTTTCTCTCTTTTACTGTGTCTACAGCTTTTGTTCCGCTGTTTTTTCCCGAAATTCGAAAACTTATAGCGAAAAAATTACTGTAAAATTACGTTTGTGAGCATTAGCCATCGCTGACCACTACTTTCTCCCATTTTTCTTACAGTATACGAGTCTCGTGGCGGAGAGCTAGGTGTCCCTCAAGGAGATCCATCAATCGACCCTATTTTTGCACTTGTTCACATGAACGGAAGTGCTGGTCAGCCAGGCCGTGTGCCATTGTTCGAGAAAGGTGATAGTCAATAGGATCAATATCTGGAATATACTGTGGGTGGGGTAAAAGTTCCCATTTCAGTGTTTCCCAGCATGTTATGGCGGGTTTCGCAGCATGGAATCGAGCGTTTCCATGCTGAAGAATGACCTTTTCACCATGTCTATTGCTGTTTTGTGGCCGTTTGTCATTCAGTGCTCGGCCCAAACGCATCCATTGCTTTCGATAACGATCTCGTGTGATTTTTTCAGTCGGTTTTAGTAGCTTTGAAAACCTTCTCTCTTCCACTGTCTTGCCGGTCTTCGATGTCAGAATCACCGTTCTTGAAGCGTTGGAAGTATACGTTGCATGTTGTTCAACTAACTGATACCTAACCATAGTTCTTAGGCTAAGCTCGCACTATTGATTTTTTAGTCAGCGCGACTGTACAGCCCCTGTGGTGGAAGTACAGTACATTACGGTGCGCACACATCGACATGAACTAACTACTCTCAGCACCGCCAAGGATTTCACTGAAACGCCTTTTTAGCTGCGACTGTAGAACGAATAAGAGTGTCAAAACAGCGTAAATATCGTGAGTCGGCACATCACTTAGACGTCAAAGACTGCTGGAAAGGCCAGTTTTACAAATTACATGAAGAGTTACAAAATCACCCCGATCAATTCTTCTAATACTACCGACGGAGTAAGAGTAATTTTAACGCACTGCCCCAAACAATACAACAGAAAATAAAAAAAAAAGAAGATACAACATGGGGGAATTCTAAATCTACTGAGCAGCGCTTATCAGTGACCTTTAGGTATCACTTAATTCAGCAATTTTTATTGCCCGTTATTTATCAGAGACGTCGAGAAAATCACAGCTATAAGTCGAAATTCTTGTGAGAGCTCCAAAACCAAGTTGCGCATAGAAGTCTCTTCTTGCGGTTGTCAGCAGAAGGGCCTATGGACACAATTTGGGGAGTGTCCTTTCATTTAGGACGTTTGACGAATACGGATGAATAAATGATGTTGTTAATTAATAGGTTGCTTGAATGGTATTGTTGTGGCGTACTTTCGGATGCTGTAGAAAATTGGTGGGAGCTGATACACGTTCATTATATGTACTTTGGCGTAATGTTTCTGTTCTTCGTTTAACTTCGCCAGAATGGAGTCAAGCATTAAAGTAAATCTTTTGCCTGAGTTAATTTCTTCGTTTTCTCTTTCTCTATATTTAAGAGAGTTTCCTCGCATGAAGTGACCTCTTTGGCTTCTCTTATAGTGGGATGTCTTACTTTTGTGCTTTGTGCTGCATCAATGTTGTTCTGAAGGCAACCTCTGGAGCGAACTTACTGCTTCATTTCCTCTGAGATTTCTCAGAATCTCTATGTTGCTGGTGGTCAGTCTGTAATCCATTTGAGGAAGCAGAAATAAAACTTTCCGAAGTACAGATACTTTTCCGTTTTCTTGCAGCCTCGCCAGACGGGACTTTATCTGTGACGCTATATCTCTCGCGAAACGTTCCTTCAGAGTCTCCCATTTCTTTCGAATTTCTTTACCTGTCGCGAATTAAATTGACTGTGTGTAAATTTTACAGTAAATATGTAGCCTAATATCGCTGCGAATAAACGTTAATGCTGTTACTGAATATTACTTCTTCCAGGTACCTTGCAGCTATAAATAGCTTTCACTTATTACACTACAAATAGCTACTACGAGCCTATACAGTCAGAAAAATTGAGGATACGTGCTCTTTGTCAGAAGACACTCACGATGACTTGATGCTATTTGCCAAACAGTTTTTAGCCAGAACTGAGTTTTCAATTGCATTGGTGTCATGGGTGGAAAACTTGTAAAGAAACCTGCTAACAGTGGTTCGGAGTGTTAAAATGACAAGATGTTTGTTTCAACAATAAGGTGTAGTGGAAGCTGACTATTGTTCCAGTGTCATAGACGTGGTCTCACACGGTGTAAGTGGATATTCTAGTGTAATTGAGAAATCCAACTTCTATCAAAGATTGAAGGTTAATCAATTAAACATTTCAAATCCTCAAGAATTACGTCACGTTGGGGAAGGACAATTTCAGGGTTTTAATTTTGTGGGAGACGAAGCATTTGCAATTTGAACACGTACACTATGGCCTCATTCTAGGAGACACGTAACAATGAAATAGCGTGTTTTCAATCTTATACTGGTTTTGGTATTTTGGCAAACAAAGGGAGAATACTTGATCGGTCTGTAGATATGGTGTAAGTAGGCTGTTTAAGTTTTTTTATTGGTAACGCCGCCGCCAAGTAGCGCTCTGTATGAAAATCACTGGCTGTGTCGTGTGCAGTCTGTGGCTCGCTTGCATTGTTGTCTGCCATTGTAGTATTGGGCAGCGGCAGCTGGGTGCTAACAGCGCGTAGCGTTGCGCAGTTGGAGGTGAGCCGCCAGCAGTGGTGGACGTGGGGAGAGAGATGGCGGAGTTTTGAAATTTGTAAGACTGGATGTCATGAACTGCTATATATATTATGACTATTAAGGTAAATACATTGTTTGTTCTGTATTAAAATCTTTCATTTGCTAACTATGCCTATCAGCAGTCAGTGCCTTCAGTAGTTTGAAACTTTTATTTAGCTGGCAGTAGTGGCGCTCGCTGTATTGCAGTAGCTTGAGTAACGAAGATTTTTGTGAGGTAAGTGATTTGTGAAACGTACAGGTTAATGTTAGTCAGGGCCATTCTTTCGTAGGGATTTTTGGAAGTCAGATTGCGTTGCGTTAAAAATATTGTGTGTCAGTTTAAGTACAGTCTTGTATAATTTTCTAAGGGGACGTTCCAATGGATGTCAATTTTTCGGTCACAATCATATAAGACATAATTTCGTAAGAAGATATGAGGATGCACGAGACGAGCCATACGAATCTGTTAAGTTGTGAGCCTATAGGAATAAGAGCTGACACATATGGTACGAAGATAGGGGATTATTTTGCAAATTATTTTGTGAGTCCACAATGGTCAGTAACTAGGTTATGTGGTATTTAAATTGCAAACACTGGCGATATCCTCATGAATGAATGAAATTAGTGAACTACGAAATACCTTTGTCTTTCTTTTCTGGTCCAGGCAATTCAGTCCACTTACCGAATGACGTTGCCGTACGATTCTCCTCACAGGTTCTCTTGCAAAATGCAGTCACTGTATTCTTTTAATTTTCTATTGCAGAAAGCCGGCCTATTTTCTACTTCTGCAATTAGTCTTTCTGAATCGGCAACAGTATTTGCATTATCATCTGTAATGCAACTCCCGTTGTGAGACCGGTTGCCAGAGCACAGCTTGAGTAACGAAGATTTTTGTGAGGTAAGTGATTTGTGAAACGTATAGGTTAATGTTAGTCAAGGCCATTCTTTCGTAGGGATTTTTGGAAGTCAGACTGCGTTGCGCTAAAAATATTGTGTGTCAGTTTAAGCACAGTCTTGTATAATTTTTCTAAGGGGACGTATCATGATTTTTTTTCTTGTAGTTTGTGTAATTAGTGTAGATTTTGTTTATAGCTAGCACGCAATTGTAGAGAGAATTTCCTCTGTAGTTGTTTTTTTTCATTGTTGTACAGTAAAACAGTTGTGGCATGCATGTAGGTTTGCACCAAGTATTTCGCAGCTGCGCTTGCAAGTAACTAGATATTATTTTCAGTGTTACGTTAATGTGTTCTCGTATTTTTGCTCTTCAATTTGTGGTTTTCTGTGTTGTCGTGTGAAATATTGTGACAATAATGACGTGTTAAAAACGTAACACTAGGCTCCAAAGTAAACTGAGAAATAATAGTGACGACGAGCGTAGCTTACCAGCACCACTGTGTAATGAATTAACAGACGTTCTAAGTAGTAATTTGGTAACTATGCATAGGGAAATGGAGCGGGCGTCAAATAATGGTGTAGACAGTAAAACACGTAGTGAATATTGAAGCATTATCGATCGATCGGTCGGCAACAGCTCGCCTCAGGAATCGGGAATGACAGGACACAATCTTGCAAATACTGCAGATTCAGGTTTTGGGTCCTCACTGTTTTCTAAAATAAGTCAAGACACATTTTCTTCTTGTCAAAATGTGAATGTTGCCGGTGCAACTTCACTGCCGAAAAGCACTGAGGAACATGTTTCAGACACCAGTGCCCTGTTATTACAGTTAATGCAACAAATGGGACAAAGGCTACAAAAGTTAGACACAACGCTTGAACAAAATCAGAAACAAATGGGACAAAATCTTCAAACGTTAGACACAATGGAACAAAATCAGAGACAAACACAGCAAAAGCTTCAAAAGTTAGACACAATGGAACAAAATCAAAGAGAAACATAGCAAAAGCTTCAAAAGTTAGACACAATGGAACAAAAGCTTCAAAAGTTAGACTCAGTGGAACATACGCTTGAACAAACACATGAAGATTTAACTACTGAATTACATAAAATGGAATCGAAATGTCAAAAAGTCTGCAATGACGTAAAAACTCAAATTTGTGGGCATTTACAACCTATTTTTTCGCGGTATGAAAATGCATTACAGAATCACGAAGCAGCCATAAAAGAACTGCAAACTATTGTTCATGAAAACCATGACACCTTGCAAGCTAAAATTGACAGAGTTTCATCTACCGATTCGGTTGCGCAACTTGCAAAACCTCAAGAAAACTTAAAGGACACAGTAGATACTCTGAAAATTGGTTCAGAAAGACACATGGAGGACATTAGTTCATTGTCAGAGAAAGTAGTTGAACTTTCGGATCAGCTAAATACGAGGGTCGGTCAAAAAGTAATGCCTCCCATTTTTTTTCTACTTAAAAAAATTAAGTTAAGTGAAAAATTTGAATTTGGCGCCATTCCTCAAACCTTCTTCTGCAATCCACTGCAGTAGTAACTTTCTGTGTCAACAGGTGGCAGCACAGCAGAAGTTTGTAAGATGGCCCTTGTTCAAAGATGGACCAAAACTGTAGAGATGGGCGGAGATTACATTGAAAAATGACAAAATGATCCTCAATGTTGTGGTTTTCAACCTATGTAATTGCATTTAAATTTCCTGACAATTAAACGTAGAAAAAAAATAGGAGGCATTACTTTTTGACTGACCCTCGTAATTTATGTACGAAGGTAGATGATAATCTGAATGACACAAAACCAGTAGTATTTAATGACACAGAACAGTTCGAACAAATTAAGAAATTCAAACAAAATCAGAATCGAAATAATACGCAACACCAAAGAGAAATCCGGGATGTACAAGATCAGCTGACACAGGTAATACAAGAATTACGTACTCCAATACGGGAAGAGGGACATAAAGATACGGAACTGCCACAAAATAATAACACAGGGCACTTCGGAGATTATGAAAGAAATTGGCAAGGTACACCGAATTTTGGGATGGAACCGCCGAAACGACGTAACAATGACCGACATGCGACTCGTCGACATGATGATTTTGACTATAAGCTGTTCATTACGACACGTAAATTCAAAACAATTAAAAATTCTGGCAACGACATACATTCACAAGCGTGGCTTCATCAATTCTCTCATTGTCCCCCCCCCCCCCCCCCCCAACTGGTCATTAGAGCACAGATTAGAATTTATGTGTGGCTACTTAGAGAATGAACCAGCTGTAAGAATGCGATCGGTCATTCACAATTGCCACAGTGAAGGAGAATTTTACCATGCCTTTCTCTCAGCATATTGGTCTCAAGCCACACAAGACCGAGTAAAACGTGGCATCATAATGATGAAACATTGCGAACAATCTGAATTTTTCAGCCTTGTGAAATATTTTGAAGACATGTTACATAAGAATCAGTATCTTTCAAATCCATACAGCCCGTCAGAACTCATCCGCATTTGCTTAATCAAATTGCCTGAACATTTACGACATATTATTTTGGCAGGCCGTTGCAAAGACGACATTGAAGCTTTTCAGGGACTCTTACAAGAATTAGAAATTGACACTGACAATCGCGGAACGCGAAAACAGGAACACAACAATTACAGGTCACATCCGTCGCAATTCCGCGATGAATGAAATAATAACTGGACACGACAAGGCTATTCTCACAACACAAATCGTGACCAAAACAGACACCACCTGTATGACATCCACTAGCAGAGTAATAGTTACAGAACAAGATCGCATTTCCGAAGTAATGAATATGACAGAGACAATCATAGAAACAGACAATTTGGCAAACAGAACTATTATTATCACGGGAGACAGAATAATTTCAGACGGAAGGGTCCACAGCGCAGTGATAATTCAGGGAGAAATTCTCCACCACTTAACCGACAAGAAAGAAACTACAGGAACTACCGACATGACGACAGACAATATAATCATAACTACAGACCGGAATTTCGTCAGAACTGGAAGGATTCAAACAGGGCTTGGCCCTCTCGGCAAGTTAGGTCTCCTAATCCCAATAACGACGCACGCTAACAAAGAGATAGCAATGACTCACACCGCAGGCAGCCACGTGCGCTGGCTGGCTCAGAGAAAAATAACATACACGCTAACCTTGAGAAAATTTGAGCATTTTTTACCGATGTACCATATACCACATGATAATTCCGTTGAAGCTGGAGCTCTGCATAGTAGGAAGAGGAAAGGTTTACGCCACAGTTCACATGTAAAATCGTTTATTGAAAGATAATCTGCTTTTTACCTTAGTCTTTGCCATAAAATTTTTCACTTCACATTACTAGTATGCTTTGTCAGACTTAGAATCTGTTAACGTGCAACAATGTTTGAAGATAACTATCCAGTCTAGAACCTAGGGAACATTTTTAAACAGAAATTACGAATGCATTGTTATAGTGAACAGAAAACACATTGTTGTTATTTGTGTATTCCTGCTTGTTAGTTGCACGATTTCGTAACGACTATAAGGCTTACATACTTAGAACATATACTGTTAATGAGGTTTTAATGCAACATTTTGGCTTAGTTGAAAAGACATTCTTTATTTGAAGTTCTTTCTGTGAGATGAAAGATGACTTAGCATTTGGTTTCTTTGATAGCTACACGATTATATCACGACGCTACTAATGTGTGACACAATTTACCTTGTGTATCTGTTTTGTATCTTCACAGTTTTTCTGAATTCTTCTGGAAAGGAAAACATGTTTTAGTAGTAACTTTGTGGTATAGCTACAATGAGACAACCTTTTCTGTAGCACAACAATACATTACAGTACAGTACTTACTTCATCACGGCAATAAGCGTAGTAACTACGATATCTATACGGAAAGCATTTCACTTTTGTTTATCATGAGGTAAGTGCATTGACTTCTGCAGAACTTAGCTTTCGGAGGACGATAACTACGACACTTCCACAGAGATTATCTTACAACAAGACACACAGTTTAGAGCTACCGTACACGTATTTAAGTGATTAATTTTGTACGTAAACATTTATTTTTAAAGATATTTGAACTACAATGATACAAAGGTTTTCTGTGATACATTTCATTCCATTTGCTGTAATCTGTAACACCTGAGGATATAATTACATTAAGATGACTTCAGACTTATGAAATTGTATTTTGTCTGTACTTTGTGAACTGTTCATATTTTTTCAGAACCATTGTGATACTATGAGAGCCTTGAATGACATATTTGGTATGGGATCATGATTTTTAAAGAACATTTGAGGTAGATGACACTTTTGACATGAGCAGAGAATTTTTTTTAGGCTTTGAAATTATTGCAGAAAGCTATGACGTTTTTGAGATTTGACTGAGGTGTTATGATGTTATTATTACGACGACGATGTGAATTATGCTGCTGAGGTATGTTTAAGCTGATGCTATATGAGTTATTTGGTTATGCTATGTATCTGTTATGATGAAATATTGAAGAAGTGTCGACGAATAAGGTAAGGAATGATGAGTAGTGGTTAGGGACTCTGGTTTGTGAAAAAGGATGTTGGAAACCGAGAATCGTACATTAAGATTTATGAAATGTGTGTATATGCGTGAATGTATCACTATGCTGGCGAAAATTTTTTGGATATTATTATATTTAAAGGATTTTGTTTCTACAGATTTGTAACGCAAATTCTTGACCTGTGAATTTTTTTTATATGAGACTGCCACTGTAGCGGAAACTGGTGTCGTAAATATTTCGGTAAGAAAGGTAAGTGACCACCTGCACGTAATGCGTCGTGGGCACCCAGCTGGGCGGCAGCCACTGGGAAACAATCCATTGGTGTGTGTCTTTCAGAGGCACAGGTGAAAAAAAAGGAGGCCATTATCCTCGCTATTGACATTCCTTTGTAGAAAGCACCGCAAATACCTCAATATCATTTCTTAGAAACATTCTTACATCTGCACACCTGATTATGACAAGTACCTTTCTACGAGAGTTGAGAGAATTTGTACTAACTTATGAAATGTCACATGACTATTGAATGATATTTTTATGCTTTGCCTTTCATAGTTGCTTATTTCATTTGATATCTGGTTTCCAGCTGTGTTACAGCATTGGTTTTATAAAATAAAATTAAATGCATTTGCTAATGTGAACACTTTCTGTCAACAGATCTATTAAATAATCATTTTATGATCCACGTTCTTCGAAAAAGGAGCTCTTGGAAAGGAAAGAACAATAAGAAGGAATTAATAACAATTACTGCATACTTAATTTTCTTTTCAACTACTTGGTAATATCTTTCGTAGAATTAGTTTTGTGGTGCACCACTTTAATTACATAGACAGTAAGATGTGTATAGATATTGTCCTTATCTGCATTGTTGTCTTTAGCACAATATTTTTTGCTTGATCTTTGTCATGTTTAGCATTTGCTGCTGCTGTTTGCCATGCATAGTCCTACTGAATGTCACTTTGTATTACTAGGTTAAGCCAATTTTATTACTGATTTATTTTTCTTGTTGCTGCACATTGGCTCATATTAGTTGTATTTTTGGATTCCTTGGTAATTTAGATTTACTGTAGCTTACTTTGCCAATTTCCATTTTTTTGTCATTGCTGTTTGTGTTAATTGTTTTATACTGCTGCATTACCTCGTCCCTTAGTTTAGCATCTGAGTTCAGTAGATTTAAGTTAGCTTAAGAGGGGGTAGACTATATAAGAGAATGAGTTGCGATGAATTGGAAGGAATGGATTGAGAAGCTATAAGAAAATGGTTTGGCCAAAAAAAAAGTATTTCGAAATAGGATATGAACAAAACAGTAGGGTTTAGAGACAACAGGTTTAGGTAGGATTTTCTTGGAAATAAATGATGAGGTAAGATAATGGAAAATAAATGAGGTAAGAAATATGTGAACATATAACTACAAAAAGCATGCTTGGATAGGATTTTTTTGGTGGAAACAAATTTTGAAATAAGACGAAATATCTATGGAATGAAGTTTTGGGTTGGACTGCAGTATCAAATGTTACACTGAAAACAAACCCTGCCCTTTCCTCTTGTTATCCCACTATGTGTTTGTGTACCCTTGTGTATTTGTTTTCTTCCTGTCTCTGTGTACTGTTTCATAGAATTTTTTCTCTTGTAATACTAAGCTACATTCACTATGATGAGGAATACTGTTATCCTCAAATATAATTTGCTTTAATAACATGTTATTTACTTCATAAAGATGTTTACACATTATTTATTCTGTTTTGTTCTAATGCTCATGTGTGAACTTGATGTTTCAAAAGTTATTCTGATCTTTTATGTATGTACTTATGTCATAATTTTTGTAGCACTGATGTATTAGTTATTTCGATTCTTTTGTAAAGCCACTATTACTACAAATGTTATCTGTATTGTTATGTTCTTTACTGATGTATTTTGTACCTTTGTTATTGTATTCTTATGTCATAAAATTGTAATTGACACCAGTTGATCAAATTAAGTAAATTGTAAATTACATTTCACTGCACACGTTTCTGTTGGTCATAGTATATGGACAATATGTGAGAAGTAGGGACTGATAGTGTTTGCATGTGTGTTAATAATTCAGCAAGGGACTGGACAACAGCATTGCTGGTTCTAAGGACATTTCAAACAAATTCTTTGTGAGTGGACAAGTGGTGGTTTATGGACTTGCTATATTGTCCACAAGACTCTTCGGTGATGATTGTGCACCTGCACAGTTGCAACAGATGGCTGCTAGCCATCTCTACAAGGACTACAGTAGGTCTAAACCTCTGATGACTCACCAATAGCATTATCTCTACAAGGACTGAAGTGGGTCTGCACCTTCGATGGCCCACCAATACCATTATTTTTACAAGGACTGCAGTGGGTCTGCACCTTCGATGGCCCACCAATACCATTATTTCTACAAGGACTACATTGGGTCTGCTCTGTGATGACCTACCTAACAATAGTCTTCAACTTCGACTGACTGCGGTGGGTTTGCTCTGTTGTGGCCCATTACCTGTCAGCATGTCATGAGTCAGCACTGACTTTCCGTTGGAAGGACAACACTACTTCATCAAGACTGCATGGAAATCCACTACTGCCGTGTGCATTTTCTTTTACTGCTCAGACATTGAGCAAAAACACTGCTATTTTACTGTGATGAACGATCAGGACTGTCTTTATGGACTGTGAGAAAATTTTAGCTTTTGACCAACATTGTATTGATAAATGTGAGCATTTCATTTCTTTGTTATTATGATTATGAAAATTTTTTTCAAATCTGAATTGGCCACTGCCCAAAACAATTTGTAAAATTTTTTGTGGGGAGCATGGGGGCTATGTAATTAGGCTGTTTAAGTTTTTTTATTGGTAACGCCGCCGCCAAGTAGCGCTCTGTATGAAAATCACTGGCTGTGTCGTGTGCAGTCTGTGGCTCGTTTGCATTGTTGTCTGCCACTGTAGTGTTGGGCAGCGG
Organism: Schistocerca gregaria; assembly: GCF_023897955.1. Taxonomy (NCBI): domain Eukaryota; kingdom Metazoa; phylum Arthropoda; class Insecta; order Orthoptera; family Acrididae; genus Schistocerca; species Schistocerca gregaria. The sequence continues at coordinate 97,577,940 of NC_064923.1, read as the reverse complement.
CAGCTGGATGCTAACAGCACGTAGCGTTGCGCAGTTGGAGGTGAGCCGCCAGCAGTGGTGGACGTGGGGAGAGAGATGGCGGAGTTTTGAAATTTGTAAGACTGGATGTCATGAACTGCTATATATATTATGACTATTAAGGTAAATACATTGTTTGTTCTGTATTAAAATCTTTCATTTGCTAACTATGCCTATCAGCAGTTAGTGCCTTCAGTAGTTTGAAACTTTTATATAGCTGGCAGTAGTGGCGCTCGCTGTATTGCAGTAGCTTGAGTAACGAAGATTTTTGTGAGGTAAGTGATTTGTGAAACGTACAGGTTAATGTTAGTCAGGGCCATTCTTTCGTAGGGATTTTTGGAAGTCAGATTGCGTTGCACTAAAAATATTGTGTGTCAGTTTAAGCACAGTCTTGTATAATTTTTCTAAGGGGACGTTTCAATGGATGTCAATTTTCCGGTCACAATCATAAAAGACATAATTTCGTAAGAAGAAATGGGGATGCACGAATCGAGAACGAGCCATACGAATCTGTAAAGTTGTGAGCCTGTAGGAATAAGAGCTGATACATATGGTAGGAAGATAGGGGATTATTTTGCAAATTATTTTATTGAGTCCACAATGGTCAATACCTCGGTAATGTGGTATTTAAATTGCAAACACTGGCGATAATCTCATGAATGAATGAAATTAATGAACTACGAAATACTTTTGTCTTTCTTTTCTGGTCTAGGCAATTCAGTCCACTTACCGAACGACGTTGCCGTACGATTCTCCTCACAGGTTCTCTTGCAAAATGCAGTCACTGTATTCTTTTAATTTTCTATTGCAGAAAGCCGGTCTATTTTCTACTTCTGCAATTAGTCTTTCCGAATCGGCAACAGAATTTGCATTATCATCTGTAATGCAACTCCCGTTGTGAGACCGGTTGGCAGCGCACAGAACGTGTCTGTCTGTCTGCAGCACAGTACGGGAATGACAGAGAAACCGCGTCGCTGGTACGCGAGGGCCATTGACAGTGCGGGTGCAATTCGTTTCCTCTGCGACCATCGCGTCGCACGTGAAATAGGGCTAGTTGCGTCTTGCCAGTCGCCGCTAGTGTTTAAGCACGAGTGCGCTCGCTCGTATTCAAGCTACCGTGTTTCATTCTTAGTACAGAAATATCGTGAGACGGAAAATCGCCAGTGCGCGCCTAGTCTTGTACCCATAATATTATGAGGCTCAGACCCAGATTACTTCATGTTAAAGCAGAAAATTAAAACTACCCCTCAAATGACGAGAATTGGGCTTGCAAGTTGACACACTCAATCGAAAATAGCTTTATGATGCGATGACAATCAACTAATAATTTGTCGGCGTTATGTTCACAAATGCGTAAGCTTAGTGTGTGACTCTTGTCTCTACTGTCGTCTAAATGGTTCAAATGGCTCTGAGCACCATGGGACTAAACTTCTGAGGTCATCCGTCCCGCCGGACAAAGTGGCCGAGCGGTTCTATAGGCGCTACAGTCTGGAAGCGCACGACCGTTACGGTCGCAGGTTCGAATCCTGCCTCGGGCATGCATGTGTGTGATGTCCTTAGGTTACACAGGTTTAAGTAGATCTAAGTTATAGGGATCATGACCTCAGCAGCTAAGTCCCATAGTACTCAGAGCCATTTGAACCACAATGAGTCCACTCTCACGTACAGCTGTCCATGCAGCTTCAACACCATACCACAGTTCATCAAGAGTAGCGACTTGCGTATTGTGACGAGCCAGTTGCTCGGCCACCATTGAGCAGACGTTTTCAATTGGTGAGACATCTGGAGAATGTGCTGGCCAGGGCAGCAGTGGAACATTTTCTGTATCCAGGCCCGTACAAGACCTGCAACATGCGGTCGCGCGTTATCCTGCTGAAATGTAGGGTTCCGCAGTGATCGAAAGACGGTTAGAGACGCGGGCCGTAACACATCTGAAATGTATTGTCCACTGTCCAAACAAGAGGTGAGCGAGACGTGTAACAAATGGCGCCCCATACCATCACGCCGGGTGATACGCCAGTATGGCAATGACGAACACACGCTTCCAATGTGCGTTCACCACGAAGTCGCCAAACACGGATCCGACCATCATGATGTTGTGAACAGAACCTGGATTCATACGAAAAAATGACGTTTTGCTATTCGTGCACCCAGGTTCGTCGTTCAGTAAACTATCGCAGGCGCTCCTGTCTGTGATGTAGCGTCAGGGGTAAACCCAGCCATGGTCTCCGAGCTGATAGTCCATGCTGCTGCAAACGTCGTGGAACTGTTCGTGCAGATTGTTGTTGTCTTGCAATCGCCCCCATCTGTTGACAGGGATCGAGACGTGGCTGCACGATCCGTTACATCCATGCGGATAATATGCATATCATGTCGACTACTAGTTATACGAGACCGTTGGGACCCAGCACGGCGCCCGGTATTACCCTCCTGAACCCATCGATTCCATATTCTGGTAACAGCCATTGGATCTCGACCAATGCGAGCAGCAATGTCGCGATACGATAAACTGCAATCGCGATATGCTACAATCCGACCTTTATCAAAGTCGGAAACGTGATGGTAGGTATTTCTCCCCCTTACACGAGGCATCACAACAACGTTTCACCAGGCAAAGCCGGTCAATTGCTGTTTGTGTATGAGAAATCGGTTGGAAACTTTCATCATGTCAGCACGTTGTAGGTGTCGCCACCGGTGCCAACCTTGTGTGAATGCTCTGAAAAGCTAATCACTTGCATATCACAGCATCTTCTTCCTGTCGGTTTAATTTCGCGTCTGTACCACGTCATCTTCTTGGTGTAGCAATTTTAATATCCAGTAGAGTATGTTCCGTGTTTATTGTTGTCTATTTGACTGCAGACATTCAGGCGGACGACACTTGAAGCCAGCAGCCCCTCTTGAGTGTGTGTTGTCGGCGACCAGGTGGTCGACTACGGACCGATGACAAACAGACGAGCGCCGTCAGTGGATTGGCGGAGAGCAGAGCGCGGACATTGATCTGCGACCAGCCGCTGCTCTTGCCTCTGCCTGGCTTGCAATTACCCCCGCGTCAGCTACCTGTCTGCTCTTTCCGCCAAGTGGAAAAAGGGTGCAGGTACCATAATTGGTTAGCTGCGTTTTCTACGGATCATTTCAGCGATGTTTCTATCCAAATGGTGTGGAAAGAGCCACGTTACAGGTCACTTATACGTGATTAGGTTCAACATTAAAGTAATTTTTTTTTAATACAACTACAGTTACAGATTAGGTTCTAATTACAGGTTACCAGTTTTCAACTAAACATTCGGCTATGAAATACCAGGTGTTGTCCATAAGAAGTCATTATGGATAGAATTTAAAAAGGCTTTAGGATGTGTCAGACATTTTATGTTAATGGCAAACCGTTAAATAAATTTGTTGCTGCAAACTGAACTCCTTTCTGACATCATTAGTAACTGATAATGTCGTTTAGATCTACATCTATATCTACATCACACTCCACAACCACATAAGGTGTGTGGCGGAGGATACTTTTTGTGCCACTAACTGAGGTCTCCAACGTCGTTTCAATCTCGAATAGTGGCTCGGAAGAATGATTTTCGGTAAGACTCTGTATTGCCTTTAAATTCTCGAATTTTGTCCTCATGGTCATTAGGCGAGACGTTTATAGGGGGAAGTAATATCTTGCCAGACTCTTCCCAGAAAGTGATCTCTCGAAACTTCATTATTAAATTTTTCCGTTATGCACAACGCCTCACTTGTAGCGTCTGCCAGGGGAGTTTGTTGAACATCTCGCTTCCGTGCGGCCTAAACGATCCCGTGGCGTAACGTGCCGCTCTTCGTTAAACCCTCTCTATCTCTTCTATCAGTCCGGTTTTGTAGGGACCCCAGACAGATGAACAGTACTCAAAAATGTGTTGAACAAGTGCCTTATAAGCCAAACTTCCTTCGTGGATGAGTTACATTCGCTTAAGATTCTTCCTATCAATCTGATTCTGGCATCTGCTTTCCCCACTCTTCGTTTTATATGGTTGCTCCGGATTGTTACTCCTAGATATTTTACGACAGGCACCAGTCGTGGACACACACAGTACAGGATTTCGTTCTCTACGTATGCATAGTCTGTTACATTTATTTACTTTTAGGGTCAACTGCAAGATTAGACACCATTCATCAAATCTCTAGAGGTCATTGAGCAAATGGGTAATGTCCTCTGGCGCTGCTACTCTGTTATAGACAACCGCACCATCTGTGAATAGCCTTAGAGAGCATCAGACGCTTTCGACTACATCATTTATATACACTCCTCGAAATTGAAATAAGAACACCGTGAATTCACTGTACCAGGAAGGGGAGACTTTATTGACACATTCCTGGGGTCAGATACGTCACATGATCACACTGACAGAACCACAGTCACATAGACACAGGCAACAGAGCATGCACAATGTCGGCGCTAGTACAGTGTATATCCACCATTCGCAGCAATGCAGGCTGCTATTCTCCCATGGAGACGATCGTAGAGATGCTGGATGTAGTCCTGTGGAACGGCTTGCCATGCCATTTCCACCTGGCGCCTCAGTTGGAGCAGCGTTCGTGCTGGACGTGCAGACCGCGTGAGACGACGCTTCATCCAGTCCCAAACATGCCCAATGGGGGACAGATCCGGAGATATTGCTGGCCAGGGTAGTTGACTTACACCTTCTAGAGCACGTTGGGTGGCACGGGATACATGCGGACATGCTTTGTCCTGTTGGAACAGCAAGTTCCCTTGCCGGTCTAGGAATGGTAGAACGATGGCGGTTTGGATGTACCGTGCACTATTCAATGTCCTCTCGACGATCACCAGAGGTGTACGGCCAGTGTAGGAGATCGCTCCCCACACCATGATGCCGGGTGTTGGCCCTGTGTGCCTCGGTCGTATGCAGTCCTGATTGTGGCGCTCACCTGCACGGCGCCAAACACGCATACGACCGTCATTGGCACCAAGGCAGAAGCGACTCTCATCGCTGAAGACGACACGTCTCCATTCGTCCCTCCATTCACGCCTGTCGCGACACCACTGGAGGCGGGCTGTACGATGTTGGGGCGTGAGCGGAAGACGGCCTAACGGTGTGCGGGACCGTAGCCCAGCTTCATGGAGACGGTTGCGAATGGTCCTCGCCGATACGCCAGGAGCAACAGTGTCCCAAATTTGCTGGGAAGTGGCGGTGCGGTCCCCTACGGCATTGCGTAGGATCCTACGATCTTGGCGTGCATCCGTGCGTCGCTGCGGTCCGGTCCCAGGTCGACGGGCACGTGCTCCTTCTGCCGACCACTGGCGACAACATCGATGTACTGTGGAGACCTCACGCCCCACGTATTGAGCAATTCGGCGGTACGTCCACCCGGCCTCCCGCAAGCCCACTATAAGCCTTCGCTCAAAGTCCGTCAACTGCACATACGGTTCACGTCCACGCTGTCGCGGCATGCTACCAGTGTTAAAGACTGCGATGGAGCTCCGTATGCCACGGAAAACTGGCTGACACTGACGGCGGCGGTGCACAAATGCTGCGCAGCTAGCGCCATTCGACGGCCAACACTGCGGTTCCTGGTGTGTCCGCTGTGCCGTGCGTGTGATCATTGCTTGTACAGCCCTCTTACAGTGTCAGGAGCAAGTATGGTGGGTCTGACACACCGGTGTCAATGTGTTCTTTTTTCCATTTCCAGTAGTGTATATTGTAAACAGTAACGGTCCTATCACACTTCCTTCACTTACAGCGGACATTACCTTTACATGTATCTATTTTGTTCCGTTAAGAGTGACGTGTTGAGTTCTGTCTGCAACGAAGTCTTGAATACAGTCGCAGACCTCCTCCGGGAACACGGGATCAACGTGAGCGCCATTATCTAAGACATTGTGGATCTTTTAGTGTAACAGACCTAGCTGAGTGTTTTAGGATCTCTGTGGGCAGAATTCATGTTGATTTTTATAGAGGAGATTTTCCTTCTCCAACAACGTCATACATCTCGAGCATAAAACGTACTCCGTAATTCTACAACTATATAGGTCTATAATTGTATGGATCTGTCTTACGGCCTCTCTTAGGAACGGGAATGATTTGAAGCTTTTTCCAGTGGTTACGTACCCGTCGTTACTCAAGGAATCTACGATAAATTACTGTTAGAAGGGAAGCAAGGTCCTTCGCATAACCATTGTGGAATCTCATATGTATTTCATCTGGTCCTGACGCCTTTGCACTGCTGAGAGATTGTAGTTTTTTACCGTGATCGGTTATCTCAATGGCTGACATTTTGACGTTCGTACGACGATTGAAAGGATGGACCATGTTACGATCTTTCGCAGTGTAACAATTTTGGAAGACCGATGTCAGTATTACGGCCTTCTTTCTGTTACTTTCCCTTTCGGTGCAGTATGGTCAAAGAGTGAATGAATAGATGGTTTTGTCCCAGTTACTGATTTTACATATGCTCAAAACGTCTTAGGGCTTTCACTCAGAACAATTGACAAATTTTTACTTTCAGAGTAAACTCTTCTCTCATTGCTCTCCTTATACCCATTTTCGCTACGTTCAGCTTTAGTTTGTCACCTAGATTTTTACTTCTCTTGAATCCGAGGTGAAGTTATCTTTGTTTACGCAGCAGTTTTCTAACACCGCTGTTATACCATGTTGGGTCTCTCCGGTCACTTAAGACCTTACTCGGAACATACTTGTCTACAGCATATTGTACGATTCCTTTGAATTTTTTCCTTTTTTTCCACAGCTTCGTCCTCATCACGAAATATTTGGTACTGACTGCTCAGATACTCTGAAATTTGTATCCGGCCACTCTTGCTATGCAAAAATATCTTCCTACCTTTCTTAACATTCTTTGTGAGACGCGTTTTCATAAATGCTATCACAGCCTTATGACCACTGATACCTTTGTGCATGATAATTAATTCGATAAATTCAGGTCTCTTTGTTGCTATTAGGTCTAAGAAGATACCCTCACGAGTTGGTTCTCTACGAGCTGCAAGTAATTTTCAGACAAGACCTCCTGAGCAAAGTTACGCGATTCCCTGTACCTGACACCAGCTTTTATACCGTGACACTACCCAACTATATCTGGAAAGCTGAAGTCACGCCCTATTACAACGGCATGATCAGGAAAATTGCTAAAGATTTTCTGGAAGTCGTATCTGAAGCGCTCTACCACTAGAGCTCCTGAACCAGCTGGTCTATAAAAGCGTCCGATCACCATTTTAACCGAACTCTGATACTTCACTTCGCCCAGATTAATTCACGATCGGAGTCCGTGATAACCTCGCTAGACTTTATCGAATTCTTCTCTGCAATAAACACGGCACGGCACTACCATTGGCGACTAACCTATCCTTACTATAAATATTCCAATACGAACTTAGGATTTCGTTGTCATTAACCTCCGGTTTCAATCAATCTTTTCCTACTACTATCTGAGATTTATAAACTTCAGTAAGCTATACTATTTCTGGGACCTTTCCTTGGATGCTCCTGCAGTTTACTAAAATCATACTAACCTTTTCCATCCCTGATCTGCGACGACGAACGTTCTCTGAGGACATTTTGGCTAATTTGTCAGGGAAATCGTATTCGATCCCAAGGAGGTGTTTGGCTAACCTAAAAAGCTCCATGTCCACGCCACACTTACTCCGCTACCCTTGTATCCGCTCCTCCGTGTAGTGCCGGCCTGTCCTATTAAGGAGAAACTCTGGAATTCTATACCCGATTAAGGAGGTCGAGAAATTCGGATCCGTTACCGTCGCAGAGTCGTCTGAGCCTCTGGTTTAGATCTTCCAGTCTGCTCCAAACCAGAGGACCGCGATCGACACTGGGAACGATGCTACGAATAGACGCTTAAGCAGCACCCAGCCTGCAATGCTTGTTGTCCTCATCAAATCAGTCATCCGCCAAAAGGAGACGAGGATGTCCTCAGAACCCAAGCGGCAGGCGTCACTCGTGGCGACATATGCTACTATACGCAACCGGTTGTACCCAGTGCGCTCGATAGCCGCCGGCAGGGCCTCCTCCACATCAAAGCAGACATACCGACTGGACGCTGGCATTCTTTCCCGGGTTGCCAACCTGCTATTTTCCCCAGAGGCTCCATCACTCGCCCACCCTTTCGTGCACCGGATCAAACGCTCTCTCAGCAGCTGGCGGACAACGGTTCTCCGGTTACATTTATGTGGGTTCCTGGCCATGTCGGTATTCCTGGGAACGAAGCAACAGATGCCGCGGCCATGTCTGTGGTCCTCCAGCCTCGGACAGCTTCTTGTTGTGTGCCTTCATCTGATTTTAGCAAGGTCATTTGTCAGCGCATTGTATCGCTGTGGCATACCGATTGGTCTACACCTACTGGAAACGAGCTTCGGTCATTGAAACCTCTCCCCAGATAAGAACGCAAATTAGAATGCTGTGGTCTAAACTATATTCTATCAACTAGCACGAGAGGCTAAGATCCAAAAAAGCATCAACTGAAGATTTAACGCATTTTCCAGTAACACAAGAATATTTGAGTTACAGCAGACTAAGGTATATGTTGGGATCCCAATGCACATCAGAATTTGCTTTAGACGAAGGCCCAAGCTAACGGATCAGAATCAGAATTATTCCAAGTTAAACAGAAACATTAAGTAGGAGGAAACGGAGCGAGCCGGCCAGGGTGGCCGAGCGGTTTTACTGTCTGGAACCGCGTGACCGCTCCGGTCGCAGGTTAGAATCCTGCCTCGAGCATGGATGTGTGTGATGTCCTTAGGTTGGTTAGGTCTTAGTTCTAAGTACTAGGGGACTTATGACATCAGAAGTTAAGTCTCATAGTGCTCAGAGCAAGTTTGAACCACTTTCGAAACAGAGCGAAAGACAGACAGCGTCGAGACCGGCCGAGAGTATGCACTCCAAATGACGTAAACAATCGGCTAAGCAAGCCGACGAGACGTGAATAAGTGGGCCGCATGGGTAACACATTCCTGCAATATAGTGTAATAGACTATTGATGACAGTTTCCTGCAGCACAAATAACTTTTATTTGACAGAGTTTCAACACACACCTGTGCATCAAGTAAATAACTCTTAGGGTAAAATTAGTTAATCTGAGCTCTTACCAGAAACCATGAGATCCGGTCTCTGTGGCCGAGCGGTTCTAGGCGTTTCAGTCTGGAATCGAGCGACCGCTACGATAGCAGGTTCGAATCCTGCCTCTGGCATGGATGTGCGTGATGTCCTTAGGTTAGTTAGGTTTCAGTAGTTCTAGTTCTAGGGGACTGATGACCTCAGATGTTAAGTCCAATAGTGCTTAGAGCCATTTGAATCAAAAACCATGACAACCTAACTGCTTTATCTTGATGAGTTAACCAAAGGGTTTAAGAAACCAGCCACAAATACATTAAAAAACAATTTCAGCAATAAAATGGCAAATCAGAAATGTTTCGCTCTTTTTACCAAACGATTAAAGCAGTCACAAGTAGATCTGCATGACATTCAAAGCTCATCTGTACACACAGTCTATAGCGGTTCGGAGAGCACAAATGCATCAGGGAACAGACTAAAATTTTTCTGAACCGCTTAAATAGAACAGAGGCTGTATATAATTTCTTAGACAGCGTAGGCCTCGTAGAATTAACTTCAAGTAAACCAGAACAACAAAATCAAATTATTATAGGCCAATAAAATAACAAAACCGACACACATTCTGACATGAATTTTTGAACTTCCATGGTAACTGGTAGTACTAATTATTTCACTGCCCCTCCAATTGAAAACTGCGTGACCAGTCATCTACCTCAAAATCAGAAGAATTATTTGGAGGCGGACAAGAACAGGTAACACATAATCTAATGCACGCTGTCGACCTTCCAAATAAGCTTTGTTCTGAAACGCGGCGCTCTACATTGGTTAAAAGTTCAGGAGCACCATGGCTACACAAGATTAACGCACAAAACAAATTATAATACACGGAAGAGCCAAAGAAACTGGCACAGCTGCCTAATGTCGTGTAGGACCCCGCGATCTCGCATAAATGCCGCAACACGACACGGTATGGACTCGACTAATGTCTGAAGTAGTGCTGGAGGGAATTGATGCCATGAGTACTGCAGGAGTCTCCATAGGTCTCTTCCGAACAGCACGTCGCAAGGCATCCCAGATATGCTCAATAACGTTCATGTCCGGGGATCCTGGTGACCAGCGGAAGTGTTTAAATTCAGAAGAGCGTTAAAAAAAAAAAAGTTCAAATGGCTCTGAGCACTATGGGACTTAACATCTGTGGTCATCAGTCCCCTAGAACTTAGAACTACTTAAACCTAACTAACCTAAGGACATCACACACATCCATGACCGAGGCAAGATTCGAACCTGCGACCGTAGCAGTCGCACAGTTCAGGACTGAGTGCCTAGAACCGCTAGACCACCGCGGCCGGCTCAGAAGGGCGTTCCTGGAGCCACACTGTAGCAATTCTGGACGTGTGGCATGTTACATTTTTTCTGCTGGAATTGCCCAGGTCTGTCGGAATGGACAATGGACATGAATGGATGCAGGTCATTAAACAGGACGGTTAAGTACGTGTCACAGTCGTTTCTAGACATATCAGGGGTCCCATATCACTGCAACTGCACACACCCCACACCATTATAGACTATCAGGTAGAACAATCCCCTGCTGACAAGCAGAATCTATGGATTCATGATGTTGTCTCCATACCCGTACACGTTCATCCGCTCAATACAATCTGAAACGAGACTCGTCCGACCACGCAGCATGCTTCCAGTCATCAACAGTCCAATGTGGGTGTTGATGGTCCCAGGTAAGGCGTAAAGCTTTGTGTCGTCCAGTCATCAAGATTATATGAGTGCGCCTTCGGCTCGGAAAGGCCATATCGATGACGTTTCGTTGAATGGTTCGCATCCTGACACTTTTTGATGGCCCAGTATAAACATCTACAGCAATCTGCGGAAGGGATGCTCTTCTGTCACGTTGGACGATTCTCTTCAGTCCTATTTGGTTCCGTTCTTCCAGGATCTTTTTCCGGCCGCAGCGATGTCGGAGATTTGATGTTTTACTAGGTCCTTGATATTCATGGCACACTCGTGAAATGATCGAACGGAAGAATCGCAATTCATCGTTACATCGGAGATGCTGTGTCCCACCGCTCTTGCGCCGACTATAACACCACGTTCAAACTCACTTAAATCTTTATAACCTGCCATTGTAGCAGCAGTAAGCGATCTATCAACTGCGCCAAACAGTTGTTGTCTTATATAGGCGTTGCCGACCGTACCGTGGTATTCTGACTGTTTACATATCTCTGCATTTCAATACACATGCCTGTACCAGCATCATGGGTTCTCCAGTATATATGCTAATTTCTTGCCATTTTGCATAACAACATTTTGTGCGTGTTTTATATATCTTTACGCTGCTCCTGGGCCCGTCAGCACCGACTGTTGGTGACTGGAAACACGTTCCTTGGCCGGACGAGTCTCGTTGCAAACCGTATTGAGCTGATGGACGTGCACGGGTATTGAGACAACCTCATGAATCGGTGAAACCTGCATGTCAGAAGGGGACTGTTCAAGCTGGTGGAGGCTCTGTAATGGGCGTGTGCAGTTGGAGTGATATGGGACCCCAGATGCGTCTAGATACGACTCTGACAGGTGACACTTACGTGGGCATCCTGTGTAATCACTTGCATTCATTCATGTCCACTGTGTATTCCGACGGACTTGGGCAATTCCAGCAGGACAATGTGACACACCATACGTCAGGGATTGCTACAGTGTGGCTCCAGCAACATTCTTCTGAGTTTAAACACTCCTGCTGGCTACCATATTCCCCTGAGATGAACATTGTTGAGTGTATCTGTGGTGCCTTGCAACGTGCTGTTCATAAGACATATCCGTCCCCTAGTACTCTTAAGGATTTATGGACAGCCCTGCAGGTTTCATAGTGTCAGTTTCCTCCAGCACTACTTGAGACATTAGTCGAGTCCATGCCACGTCGTGTTGCAGCACTTCTGCGTGGTCGCGGGGGCTCTACACAATATTAGGCACGTGTAATAGTTTCTTTGGCTCTTCAGTGTAAGATGAACCCAATGATGTAGATCTAACTGGTTACAAACTGATATTAATCCAGGTGCTATTGTTGTGATTCTTCAGTGTAATTACTGGTTTGATGCCGTTTCCCGTGCTACTCTGTCCTGTGCATGTCTATTTATCTCCAAATTACTATTGGAACCTACATACTTCTGAATGTGCCTACTGTTTTCATCTCTTGGTCTCCTTCTATTACCCCCCCCCCCCCCCCCCACAGATCTCTCCGATAGTAAACTGATGTTTCCCTAGTGTCTCAGAATGTGTTCTATCAACCGATACCTTCTTTTTGTCAAGCTGTGCCACAAATTCATAGTCTTCCCAATGCTACTCAGTATGTTCTCATTAGTTACGTGCCCTATCCACCTGATCTCCCTCAGTCTTCTGCAGCCTCACGTTTCAGAAGCATCTATTCTCTTCTTATCTAATAGTTTGTCGTCCATATTTGACTTCCCTACATGGCAACACTGCATATAAATACTTTTAGAAAAGTCTACCTAACACTGAAGTCTATATTCGATGTTAACAAATTTCTATTCTTCAGAAACGCTTTTCTCGGAATCGCCAGTCGACAAACTGTTTCTCTGCTTCGGCCATCATCAGTTATACTACCCAAACTGCCAAACTCGTCTACTACTCTGTCTCGTTTCCTTATCTGCATCCCTCAGCAATACCTGATTCAATTCTACTACATTCCATTGTCGTTGTTTTGCTTTTGTTCATGTTCATCATATACCCTCCTTTCAAGACGCTATCCGTCCCGTTCAACTGCTTTTCTGAGTAGTTTGCTGCCTGTGATAGAATTACAATGTCATCGGCAAACATCAAGATCTTTACTTCTTATCCCTGCACTTCCATTCCCACTCCAACTTTTTCTTTGGTTTCCTTTACTCACTGCTGAATGTACAGATTGAATAACATCGGAAATAGGCTTGTACATTGTCTCACTCTGTTCTCAACTGCTGCTTCCCTTTCATGCTCCTCAACCCTTATAACTGCCAAGTGGTTCCCATAAAGTCATAAATAGCCTTTTCTCACTGTTGTTTACGAATGATAACTCCAGAACTACAAAGAGAGTATTCCAGTCAACAATTTCAAAAGCTTAAGTCCACAAATGGTATAAACGTAAGTCTGCCTTTCCATAAACTACCTTCTAAGATTAGTCTTAGGGTTAGTACTGCCTCGTGTGTTCCTACATTTCTCCTAGATCCAAACCGATGTTTCCAGAGATCGGCTTGCCAAGTTTTCCTTTCTTCTGTAAGGGATTCGTGTTAGTTTTTCACAACCTGACTTATTAAATTCATAGTTCGGTGATTTTCTCACCTGTCTGTAAGTGCTTTCTTTGGAGTTAGAATTATTACATTCTCCTCGAACTCTGAGGATATTTCGCCTGTCTCATACATCTGCCACACCAGGTGAAATTTTTCTGCCATGGCTGACTGACGTTATAGTTCTGTCATGGCTGACTCTAGCAAAGCTATTAGTAATTCTGATCGAAATTTGCCAATTCCACGAGCCTTGTCCCGGGTTGGGTTTTTCAATACCCTTTTTGATTCTTCTCGCTGTCTCTATCTCCCATCTCATCTTTATGTACGTCTCCTTCCACTTCTATAATATTGTCTTTAGGTTCATCACCCTTTTATACTACTTTTACCGTTCAAGTTTCCCTTCCTTGCTTGGAACTGATCCTCTACATGAGCATATTCGTATAGGTGAGTCTCTTTTCTCCAAAAGTCTCTTTTAATCATCCTAAAGACGGTATCTATTTTTCTTTCAGTGAAATACACTTCTAAATCCTGACTGTTGTCCCTTGCCGTTCCTGTCTAACAATTTTGTACTTCCGTCAGTCTCACATGCTACACGTTTGTATTCCCTTTCGCCTGCTTCATTTGCTGCATTCCTGCATTTTATTCTTTCATCAATTGAATTCAATACCTCCTGTGTTATTCAACGATTTCTAGTATGCCATGCCTTTTTAAATACTTGATCTTACGCTGCAGTCACTATTTAATCTACTAAAGCTACCCTCTTTTCTTCTACTGTATTCTTTTTCCCCTTTCTGCCGAACCGTTGCCTAATGTTCACTGTGAAACTTTCAAAAACACCTGTTTGTTTCAGTTTATCCAGGTCCCTCTTTCTTAATTTCCTACCTTTTTGCAATTTTTTCAGTTTTTATCTACGGTTCATGCCAATAAATTACGGTCGGAATCCACATCTGCCCCCTGGAAATGTCTTACAATTTCAACTCCGGTTCCGAAATCCCTGTCTTTCCGTTATGTAACCAACCTGAAACATTCTGAAGCCTCCAGGTCTCTTCCACGTATACAAGCTTCTTTCATGATTCTTACACGACTGTTAGCGATGATTAAATCATGCTCTGTGCAAAATTCTAGCAGTCAGCTACCTCTTTAGGTCTTTCATTCCTTTCCCCCAGTCCATATTCACCTGCTACTTTTCCTTTTCTTCTTTTATCTACTATCGAATTCCATTTCCCATCTCATTTCCCTCAGTCCATATTCACCTACTACTTTTCCTTCTCTTCGTTTTCGCACTATCGAATTCTAGACCCATGTCAATTAAATTGTCGTGTCTTTTAACTGTCTGAATAATTTGTTTTACCTAATAACACATTTCTTCAATCTCTTCATGATCTGCTAAGCTAATCTGCATGTAGTACTGTCGTAAGTTTGGGTTTCGTGTCCATCTTGTCTACGATAGTGCGTTTACTATGCTGTTTGTGGTAGTTTACCTGCAGTCCTGTTTTCCTATTCATTATTCAACTCACTCCTGCATTACAATTGTGTGACTATGTGTTTATAATCCTGTATTCACCTGAACAGAAGTCCTTTCCGTCATGCCACCGAACTACACTAATCTTCAGTACATCTAACTTCAACCTCTCCTTTTCCCTTTTTAAGTTTTCCAACCTACCTGCCTGATTAAGGGATCTAACAGTCCATGCTGTGATCCTTAGAACGACAGTTTGTTTCTGCTGACGACGACATTCCGCTGAGTAGTCCACGTCTAGAGATCCGGATGGGGGACTATTTTACCTCCGGAATATTTTACCCAAAAGGAGCATCATCATTAAACCGTACAGTAGAGCTGCATGTCCGGGGAATAATTACAACTGCAGTTTCTTCTTGCTTTCAGTTCTTCGCAGTATCAGCACAGCAAAGCAGTCAATCATCAGAACTGTGGCCCCTGCAGCTACTGGAAAGACAGCGGCACCTTTTCAGGAACAGCAGGTATGTCTGACCTCCCAACATATACTACTTCGTTGCGGCTGCAACTATGGTACAACTATCTGTATGACTGAGGCACGCAAGCCACTCCACAGATAGCAAACTCCGTGGTTCACGGACGGGGGTGGAGAACGGCGGTGACATACAGATGTCGATGGAAAACGCAAAATTGTAAACTTTGTCGGTAGATGGGTGAATGTGTGACGATGCACGGTAATTTTGTCGCCCAGTTGCCAAGGATAGCACACTCTGGCATGTCACTACCAGGCCATAAAATCTTCTGAAATATCATTCTGTGTACTACCTAACTGTGCCTTGCAGTCAGACGTGTGAACAATATATGTAGACGGAAGCATCTGACAGAGAGGGCATGTAGTTGGGCTTAAAAAAAGCCCGTTGGATTAACCACCCAGTCGCTCGAAGTGTGAACAGCAGTGATTCCACTATCTGACGATGTTGGCAGCAGTAGGTGAACCATGGAGTAACACAGCGTCAAGAAGGAAGCGGACGATCCAGGGAGACGACTGGACGTGAGGACACAGAAATCGTCAGAGAGGCATTCAGAGTCCCGGATTCCGCTACCGGATGCACAGCTGGTGCTTTGGGGACCACAAGGACCATTAATAGGCAGCTCACGGGAAGGAGGCTGAGCTCACGGCTCATCTTGCAACGACTACCATTAACCTCTCTACACCAGGGAGCAACCTCATTGGTTGTAGAACTGTCTTCAGTGATGGGTCCCGCTTCAGAGAGAGCCCCGAGGACCAGCAAAGACGTGTCTGGAGACTCCCCCCCCCCCCCCCCTCCTTCCCTCCTAGGCAGTGGTGGGATGCCAACTCGAACATCGTCCGCCATACGGCTCGATAACTAGTAGTGACGGTCTCAGGAGCCATTTGTTTTCGTAGCAGGACCTCTTTGCTTCTCGTCCGCTGCACACTTACAGCACAGCAGTACGTCGACGATATTCTATTTGTGTTTTCTTGCCCTTCTTGACAAGGCATCGTGGGCTTCCATTTCAACATGATAACGCACTTCCGCCCATAGCAAGAGTTTCTACTGGTTGGTTTTGCATTTGCCAAAGCCCACCCTGGTTAGCAAGGTCGCCGGATCTGTCCTGAACTGAAAACATTTGGAGCGTTATGGATTGGAACCCCCTACCAACCAGGGAATTTGGCGACCTGACTCGCCAGTTGGATGGAATTTGGCATGATATTCCCTTGGCAGAATTCTAACAATTCTGTCAATTACTGTAAAGCCGAATAACTACTTGCATAATGGCCAGAGGTAGACCCATGTGTTATTGACCTGTTCATTTTGTGAAACTGTTTCTCTTGAATAAATAATCCATTTTGCCCAAAATAGTGATTATCCGTACATTTACATCACGTCTTATGATTTCCGCCCCATTAGAATAATTTTTTCATGCTGCGCCTCAGAATATACGTATATAAAGAATGAATTTTTTTCCATCGTGCACAAACTCTATGCACTGATCGATGAGACGATATGGAACACGGCCTGAATAACTGATGTCCGGAGCCGCATAGTTTCCATGATAGAGATCATTTATTCAACTGTTCTTTGCTACAGAGATGTCCAATATGCCTTTTACCATGCAGCCACAGCTACAGTATGCACGGTTTTCGTCATAGAGACTGTTACTGTTCCTCATACGTCATGCCCTAGCGTCCTCTCCTGCCAAAGTAACTGCTATGTTGTGACTGGTTCACTTCTCTTGCTGACTCACCTTGTACTGGATGTGCCAAAGTAACTGCTGATGTTGTGACTGGTTCACTTCTCTTGCTGACTCACCTTGTAGTGGATGTGATACAGCGTAGTACCGTATTCGAATCAAGAGCTCGTCGACATGGCGTGTACTTACGGAAAGACAAACAAGTTTGTATCAAAAGATCCCGCCGAAACAACCACAACTTTCACTGTTTGCAACAGTGTTTCACCATTTGACTGAGGTGAGGTCGCTCCAGGAAGCAGGAAATCATGAAGGACGTGCCAGAAATATTCTAACACCAGATCTGGAGGGAAATGTGATTGGCACTGTGGAATCCGACCATCCTGTCAGTACCAGGCAGTTGGTCCACTAGTGACACGGTAAGACAGACGATCGTATGGAACACTCTTCATGACAACTGTTGCTACCCTTATCAAATACAGTGTCGTGTGCAGGGCTTACTAGCGACAGACTTTCCACTTTGGAAGCAGTTTTGACGCTGGTTTCTTCGCCAGACTACCACGATTATGGGATTTGTGTCATCCATCCTATTCACAGACGAGGCCACCTTTACGCAGAGTGGTACCTTAAACTTTCATAGCAGCCATCTGTGGGATATTATGTGTGGTGTCACCGCCAGACACCACACTTGCTAGGTGGTAGCCGGTAGTATACGTCGGACCCGCGTGTCGCCACTATCAGTGATTGCAGACCGAGCGCCGCCACATGGCAGGTCTAGAGAGACTTCCTAGCACTCGCCCAGCTGTACAGCCGACTTTGCTAGCGATGGTTCACTGACAAATTACGCTCTCATTTGCCGAGACGACAGTTAGCACAGCCTTTAGCTACGTTATTTGCTACGACCTAGTAAGGCGACAGTATCCGTACTATTGACATTGTGAATCATGTAACATAAAGAGCGAGGTTCTCCATTAATGGATTAAACTTAAGTATTCCACCAACTACGTCCGTTTTTCTCAATTCTAATTCTCTTGTCATGTTCCAGACCTCACGCAAGTCTGCGTGAGCTGAGACGCGTGCATTTCAGCCTCCTTTCACCATACGGTTGGCTCTCCTGCCAACCACAACAGTATGCATAGCCCCAATGGTATGTGGACAGTGAATCGTCAGCGTCGATGCAGTGGGAATGTGTGGGCTGGGATAATTGGCTACATTATTTTGGTACCAGTAGTCTTTCCACGTCTCCTAATAGACCAGAACTATCGCCGTTTCTTGCAGGTGACTTTGACTCTCCTGCTGTAAAAAATGTCGTTGTTGGTTGGAATGGTTGTGTGGCTGCTAGATGATGATGCTCCAGCACACTTCCGGATCCATCTTAATCATGTCTTCCCCAGTCGGTAGATCGGAGAAGGGGATCTAAATGCTTAGCCTGCTCCTTCACCGGATATCAATCTTCCCGATTTCTGGTTATGCGGATATCTCAAAAGTATCATGTATGCACTGTCCATTCCAGATGTGGAGCCAGTGGAGCAGCTTAACAGCATATTCATGATGCCTTTGACATCGTATGCAGCCTGACCGATGTGAACATGTGATATAGAATATGCTATGGTACGTACACTAATGTGGTGAGGCATATGGAAACCATTTTCAACAAATACTGTAACTATGGATACATGTTACAGCGTATATTTAACCGCCGTCTCTGTAGCAATGTATGACTGAATAAATTGACTCTAGTATGGAAGCCATGAATTTCTGGACATAAGTTCATTAGACCTTTTTAGTTCTGTATTCTGTCATCAATCAATCCATAGCGTTTGTACACGGTGGAAATAAAACACCCTGTATAAGTTTGTAGCTATGAAAATATTTTCATCGACTAGGCGATACACTGCAAGCAAGAACGTTGTTTCGAAAGTTGTCACATCAGCTAATAAAAATTTGAGAAATCCGCGATGGAGAACATGGCTTGACTAAGGAAAACGGTATTAAGTAAGAGGATACCGGTTGTCGTTGTGTCTCATGACTGGGACGTGTTTGACTAGCTCGCTGAAGAATCTTTTAGTTTTATGTAGGACCCAAATCTGGTATACAGGAATATGGTCCACCTTTGGCCTTAAGGGGCAAAAGCTTGTATTCACATTTCACGCTATAACGCATGGTTTTTGCTAGCGTTTACCATATTTTGGCAGCCGTGACATTGATTTCTTTCTCATTGGTCGATCCCCTCTCAAAGCAGCAAATAAGCGAAGGTCTCTGGTATTGCGTCAGTTGAGCAAGATATAGTACATTCATCTGATGATGGTGACAAGGTGGATTGCTGAAACATGTGGCTATCCATCAAGAATACAATGCGTTCCTATGGAGGTAAAGCCTTCATGAATAAATCTGCAGAAGACGAAAAACTTGTCGCTTGAAGATTAAAGTCTAATCATTTCAATTTGTACTTCTTGATCGACTGACAGCCGATGATACAAATCGTCTGTCACAGTCCGCAGAGTATTTCACTACAGTTTTCACAAAACACACTGAATTTAATTTGCAGGAGGTCGTAACATAAGAAGTTTTTACGTTGTTAGAACTTACACCTGTATGCTATGCTAATAGTTGGCAGTCTGAGCTGACTTGGAGGAGAGAAACTACCTTGTGGTTAACAACTAAATAGGTAATTGCAGACATGTGAATAATTAGACCAATCGTATATGCATCTCAATGAGATTAATTTTTCTATTTCTACCATTTGCAGTGATGTCTTTTATACAGGCAACCATTAACGAAATTTTGTTGTTAGGATGCGGATCGATTATGACAATGACCTTAAGAATCTGTGTTTTAGTATGGTTACTTAAACTCTAGTGGGTTACTCCCTGTTATATTTGGTGCACTAAGGAGTAACGGAAATGCAAAGTACCACAGTGTTCATGAATCTATCTAAATATGTTGAAAAAAATGTGTCTGTATGAGGCTAATCAGCCTTATGAGCACCAGCCCTTATTACGTATGTTTATTTTGTCTAGTGTTAAATACAGTTGTCACAGTCTGCGCTCATGTCTCCATACAGTGAGTTTACCAATATGTGCAAACTTAGCTTACCACTTAGCACGCAAATGGACAAAACATCTGAATTGTCTTCTCAAACCCATGGTGTTAAACAGACATTCTAAATAAAAATGAAATTGACCCTGTAAGGCCGCTAATATCAGGTGCAGATAGTAACAAAAATCATTAGGAAAGCTGCTGTGACTTAACTAGAATGCATGAATTAATAAAAGTGGAAGTTTGGGGTCTATTCTGGTGTAATAGGTGTAGTGATTGTATGTGTAAATATTAGTTATAAAATTAAGTAAAGACTTGGTGAAGGAAGTTACAGGGACTCTAGCACGCTAGCAGATACACGGAAGTGGAGCAGGACCGCGGAGACGTAATCGGCCGATCGAGTATGCGAACCAAGCAGTCAGCAGTCTACTGGGGGCGTCGTCCGGAGGACATTGCCCGCCCCGCTGGAAAGCAGGGCAGACGGATCAGGAGCCAGCATAAGTCACGTGTACGACACACGAGGGAACCTTCTAGCATCGAACCACAGAGGTCAGTCACTGTGATACAAACGTCACGCCGTCAGCAGGAACACGAAATAAATACCCCGGAAAGAGGCAGCTTCCTCTCGAAGTTTGCAGCTTCTTCTGAAGTCTGATGGGAGTCTGCTCGAAGTCTGCTGGAAGTGCTGGTCAACTAATAGAGTACGCTTGTCATGTTCCGGAAGGCTCGTGTCGTTTGCTGGGCGTGCTGATGTACTCCCGACGGTACGCATGAAGAAGAAGCGGCAGCTATGGAGGTCATAGGACAGCATCGAACCTGATAGCAGCGTCTAGTTACCACGTCTTACGAAGAAAGAAGAAGGTGTCGTCCCTTCGCCAGTAAGTCACAGAAGTCGAGTCTTCGTTCTGAGTCAAGTCATTTAAGTCGAAGTCTCACCAATAGCAATGGAGGAAGATGTATAGTGAATAACTCGGGTGACTGGTTCGGACGAAGGGATGCTGCCGAACCAGTGAAGTCACCCGTGAATTGGGAAGAACTCCAGTTCAATGGACGCAGCCCAGAGCCGCCGAGTCTGAGAACACGGGTTCGCTCCTAGCACGGGGCAACTTTCGTCATCGCAGTGGCCGGCCATCCGCCCGGAATTGCCAGCCAGTCCACTCGCCGCACACAGTCTTGCCGCGTAAGCAGCGCTCGCCACGTGCGGCCGTCGTCAGCTGCTGTTTCTGGGGCATTCCTAGCAGTCTGCGTTAGCATCTCCCGCCGCCGCCAGCACCGAGGCCACTACGCCGTGCTGCTACGGAAGCACTGAACCAAGCGAGTAAAGTAAACCGCTTGAAGTCCGCGGAAGGCACTGTTGTCAAGGAAATGTTTGTCAATAAATAATTCTTGGAGTAAGGGATGTTTTATTGTACCTCATCCTCTGAGCCAAGGAAAGAACCCATGTAGCCCAGCTCTCCATGCCTGACAAATAATAAGAATAACAAGAAAGAAATAAAAAGAGACTCTACACTGGAAAGCCAAACGCTAACCTCTTTTTTTTCTATGTATAATTTATCAACTGTGCTTTCAGGAGTCAAATGGTACACAAAACTCATGTTCAATTTCTTTGGACACTCAATAACAAAATATTTAACTCTTAGACCTATTGAACTGACGATTATTAAAGATGTCATCTCTACATATGAAAAAATCACACGAAACAATGATTAAAAATCTACATCAGATCATTTACACCTACGTTGTCATAGCTAGTCAACACATGGAGCTGATGGAGAATAAATTTACTTTTTCCGCCTATGAAATAACTCATGTTCTCAATGTGAGGGTAGGTTAGTATCCAAGCGTGTGCTATTCAATGACCAAAGTGTACGCAGGTTGGAGTGAGCATAATCTAGACTCAACATTTACTGTGGCATAATGTGCAATGGTACTTTACCAAGTAGCACCTGCAATGGTCGTGTCTCCGTGCTTGATCTGAAACGCTAATTACCTACTCTGACCTTAACTGAATTCACTCAGTCTGTAGAACGTTAATCTTTCCCTAGTCAAATTAGTGGCTATTGCACACTCGCTAAGCATTGGAGCTACGTGCACAATTTCTTTGGCCACAAAAGTTTCTGCAGGAATAATTGTCTACCTCTTTGCTATGATATGTGAAGCATATCGTCCTCACTTTTCAGAAAGCAAAGCTCTCCAAGCCCTCACTTATTTCCACATACTTGTGCAGTCCACCGCAAGATGAGAGAGAGATGTAGCCATTTTATTTTTCAAAATGCTTTTATATAATTGGGATCTCCCCACCGTGTCACGTGTGCATCGCCCAGTATACCTTCAGCCATTCACCGTCTTGCCAGAGGTGAATTTTGTTTACCTTCCTTCGTCTCATCCTAGCCCTGATAATGCCACACAGCCACTTGCTCTCATTCTCAGCCATATTTATCTTAAGAGGAATAATGTATTGCTCTGGCCTTATCCCTTTCTGCACTGAAGCTCGCTGGTGTCTTGTTAAATGGGGTTTTCTGATGTCATTAACTACCTGCTCGGCCCGTCTGCAAAATGCATTTTACTTTAACTTGTTTATTCATGACCCTGTCCATATATTGGTAGATATTGTTTTGTTAGTTTTCATTACATGAGATAAACTGCAATTGCCTTTTGTTGATATAATTTAATTATTGTTTTATGGGGGTCTCATACTGTAACGTACTATCGTTATGGATCAAGCTCATGTAAGGACCATAAAATCCTTACGCCTTACTCATACTGTCCCTACCGAATTAATTTGATGCTGCTTTGATCAATGGTTGAGGCATTGCTCTTTGCAGTGCAAAATTATAAAGTCAATTAATTTTAATTATTGTCCAGCTACTTGTATATTTTATGCTAGGTGATGTCATTCTAACGTCTTTCTTTTGATTTGAAACGTATTGCTTTACACAGCATTTGCTGTTTAGATGATTATTATGTGGCAGTACAGTCCTTCATATTTATTTGACTAATCATAAATTTTTCTCTCCAATACTTGTGGGTAAATTCTATTAAAACGGTTCATCCACCCTTTAGATTCTCTCTTTACAATAACCTTAAGCATTCCACAATTCTGAAACATTCATGATACTGATGATTGTGAAAGATGAGTGAAGTTAAGGAAGCATTTGTTTCTCTTATCTACTCTAAATACATAACTGCTACATCAATAATACAATTTATTCTCATAAACAGATGTGTATTTACTTATAGTCTGATTTAAAATAGTTGTCACTTGACGTTTGGGCTTCGAAGTTGCGGCGTTGTCACGTCAGGCACTGGCTGGAGGCAGCCGCCTCAGCGCATCGCTATCCCCGGCGATACAAAATCGTTTCAAAGCCTGTATCTTCTACAAAAAGTAAGTAAAAAATTTCAAACCCACGTAAGATGTATATCTCTACAATGTCTCTCAATCTGTCAAATATCTATTCTCAATTTTAATTAGGACAAGGATTACCTTAATTTGTTTGAAACCATTTAAATACTCGATTTCGCTAATAGCTTCTAACTTATCACGTCTTTACAGAAAAACTATTGGTGTCACAGCAAAATATTTTTTTTCCATTCATTAACAAAATAATGCACTCGGCAAAGAATCCTTAAAAGTTTTCGTAGTGCAACACGTTTCCTGTATATAAATTTCTGAAAACAGCATTTTTGAGCAACCCTATCAGTACTGAACTCGAAACAAATATGACGTTCGAAATATCTCCTATAAATATTATGTAAATATTTTGAAATTTACGTACAGTATCGATCTCAGTGGTATCTATAAGCAAATTAAATATCTTTTCTTAATTTAAATTAGTGCCGTTGTTACATTAACTATTGAAGTGTGAGAAATTTTCGCGTCCGGAAAAGTTTTCTTCTTTAGATTGCAAATCTCGAAAGCTATTACACACATTGAATAACATTTTGGTGTGTATACAAAATGAAATAGAATTAAAATTCAGTCTAACTTACCGTAAGGAGATGACGAGAGCTGGCCAAACAGTATTTCTTAGTCTCACAACAAAAATAAGAATTAATCGAAATAAATTCACAAACACAATATTTAATGGCAGTAAGTACACTACACACTAATCAGACAATGCGAAAACAACGCTTAATTCAGAGTCAGAGTCAGAGTAAGTGGAACTATCTGTGTCGCTGCTCGTATTGACAGATGTAATTAAGTCTTCGACACTTTGTTGTAACATACCTTCATTGTTCCATGCGTCCTGTATCACTCCTTTCACGTGATGTAACATTCTGCCAGTCATCCGATGTCACAAACTGCCTCTTTCAAAAGGCGTTCCACTTAGGTTAGTGTGACTTTCTTATATTCTGCAGCAATATGCCGTTTAACCTGAACCCAAATCAGCTCTATAGCATTGACATGGCACTTTTTGCCCGTATTATTTTGCTACTTCATCCACAATGTAAATCGGGTTTTTTAGCTTGAGATACAAGTTCTAATAATTCTGCTCTTGTAAAATTACTGTCGAACTGCACCTTATGTTCCTGTAACCAGCTAACAATGTCGTTTTTCCTCGTTGCCTTTGTGGGTGCTTTGTCTTGTATTAGTGAATGATAAGGAGCGTTATCCATAAAAATGGTAGAGTTTTTTGTTAAGTTCTGGAGCACACAGTCTTCAAACCATTTCACAAAAGTATTGTGGTTCATCTCTTCTTGGTAGTCGGAGGTCTTATTTGAACTGAATAGCAGCAGACAATTTGGAATTAAACCTTTTGAATTTAGGGCATGTGCTACAATTATCCTTTTTCCTCTGCCGACCGGAGCTGTCATACTTCCGCTGATGGTACCGTCAGTCCAGCCTTTTTTTAAACTGTGTCCTGCATCCACCCACGTTTCGTCAAGCTAAACGATATCATCAAAATTTGTCCCCACTAATTCTCTAAGAAAGTGGCATCGCCAGGCTGCATTATCTTGGAGTTCATTAGTAAATTTCTGCCAGAGATGGAATTATAGCGTAATCCTAACATTTTCACGACTCGTAACAAAGACGATTTGCTACCCTGAAACAGGTCAGCCGCTGTGAGGGTAGCATGTAATTTTCTTGAATAAAATGCATATATTTGACGAGAAATGCTATCTTTCTGAAAAGAGTCAAGTTTTGTGACCCTCTTCTCTAGTCGCCTCTTTTTCTCAGGTGTATCCAATTGAGATGATTCACTTGAGCCCTCTTTGGTGAATTTCTCCTTGCAGATTCTTATTACTTATCGTTCGCTAACTTGCAGAGCAGCTGCAGTTCGCTCCACCACCATATCCAAAGGAACGAGAGGCCCTCCTGCATCTCTCTCGCTCTCTCAAAATACTCCCTTAAGGAACACACGTATTCACGCGCCTGACTGCGTATAACGACGCCATGTCCGCCACTTTTTGGAGGTTTCCGAGGAGTGTGCAGCCTCGGCCTCCCTCTCTTGCGACTGCTTTCATCAGACATCGTAAACATGCGAAGCAACAAGTCACTCAAATCTCTCACCCGTACGTCTACAACGGCTCGGTGAGGACTGGCTGGCACAATGCCTTAGCTCAGCAGAGCGAAGTGGCGACGCAGTGGCAGCCGACAGCGCCGGCTGCCATTGGCTTATTGGTGGCGGGAGCCCTGCAGCCCGTTCCCTGTCAAGTGACAACTGCTTTAAATCAGACAATAAGTGACATTATATTAGTTAACATTTTTGCATATTTTTATACACCAACACAAACTTTATATTCACTAACATTATTTATCATTAAAACACATGGTTCCAAATTATCTACAATACACAAATTCTTATTATCACTTTTAAATTGAACGGGATTTATAAATTACACATGAAATACTAAATATAAAACAGTACATTTATGAATATACTTTAACAATTTAGAAATCGTATTATATAACAAGAATGAAACACATAATTTACAAATTCTCAGTGGTATAGGTGCTACTAAATATTTACAGGCATCTCAACTCCTTG
This sequence comes from Schistocerca gregaria, assembly GCF_023897955.1. Taxonomy (NCBI): domain Eukaryota; kingdom Metazoa; phylum Arthropoda; class Insecta; order Orthoptera; family Acrididae; genus Schistocerca; species Schistocerca gregaria. The sequence continues at coordinate 97,551,869 of NC_064923.1, read as the reverse complement.
CTGAAGTGATTATCTTTTGTTCTCTTTAAAATATAACAATGAATTTGTCACACACATCAATTTCTTTCTTCGTGTACTTTACACTGTAACATTTGGGCTGAGTTTGCTTCCTGATGCAGCTATCGGTTAGTGGTGGTTGATGCTGCTAGTCAGTTGTAGACGCTGTCTGATGATGATGAATATTATACACATTTATAGTTCTGAGTGAACGATCACAAGTGCCATTACATGGTCAATTCCAGGTTGCATTGTTCTGATGACAACTGATTGTCCAAGGCAATGCGGTGATGTGATAACATACGTGGCATAGCCCTTTCTTGGCATCATTGCCATTGAGGTTGAAGAGTGTAGCCCCTCAATGGTTGCTGCATTTTGATGTATTTTATGTCCCCATTATACATACTCTGTTTAATGGTTTGACCACCTTTGGTTGGTTTGGTAGTTAGAACGACATAAATGCCATTGTTTTGTTGCATGCTGCTTTCTGTTGATTCTGCCAAATCTCCTACTCGTTTAAGGTATAGGATTTAGAAAGGAATCTTGCTGTCTTTTGCCCTCATCTTGGGACTCTTTCTTCTCTTTGCTACTTCCTGTGTCTTCATGTCTTCTTTCTTGGAACTTGCAACTTCTTTGGCGTAGAGGCAGGATATGTTATTCAGCGAAAGTTATTCAGAAGGACATTACCAGTAATGTCGTGAGATATGGTCAAGTTTGAATAGATAATCGGAGAAGTGGTATATCTGTTTTCAGTTATTAGCTTCTCCATCTGGTATTGAGTGAAATATTCTGAGTTTTATGTTTTCAGGTGGTTGTACTAAGGAGCTGTTGTTGACACTTGGTTATTGTTCGCTGGTATTGTGCATCGCCGGTAATGGGGCCACTTCACCTTCCTCACAGGTGTGTGTCCTTTGTCCCTCGCTGCTGCTGGGTATTCTCGTCCTCTCGCTATTGGGGTGAGGCGTGGGACAACATTCTCCAAAATATACTTGGCTCAGTCTCCACATTAATGTACAGCGTGAATCGTAGAAACTCTCTTGCTTAGACCGTAGCTTCCTTTCAACATTCTGATTCTGTCGTCAGCTTGGCTTCCATTTCCAGACAATTGTAATGATATTGTTTGTGTGTCTTCTTTGTTTCATTTGTTTATAATGACTTCAGCTTAGTGCTACTTCTTACAAGATTCTTAATCTAAATTTACAATGAGCTTTACATTTGAATATTTACATGAATAATACAAAATGACCGTTTCAATAGTTTTTTCAGTACTTTACAGAAGAATTATATCAGTGACACATTAAGTTACTTCATTTTGTATCAGTTCTTTTAGTTGAATAAGCATGGTTTGATGATGTGTAGGTTAGTTAATTACACAACATGCAATTAGTTTTCTTTTTTTCTGATCTACTTTCATGATTTAAAAGATTAGTATTATTGTACCTATATTTGAATATTTAAGTATTTAGAGCTCGTCCTGTCTGCCTCTCGAGATCTGCTGTTACCTGAAACATATCTACATTATTTTACTGTATTATCTGTGATCCATTTATATTTTAGTTTTAATGGATAATTGTCGTATGACAGTTGCAAGAATTCCTGTTCAATGCATCTGTACAACAGCATGTCATTTTTTAGCAAATAATTGTGGTAAATGTCAACCGGGTTCTTGTCTTTCCACTTATGTTTGACTCTAAACATCTGTGGGTCTTTGTTCTGTTCGTATGATACATGACCCTGGCAGTCAAATGCAAGTGTTGTCTGCCTTGTGAGTTCGACGATTGTCCCGTAATTGGTCTGTGTACTTTGATCTTTCATGCTTTTAACAGTAATAAGTCATTGTCACTATTGAAACTATTGAATAACTGCTGTGACATTGCCATTAACTCATTCCCTCTATCTACTGTTGAATTAACGACAATAACCTTGACTGTTACACAAAGTATCGGACATACCTCTGAAATACTCTCGTCTTCGACTTCTTCCATTAGTATGTCCTCAATTATATTGCAATTCAACTGATGTATTGTGTTTATTCCGTCACAATTGGATGCTTATGGACATCCATGCTTGCGTCATTTTCCATTACAATTTAATGGTCCTCATCGAGAGTTTGGGGAGAAGTACTTCCCTTTCTAAAATTTTCCAAATTCAGTCTCTCTGCTTCTAGAGTACATTCTAAAGTAACCAATCTACATCTTCAATCCTCATTTTAACACCTTGCTGCTTGCCTTAAGTTTGTCTCTTCGTCACACATCTGTGTAATCGTCTTTAATTTTGATTTTAGAGCCTGGCAAGTATTCTTTAAGTGTGATAGTATTTCAAATTTAGATTCTGGGCAGTCGTCAGATTCTGCGTTAAGTGTATCTGTAGTTGCACCCTGATTCAACTCTTATCATTATTGTTATCTGCCACTGAGGGTTGCCGATTCAAATTTTCAGCTATGTCGTCATTTATTACGATGCTGTTGTCTGTGTCTGGTGTGATGATTACATAGTCTCAGTAATATGTCCTCGTAAGTGCAAAATTGTATACATTTGAATCTGACTTATCAGACTCTTCACATACTTTAGTACCTGGTTCGTTTTCCGATCCAGAAGGGATACTTTCCCTGTCATTTTCCTCTCCATTATCAACTAGTTCTTCCCGCTATCCACAATACCTCAGACTCTTTCTGTTTTTCTTCCTAAGTTTTGTGGAAGGATTTTAGTAGGTCCTGTAGCGTGTCGAACTTTTGATCACGTGTACTTATCTGTATTTCCTTCATTTTCCTATATCCTGTATGGGACGTATTTTGTCGGTTAATACTATCGTCTTGATCAATTGTAGCATCACAGGTTACAGTAGGATATGTATTATCCTGCTGAAAATTATTCTTCGCCTGTGCTGAATCAAACATCTGCACCATGTATATTAATGCTTCGCCATAATCAACTGGTTCATTACTATGTAGTGCTTGGAGTTCACCCTCATTTCAGTATCAATCCAACCTATCTCGTCCCAACACTTCAGTTGTGACTTCCTCTCTATTAGTCGTATCTGTGCGGATACATTTGCTGATCCTTCTGTCGTTCCGGTTCCCAGTTCCGAATCTTGTACGTCACACCTTAACCTATTTAGTGTTGCGGCCACCTTGCTTTCCGTTTCTGCAGAAAGTGTGCTATCTCCTTGATCTCATACAATACCTAAAGTCAGTCAATCCTCTCAAGTTTCCATGGATTTGGTGGTCGTAATTCAACCTCCATCTGTGGTTCGTTTCTCCGGTAATTACCTGAAGTATTATCTGTGGCTACGTTCTCGCACCATCTACCCAACTGCTTTCTCTCCATGGACCTGGAGATAGCTGATTAAAGTCAGTCTGTCGGTTATCCCAAGTTCTCCACTTTTCATTCCTGTTTTTGTCTATATTCCGCCTGTTCCAACCACTATTAGAACCAAATCTATTACGCTGTGGTCTAGTGTTTCCACTACTTCAATTTCCGTAATTATTACCATTTTGTACAGAATTCAATCCCAATACTGGCTTATCATCGCTACCATTATTGTTATTCTAATTACTATTACGTATTCTTTCAGAATTATTATGTCGTAAATCACGTCTTTGACCATCGTTTTCATACATGAGTTCTACTTTTCTCAAAACACCTTTGAAAGTTTCTACATTATTGCCCCCATGTCCTGTCAAGGCTTGTTGACACTTCATTGGCAGTTTCGTTTTGAATATTTGAATCACTTCTCCGTAGCTATATGGGTTTTCTAAGTATTGGTTTCTTTTAGCCATGTTCTCAAACAATCTGACAGCTGTTTTCTCACACGAATTTTAGAATTAAAGATTTAGTAATAATCCATATTTTATTCTCATCTCAGCGTCAGGAGACCAATATCTTGCTATACGGGCAGCTCTAAACAAATAATACGAATCGCAAGTTTCTGCTATCTTCTGTATAGTTTCAGCGACTCTTCCCTCTATAGTGCGCAAATGAAGTCTAACTTATGTTTCAATGGCCAATGTGTCGCTATAAATTAGTCAATAAATGTGCGGTGGTGCTGAATATTTGCATCTTCCTTATAGTGCTGGTATTTCCGAGCCGTAAGAAAGTATTTATCATCGCTTCACTCTGAATGTATCTTCTGGGTTTTGGAGACTGGAATTCTGTCCTTGGTTTGCGTCAAATCTACGCAAACGTGTGTAACTTGGTTCACTCTGTTACATTTGTGCCATAGAATCATTTGCAGGTCTCACTCCACAATATGGGCGTGTAACGCCCGCTACCGGCTCTGTATCTTGACGTGTAAGCAGTTCTGGTTCGTTAGGCGCCTTACTGTAACCCGTCGGTATTCGTCCTACAGATTGTGGCGTTGCGTAACACGTCTGTATGGTTTGATCAGCGTATGTCACACTCTGTGCATGACGTACTGAACCTAGCTGCCATCCACGCTCTTGTATTACTGATTGACCTATTATTCTTTCTTGAAGAAGTGGTTGCAATCCACATTGTTCACTACGGTTATTGTGATGTTTTGGCATACGCTGGTTTGGACTAATTTCCCGTTCGCGGTTTGCGGTTTCGGACTGGCATCCACATGTGGCTTTCCGTGTTACCTCACACGTAATTCCGCGTACCGTTCCTGTTGTATTATCGACAACTGTTGATTCTGCCCCCTTCACAGTAGTATCGACCGATATTAAAGTAGATTCTGTCGTCGTCTGCTATTCCTCACTAACGCTTTCTACGTCACCACGACTTTCGATCGAACGTAAAACTTCCGATCTCAGCCGTTGAAATTGGTGTTAGTTTTTATCTTTTATTTTTAAAATACGAGCATAGAATTTCTTTAATGCTGATTTTTTCCATTCTTTTGTGAGACGTCGTCTCAGCAATAACGTGTTCCGCCTTCGTCGTCGCTTTGATGGCAAAAGCTTCGACCTGTTGTTTAACCTTCTTGACACTTTGTTGCGTAACTTCACGCAACGGAACCATGTCTGTTTGGACAGTGTCAATGTCTGTTCTCAATTGTTTGTGCCCTGCAACGAGCGTTTGAAGCGTGATTTGCGCTTCCTTAGCTTCAGTTCATATTTGATCTAATTGGTCTTGAATATTATCACGCGTTTTCTGTATTTCCTTGTTAGTGTCTTTCAGCCCCAGTGTTAACTCATTTTTCCCTTGTGTTATGCGCCTTTCTAAACGCTTTTCTAATTCTTGACATTGTTGTAATAAACGCTGCGATTCGTGATATTGTTGTAATAAATGCTTCAACATTAGAAAATATTTTGGCGTTTTCATCTACACCATTTTCGCCAGTTGACATCTGATGCAATAGTTCCCTGTCCCGTTTTTCGTGAACTGTTTCCATCACTTCCGAACATAGTGTACGAGCAATAACACTTTCTTACATGCAATTGCAAGCCTACCTGATTCAATATGATTACGTTTGGTTCAGTACGCTGTAAATTACTATCTACAGAAGCAGCGACTGATTCACTGGTGACGCCGCTCTCCCCAAAATATCATCCAGGGTCCTATATTCAATATTCTAACCTGTTTCCTTGTCTTTTATATAGCCTTTTGGTTACTGGAGTTGAGTCAGAGCTCAACACAAGCTAATTCAACGATGTGATGCTCCAGCAAATAAGAAATACATGAATACAATTCTATCTACACTTACTACACAGTTAAGGTCATATTTACATTTACAGGTTTCCTCCAAATTGCGTCAATATTGTTTGGGGGAGATAATGTGTTATGTACCTATCAAAAGCAGATTCTCAGTTTATCAGAATGCTGTAATTTCGCATCATGGCAGGGTCGCCATTTTGTCATGTTTTGACCTTCTGTATCTGCACAGTGAGTGTACCAATGTGTGCAAACTTAGCTTAGCACTTAGCAAGCAAATGAATGAAATATCTAAACTGTCTTCTCAAGTCCAGGGTGTTAGACTTTCTGAATAAATATGAAAAAACATTAACTTGCCCCTGTAAGGCAGCTAATATCAGGTGTGGACTATAACAAAAATCATTAGAAATGTTGCTGTCACTTAAGAAGATTGCATGAATTAATAAATGTGAAAGTTTGGGGTCTATTCTAGAAAGACAAAACAGATGTTCCCTTTTTTCTATATATAATTCATCAACTGCGATTTCAGGGGTCAATTTACACACAACAATCATGTTCAATTACTTTTGACACTCAATATCAAAATATTTAACTCTTGGACATATTGAACTGACGATTATCAATATCGTTATCCATACATATGAAAAACATTTATTACACGGAAGAATAACTAAAAATCTTGATCAGATCCTTTACATCTACATTGTCATAGCTGGACAATGCACTGAGTTGCTAGAGAATAAATTTACTTTTTGTACCAATGAAACAACTCTCATGTACTCAATGGTCAAAGTGATAATATTCAATGGTCAAAGTGATTGCAAGTTGGAGTGACAAAATCTAGACCTAACATTGACTGTGGCCTAATGTGTGATGGTACACTCCTGGAAATTGAAATAAGAACACCGTGAATTCATTGTCCGAGGAAGGGGAAACTTTATTGACACATTCCTGGGGTCAGATACATCACATGATCACACTGACAGAACCACAGGCACATAGACACAGGCAACAGAGCATGCACAATGTCGGCACTAGTAGAGTGTATATCCACCTTTCGCAGCAATTCAGGCTGCTATTCTTCCATGGAGACGATCGTAGAGATGCTGGATGTAGTCCTGTGGAACGGCTTGCCATGCCATTTCCACCTGGCGCCTCAGTTGGACCAGCGTTCATGCTGGACGTGCAGACCTCGTGAGACGACGCTTCATCCAGTCCCAAACATGCTCAATGGGGGACAGATCCGGAGATCTTGCTGGCCAGGGTAGTTGACTTACACCTTCTAGAGCACGTTGGGTGGCACGGTTTACATGCGGACGTGCATTGTCCTGTTGGAACAGCAAGTTCCCTTGCCGGTCTAGGGATGGTAGAACGATGGGTTCGATGACGGTTTGGATGTACCGTGCACTATTCACTGTCCCCTCGACGATCACCAGAGGTGTACGGCCAGTGTAGGAGATCGCTCCCCACACCATGATGCCGGGTGTTGGCCCTGTGTGCCTCGGTCGTATGCAGTCCTGATTGTGGCGCTCACCTGCACGGCGCCAAACACGCATACGACCATCACTGGCACCAAGCCAGAAGCGACTCTCATCGCTGAAGACGACACGTCTCCATTCGTCCCTCTATTCACGCCTGTCGCGACACCACTGGAGGCGGGCTGCACGATGTTGGGGCGTGAGCGCCCAGCTTCATGGAGACGGTTGCGAATGGTCCTCGCCGATTCCCCAGGAGCAACAGTGTCCCTAATTTGCTGGGAAGTGGCGGTGCGGTCCCCTACGGCACTGCGTAGGATCATACGGTCTTGGCATTCATCCGTGCATCGCTGCGGTCCGGTCCCAGGTCGACGGGCACGTGCACCTTCCGCCGACCACTGGCGACAACATCAATGTACTGTGGAGACCTCACGCCCCACGTGTTGAGCAATTCGGCGGTACGTCCACCCGGCCTCCCGCATGCCTACTATACGCCCTCGCTCAAAGTCCGTCAACTGCACATACGGTTCACGTCCACGCTGTCGTGGCATGCTACCAGTGTTAAAGACTGCGATGGAGCTTCGTATGCCACGGCAAACTGGCTGACACTGACGGCGGCGGTGCACATATGCTGCGCAGCTAGCGCCATTCGACGGCCAACACCGCGGTTCCTGGTGTGTCCGCTGTGCCGTGCGTGTGATCATTGCCTGTACAGCCCTCTCGCAGTATCCGGAGCAAGTATGGTGGGTCTGACACACCGGTGTCAATGTGTTCTTTTTTCCATTTCCAGGAGTGTATGTTGGTGAATCAATAGTGCTCGGTATAGGTCTCATACACAAGTCCTCTAGACGATCATCCTTACCCATGTTATGAACTTTACGAAGACCATAAAATCTCGGAGGTACTGCAACTCGTACTTTTAAACTTCTTATGACTTCCTTCGGTAGTGATGAAGCGTTCAGCATGGCAGCAGTCCTTATTGTCACCTTGTTAGTAGGATCATTGTTAATCTTCCGGTATGCACCAGAACTAAGTAGACCACATATCTTTTCCTTGTAGACTTCCTGAGGCAAAAGGACGATAGCATTACCTTTATCAGCACGCAGGACGACTGTATCAGTATCCTAACGCAGATTTCTTCCTTAGAAACATTGCTTCTTTGTGGACGATGCTTGACAGGTTTTTCGTCTGATTTCTTCCGCAGACTCCTCTTATAGTGGTCGGACAGCTTCTTCAATGGCACTGAAGAAAGATGATATCGGCAAAGTCTTTGGAGTAGGGACAAATTTAGCCCTTTACTTAAGACAGACAACGTAGCTTCGTCCAAATCCTTACCTGTCAAATTTATGACAGGGCGTCGAATAACAGAGTCCACCTGCTCCATGCTGGATCTGAAACGTTAATTCTCTGCTTTGGCCTTAACTGAATTCACTCAGTCTGCATTCTGTAGAACGGTAATCTTTTGATATTCGAAATAGTGGGCATGGCACACTCGCAAAGTGCTGGAGAATTGTTCACAATTTGTTTCCCCGCAAAAGTTCTCGCAGGAGTAATCATCTACCTCTTTGCTATCTGTCACCATAATATGTGAAGCGTATCGGCCTCACTTTGGAGAAGCAAAGCTCACAATGCCCTCGCTTATTTCCTCACACTTGTGCGGTCTGCCTCAAGACGAGTGATAGATCTAGCCATTTTAGTTCTCAGAATGCTTCTTTATAGTGGGGATCTCCCCACCATGTCGCATTTGCGTCGCTCAGTATGGCTTCAGCTAACTGCCATCTCACTAGAGGTGAATTTTATTTTTCTTGCTGGATTGCAGCCTGTCCTTGTTAATGCCACGCAGCCACTTAACCTCAATCCCGGCCACATTTACGTTAAAATTAATAATGTATTCTTCCAGCCTTATCCGTTTCTGTGCTGAAGCTCGCTGTTATGTTGTTAAATGGGTTTTTCCGATGTCATTAACCACTTTCTCAGTTCGTCTCCAAAATGTAATTCACTTTAACTTGTTTATTCATGCCCCTGTCCATATATTGGTAAATATTGTTTTGTCAGCTTTTTCTACATGGAGCTAACTGCACTTGCTTTTTCTTGATATAGTCTAATTTTGATTGTCTGAGGGTCTCATACTGTATCGTAGTGTCGTGTTGGATCAAGCTCATGTAAGGTTCGCAAAATCCGGATACCTTACACAGTATGCTTCAGAAATACATTTAAAAACTTTAGGGACACGTTCGTTACCAAAATAAGGAAAAAAATTCTCATGAAATTTTGTCTGAAAATTCATCTTTTATAGTTTTTAATGAAAGTGAACATAAACAGCTTTCACTTATCCAAACATCCATTTGGCTCATTGTGTCCTAGCTGGGGTTGTGTATCAAGGGAAACAGGGTTACAATCATCATTCTTCTATCTTCAGCTTTTCCATTCTGTACATGTACTATAGGTACAGTGTTAACTGAAAGTGCTCCTTTCAAATGTTGCAGGGTATTGTTTGAGCAGGCTATCATGATTATTATGTATTACCGCACCAAGTGAATGGTGATGGACTTGGGACTCCACTTCTGCATCATATTGCGTTTGAAGACTGAAAGCCGAGTCATCCAACTTTCGGTGCTGTGTGTCATCATGTTGCTGAGACAGGATCCATAGCACCAAAGAATATTGATCGAGGAAGGTCACATGTTGCTCCTATTCCTGAGCAGGGAGAGCACATCCTATAGGCTGTTGAGGCTGAGCCAGGTATCAGCGCTAAACAAGTGGCCCTGGCATTTGGTACATCTCCAAGTTCAGTGTGGAAGATGCTTCACGAGCAACTCATGTGTCCACATCGTCCTCAATGTGTGGAAAGCGTTACACATGGCTGCCATCCACCACAGGAGAACTTTTGGCTATGGTTTGTTGCCAGTACGTTATTTGCCTGTACATTTTTATTTAAGGACGAGGCAATATTTGAAAGAGATGGGATAACAAATTTCTATGACCGACACACAAGGGCCGATTTCAATCCTCATACTATAATATGTGCTAGACATCAGCATCTGTTTAAGATAGATGTGTGGTCTAGAATTTTAGGTGACTGCTTGGTATGGCAATACATTCTCCTAGCATGTCTTAAAGGTTCTGTTTACAGGTACTTTATTCAGAACATTCTCCAAGACCAACTAGAAGACTTGCCTCTGTGAAGCAGGGGAAATATGTGGTGTCTGCATGATGGAAAACCAGGACATTTAAGTTTCAGTGTTGGAGACGCACTGGCTGGTATCGTCTATGACAGATGGTTAGAGGAGGACCAGTTACATCGCTGACACTTTCCCCTAACCTTAATGCTTTGGTATAAAGTCTCTGGGATATCTTAACTGATGCAGACACTCTTCATCGACATATCATGGAAGCCTGCGAAATGATTCTAAACTGTCAGGGAGTATTTGAAAAAATGCAACACTCCATAATTGACGATTTCATGCACGTTTAGAAGAAAGAGGAGAGCATTTCGAGCATTTATTATAAGTTTATGTGTTGATGAGCACCAATCACCTATAGTGCAAACAGTCATTAATTAGATGACGAACAATTTTCGAACATGTGCATATATAAACTTCTTTTCTTGTTTTTATATAAGGAATATATCACCAGAGTTTGTTAAACGAATATGAAACTATATGTTGTAAATCTGCGTAGCCTTCAAAGCCCTGTTGAAATTTGAACAAATTTCTTTTGGGTGTTCGAAGACATCACCATGAAGCATTAAAGCAATTTAACAATGGCCCACATTTTTTTCTCAAAATATAAGTATTAATAAGAGGTAGAAATTGTTGAAAATATCATCCCAATTTCTGTTACCTGTACTATTTCTCATAAATAGTCTCCAGCGCGTTCTATGGCCATATGCCAACGTTGTGTAAGATCACGCATCAGTGACATTCCATCTGGTGTTCAGTTAGTACAGCTTCGTTCTAGTGGCCCAGTGTTAATGCTCTGGTAATTGATTTCCGATTTCACCAACGTAGACATCGCTGCTTTCTGATCAATGATCGTAAACGCCTGAGCAGCAAGCATCTGCAGAGTTCTTCATGGGCTTCAACTGCAAAACGCTGGCCCTTGATACAAAGTGCCGATTTGATATTGTTTGCCAACCATATACCAGAATAGCACGGGCAATAGCCTATCGCATAGTAACGACTACACACGTTTTGAGTTTGTACAGTGCAATACATACCAGAACGTGACATCGGTTGTCACCTGATAAGAGAAATAAGTTAATTCTTGTTGCAATTTTGCATTCAAAACATATTAAGTTGAAGGAGCGGTAATATTCGTACCTGTCAGCACCAATCCTAAGAATCTGAACTGTTGATCATTCTTGATGTTTTAGGATACCTCGCGTGTCTCATATATCTGTAACAATGGCATTACTGAGAATCTTCAAGATTTTCAACGAATGTGGTCCCACACAGGTGATGTGTTTCGGCTTCAGCCATAAAATTATTTTTGCAGAATAGCTTTACCCATCCCATGACTGGCGGATGAGTAGCCATATTAGCAGATGATACAGTTGTGAACTGGAAGGTGACGTCATTAAAAATTGCCAATAAATAGAGAGATTTGCAAATGGTTGAAGTCAAGTGCAATGATTGTTGCTGTTGTTGTTGTTGTTGGTTGTGGTGGTGATAAGTTCCTATGGAACAAAACTGCTGGGGTCATCTGTCCCTAGGCTTACATACTACTTAATCTAACTTGAACTAACTTACACTAAAGACAACACACACATATGCCCGAGGGAGGACTCAAACTTCCGGCAGGAGAGCCGCGCGAACCATGGCAAGGCTTCTTAGACTGCCCTACTTCCCCGCATAGCGTTAAGTTTGAAAAGTAACTCACGACATAAATGAACAGTGTAAATCGGCTAAGTAGACTTCAGTAACTAATGTTAGTCGATTACGTCATCGGCAATCAGCCACAAGGCTCAGTAACATCGTCAAAGTTTGGAGGAGTTTCTCTCCAGAGCTACTTATCGTCACATATATTTGTCCATGACTAAGGCTGCAGGTAGTTGCAAAATTTTAGTCCTTCGGAAGGAGCTGAAAATTTTATTTTTATATAATAGTTACGAACAAGTTATCATGCGACTGATTCATAATTTCCAGGCAACAACCATTCTTTATTTTACATTGTCAGTAGTGCAGTAAATGAAATTATCCACAACGCGACATTTTCTCCCCTTTCTTGTCTTATAAAATTTCCTTCTGGCAGGAGATGGTCGAACTTATTTGGCTTTGGTTGATATGCCACTACTTATTTTTCTGTATTACAGCGTGAAACTGTTGATTCTAATTGTTAACGTTTGTTGAATTATTGGTCGTACTGACGTATTTTGTTGATACGATCGTTCGCAGACTAGCTAACTCTAGCTTACAAGTAGTGTGAGATATACGTTTGTTCATCGGCTTCAGCTGTCGAACGCGTCTCCTCTACAGTGCGGTGGCCGTTCACAACTGAGCCCCCACCATTACTTTTGTTCACTCCCCCACTGTTTGAGCAGCTACGGGCCAAGACATTTTTTACGTAGAATGCTGACAGTCTTTCTGTTAGTGCACTACCAGCGAGTACAGCAGTATAGAGAGAAACTGAGACCCTCCCCTAGCATACTGGATATTATACAAGGTGCTCCATTGATCGTGATTGGGCCAAATATCTCAAGAAATAAGCGTCAAACGAAAAAACTTCAGACAACGAAATTTGTCTAGCTTGAAGGGGGAAACCAGATGGCGCTATGGTTGGCCCCCTAGATGGCGCTGCCATAGGTCAAACGGATATCAACTGCATTTTTTAAAATAGGAACCCCAATTTTTATTACATATTCGTGTAGTACGTAAAGAGACATTAATGTTTGAGTTGTACCACTGCTTTCGCTTTGTGATAGATGGCGCTCTAATAGTCACAAACATATGGCTCACAATTTTAGACGATCAGTTGGTAACAGTTAGGTTTTTTAAATAATAATACAGAACGTAAATACGTTTGAACATTTTAATTCGGTTGTTCCAATGTGATACATATACCTTTGTGAATTTATCATTTCTGAGAAAGCATGCTCTTACGTCGTGATTACCTGTAAATACCACATTAATGCAATAAATGCTCAAAATGACGTCCGTTAACCTCAATGCATTTAGCAATACGTGTAACGACATTCCTCTCGACAGCGAATAGTTCGCCTTCCGTACTGTTCGCACATGCATTGACAATGCGCTGATGGATGTTGTCAGGAGATGTCGGTGAATCACGATAGCAAACATCCTTCAACTTTCCCCACAGAAAGAAACCCGGAGACGTCAGATCCGGTGAACGTGCGGGCCATGGTATGGTGCTTCGACGACTAATCGACCTGCCATGAAATATGCAGATCAATACCGCTTCAACCACACGCGAGCTATGTGCCGGACATCCATTATGTGGGAAGTACATCGCTATTGTGTCATGCAGTCAAACATCTTATAGTAACATCGGTAGAACATTACGTAGGAAATCAGCATACATGACACCATTTAGATTGCCATCGATAAAATGGGGGCCAATTATCCTTCCTCCCATAGCGCCGCACCATACATTAACACACCAAGGTCGCTGATGTTCCAGTTGTCACAGCCATTGTGGATTTTCCACTGCCGAATTGTGCAAATTATACCGGTTTTCATTAACGCTGTTGGTGAATGACGCTTCGTCGCTAAATATAACACGTGCAAAAAATCTGTCATTGTCCCGTAATTTCTCTTGTGCCCAGTGGCAGAACTGTACACGACGTTCAAAGTCGTCGCGATGCAATTCCTGGTGCATAGAAATATGCTACGTGTGCAATCGATGTTGATGTAGCATTCTCAACACTAATATTTTTGAGATTCCCGATACTCGCGCAATTTGTCTGCTACTGATGTACGGATTAGCTGCGACAGCTGCTAAAACACCTACTTGGCCATCGTCATTTGTTGCAGGTCATGGTTGACGTTTCACATGAGTCTGAACTCTTCCTGTTTCCTTAAATAACGTAACTATCATGCGAATGGTCCGAACACTTGGATGATGTCGTCCAGGATACCGAACGGCATACATAGCACACCCCGTTGGGCATCTTGATCACAATAGCCCTAGATCAACACGACATCGACCTTTCTCGCAATTAGTAAACGGTCCATTTTAACACGTGTAATGTATCACAAAGAAAATACCGTCTGCACTGGCCACGTACGTATACGTATGTGACTATTACAGCAGCACAAAGTGAAAAAAGTGGTCCAACTAAAACATTCATACTTCTTTTCGTACTACACGAATATATAATAAAAAATGGGGGTTCCAATTTAAAGAAATGCAATTGACATGCGTTTGACCTATGGCAGCGCAATCTAGCGGGCCATTAGGGGAGTGTTATGGGACCATTGCTTTTCACAATATGTATAAGTGACCAAGTAGAGAGTGTCGGAAGTTCCATGAGGCTTTTCGCGGATGATACTGTAGTATACAGAGAAGTTGCAGCATTAGAAAATTGTAGCCGAATGCAGGAAGATCTGTAGCGGATAGGTACTTGGTGCAGGGAGTGGCAACTGATCCTTAACATAAACAAATGTACTATATTGCGAATGCGTAGAAAGAAGAATCCTTTATTGTATTATTATATGATAGCGGAACAAACACTGGTAGCAATTACTTCTGTAAAATATCTGGGAGTATGCGTGCGGAAAGATTTGAAGTGTAATGATGATATAAAATTAATTTTTGGTAAGGCGGGTACCAGGTTGAGATTCACTGGGAGAGTCCTTAGAAAATGTAGTCCATCAACAAAGGAGGTGGCTTACAAAATACTCGTTCGACCTATACTTGCGTATTGCGCATCAGTGTGGGATCCGTACCAGATCGGGTTGACGGAGGAGATAGAGAAGATCCAAAGAAGAGAGGCGCGTTTTGTCACAGGGTTATTTGGTAAGCGTGATAGCGTTACGGAGATGTTTAGCAAAGTCAACTGGCAGACCCTGCAAGAGAGGCGCCCTGCATCGCGGTGTATCTTGCTTTCCAGGTTTCGAGAGGTTGCGTTTCAGGATGAGGTATCGAATATGTTGCTGCCCCCTACTTATACCTCACGAGGAGATCACGAATATAAAATTAGAGAGGTTCTAGCGCGCACGGAGGCTTTCCGTCAGTCGTTCTTCCCGCGAACCATACGCGACTGGAACAGGAAATGGAGGTAATGACAGTGGCACGTAAAGTGCCCTCCGCCACACACCGTTGGCTGGCTTGCAGAGTATAAATGTAGATGTAGATGTAGAACAATAGCGCCATCTGATTTCTTCCGTCAAGGAGTACGAGTTTCGTTCTTTATAGTTTTTTCGTTTGTTGCTTATGTCGTGAGATATTTTGCAAGGTCACTATCAACGGACAACCCTGTACAGTCTGACAGGTGGCTGTACACATATGGAACGGACTGGAGGCGGTCGGCCGCGATTGCTGCACAGTGACGAGGTGGGACCCATCCAAGGTTGGGAGGACAACGCCACTGTTTCCGGCCCGCGGCACAGCACGTCTGCGTCGAAACTTCCGGTCCGGCAGCGTGCGGCGTCCGGGCCGTGCTGGGCTTACTGGAGGGGGATCGATAGCAGAGGGCCGCACTGCCTCCCTGCCTCTGGCCGCTGCAGCGCGGGCTAGACCGAGCAGGGCTCCACATTGCACCGAGCGACTCCGCCGCTGCCGGGGGGCCTCAGCCCGGGGGCTGCGGGCCGCCTTGCTGCGTGCATAGCGCGGTCGCCTACCCATCAGGGGCGGCAGGTAGCAGCACAGGCGTTCCGCGCACAAGGCAGTGGGGCCCACTCCACAACCGTCTCCCTCTCTCTTTCTCTCGTCCCTCATTAAGTAATATCATGATATATACATTGCAGTTTCATGCTGTTATCTAACGACTGTGTTTTCCTTAGTTCATGTGCCTCAGCTTCCATATCACCAGCATCACCGTGTTGTAAAGTTCCCCGTTAGCGGTAGAATCTCCTTCAAACACAAATACCTCCATCTTCTGAGGACTTCCCGTCTCTTGTCGCTTCTGTGGCTAAGACTTCTCCTCTCTTCCTAATGCTTTCTTCCACACTTTTGAGGCACTTGTCCTTTGTCCTTCCGCTTGCTCTCCTGCCCATCACCTTCTTTTCGTGCATTTTTCTAGGCTTCCACGTCTTCTCCATTCACTTCTAATGCCCATACCATTTTAATCTGTTTTCAGTGCTTTACTAACTCTTCTATTACTCACGTTTCCCATTTTTGCTAAATCTATCGCATTTCTTAAGAACATAACCTCACTTGTTCTAATATTATTTGCTTCCATTTCCATCACGACTCAGGTTTCTACAGCGTTCAGTCGAATTGGTTTATAAAACAAGTAGTATTCATATATCATAATCTTCGTTTCCCGAAGTACTTGTCCGTTTCATGTCAATTTCCCATTAAGCTGTCAGCTTGCCTTTCCCACCGGCCGGTGTGACAGAGCGGTTCTAGGAGCTTCAGTCTGGAACCGCGCACCCTCTACGGTCGCAGGTTCTAATCCTGCCTAGGGCATTGATGTGTGTGATGTCCTTTTGTTAGTTAGGTTTAAGTAGTTCTAACGGGACTGATGACGTCAGAGCCATTTTAACCATTTTTTGCCTTTCCCATTCATTTGTTACACTTTCCTGCGTTTTATTGCACAGGTACTACTCACTGTTCTCAACTTCTCCCGACCAAGTGTCATTTTTGCTGTAAGTAAATACAGTTTTTGATCTGGTTACAATGGCACACTTCATTGCAATGTAGTTTAGACCATATTCTGGAACAACCTCTTCCGAGACTTATAACAGCTTGGAGATATTTTATCAAAAACTACTTTTTGCCACATTCGCTAAAATAAAAACTTTATTGTTGCTACCAGTTAAAACTCAAACTCTTTCAATTGTAGTATATGTTCATCATCAAACAGAAATACTTTCTATTGAAGTATGTTTACACGCACATACCTGCTCTTCGATTATACTGTGCATTACATCTAACAGAATACACTATTTATTCAACACTACCCCGACTTCTGTTAACGGACATTAATATGGGCCATGTTTACCATTTGCGTTTATGACATCCTGAATTCTGCTGGGGTCACTTTCCATGAGATAATTTAATGTCTGTGAAGGAATGCCAATCCGTTCTTCCTCAAGAGCTGAAACGAGAAGAGATAGTGATTTTGGACGCTGTGGTCCATAGTGAAGTCGGCTTCCTGACTCATCTTTAAGGTGCTCCATTGGCTTTAGGTTGAGCCTCTGGGCAGACCAGTTCGTTTCAGGAATGTAGCTGCCCACAAACGATTGGCTCACAGCTGCTGCTTTACGCAAGGGTGCATTGTCACGCTAACAGAAACCATCATCGTCGCCCATTTGTTCCTCCACTGTACGCAGTACAGAGTCCTACAAAATGTGTTCATGTTCATAACATGTAAGCTTTCACGGCCGGCGTCTTCATTAATTAAAACTTCCGGGCTGAATTGCGGTGGTCCATATGTAAAACATCTTCTCCATCCTGACGTTTCGTTGCCTACTGTTGCCCGCAGTAGAAAACGAAACGTCAGGGAGGAGAAGTAGTTTTACATATGGACCACAGCAATTCAGCCCGGAAGTTTTAATTAATGTGTGTTCTTGTTCTTGGCATTCGGCGTTTTTTTAAGAGCAGTAAGGAGACCAACATTGTCTACGAAAAACATCCAATACGGGTGGCAGTGGGGGTTGTTTGGGAGCGACTGGCAACGCTCTTTACACGACTTCAAATGTTGCTTAACATTAACTACAGAAATGTGTGAATTATGATGAACTCCTCGACGTTTCTACCACACTCTAACTCCTTACGGCAGTCATTCTGTTGGCTGGAATGCTGGTCGCGCTTTGGAGTTCGCGGGTGATTCCTTCTGCTGTGTAGAGGTCAGGTCGAGACACCTAGTGTGGAAGCTGAATTGGGTTGCGGACAAGTCAGGATGGATTACTATTACCCGTCTTCGACATGGGACACGGTGGTTAGGCGGTGAGCTGGTTAGACGGCGAACCGTCAGTAAAGCATCCTTGATTAAAATAATCTTTTATTCACGAGGGTACAGAAACGGAAACAGCTGGAGATCACCATGGTCGCTGGAACGTTCCGGCGTTTTCACCAATTAGTCAGGAAGGTTGCACATAGAAGGGGTGGGGGCGGGGCGAGGCGGGGACATGGGTGGGGCTGGAGTGCGTTGGTGCCAGAGGGGCTGCAGAGAGATTGACGCAAAGCGGTGCTTTGTCGACGACAGACGGTCCTGTACCGTCAGCGTGCAACACACCAGATTTGCCTGTGCTAACCTGAGGCATGGCTGGATGGGATTCCCCCACTCTTGGAACTGGAGTGCAATCACATAAGTTCGCCTGGGCCTGCGGAGAGCGGCGGAGCTGTTGGGCACCTAGGTGTCCCAGGTTCGAACGCACCTACCTTGAGGGAGCAGAATTTAACTACACAGCTGGTGACTAGATGGTGCCATAGCACCAAATGGACCGCACGCAGACTTCAGCTCAGACAGAGCCCTCCAGCAAGCTCTGGCGATAGTGACTGGCTGCTACATCTTCTGCTGACAGCGGTCTTCTCGTCATAAGCATCGGCTGGTGGTGACTGCATTTCTGGGCATGCTCAGCACTCCTGGACACTATTGAGCATAAGTGAGTGATTTGTGTAGCAAATATGTCATCCAGCTTTTCAGTGTTCCTCCAATTCCGTCACTGCCGCCCCAGCACTCATAGGAGGATGGACCAGCTGTGCGTTCCTGTTGAGTGACAGTGACTTAATTTTTCCGAGTTTACCGATTACTCAGTTCCTCCAGAAGCCCTTCTGGAATTGTAACATGGCATTCATAGGCAATGGCTGCCGTCATACACATTATGAGCGGATTGAATGAGTGCTCTTATGTACTGGGTACACATTGTTCCTTCATTGCGACTTGTCAGTAGGCTAACGAGCGCATGTCCCCTCTATGACATCGATCTACCGATCGATGAAGAAACATTTCTTTTCACTGTGCCAGAGCAGATTTCATGTGAGTTTCTGCAGCCTCCCTCCCTAATATTCGATGGTCCCTGTTCATCACTACATGAAATTCACTGACTGTCCTAACTTCCTCTTCAGATTCACATCACCAGGTGTGTACTTGGGCTGCATTTGAAGAGTTGAAATGTCGCCGACTGATATGTTAGTCAGGTAACATCTAGTGACTAGTCCACGTTCTAAGCCATTCTTCTGAGCGATCAAATGGTTAAAATGGCTCAGAGCACTATGGGACTTAACGTCTGAGGTCGTCAGTACCCTAGAACTCAGAACTACTTAAACCTAACTAACCTAAAGACATTACACGCATCCATGCCCGAGGCAGGATTCGAACCTGCGATCGTAGGGGTCGCGCGTTTCCAGACTGTAGCGCCTAGAACCGGTCGTCCACTCCGGACGGCTGTGAGCGATCCATTCTGCTGTTACTGCCTCTCCTCAGGCAACACAACATTCCCGAACTTCTTTTATTCTAACTAGATCACTTTTCATGACTTCTAGTGGTCAATCTCGCATAACAAAGGGGTCACGAGTGCTTTTGATGAGATAGTATTGCCCTATATTGTTGAAAAATTGGATCTTGTGAACCTGTTGAGTGGTATGTAGCTCGCCAAATACACTCCTGGAAATTGAAAAAGAACACCGTGAATTCATTGTCCCAGGAAGGGGAAACTTTATTGACACATTCCTGGGGTCAGATACATCGCATGATCACACTGACAGAACCACAGGCACATAGACACAGGCAACAGAGCATGCACAATGTCGGCACTAGTACAGTGTATATCTACCTTTCGCAGCAATGCAGGCTGCTATCCTCCCATGGAGACGATCGTAGAGATGCTGGATGTAGTCCTGTGGAACGGCTTGCCATGCCATTTCCACCTGGCGCCTCAGTTGGACCAGCGTTCGTGCTGGACGTGCAGACCGCGTGAGACGACGCTTCATCCAGTCCCAAACATGCTCAATGGGGGACAGATCCGGAGATCTTGCTGGCCAGGGTAGTTGACTTACACCTTCTAGAGCACGTTGGGTGGCACGGGATACATGCGGACGTGCATTGTCCTGTTGGAACAGCAAGTTCCCTTGCCGGTCTAGGAATGGTAGAACGATGGGTTCGAAGACGGTTTGGATGTAGCGTGCACTATTCAGTGTCCCCTCGACGATCACCAGAGGTGTACGGCCAGTGTAGGAGATCGCTCCCCACACCATGATGCCGGGTGTTGACCCTGTGTGTCCTGGTCGTATGCAGTCCTGATTGTGGCGCTCACCTGCACGGTTCCAAACACGCATACGACCATCATTGGCACCAAGGCAGAAGCGACTCTCATCACTGAAGACGACACGTCTCCATTCGTCCCTCCATTCACGCCTGTCGCGACACCACTGGAGGCGGGCTGCACGATGTTGGGGCGTGAGCGGAAGACGGCCTAACGGTGTGCGGGACCGTAGCCCAGCTTCATGGAGACGGTTGCGAATGGTCCTCGCCAATACCCCAGGAGCAACAGTGTCCCTAATTTGCTGGGAAGTGGCGGTGCGGTCCCCTACGGCACTGCGTAGGATCCTACGGTCTTGGCGTGCATCCGTGCGTCGCTGCGGTCCAGTCCCAGGTCGACGGGCACGTGCACCTTCCGCCGACCACTGGCGACAACATCGATGTACTGTGGAGACCTCCCGCCCCACGTGTTGAGCAATTCGGCGGTACGTCCACCCGGCCTCCCGCATGCCCACTATACGCCCTCGCTCAAAGTCCGTCAACTGCACATACGGTTCACGTCCACGCTGTCGCGGCATGCTACCAGTGTTAAAGACTGCGATGGAGCTCCGTATGCCACGGCAAACCGGCTGACACTGACGGCGGCGGTGCACAAATGCTGCGGAGCTAGCGCCATTCGACGGCCAACACCGCGGTTCCTGGTGTGTCCACTGTGCCGTGCGTGTGATCATTGCTTGTACAGCCCTCTCGCAGTGTCCGGAGCAAGTATGGTGGGTCTGACGCACCAGTGTCAATGTGTTCTTTTTTCCATTTCCAGGAGTGTATGTTACCACTCCTCCTTTAGGCAGGATAACGCAAACAACGAAAGTTATAGGGCCTAGAGGTTAAGCGTCTCCAACTCATTCTGAAGCGAGGCTAAATTTATTTATATCCTTCTCTGTATGTGGAATCATTTCAGATAATCACAGCCACCGGTATGACCACCAATTGCAGATAACTGCCCCAAAGACTTGCGAGTGAGAAAAACATATATGTATCTCATCACGTAGATTAGAATTTCCAGAACACTGTGATGTATTCGATGTGTATTAATTATCGGTACGGTTCTAGGGGCTTCAGTCCGGAACCACGCTGGTGCTTCGGCCGCAGGTTCGAATCCTGCCTCGGGCATGGATGTGTGTGCTGTCCTTAGGTTAGTGAGGTTTAAGTACTTCTAAGTCTAGGAGAATAATGACCTCAGATGTTAAGTTCCTTAGTGCTCAGAGCCATTTGAACCATTTAGGTTATTCGTGTTTGGGATTCTCGAAGGTTGCCGCAAATTATTTGTTAATCTAAAAAAAATTTGACTCAAATTTCAATAGTCTGCTGGGCTTTAAATCTTAATGTAATTCTTCATAGTACTTTTCTTGACTTCTAATAGTGGTCTCACTACTGGGTATATATGTATTATATGTACAGCTCACAACCACACCATTTATGAACTTGTTAATCCACCCTTAATATACAAAATAATTCTCAATGTTGGATCTCATTCGAGCCAGCGGAACCTTATCACAAGTATGTTCTCCGCTATTCTACCAGTGGTCGATGAGGAAACGACACGAACAAGCAACCAACCAACCATCTGTCAGAATTGTTTGACGAATGTCTTGTAAGGTGAATGTGCATACCATAGAAGTGGTGCCATTTATCATATTTCCAACAAGGCTTCCACATTAAAACTACAGCTCAACTGGGAATTGTACAACTAAAAGTACAAGATGGGGAAAATAAATTTGGCCTCGAAAATATTTCATGTACAGCGGAAGCTCTGACAATTACTGAAAAAAATCACAGACGATTTTGGACACGGATAATTAAATCATTTGAGTGAATTTAATAGCTGACATGGCAACATTCATTCAGGCACCACAGTAACATTAAATTAATAACTGAATTTGACGAGTCGGCCGGTGTGGCCATGCGGTTCTAGGCGCTTCAGTCTGGAACTGCGTGACCGCTACGGTCGCAGGTTCGAATCCTCCTCGGGCATGGATGTGTGTGATGACAGGTTAGTTAGGTTTAAGTAGTTGTAAGTTCTGGGGGACTGATAACAACAGATGTTAAGTCCCATAGTGCTCAGAGCCATTTGAACCAATTGACAAAATTTTCAGTGGGTGCCGTTTTCTAGAGGACTTTTCAGATTTGCTAAGGAAGTGTAATTTTTTTTTTAAATGGGCTTGAGATGGATCGGGGATGTTACAACCTACAAGTTTTGGGTAAATCCCTTTAAACAAGTCTCCATAAGTACGATTTTATCCATTTAATATTTACTCGACTATGCTACCTGTAATTTTGTCTCAAGGGAAAATTCGCACCCTTAAATCTCAATATACTTTGATTAACATCACTCTGGGAGTGGAAGATGCGGGGGGTGGAAGGGGGACAGTGTTGCCAGCGTGCCGTCACCCACCCTTCTTCAGGAGCTGCTTCACGCAACTTCAAAGCTGGCAGCGTAGCGAGCATGTGGCGCTCGTGGAGGGACTACGATTGGATTGCGGTTGGCCCCTATCACTCAACTTGCTAATATCAATCACAGAGTAATTATAAGCAGAGTGTAACAATGTTTTGATGTACTTGTGCTGCAGCCTCGTCCACACTAAACTGAAAATTATATCTATGAATATGACATCTGTTCTTTCGGACATGCCCGAAAGAACGGATGCCATCTTCATACAGATAAGGCTTACCAGCCGATGATCTTCTTCAGTATGGGTGCACTCACACTGCTCGAACTCTTACGGGAATCGGTAGATAGGCTACCGTGAGTAATGAATATAGAGGGCAGGGGCACTACAAATGTATTATATGGACAATAAGTTGGAAATGTGGGTCTCACGAGGAGCGTGTCAGAGATAAGTCCCTGCAGTCGCACTATCCTGTGTGCCCTCGATGGCTCAATGGGCAGTTGATCTTAGGCTGTGCTAGCGTTTCGGTACGTCCTGGCCGCTCTGTGTCGTGTTTCCGGGTGTGTTGTTGTATACCGCGGTACCGCGCTCATGTTTAGTGTTACAGTTACGTTCCTGACATCCGATGGCTTGTATCGGAAAGCCACGATCAAGCTGCATTTCGACACTAAGTACTCTAGACCCAAGGCCACGCGATGTGATACTTGGTGACCCGAAAGAGCTGCTGGGTGTCCATTACCTATCGTCTCCAGCGTTGTGTATCTGACGATCAGGCCTATGACGAACACCTCCGATGCTCGGGGGAAGGTTGTAGGTTCTGACACTCTGACGGAAACGTGGGTGTGGTAACGCTTGAACTTTCTGGATTGTGAATACAGTATTTGCGCGTGTTTGAGCTACCATTTGAAGTTCCAACGAATTTGGTCACCCTTGCTCTTCGACCCTACGGCACAGTCCTCGGGCCAGCCCCTGTGGCCGAGCCGTTCTAGGCGCTTCAGTCCAGAACCACGCGACTGCTGCACTCGCAAGGTGGAATCGTGCCTGGGGCATGGATGTGTGTGATGTAAGTTCTAGAGGACTGATGACCTCAGATGTTAAGTCCCATAGTGATCGGAGCCATTTGAACCATTTTGAACAGTCCTCGACCATACGGCCGAAAAGCACAAGGCCTTCGAAACTTACCCTGTCCTTAACGGAGTGCGACAGGTCCATATTGAACTGCACCGCCATATACCCTAGTATCTCACGATCGCTGCTTGCATGGCGATAATCATTTACGACGGTCAACCGAAGCCCTGCTCCGGATGTGGACAGGTAGGACACATGCGTAGCGAATGCCTACAACGTCGTCCATTGCAGACGCCCTCAGCCGATCAGATACGACCGTCAATAGCGACCTCTATGGCGATTACGTATGTTGCGGCGGCGAGACGGGAGGCGGCAGCTGTCTATGACGACCCTTCTGCATTGGTGCAAGCCGTGGAGTCCCCTGCAACAGTTCCTCAGGAGCCCCCAGCGTCTTCCAGCGCCGATGCCTCTGTTGCCCTCTCGTCGAGCCCAGGCGCACCGCTACAACGGCATGCCGACGGGGCGATGGAAGTTGAAGAACATGATGCAGCGTCCTTTCCCTGCCATGCGCTGGATACAGAGGGCAGACAGCGTAAACAGATATCACCAAAACTCCATAAGAAGCGGCGCATGACAACCGACGCAGTTGAACAGGCCGAGACAGCAACGGTGGATGATGAGGTGCGTCAGCCCATAAACCGATCCCACACGGGAGACACTAACGTATCACACGGTTAGACGTGCACCGTGGGTCTGTGCGCCGTAGGGAAGCGCTAGATCCCCCCCCCCCCCCCCCCACACACACACACACAGTGGGATGATCTATGGCCGATCTCCCACTACTATTTAACGATCCTGATTGTTCCAGGCTGCAGCAACTGGGATACATCGGCATCGCTTGCCACGGTAATGATGCATGATACCCATACTAACAGTTCCAACCTCGCATGAACTATCACAGCTAGTAAGAACTACTGCTCTTACTACCCATCCCACTGTCGCAGAGGCTTTTTCCCACGGTACGAACCTTGGCACTTTTTTCCCTCTGCTCTTCAAATTGCTACCCTCATTCGCGTTTCGTCCACTATCTATCACCTGCTGGAGCGTGTTAATGCGTAGTCTTACCCAGACGCATGGATAACATCACAGCCCAGCATCCTCTGACCCACTTACTAGATAACTAACATGTTGACGGAGGAGACAGTAGAACTTTTGGTTTGGTCACCACGTTGGTGCGGGCGTGGAGGGGCCCCATCTCTTACCGGTGCCCCGACCCAGGGCATACAACCACGACTACGTTGCCTCTCGAGATCCAGTAGTATCGACGTCACTGGGAGACTGGGCGCAGGAGATGGAGATACAGGATGCGTTTCAGGACCCTGAAGACGTCCCGATGGCCTTGGCAGCGTCTACGTTGACGCCTAGGCTAGCATGACCCACACCTGTCGCTTCCTATCACTAACCCCTAACGACTCTCCACACCATGACTTCTAGCCACCTGTAATACCAAGGACATACACCTCGACTTTACGGAAGAGGCATACCGCCTCTCCACGATCAATGTCAGCGGCATTACTTCTACTCTCAAGGACCGTATGTTGTAAGATACGTTATGAGCTGCGGTTCTGTATGTTGTTCTGCTTCAAGAAGTCTGATCAGGAATCTGTATCGATACCTAAGGATATGACGCCTATACCATGCCTACAGATGTGGGGGGAGGAGGTACGGCTATTTTGCTCAGGGAAGGGATTATGGTAACTGATGAATCATATGTACCGTCGGCGCATGGGGTCGCAATCACAGTTGGTAATTTTCGTCTGGTGAACCTGTGAACACTGCAACTTTTCTGCCGACCACTTGGTAGTAGGCGGGGATTTCAGTTCTGTGCTCAGACCATCCGACCAGGTCCTGCACTATACCACCTGCCCATTGCATTTGTAAAGAACTTGGCTTTTTTGGACACTTGGGTCATACAACACGGCGACCGCAAGGCACACACCTACGTTACTAGTCATTCCGCTAGCCGTTTGGATCGAGTCTACGTCACACGCGGCCTCCCGTCGGCACTTGTCGACCATGAGATGTGGCCAGCGCGTTCATGGATCATCTAGCGTATGTGCGTACTCTCACCCTTCCCCCGCCAACGCGTTCGCCTCATTTTGGAGCTTCTTGATGAGGTAAATTGCAGATGCGAAGTTGTTCACATGGAGCAAATGCCACCGGTGGTTACCCGCCTACGGTTCCATACTTCAGTGCTGGTTACTGTGCGTCAAAACAGCCTTGTGCCGAACATTAGCCCGCTATGGACGAGACGGAGCGCGCTGGTATATTGCGACCACTGGTTTCTACTACACTATGCTCTGCGAACTGGCTGTGCAACCGCTGTCGCCGGAACGACAATCAGCAGAACACCACGGCAAGGTACAGTTGCTACGTATCACCATCTTACGTCTTGCGGGTGTACGGGTGGGAGCAATGACAACTGATGATGCTAGTGGAGAATGACCTTCCCTCCACAATATCATTCAAGATAGGAGAAGACGCAAGAGGTAGCTCATTACCGAGGTCGAGAAAGAGGATGAGCGAGCGTTCACACAGTCATATACTCTATGAGCGAGAGTACAACATGGATGTAGGAGTCAGGGAAGTCCTATCCGAGCTACCCGTCTCTTCGAACCCACAAGATGATCCTACGCTCTTGTTACAGGCGACTTTGGACGAACTATGAGAGGCTATGTTTTGCAGTGCTCCCAACAAAACGCCAGGCCCTGACGGACTCCCTCTTGAATTTTACAAAAAGTTTTCCGATGTTATGGGCCCATTGTGAGCCAGGACGTACAGAGAACTCCTGAGCCCAGATTTTCAGGAACCATCTGACCATCTGACCATCTGACCATGTTGTACAGTATATCTGACTTCACTGAGGGTTTTTTGATTCCAACGACCAAATCCAGAGGAGGCGATCGCCCATCGCGTCAAACATGGTTTCCTCCGTGCAGTTATGGAACACATCGGTATCCCGCGCATGACGACATCTATTGTGCTTAGTTTGATCCATGGGGCGGTCACGAGGATTATGATAAATGGCTGTCGCCACCCCCCCCCCCCCCCCCCCTTGCGCATCATGTTAACAGGTCCGTCAGAAGACAGGGTTGTCCTCTTTCTGCCATTTTATTAGACATTGTCCTCGAACCAGCTCTTCACCGACTGTGGAGATGCTTGGAAGGACTTCCCTCCGTGACCTTTTCATGTGGTGCATACGCCGATGATGTGACGTTCTTAGCACGCGATGATGTGACGTTCTTAGCACGGACTGGTGACAAAATACAAACGGCGTTTTCCTGGCTCCAGACTGCCTGCCACCGCCCAATACAGTTGGTCAACTTCCGGAAGTGACGCTACGTGGAGGTGGGATGAGGCATGCCTGCAGAACTGGATGTACCCCAGACAAAAGCCCCAATGCTCAAAGGTTTAGCGATATTGCTCCAACAACAAATACAACGTACGGCGGCCTTTACGTATCGTAAGGTCTTTCGACTTCCCATAGAGGCTCGCCACAACAAAATCACATCGTTGGACATTTTGCAATGCACCCAATGCGTCATTGTGTGCATGGGTTCTGAGCTTAACAATTACGCCCACGTGTTACCGATGACAGACACGATGGCTTCCAGGGTACAGGCAGTGTTTGGACACTTGGTGAACGCTGATGCCGTTTTTCGGATCAGTTTTCTTACACTTACTTTACTCTTCCATATCGGAGGTGGACTCAGTCACGTCAAGCACAGAGTACTGGTGCTGTACCTTCGCTCAATGCGGCGACTGGCTTTCACCAACAGTCAGTCTTCCTAGCATCCTGATAGCAGAGGTGGCCCCACACACGCTGTGCCCACCGGTACCTGTTGGACATTTACCGCCCCCGCTATCACATGTTAGGACGTTCCTCGTGGAGTACAGCTATATGTTGAGGGTTGTACCGGAGACACGGAATCCGACAGCAAAGAGTTCTCCAACGCTGGAATCCGACTAACGACATTGTACGGCGACACCCCACGGTCGACTGGACGCGGGTGTGGCGAGCCATCCACTCACCCTTCCTGACAAGTTTAGTGCGGTCGACGTGGTATGTGGTGACTAACTAGAAATTTCCGACCCGACGAAGGCTACGTGCCATTCACCCAGCTGAATACCCTATGTGCCCCAATTGCGCGACGGTGAACACTGACGAACACAGACTGAACTATGGCCCCGCTCGCTAGTGCTGGAAAATGATCGTTGCGTTACTGGCTTTCCTGCTACGCCGGCCCCCATGTTTCGGGTACATGGAAT
Source organism: Schistocerca gregaria (assembly GCF_023897955.1). Lineage (NCBI taxonomy): Eukaryota > Metazoa > Arthropoda > Insecta > Orthoptera > Acrididae > Schistocerca > Schistocerca gregaria. Next base: position 97,523,614 of record NC_064923.1, on the reverse strand, counting down.
AGCGATACAGTACATGTACCGCGACGGCGAAAGGAAAGTCCTCTATCTGTGGCAATACATGATCGACGAGTACCTGCTCTTAACGAACAGAATGGAATACCGGAACCTTATTGCAATTTGGGATCGTCATTCATGGACCCACCGCCCGGCTGGGGAGTGGCGGGTGTGAGAAGAAATTGACTTGCAGCGTGATGTTTCCACGATACCCCTACGGCAACATAAACAGTCTCTGACTGTTCAAACAAATTTCGGGCTTGCAGCCGGTCGTCGTTCAATACTCCGCACGATATTTCAACTGGGCACCTGCCAGTCATCTTCAGGTGAGCTGCCGCAGGCTGGCGAAAACGTCCTCCGTTCCGCAATATATACCGTACTGTAACTATTCTGCGCATGCGTAGAAAACTTGATAGTTTTTTAATCCGACACTAAAATTAAAATTTACCACCGAAGGTGCAACTTGATTTCTACGAAAAGTGAAAGGGTGGCAACTTTATATACTAAAATGACCATTTAAATGAAAGCCCATAAATGCAATCTTATATAAAGTTATACAAGGTTGGCTAAACAGGTTAAAATGCTCTACAGTACACAGATACCGCCTCTCAAGATGATAAGCAAGATCAAAACATATTTCAGGAATTCGGCCGTTACACTCCAAGGAATGAATTCGTTAACACACCAAGTCCGACAAACATGAGAGAGGCAGCTCCGAACGACAGAGACAGACGAGCAAGCTGGGGACGAGAGACTGACTCAGACTGACCCCAGACTTTTTAAAATTCACATCAGTCTCTGACTGTGTGCAGCGACCCTGGACGCTCCAGCGGTTGATGACTTGGTGATGTCCATTGCAATGACGACTGCCTCTTAGTGGCCGCCTGCTTCGATAAAGCGATCCCAGCGGGCAGGATAGCCCTTTTTAGTTCAAACTTCACACTATCGGCGTAATTTTTGGTGTATGGCTCCCTTCTCTTTGTTGCTTCTTGAACGGTGACAAAAATTTCTGTTTTGAAGAGCGCGCCGCAGCGTATAGTGTGAACCTGTCGCCCTCCCTTTCTAGCGGTGGCGCCTTTGTGGCAGCCGCAGCTTTGGTGTCTCCCTCTGGTGGGAAAGGAGAAAGGTTGTCTGTTGACGTGCATTTAAGGGGCGCTATGAGCTCGCCAGTCACTCAGTTCATAAATGGCTCAGAGCTCTATGGGACTCAACTGCTGTGGTCATCAGTCCCCTAGAACTTGGAACTACTTAAACCTAACTAACCTAAAGACATCACACACATCCACGCCCGAGGCAGGATTCGAACCTGCGACCGTAGCAGTCGCACGGTTCCAGACTGCGCGCCTAGAACCGCGAGACCACCGCGGCCGGTAGTCAGTCAGTCTGGGGTCAGTCTGAGGCGCCATTAAAGTGGATAAATCACCATTTCTTACTTATGATTTCATCAGTTATACCCTGGCAACTACTTCCACGCTCACATAGTGTAATTAAATGTGTTAATGTTCTTGATGAATCGCTGGTAAGTAGAATAAATTCTTGAGAATATTTTGGAAATAAAGCACGGTTCACTTTTTACATTACAAAAATAAATAAATAAATAAATAAATATTGGTGATGCGCTTAAGTGGTAGGAGGGGAGAGACATAGTGAACTAGGCCTCCGAATTCGACCCCTACCTGCCTTGCCTCCTCCAGTGTGCTGTTGACTGTGCTACGCACAAAAAAAAAAAAAAAAAAAAAAAAAAAAAAAAATATATATATATATATATATATATATATATATATATATATAAAATTAAAAAAATAAAAAAATAACTTGGTTGGCATCCCGAGTTGGATTTGCGGGCGGTGTAAAAATCGTTGGTTGAACGGAGAGTGTTTCTCGTCTGTCGGTGTGTGGCCCGGTGAGCAGTCCACTCCTGTCTGCCTCTTTTTCTCTGTTTGATTTTTGGTGTCTTCATAATACCGAACACACAGGAAATTTATTACTTCTACGTATCGAGCCAGTACAAACGCACCAGTTGCTACTAGAGCACGTGCCTCATTGCTTAGCACAGTCGCCTGAGGCATATCCTCCCCTCACCCCATCTGCAATAGTTCATGTTTACTACACTCTGCCTACACCTATTCCGTATACTGCTGTCAGCTACAAGGACAAGACAAAAAGCAATGGTAATTTTTTAAAAGACAATATCGTTATTGGGAAAGCAACATTTCAACATAATATCCGTAATTCTTGGCCCATCTCTTGACAACCTTCCGCAATGTGTCCCGGAAGAGACTGAGTGATACCATGCGTACCCACACTTTGTAACATCTCTGCCTCTGCAGCTGAGGTTGTCATTAAGTGGAATGAAGAAGCAGCAACAGATGCTACTGCAGATACACAAATGTAATGGAAATCGGCTTGTATCCTGATTGGCACTGCACTAAAAGCTATAGTAGGTGTTAAACTGCAGCTGTAGCAGCTATTCCTGAAGTTTTCCATTCATGAAACATTATTTCACACTGACGCTACCTGACAGCTGTATTGAGAGTTGACTCAGCGATATCAGTACAGCTGTCAACAGACTTTTTTAGAAAAAGGCGAAGCAAATAAAGTTTGCACTGGAGAGGACCGCTGCAAACACAGTCGAAACGTCGGCTGTATCACATAATGACACGGTCAAATGTACACAATGGTTTTACTCAAAATAGCGAAACAGTTGTGATTAAAACGTGAAAAATTTAGAAATTAGTTTTTAATGGCATTTACACAAAGTTTAAACTGTTGATATTTTTTGTTTAGCTTTAACTAAAATAAATCGACTAGAAGGTAAAGATAAAAAATGTATGTTTCAAACCTATTGCAGAAATGGTGATGCTGTGTAAAAATGAGACTCTACTTTCCTTTTATTAAAAAGTAGAAGGACTTCTATGGGGCAAAAATGATATTACGGAAGGAAAAGGTTGGGAATTGTAAAGGATAGGGAGTGTGGATATGAATACAAGTGACTATTAGATAGTGTGTATGGTGCAATAGACAAATGTTGAGGTGGGTAGGGGGCAGGAGCTTAGTATGGAAAGGAGAATGAATACGGAAAGAAGGAGGGGGAAGAGGGAGCCCCGACGTTGATAAATATCGAAGCTAATTTCATTGTTTAGAAGGAGTCGGTTGAAGTTGCGTTGGAATAGGAGAGTGTGTACATGCTGGTGTAGTGGAATGTGTTCGTGTAGCGCCACAGGATACCAGGATTGGTTGCCAGAGGAGAGACATTGGAATTGTTGGAATGTGTTTTCGGGTAGTGCAGGTGTTCCTGTGAGTTAGGAGGAGTAGGAAGTAAATAAGAAATTAGGAAACCCATGTGGGGGAAGGCGGCCGGATACAGAGAGCAAGACGGACAGAATTTAGCTCAAGGATTTGAAGGGAGTGACAGTTTATTGGTGGAACGACTATCCAGGAAGATTGGCATAGTATGTCAGTATTTTGTAGTTGTGGAGTACAATGTAAGATTGCAATCCTCATGCCCATCTGGTACGAAGTTTTAGTAGTTTAAATACATTGTGGGCTTCCTGTTGTATTGCCATTAAATGTGGTTCCAAAGTTACCTGCATTCGAGATTTAGTCGAAAATATTTTAGTGTGTTAGTTGATTGGATGGGTTAGTTGTAAATTCTAAAGTAAAGGTCATGGATGCGGACATTGTTGATGGTTCGTCCTATAATTGTTACAATGTTTTGGAGGGATTTATCTACGGGAGTAGTGACTGATTAAGGGAAACTGTTTAAGATGGAATTGGAGATATCGCTGAGATTTCTAGAGTGTTGTTTTTTCCGGAGTTACGGAAAGCGTTGCTTTTAGTGTTACACTGTTCTCGTCGAGCGTATTATGTCTGAATACTGAAATACAGTGTGTTTTAGAAGTGATGGTCAATAATTCGCAGATAGAAAGAAAAGGCCAAAAGTAGCTAAAAAGCTCCGATAAGCATCGGGTCCACAAATCAACCGTTGCCGAGGTCTCGCATTAATTCGAGTTGGGAACCAACTGTAAACGTCCGTGGACACCACGTTGGTATCTCAAGGTTTGGAATCGTTTATTTGTTTACGCATTTGCAACTACTTTCCTTTCCGCCTTCATGCACTGTGCCGTACCGGGCTCGCAATCAGTTACGAACGTGAAACCAGCATGGACAGAGGTTACACCGATGGAGAGTAAGCTGACATATACTTCATTTATGGCAAAGCGAAAGGTAGTGTCCTTGGGGCTGCACGATTGTATGAAGAAGCTTTTCATCCCCGCAGGCAGCCCGATAGGTGCACATTTAGCCGGTTACATCAGCGCGTTAGAGATACCGTGAGATTCGCACACAATGTATGAGAAAGTTAACCCGGATATATAATAACTGATGCTGAGCAAAGGGCGTTACGCATTGTACACGAGCGTCCGAGTAATTCAACAACGAGGATTGCTACCCAAGAGCGTGTCCTGTGTCACAGCAGTGTGCAGCCGATTTTACATCGGCAAGTACTTTATCCCTATGATCTCTAGCGATCTCTAGCGAGTGCAAGCCCTCAACAGTGCAGACTCCCCTCCTAAACAGAATTTCCACCAATGGGTGCAACAACGGTTTATTCTGAATACTTTGTTTCGAGGCAGTATTCTGTTCACAGATGAGGCTCGATTTACCCGTGACGGTATTTTTAACTATCATACCTGTCACACATGGGCCTATGTCAGTCCTAATGCGACACACATATCACGACATCAGCAGTGTTATTCGTTCAACGTCTGGGTAGGAGTGCTCGGAAACCGCATAACTGGACTACACTTCCTACCACAGAGACTACTTGGACAGCAGTACATTCAGTTCCTGCGGACTGTACTTCAAAATGTAAACGATGACGTCCCACTGAAGCAGAACCTGAACCTGTGGTTTGTGCATGACGGTACTCCAGCACATTTTCATTTCCGAGTGCGCCGGCTTCCAGTTTGGACGTATTATCAACATTGAATAGGGAGAGGAGAGCCCGTGCCATGGCCTCCAAATCCCATCCGGGGTCGTGTGGAAAGCCTGGTCAGTGCTACCGGGATCGACTCTATTGAGATCTTGTAGAATGAAGTAGCCTTCCAGCTTTCACGGAGTATCCCAGGGCTGCCCGAGAGAATTCACAACTAAATTATTTCTAAGGCGAGTTCAGTATTGGATTAAGTCGCGTGAACAACTTTTAGAACACCTACTTTAACTTTTCAAATGGTTCAAATGGTTATAAGCACTATGGGACGTAGCATCTGAGGTCATCAGTCCCCTAGACGTAGAACTACTTAAACGTAACTAACCTAAGGAAATCACATACTTGCCCTAGGCAGGATTCGAACGTGCGACCGTAGCACCCACGTGGTTCCGGACTGAAGCGCCTAGAACCGCTCGTCCACCGCTGCCGACTTTTAAGTTTTAAGGATGCCATGTGTTTCTAGGCACTGATGAACCGCAACAGAAAATGTGTTGTATCTCGACAACGGTTGATTTGTGGACCCATGTTTACTGGAGCTTTTTAGCTACTTTTGGCCTGTACTTTCCATATGTAGATTATTCAGCATCACTCCTGAAAATCTCTGTAATCAAAAACTAGAGACAGTTAAAAATAAGCACTATGGGAGTTAACGTCTGAGGCCATCAGTCCCCTATAACTTAGAACTACTTAAACCTGACTAACCTAAGGACATCACACACATACATGCCCGAGGCAGGATTCGAACCTGCGTGTAGTTCCAGACTGTAGCGCATTAACCGCTCGGCCACTCCGGCCGGCAATAAGTTTATAAATTACAGAATATGACTGTGGTGAGGGGGGTATGGTATGGATATTTAGCCGTTCAGTCGGCAGTTCGCGGAACAGACTGACAGAGACGTTTACGTGCTGAGCGATGGCGGCCATTTGCATAACTGATGACGTCAACTGCGCCACTGCATCCTGCACGCCACGTGTGACGCCACCTGTGCCGGCGCGGCAGGTCGCCGCGGCTCTGGAGGCGGCAGCTGCTGGACAAATATTTGCGCGACGGGCAAGGCGTGGGAAGAAGTGCTGCGGCCCGCCGCTCCCGGAACGAAACTCATTCCGCGAGCCGCCGTCGCCGGCGCTACCGTCGTGTTTACTTACTCCTGTTTCATCAGGCCGTGCGCCGCCGGAGAGCGTTCAGAAGGTAGCGGCAACTTTAATCTTGCAGCTTGTCGGGCAGTCTGTAAGATTTAAATTTGCGTCGGCGCTTCTGCTAGGTAAAACGTTATCAGTGTATGAAGCTGGCGCGCTATTCTCTGTTTATACGTAATTGGAACTGCTTTAAAAACGGGTAATTTTGATTATAGTCTTTAACAATCCTCCTCCCCCCTGCCCCCTTTCGTACTGCTATACATATCATTAAATTGAAATCCCCCTCGGCCTTTTCCTGTCTGTATATGAAGGCTAATAGCAGGAACTACTGTAGGGATGTTGATATTGTCCTCACTGACAGACATGATGATTCATGACGAAGGTTTGTGTACACAGTTCATAGTTAGGATAATATCGAGGCTCATGCGCCTGCCCCCACAACTGCACCTGCCCGACTACCGCGTGTGATGCCCATGCACGAACTAACGCGTAGCACTAAAGCAAGGCGACAGTAGTTGCATAATATCATTTTTTTCATAGAAAAGGGATATTTATTGTCTATAATGGAACACACAGTCACCATTAATCTTTATTTTAGAATTTCCATTGCCAACCTTTGCCCAAATAAAAAGATATTCATCTGAATATTCTTCTTTCTTCTTGTAGACAAAACTGGGAAAGCTTCAAGCTCTTCATAATCAGCATGATTGCCCCAAATAACGGCGAAGGTCAGCCATGTACAGCCTCCAAAAACAGCTTGTAAATCACACTTGAACTCCATATGTAGTCCACGAAAAACATTATAGCCACCCATAAACTGCTGCTTATTAAACTGTCCATTCAAATCAATATCTATTGCTCTAAGCGTTTCATACACTGCGTCGCCAGCGACGATGATACCCTCGTCGCAAATGCATTGCTGAGGCACGTTCTGTTATCTCTTAAATATTTGACTGGCGTCTGGAGTGATGTAGCGTGCCATTGACTTCAGCGAGAAGGTCTCACCTAGAGATGAGGCCCCATTTGGCAAGAAAAGAGTGAAGTAAACAGCCGACTCATGTCCCGGGAGGAATTTGTAGATTCACGAATTGCACACAAAAGTGGAAAGACCTAAAACACTACACATTGCCTTACCTAATACAGTGTAGGAGACCCGCTAACATTGGAAACAGCTTCCAGTCGTGTCGCAGTGGATAAATACAGGCCCTGAATGGTTGCGAAGGGAAATCTTATACCATCCTTCCTGCAAAAAATGTGGAAAGTGCAAGTATCGATGTTGGAGTCTGATAGCGAATACACACCTTTCTCTCCAAAGTAGGCCACAGAGGCTAAATAATATTGATCTGTGGTGGCCCGTCGCAGTCATTGACTGTGCAGCTGATCCTAGCTGAGGTTCGAGTCCTCCCTCGGGCATGGGTGTGTGTGTTGTCCTTAGGGTAATTTAGGATAAGTAGTGTGTAAGCTTAGGGTCTGATGACCTTAGTAGCTAACTCCCATAAGATTTCACTTTTTTTTTTTTTTTTTTTTTTTTTTTTTTTTTTTTTTTTTTTTTGCTGTGGCCAGCTGAGATGCGACACTTCATCCTCGTGCTCACAACACCAGTTCTAGACGGTGCTAACCGTGTAGCTTGGGTACCTTTGGGGAACAAACACTGTACCATGGGATGGACCTGACCAGCCAAAGTGGTCACATAATACTTGGTAGTAAAGCGACGTTGGAGGGTAACGGTGGAACCTACCGAATATCACGACATGGCTGCCCAAATCATCAGTGAAAGCCCGCCATGTTTGACTCTTGGGACACAAACTTACAAACAGTGTGAAACAAGGCTGATCCTACCAAATAACATTCTTCCATTGCTCCGCAGTCCGTTTTTTAGGGCTGCTGCACCATGTTTTCACGTCAGGGGTATTCGCATCACTGATGAGTGGTTATGGAGTTCCATCTCGCCCTTAAATTCTCTTCTTATGGAGCTCCCTTCGTATTTCTAGCTGCTGACAGTCAGCCGTGCGTGGCTCATGTTCCCGCCATCATGTATTTTACACCCTGTTATTAACGTACTTCCACCTCACTTCATTAATTTAATTTACTGCTGCTTTGCCTGACCGTGAGCGGCGTAAGCAGCGCTTATCGATATATCCCCTCTCGCAGTATCTTTGCTCGTCTGCTATTACTTCCGGGTCGTTGTCTGTCATAGGGGCGTTCGGATCGCTAGTTCGCGTCGCGAGTTCGCTTCTGCCGGTCAGTTGGAACGCGTCTGGAGCGCAGTCCGTGCCTGCCAGTCTGGGAGTTGCAGTCCGGCACTAGTGCAGTCCGATGGAGCAGCAGGTCTGCGTCGACGTGGCTCACCCGACCATAGCCGTCACGCTTCAATTCAGCTGGGCCACGGTCTTCGTGGATTGTCGGTCGATCGTTCGGACGACGTGTATTGGCTTTCCGATCGTTCGTGAGTCGGCTGTGTGTGTGTGTGTGTGTGTGCATCGACTCCAGATTTCTCTTCGTGTATGCTTAATTCCTGAAGAGGGGCAGCAGCCTTTTCAGTAGTTGCAAGGGCAACAGGCTGGATGACTGACTGATCCGGCCTTGTAACAGTAACCAAAACGGCCTTTCTGTGCTGGTACTGCGAACGGCTAAAAGCAAGGGGAAACTACAGCCGTAATTTTTCCCGAGGAGATGCAGCTTTACTCTATGATTAAATGATGATGGCGTCCTCTTGGGTAAAATATTCCGGAGGTAAAATAGTCCCCCATTCGGATCTCCGGGCGGGGACAACTCAAGAGGATGTCGTTATCTGGAGAAAGAAAACTGGCGTTCTACGGATCGGAGCGTGGAATGTCAGATCCCTTAATCGGGCAGGTAGGTTAGAAAATTTAAAAAAGTAAATGCTTAGGTTAATGTTAGATATAATGGGAATTAGTGAAGTTCGGTGGCAGTAGGAACAAGAATTCTGGTCAGGTGACTACAGGGTTATAAACACAAAATCAAATATTGGTAATGCAGGAGTAGGTTTAATAATGAATAGGAAAATAGGAATGCGGGTAAGCTACTACAAACAGTATAGTGAACGCATTATTGTGGCCAAGATAGATACGAAGCCCACACCTACTACAGTAGTACAAGTTTATATGCCAACTAGCTCTGCAGATGACGAAGAAATTGAAGAAATGTATGATGAAATAAAAGAAATTATTCAGATAGTGAAGGGTGACGAAAATTTAATAGTCATGGGAAACTGGAATTCGGTAGTAGGAAAAGGGAGAGAAGAAATGAAAGAGGAAGCCGCCTCGTGGAATTTTGCACAGAGCACAACTTAATCTTAGCTAACACTTGGTTTAAGAATCATGAAAGAAGGTTGTATACATGGAAGAACCCTGGAGATACTAAAAGGTATCAGATAGACTATATAATGGTAAGACAGAGATTTAGGAACCAGGTTTTAAATTGTGAGAGATTTCCAGTGGCAGATGTGGACTCTGAACACAATCTGTTGGTTATGACCTGTAGATTAAAACTGAAGAAACTGCAAAAAGGTGGGAATTTAAGGAGATGGGACCTGGATAAACTGAAAGAACCAGAGGTTGTACAGAGGGAACAGTTGACAGAAATGGGGGAAAGAAATACAGTAGAAGAAGAATGGGTAGCTCTGAGGGATGAAGTAGTGAAAGCAGCAGAGAATCATGTAGGTAAAAAGACAAGGGCTATTAGAAATCCTTGGGTAACAGAAGAAATATTGAATTTAATTGATGAAAGGAGAAAATATAAAAATGCAGTAAATGAAGCAGGCAAAGAGGAATACAAACGTCTCACAAATGACATCGACAGGAAGTGCAAAATGGCTAAGCAGAGATGGCTAGAGGACAAATGTAAGGATGTAGAGGCTTATCTCACTAGGGGTAAGATAGATACTGCCTACAGGAAAATTAAAGAGACCTTTGGAGAAAAGAGGACCACTTTTATGAATATTAAGAACTCAGATGGAAACCCAGTTCTAAGCAAAGAAGGGAAAGCAGAAAGGTGGAAGGAGTATATAGAAGGTCTATACAAGGGCGATGTACTTGAGGACAATATTATGGAAATGGAAGAGGATGTAGATGAAGATGAAATGGGAGATACGATACTGCGTGAAGAGTTTGACAGAGCACTGAAAGACCTAAGTCGAAACAAGGCTCCTGGAGTAGACAACATTCCATTGGAACTACTGACGGCCTTGGGAGAGCCAGTCCTGACAAAACGTTTCCATCTGGTGAGCAAGATGTATGAAACAGGCGAAATACCCTCAGACACCAAGAATAATATCATAATTCCAATCCCAAACGAAGCAGGTGTAGACAGATGTGAAAATTACCGAACAATCAGTTTAATAAGCCACAGCTGCAAAATACTAACACGAATTCTTTGCAGACGAATGGAAAAACTAGTAGAAGTTGACCTCGGGGAAGAGCAGTTTGGATTCCGTAGAAATGTTGGAACACGTGAGGCAATACTCACCTTACGGCTTATCTTAGAAGAAAGATTAAGAAAAGGCAAACCTACGTTTCTAGCATTTGTAGACTTAGAGAAAGCTTTTGACAATGTTGACTGGAACACTCTCCTTCAAATTCTAAAGGTGGCAGGGGTAAAATAGAGGGAGCGAAAGGCTATTTACCTTTTTTACAGAAACCAGATGGCAGTTATAATAGTCGAGGGACATGAAAGGGAAGTAGTTTTTGGGAAGGGAGTAAGACAGAGTTGTAGCCGCTCCCCGATGTTATTCACTCTGTATATTGAGCAAGCAGTAAAGGAACCAAAAGAAAAATTCGGAGTTGGTATTAAACTCCGTGGAGAAGAAATAAAAACTTTGAGGTTCGCCGACGACATTGTAATTCTGTCAGAGACAGCAAAGGCCTTGGAAGAGCAGTTGAATGGAATGGATGGCGTCTTGATAATGGAATGTAGTCGAATTAAGTCGGGTGATGCTGAGGGAATTAGATTAGGAAATGAGGCACTTAAAGTAGTAAAGGAGTTTTGCTATTTGGGGAGCAAAATAACTGATGATGGTCGAAGTAGAGAGGATATAAAATGCAGACTGGCAATGGCAAGGAAAGCGTTTCTGAAGAAGAGAAATTTGTTGACATCGAGTATAGATTTATGTATCAGGAAGTCGTTTCTGAAAGTATTTGTTTGGAGTGTAGCCATGTATGGAAGTGAAACATGGACGATAATTAGTTTCGACAAGAGAGAATAGAAGCTTTCGAAATGTGCTGCTACAGAAGAATGCTGAAGATAAGGTGGATAGATCACGTAACTAATGAGGAGGTATTGAATAGGATTGGGGAGAAGAGAAGTTTGTGGCACAACTTGACTAGAAGAAAGGATCGGTTGGTAGGACATGTTTTGAAGCATGAAGGGATCACAAATTTAGCATTGGAAGGCAGCGTGGAGGGTAAAAATCGTAGAGGGAGACCGAGAGATAAATACACTAAGCAGATTCAGAAGGATGTAGTTTTCAGTAGGTACTGGGAGATGAAGAAGCTTGCACAGGATAGAGTAGCATGGAGAGCTGCATCAAACCAGTCTCAGGACTGAAGACCACAACAACAACAACAACATCGTTCAAATCTTCGTGCAAGTGTTTGTCAGGTTGGATGTGTAGTTGGTGTCTTTTCCTTTGACAAGCTGTTTAATTGTTGGCGGCATACCGGCTCTGACAGGTCGGTCGTCTGATCGGGCGACGTGTAACTGTATCTCCGAGCTCTTCTGGGCCCCTTCAGTTACCATCTTGTGGAACTTGGGTCGGTCCTTTCCTGGTGCAGGGATGTCGTTTAGCCACTGGGCATGTTTCCTTTGCATGGTTGAGTCCGAGTCAGTATTTCCGCCGTCGTGTGTGTCTGCAAATGAGTTGGAGGCGCACCAGCAGTGCAGTCGCGACAGACCAGTTATGGACGCATCAGCAGCCGTTGGTACGGACCAGGAAAGACATATCCACGCGGTGCAGTGGCCTGGGTCCGCTGCCGGGCCCTGCGCAGTGTCGCAGCGTGTGTGGAGCTGTCCGTTGGCTACGAGCTTCGTGGTTCACCGACCCAGAGCGCCAAGGTTGAGTAGTAGTTTCAACTACCCAAGCCATGTCGATTCATGTAGTGGTGGTTCGTTTCGGTAGTGCGCAGTTGGGGAGTTTTGGTGTTAGATTTGTCATGTACCGATTGGTGGCAAGCAAGTCGTTACGTCGGTCGTACCGTGACTGTTCCCTGGTTGGGTTCCGACGGATCAAGTATAGTTGGGCTTACTACCTGTGTCGCGTAAGTGAACGATGGCAGACCGACCTCCCTAGAGGCTTCCTGAATGTTTAATTATCTGTTGTCAGCTATTTTAAATTTTAAACTTATGGTTATTTGTTTTGTTTACTTAAAATTTGGCAAAATTAATTTTTAAATTTATTTTTCAAACTTAAAGATTGCGGCCTTTTGCCTTTAAAGATTATGGTAATATATTTTAAAATGTTGAAGTTTAATTGTGGCCCTCAGCCATTGGTAATGCACGTTGCATATGTTTTTTTTAAAATTATTTTATTGCTATCTTAATTGGATTATTATCTTGTGATTTCTTGTTGGAGGCCTTCAGCCGTGAAAGAGTTGCATTCGGTAGAGATTCGGCTAGGTGCCGTTTTGGTTATAAAGGTTATTAAATTACAATAAATGGCAATTAGAAGTAGAAAATGACCTCAGCTCTTGGCCCTTTCCACAATCCTATTACCTGTTCTGCCCAGCGGGTTTAGCGGGCGTATCAGATTCGCGAGTACGGCATTCAGTCCTGCGGCAACTTTTTCAGCTGTCGTTCTTTTTATATTCATCATAGTCCTCTTCAGCGACAGTCCATCACCATAGCTCAACAAACGCTTTCATCCGCGTTGTGAGTTAGCAGACGATTTTATTCCACTTCCCCTGTAAGCGGTAAATATCATCCATGCGGTGCCTCTTGAAAAACCAAACACTTTAACTACCGTGTTTGCGGAAACATTCACGATAAGAACAGCAACTACCCGCCCACTATCGAATTCACTTAGTTCCGACACAATGCATTCGCAACTAAACAGAAAATTGTTCAGACCACGACTAACACTTCTCTCGAGGACACTGGACAGGTGTCTTCCGCGGTCCGATACAACAGCGCAATCTGTAGGCTTGTCCAGCTCTGCATTTATGTTCAGCTTTGCCCTTCTCTCTGTGTTTCCGTATTTTTGCCCAACCCTTGTATCTATACTCCGAGGAAAAATTAGTACACCCTTTCGGAGGTTTACAACTCATTCAGTATTTATTGCTACAGTGGTGCATATGGAGTACATTTACAGATTAACAGCACAAGCGGTTCTGAGGTACCAGTTATCGTCCCCGCTGAAAAACTCATATTAGTACGTGGCGCATTATCCACTGGCAGAAACGCGGGCACTGACTCCGGCAGGCAGTAGATCGTACAGATGGCAATGGCCGTCCTGGGATACCTTACGCTACGCCTTCCTGACCTGTCCACATACACTACTGGCCATTAAAATTGCTACGCCAAGAAGAAATGCAGGTGATAAACCGGTATTCATTGGTTAAATATATTATACTACAACTGATATATGATTACATTTTCACGAGGTTTGGGTGCATAGATCCTGAGACGGAGCATTGACTCAAACAGAGCTTGGATGGCGTGTAAAGGTACAGCTGGCCATGCTGCTTCAACACGATACCACACTTCATCAAGGGTAGTCACTGGCGTGTTGCGACGAGCCACTTGCTCGGCCATCATTGACCAGACGTTTTCAGTTGATGATAGTTCTGAAGAATGAGCTGGCTAGGGCAGCAGTCGAAAATTTTCTGTATCCAGAAAGGCTCGTACAGTACCTGCAACATGCGGTCGTGCATTATCCTGCTGAAATGTAGGGATTCACAGGGATGGAATGAAGGGTAGAGCAACGAGTGGTAACACATCTGAAATGTAACGTCCACTGTTCAAAGTGCCGTCAATGCGAACAAGAGGTGACCCAGATGTGTAACCAATGGCACCCCATACCATCATGCCGGGTGATACGCCAGTATGGCGATGACGAATAGACGGATGCGACCATCATGATGCTGTAAACAAAACCTGGATTGATACGAAAGAATGACGTCTTGCCATTCATGCTCACAGGTTCGTCGTTGAGTGCACCATCGCAGGCGGTCCTGTCTGTGATGCAGCGTCAACGGTAACGGCAGCCATGGTCTCAGAGCTGATAGTCTATGCTGCTGCATACGTCGTCGAACTGTTCGTGCCGATGGTTGTTGCCTTGCAAACGTCTCCATCTGTTGACTCATGGATCGAGACGTGGCTGCACGATCCGTTACAGCCATGCGGGTAAGAGGCCTGTCCTCTCGACTGCTAGTGATACGAGGCCCGTTAAGATCCAGCAGGTAGTTCCGTATTACCCTCCTGAACCCACCGATTCCATATTCTGTTAACAGTCATTGGATCTCGACCAACGCGAGCAGCAATGTCACAATAGGGTAAATTACAATCCCGATAGGCTACAATCCGACCTTCATCAAAGTCGGAAACGTCAAATGGTTCAAATGGCTCTGAGCACTATGGGACTTAACATCTACGGTCATCAGTCCCCTAGAGCTTAGAACTACTTAAAGCTAACTAACCTAAGGACAGATTACAACACCCAGCCATCACGAGGCAGAGAAAATCCCTCACTCCGTCGGAAACGTCATGGTACGCATTTCTCCACCTTACTCGAGGCATCACAACAACGTTTCACCAGGCAACGTCGGTCAACTGCTGTTTGCGTATGGGAAATCGGTTGGAAACGTTCCTCATGCCAACACGCTTTAGGTGTCGCCACCGGCGCCAACCTTGTGTGAATGCCCTGAAAAGCTTATCATTTGCATATCACAGCATTTTATTCCTGTTGGTTAAATTTCGCTTCTGTAGCACGCCATCTTCGTGGTGTAGCAATTTTAATTGTCAGTAGTGTAATTCTATATGCGTTGTTGGATGACGAGTTGCATGATTTAATTTTCGTCCCCACGTACTCGAATCAAGACAGGTCCGTAGATCGTACTGGCCAGTGAAGTGTGAGCTAGCATTATCCTGTGAGAAAAAGACGTAACTTCCTCTTGCAAGAACGGCAAAAGAGTGGATCTAATGACATTCTGCACGTACGGAGCGCTAGCTAGCGTCCCCTCCAGAAACACCAAAGGTTAACAAGAATTTGAGTTTGTCGCTCCCCATGAAAGAAAGTTGTATACGTGGAAGAACCCTGGAGATACTAAAAGGTATCAGATAGATTATATAATGGTAAGACAGAGATTTAGGAACCAGGTTTTAAGCTGTAAGACATTTCCAGGGGCAGATGTGAACTCTGACCACAATCTATTGGTTATGACCTGTAGATTAAAACTGAAGAAACTGCAAAAATGTGGGAAATTAAGGAGATGGGACCTGGATAAACTGAAAGAACCAGAGGTTGTACAGAGTTTCAGAGAGAGCATAAGGGAACAATTGACAGGAATAGGGGAAAGAAATACAGTAGAAGAAGAATGGGTAGCTCTGAGGGATGTAGTAGTGAAGGCAGCAGAGGATAAAGTAGGTACAAAGACGAGGGCTGCTAGAAATCCTTGGGTAACAGAAGAAATATTGAATTTAATTGATGAAAGAAGAAAATATAAAAATGCAGTAAATGAAGCAGGCAAAAAGGAATACAAACGTCTCAAAAATGAGATCGACAGGAAGTGCAAAATGGCTAAACAGGGATGGCTAGAGGACAAATGTAAGGATGTAGAAGCTTATCTCACTAGGGGTAAGATAGATACTGCCTACAGGAAAATTAAAGAGACCTTTGGAGAGAAGAGAACCATGTGTATGAATATCAAGAGCTCAGATGGCAGCCCAGTACTAAGCAAAGAAGGCAAGGTAGAAAGGTGGAAGGAGTATATAGAAGGTTTATACAAGGGCGATGTACTTGAGGACAATATTATGGAAATAGAAGAGGATGTAGATGAAGACGAAATGGGAGATACGATACTGCGTGAAGAGTTTGACAGAGCACTGAAAGACCTGAGTCGAAACAAGGCCCCCGGAGTAGACAACATTCCATTAGAACTACTGACGGCCTTGGGAGAGCCAGTCATGACAAAACTCTACCAGCTGGTGAGCAAGATGTATGAGACAGGCGAAATACCCTCAGACTTCAAGAAGAATATAATAATTCCAATTCCAAAGAAAGCAGGTGCTGACAGATGTGGAAATTACCGAACTATCAGTTTAATAAGCCACGGCTGCAAAATACTAACGCGAATTCTTTACAGACGAATGGAAAAACTGGTAGATGCAGACCTTGGGGAGGATCAGTTTGGATTCCGTCGAAATGTTGGAACACGTGAGGCAATACTGACCTTACGACTTATTTTAGAAGAAAGATTAAGAAAAGGCAAACCTACGTTTCTAGCATTTGTAGACTTAGAGAAAGCTTTTGACAATGTTGACTGGAATACTCTTTTTCAAATTCTAAAGGTGGCAGGGGTAAAATACAGGGAGCGAAAGGCTATTTATAATTTGTACAGAAACCAGCTGGCAGTAATAAGAGTCGAGGGGCATGAAAGGGAAGCAGTGGTTGGGAAAGGAGTGAGACAGGGTTGTAGCCTCTCCCCGATGTTATTCAATCTGTATATTGAGCAAGCAGTAAAGGAAACAAAAGAAAAATTTGGAGTAGGTATTAAAATTCATGGAGACGAAGTAAAAACTTTGAGGTTCGCCGATGACATTGTAATTCTGTCAGAGACGGCAAAGGACTTGGAAGAGCAGTTGAACGGAATGGACAGTGTCTTGAAAGGAGGATATAAGATGAACATTAACAAAAGCAAAACGAGGATAATGGAATGTAGTCAAATTAAATCGGGTGATGCTGAGGGAATTAGATTAGGAAATGAGACACTTAAAGTAGTAAAGGAGTTTTGCTATTTAGGAAGTAAAATAACTGATGATGGTCGAAGTAGAGAGGATATAAAATGTAGACTGGCAATGGCAAGGAAAGCGTTTCTGAAGAAGAGAAATTTGTTAACATCGAATATAGATCTATGTATCAGGAAGTCGTTTCTGAAAGTATTTGTTTGGAGTGTAGCCATGTATGGAAGTGAAACATGGACGATAACTTGTTTGGACAAGAAGAGAATAGAAGCTTTCGAAATGTGGTGCTACAGAAGAATACTGAAGATAAGGTGGATAGATCACGTAACTAATGAGGAGGTATTGAATAGGATTGGGGAGAAGAGAAGTTTGTGGCACAACTTGACTAGAAGAAGGGATCGGTTGGTAGGACATGTTTTGAGGCATCAAGGGATCACAAATTTAGCATTGGAGGGCTGCGTGGAGGGTAAAAATCGTAGAGGGAGACCGAGAGATGAGTACACTAAGCAGATTCAGAAGGATGTAGGTTGCAGTAGGTACTGGGAGATGAAGCTGCTTGCACAGGATAGAGTAGCATGGAGAGCTGCATCAAACCAGTCTCAGGACTGAAGACAACAACAACAACAACAACATGCTTGGGGATGGGCCAGAGTTTCTTGCACGAATGCACTCTACGAGACACGGCTCACCAGGTCTACCTCGTACACACAACGGGCAATCACTTGCGTGCCGGCAGGATCTACCTTCACCAACAGCAGGAATTGCCTGCAGGGGAAGTGACTGTTAAAACTAAGATTTTGAAAACAGTAACATGTCGAATTTAGGATCTTTTTAATGAATTTTAGTATTTATGTTTAGTAAAATTATGACCTACTTTCATCACTGAATGCCACGGCGTACCATTCCATCTTCCATGTGATCCGCTGACGGCAGAAATCGAGCCGTGCCCGTTGATGCTGTGGTTGAGTGGAAGACGGACTAGAGGTGTGTATGCCTGCGGCCCCACCGCTAATAACCGATTCGCATCAACTCGTGTTGACATACCCACCAGGGTAGCCGAGAGCGCTAATGCGCTGCTTCCTGGACTCGGGTAGTTGCGCCGACCCCGGGTCGAATTCGCTCTCCGGATTAACGACGAGGGCTGGTGTGCCAGCTAGTCTGGATGTGGTTTTTAGGCTGTTTTGCGCATCCACATAGGTGAATACCGGGCTGATCCCCACTTCTCTCCTCAGTTACGTGACATGCACACATACGACCACGTTCCCGCTATTCCCTGGATTACACTAGACGCAGACAGCTAGGGTACACTCATTCCATCATGGGGGGTGAGGGGGGGGGGGGGGTATGGGGTGGCGGCAGGAAGGGCATCCAGCCATGCCTTAACATTAACCTTGCCAAATCTGTTCCTAACCATGCCGACCCTAAGCAACTGCGGGATAAAGGCTCAAGCAAAAAAAGAAAGAAAAAAACAGCTCGTGTAGATTCGTCTGGGCACACGGGCCCTGTTACCTGTCATTCGCGCATCTGTGCTGCGAGGATATCCAGAACCTCGTCTACGGGTTTGTGAGTCTTCGTGTGACCATTGATACCAGCAGCGTTGCACAACTGACGCAGCTTATATGGCAACTCCCCGAAAGGACCGTCCCATCATTCGGAAAGACACAATTTGATCCCTTCCCAACGCTATTAGTTGGCTGTAGGAAGTACGAGTTTATGATTGCCTGCTTGCTTCACACGTGTGCGTCACACTAAGCCTTCTGGCTGTAAGCATTCCCTATTAAAGGGCAGGTACAGATGGCACTCTAGCAGCTATGCCACTTCGTTATCGATCGGCAGGTGACTTTGAAACCATTATCAATACATCTGATATTCCCCAGGTGACATATGACGTCATCGGGTCAAAATCAACGTCCTCTTTCTACGTATACTAATTTTTTTCGGGCATTATGTGTCTATTATAAATGTAATTCCACACGGGATTTATCTGTCTGTATGTGAAACCTAATCTCAGTAACTGCTGTAGAGATTTTGATATAGTTTTCAGTGAGAGAAAGAAGTATTCTAGAGGAAAGTTTATATATATAATTTTTAAATATATCATGACATTTTGCTGAACTGTGGTGAGGATTTTTGGCTTTGCCGTGCTTCCTGAGAGCTTCCCTGCCGTACGCTGCTTATGTTACGCTGGAATTCGGAGTTAATACCCTGTTAGCAAACGTTGTTTTCTGGACTTCAATTACGAGTACAACTCTAGGCAGTGTACTTATAACACTGCAATGGCATTTACGTAGCTTTAGTAATTAAATACTAAGTCTGGATTATTACGTAGTAAGCCCCAACAGAACAAATAGTCCTGTCACGCAAAAGCCACGTATAACACTACCGTCTGTTACTACTATACCATAACCTCAAAGCCGAAGGCAGTTCGTGTAATGAAATTATTCTTATTCAAGTAATTATAGTATGAAGAAGCAGAGCAGTGTTACCCTTTGAGAGGAATTTTGTTACATTGACCGTGTTGTACCTAACGGAAGTGGCTTATCGGAAGTGACAGTCAGAATTACGTAAATATTCAAACAGTAACAAATAATATCTTACCTAGCTACACTGTTTAAAGAATAAATAAAACGGTCGCCAACCTAATTAGGCAAGAGGATGATTAATATCCTTGTATAATAAAAGAGGTATGAGTAACTTTAACGGACAATCACAACTTACACCCGAGTGCAATGAACTCTGGTACCTGAATACAGTGTGTTCAGCTTAAGTTTGGAGTTAACAGATCAGAACAAACTACTGGCATAAATATAACTGTGGTGTGTGTACTGTAATACCTTCAGTACACGCACCATCAGGTTATTTGACTTGTCTCTCTAACAGAGTAGGCGAGTGTCAGTAATATGTCTCGTGGTCTTATCGTGGCGTGTTTATCTTCTGCCGCTAGGTCAGACGATAGAAATGCCACTTGCAAGCTTAGGGTAGCATATTGACTCTGACCAACTTTAAACAGAACTTGATTAATTTTCACACACGTTTATTAAAATAATAAGCATAAGAATTACTTAACTTGGTTCTGGATGCTATTTACAATTGACAATCTGAAGTTCCTTTGGTATTTGTATGAAAATATTATGCTCACATATATCTCTCAAACTTGACAAAAGTGTGTATTCATTTATCTTCATGGCTATGTACAGGAATATGGTAATCTTATTAGGCGCAGACCAAAACTTGACTATAGACTAGTACAGGCAAAAGTAGAACTCGTACAGACTGGTACAGACTAATGCAGACTGGTACAAACTGGTGCAGACAAATGCAGACTGACTAATCGGAGGTCTGTACATTTGTTATAATACCTCGCGTGTTCATGTATCACTGCACGAGTGTGATCCGTGAGGAGAAAAGGTTCTACGTTAGCAGCAATTTCATTGGCTGCGTTACATATTAATACGCGAATCGGCGGAAGCAGAATTTGGTCCATCTCTACGGCAGCGCCATCTCGTAGTGTGGAGACGGACGAGCGCTGCGCCTGCGCTGTTGTGCTTAGCGTGGCGCGCTCTAGTGGGAAAGTTGTGTACGTGCTGACTACGTGGAACTATGTACACAACAATAACAAATAACAATACATACTATTACTTTTATGAATTATTCAAACTGAATGGTCTTTATAACATTACTATTAATATTCACTGTAGAATCATTAATTGGGCATAGGTTCAGTATTACTTTCCAAACATTTTCCTATCTGACTTAAAATTGTAAATGCAGTTCATTGTAAAATTATGATCTGGCCACAGGTTAAGCCTCTCTCAGCTAAATACTTTTGTATTTAGAATGAAAGTTAAATGGATTTCACTAACAGGTTACTTCTCACTGTTTTTTGAATAAAGAAATTATTGTTTTCGTAAATAGTGGTCTTTCTATTAATCGTTATTTATCATGAGCATAAAGGATAACCTGTGGATCCTTTTACACTATCAATACACTTTCAATACCCAAAAGAAACAAGTGCGTAGCAAGCTTGAGCATATAACTTTCTGCAACTGCAGTTTTCCACTTTTACTACAGTGAGGCACAAAATTAACATATTTGTAAGATACTGACTCACTTTCTGCGATTTACAACAGGCAGCAATGTGATCATTTACTAAGCAAAACTTTATAAGCCTCAGTCTTAAGAACTTTTAATTTTGAACTTGGAAACAACATATTAATAAGCAGTTTTAATAGGAAAATTATTTCCAGCAAGCATCATTTAACTCACTCTCTTGCCACATTAACTTTCTTTTTACTATGTTCAAGAGGCATTAATTATCAAAACACTGAGCTTTAATGTTTTTTCAGTAAGGACACTCAGTAATCACTTTAGTTCAAACGGAGAGGAACCTCAGAAGTGTACTGATTAAGAGAAAAAAATCGAGGTAGGTACATAAAGTAAGTTATAAAATAACCTTATATTTGAGAATACTAACACAGCCAATAAGCTGATCCTTCACTTTACATTACTACAGTGTTCCATTACAGTGGTTGCGCAATGTGGTGACAATTGCATGTTGGTAGGTGGATTAGCAGGTAAAATTGCCGGAATCTGTCATTTCTTGGTGGCGATGATAGACATCAGTTCCAGAATAGATCCAGTTATTTATCCATCCATCCCATGCATTGGAAAGTGGCACGGGAAGCCTCTCTTGGCTTTTACATGAGCAATTGACAGTTCGGTAGCTCGTCCCCGACTGACTCTTTGTACACCTTTTCTATCTAGGCCAACCACAATTTGCGCGCGCTATACAGTTCCGTTCCCGAGGGTAACCGAAACACCTTTTATATA
The DNA here is from genome assembly GCF_023897955.1 of Schistocerca gregaria. Lineage (NCBI taxonomy): Eukaryota > Metazoa > Arthropoda > Insecta > Orthoptera > Acrididae > Schistocerca > Schistocerca gregaria. The sequence continues at coordinate 97,501,749 of NC_064923.1, read as the reverse complement.
CGAAATGCCTAAGAACCCTAAGTGAAGGTCAGCAGTTTACATAACAGAGAACAAACATTTTAAATAAAACAGAACCTTTGCACATATTGACATTTCTAAATAAATTGTATAAATAAATTTCCAGATATATACAGTAAGTGTTGTCTCCCTCCAATTTGGACAAAGAATTTAAATGACAGATACACTACATTGCATAGAATCAAATCATTACATCAAAGATTTTACAAAGAAAGGAGTACACAATTTTGTGTTATCTGTTCAATCAAACACATTTACAGAAGCTCACGATGTAACATTAAGTAAAACGAAAGGCAAAATAAATCAGTAGAGTATTAGAGCTATGGTGTAACACACTGTAAACAAAATCATCTCCGCTACACCGTACAAATCGCCGCTGTAAGTATTCAGTGCTGCCCAAGAGAGGTCGCTAGTTATTTCACTAACTTTTGATCATGATCGTGTTACTAAAGTTTTGTTTCGTTAGTCGGACTGAGGGTTATTTATTGAAGTCCAAAACGTGTCATAATCAATATACAGAAAAAAATGTGGGTATTCAACCGTTTTAGTTACTCCAAACAAGGCGGTCGTTACCAGTAGTTGCAAGATTGTAGAACACGTCAACCCAAATCACACAGATATCTTTGTAAACAAGGCAACTGATATCTTTATCCTCAAAAAAATTGAATAAGTAGATCAAATTTCTTCACTAACAGTTTCATTATAGTACTATGTCACGGAATCAAGTCCGTACTACATTATTAATTTTTGTCTTCAATTTGGAATTCCAATTAGAAACAATATCATTTCTTCACATCAAAGATGACACAAACAGCGTGGACAGTTCTCAATAAATCCACATCTTATGTTGCCATGCACCTTAGCCAGCAAATCTACTTTCTTCACGTAGGTATTCTGTTAGCTCAAGTAAACATGAATGAATATTTCAAAGTAATGAAAGATATTAACGAACATATTTTTCTTCGATATTAAGCAAAAGCTCACAGAAGACATTTTCCTTTTGCTTTGCTATATTTATAAATTAAATAATCTTTGACAGAATAGATTGACTGTCTTTCGCTAAAGCTGTAAAAGTAAGGCAAATTTTAGGATTCACATCGGGATCCTATTCGAGGTAAGATGACTTTCGTCTGAATATACAAGTAACTTAAACCCTGTCATTATATCAAAAATAACACCGAGGACTATGGGTTTTTCCAGTTTTAATGCAAATGGTAATTTGCCTGGAGATGACGCAATGCTATGCGTTCACACCTGCATCTACATACTCCGAAAGCCTCTGTACGGTGCCACTAATTGTCCTTTACTTTCCTGTTCCCTAATTTCTTGAATCTTATCTTCGTGGTCCTTACGTGCATTGTAAGTTGGCGACAGTAGAATTTTTCGGCTGTGAGCTTCAAATGTAAGGACGTCTTTCAGGGAATATTTTCGCAGAACACGATAGGGTCGATTTAATCTGAGTCATCGCTGCATTAAGTGTCATCGCAGCTGAGCAGATGGTAGATCCAGTACTGCTGAAAAGATAGAAACTTTGAAAGAGGAGAAATCGACCAAAGGAGACTTCCAATTAGTTAACGGAGCATCGTATCCAATAGGGCAGAAATGGTTGGTCGTCATCCCAGATCATCTACGTGCGCCTATCCTTTTTACATGACGCTCCAACATCTTATCACCTGGGATTCGTGAGGACACTACTTAAAATCAGACGTAAGTATCACTTTAAGGAATGCCAACGGCGGGGGCGAGTGTCGGAGGTACCTCCAGGCCGTACGGTACCAATTCTGCCTGCCGCAGCGTCACTGTACCGGAAGGAAATCGACTTCTTGAGGAGGCTTCCGAAGTCATTTACGGGAATCGATGGATAGTAGTTTTCACTAACTACGTCACCAGCTAAGCTGTTTCAAAACCTGTGCCGACTGCAAAATCTCCGAAAAATTGGAAATGTGCTTATAGAAGATATAATCATAAGCATGGAGCTCCGGGTGTTACGATCTCTGATCGTAGAAAAGCTTTCCAGTGGATACTGGTGTCAAACGGAATTTCACGTTGTGACGTCATCCATAGAATGACGACTGCTTTCCACCAACAGACGGAATATTTAAGAGCATTGGCAGGATAGACACTGATCTCGAAGAGAGAGGCAAGGATGTAGACCTGTCCGTCGTGAAATTCGCTGACGACACAGAAGCCAGATATTACAGGCTTCAGAGGGTTTTTGTACTCGTCGTGAGGCCGAAATGACGATGGATGCATAGTTCACGTTTCAAACGGACAATAATAAGGATAACTACATGCAACACCTCATCACCAGGGCCGAAAGAAGCGAGACAGCTGATTTGCAAACAGACTCTGCGCGCTCACTAGAAGGACGGAGACCAGTATACTGTAAACCACCGCCCTATGAGACGGGCCCAACAAACAGGGTGTGGTTTTCAAGACTGTGCGAGAAGTAGGGCAGTTGGAAATGTTACTAAAGTACTACGTGGGCCGTACCTTATGTTGCTTGTCGGACGTCACATTTGAAGTGCAGGATTATGACCTTTCATCGAGAAGAACAAAGTTTTAGTACGCCGTCCATGTCGTCAGCACAGTCCAGAAGCGCAGATCGACGATAGCAGGTTCAAGAAAACGGAAGCCCCAGTCAAAGACCGCGAAACTTCGACGGGAGGCGCTACCGTTGATCATCTCGACAGTGAAGTGGATATAACAACACGACCAGAGAGCTAGAGAAACTGTCAGCACCGCCATACTGAGTCTACTGACAAAGTCGAAATCCAAGAAACTGTAGTTGGCTCCAGCGAGTGCCTTTGAATCTAACAAGGGAACCTCCCCATCGCACCCCCCTCAGATTTAGTTATAAGTTGGCACAGAGAATAGGCCTTGAATAACTGAACACAGATTAATCGAAAAAACAGGAAGAAGTTGTGTGGAACTATGAAAAAAATAAGCAAAATATACCAACTGAGTAGTCCATTTGCAAGATCGGCAACAACAAGAATAGTCTGAGCTCAGGAGCGTCGTGGTCCCGTGGTTGGCGTGAGCAGCTGCGGAACGAGAGGTCCTTGGTTCAAGACTTCCCTCCAGTGCAAAGTTAAATTTTTTTTTGTTTTCAGACAATTATCAAAGTTCAGGCACTCACACATAATCAACTTCGCTCTCCAAAATTCCTGGACATGTTCAGATTTGCTTGGACATATGCAGGATTTGACGGTCTACACACGGAAAAATTTGAAAACGTTAAAAACACATGTTTTGACAGAGCACAGGGAAAACTGTGCGATTGTGAATCTGTTGCATTCATTTGTTTCAGTTTATGTGACAAACTCTTATGTTTTCAGAATGAGATGTTCACTCTGCAGCGGAGTGTGCGCTGATATGAAACTTCCTGGCAGATTAGAACTGTGTGCCCGACCGAGACACGAGCTCGGGACCTTTGCCTTTCGCGGGCAAGTGCTCTACCATCTGAACTACCGAAGCACGACTCACGCCCGGTACTCACAGCTTTACTTCTGCCAGTATCTGGTAGAGCACTTGCCCGCGAAAGGCAAAGGTCCCGAGTTCGAGTCTGGGTCAGGCACACAGTTTTAATCTGCCAGGAAGTTTCTTATGTTTTCATAACTTTTTTTTTTGGAGTGATTATCACATCCACAAGAAACCTAAATCGGGCAAGATAGAAAAATCTTTTTACCCATTCGCCAAGTGTACAAGTTAGGTGGGACGACAACATATTCCTGTAATGTGACGCACATGCTGTCACCAATGTCGTATAGAATATATCAGACGTGTTTTCCTGTGGAGAAATCGTTTGACCTATGAGCTTGCGATCAAATGTTTTCGGTTCCCACTGGAAAGGCACGTCGTTTCGTCTACTAATCGCGGGGTTTTGCGGTGCGGTCCCAAGACACAGACACTAAACTTATTACAGAGAACAGAGTCGTCAGTGAATGAACGCACAGATGATAACTTCGCGAAAATAAAGAAAGTAAAATTTTCAATCGAGGGAGGACTTGAACAAAGGACCTCTAGCTCCACAGCTACTCACGCTAACCACAGGACCACGGCGCTCCTGAGCGGAAGCTGTCCTTGATGTTGCTTATCGTGCTCATGGACTACTGAAGCTTGTATATTTTGCTTACTTTTTTCATATTTCCACACAGATGCTTCCTGTTTTTTTCGATTGATCTATGTTCAGTTTTTCAAGGCCTATCCACTGTGCCACCTTACAACTAAATCTGATGGGGGTGCGATGGGGAGGTTCCCTTGTTCTGCAGAAGAGCGAGCGATGCCACCAGTGGCGAATGGAGCGTTGAGTGGTGGTCATCATTGCTGGCTGGTGTGCTACGGATCGCAGGTTTAAAAAATCATACGGCTGTAATATCTGTATGTTTTGGAATATTCGATGTTTGTCAAAGTAACTCCATCCTTGAATAATCGATGTTTATACAAATAGCTGCACTCCACGACCTGTGTTCCGACTGTACGCTGGTGTCAGTAAAAGACGTGCTTCCAATAGTAAGTGTTGCATTTCGTTAACGATTCGTTACTTCCAATGTCGACTTGATTGAGATTCATAAGTGACAATATGTCAGATTTAATCAAAAGTCGCTGGAAATGACTAAGTCGAGGTGAGGCAGTTACATACACGTCTTCAAGGGAAGGTTACGAGCTACAGCCAATGCAACACTCGTCTCCCTGTTTCGACCATTTGCGTTTTTTTTTTTTTCCAGCACTGTTTAATGTAATTCAGAGGGTAGGCGGTCCACTGCTATTCTTGGTAACCAACCAGAATCGCTTATAGTTGTTAATGTAATTGTTAAGTAGATGCTAATTTCTACCTCACAACACTTCAGTAGGAACCAACGTTTCTCCTCGGCCTACAAAACTGTTTTTGCTGTGGTTAAGGTCACTGTGGAGTTTTCCGAAGGAAAATTATTGAGCCCTCAGTTAGCCACAATTTAGGACAATTATTGTTTCTCCTGGTGTGCTCGCGATGTTTAATCTTGAATCCGACGTAAATTTCTTCCTAACCTCTTCATCTATGCCTGAATTCATTAATATGCACGCTTGGTTTTATTGCATTACCGGCACTTTCCTCGCGTTCATTATATTCAATATAACTTTGTTTCACTAAGGATTCTCTCTAACCTTCCCCTTCGGCTCTTAATGCATTCCGTTCACAAAACGCCCTCGCTAACTGTTCAGAAAATCTCATCGTCGGCACGGCAGTTCCCAAGAAATGTCTCCCAGACAATGAAAATTCAGTGATACGTTTGTTTACGTAGCATATCTCAGTGATTTAAATTGCAAGTTCACTAGATAATATGAGCGCAAGATAAACCACTGAAAAGGTGAAACGTTGATGCACTAATAACCAGTGTAACAGACAGAATGGGAATGCAAGCATTCAATCGTGCTTGCATTCTGTTGTAGATGTGCAGCATGTCAGTTTCTGGGATGGGATTCCATGCCTCTTGCAATTGGTTAGTGAATACACGGACGGTTAATTTTGTTTGTGGATGACGCTGAAGTTGTCGTCCGTTGATGTCCCATATGTCCTCTATTGTAGACACATCTGGCGATCGAGCTGGCCAAGGAAATATGTCGACACTCTGTAGAGCATGATGGGTGATTCTTTTATTTTTTATTTACTCGTCAAGTTCCGCAGGACCAAATTCAGGAGCAAATCTCCAAGGTCATGGAACGTGTCAGGACATGAAATTACAACATAAACATAATAACAGATAAAAATGAATGTTCATGAACCTTAAAAAAGTTAGTCCTTAAGTTTAAGTAAACGCTATCAGCAATACAATAAAAATCAGCTTAATGTTTCAAGGAAATCCTCGACAGAATAGGAGTGACCCTTGAGGAAACTCTTCAGTTTTAATTTCAAAGCGCGTAAATTACTGCTAAGATTTTTGAATTCGAGTGCCAGCTTACTGAAAATGGATGGAGCAGTATACCGCACACCTTTTCGCACAAGAGTTAAGGAAGTCTGATCCAAATGCAGGTTTGATTTCTGCCGAGTATTAACCGATTGAAAGCTGCTTATTCTTGGGAATAAAGTAATACTGGTAACAAGAAACGACAATGGGGAATATACGTATCGAGAGGCCAATGTCAAAATACCCAGACTCGTGAACAGAGGTCGACAAGAGGTTCCTCAATTAACACCGAACCGCCCGTTTATGAGCCAAAAATATCATTTTAGATTGAGAAAAGTTGCCCCAAAATATAATACCATACGACAATAGCGAATGAAAATACGCAAAGTAGACTAACAGCGTTACGTGGGCGAGCGCTATCCTGTTGGAAACACCGCCTAGAATACTATTCATGAATGGAAGCACAACAAGTCGAGTTAGCAGACTGACCTACAAATTTGTAGTCACGGTGCATGAGATAACCACGAGAGTGATTCCGCCGTCATATGACGTCGCATTCAGACCAGAGCTCCAGCTGTATGTGCGGCATGTCAACTACGCAGACAGGTTGACTCCTGGTAAGCAACACACGGCCATCACTGGCACCGAGCCAGAACCAGTTTTCATCAAAAAACACAACAGGTCTTCACCTTGCCCTCCACTGAGCTCTCCCTTAACACAACAGAAGTCTCAAATGGCAATTGTTGGGGTCAGTGGAATGCACATTACAGGGAGTCCGGCTCTCAGCTGCCCTTAAAGTAACCGATTTATAACATTTACTTGTGGTGCCACCTGCTGCTGAAATTGCTGCTGCAGATGCAGTGCGACGAGCCGAAGCCATACGCTGAAGACTATGGTCTCGCTATCGGTAGTGCCGCGTGGACATCTGGAGCCCGGTCTCCTTGTGACGGTATGTTCTGGTGACCACCGCTACAGCAAACATATACAGTGGCTCCATTGCTGTCAAGTCTATCTGCAATATCATAGAATGAACATCCAGCTTCTCATACCACTATTACATTCCCCTGTATAAACTCAGAGGGGTGTTGATAACTGCGTCTTTGTCGCTTCAAAGGCATTCTTGACTAACATCAACTCACCGCGTTCAGTCTCAAAAGCAATTATCGTTCACGGCCGTTACAGCGTGTATTTAAGGTTAACGTCATTTACACCGTCATAGTGGCCGTACTGGCGCCATTCCTATACGACTGACGCGAAATTTTAGTAAACGTCATATTGCAGATGTAGGAACAAGCCTGAGAACTCTCGTTTATGTCACAGATCTCCTCCTTGGTGCTGAAATTTTTTTGCGTCAGTGTACTACAATAAGAGTGGCGTACCAAACCGAGTTAAAATTAAGAAGTACTGCTCATGTAAAAAAGAAAGCGAGGGAAATTGCCGCTAATGTCGAAGTATCTCGTGCTATTCGTCTACGAGACTCAGAGGACCATAGACACAGGTTCCCAGGTAGATACCGTGTTTCTTGACTTCCGAAAGGGATTTGATACAGTTACCCACAGTCGTTTAATGAACAAAGTAGGAGCATATGGACTATCAGGACAATTGTGTGATTCGATTAAAGAGTTCCTAGATAACAGAACGCAGTATGTCATTCTCAATGCAGAGAAGATATCCGAAGTAGGAGCGATTTCATGTGTGCCGCAGGGGAGTGTCATAGGACCGTTGCTATTCACAATATACATAAATGAACTTGTGGATAACATCGGAAGTTCACTGAGGCTTTTTGCAGATGACGCTGTGGTGTGTCGAGAGTATGTGAGTATGTAACAATGGAAAATTGTACTGAAATGCAGGTGGATCTGCAACGAATTGACGCATGGTGCAGGGAATGACAATTGAATCTCAATGTACACAAGTGTAATACATAGAAAGAAAGATCCTTTATCATTTAGCTACAATATAGCAGGTCAGCAACTGGAAGCAGTTAATTCCATAAATTATCTGGTAGTAGCAATTAGGTGTGATTTCAAATGGAATGACAATATAAAATTAATCGTCGGTAAAGCAAATGCCAGACTGAGATTCGTCGGAAGAAATCGAAGGAAAGGCAGTCCGAAAACAAAGGAAGTAGGTTACAGTACACTTGCTCGCCCACTGCTTGAATACTTCTCACCAGTGTGTGATCCGTACCAGATGGGTTAGACCGAGCGAGGTGGCGCAGTGGTTAGCACACTGGACTCGCATTCGGGAGGACGACGGTTCAATCCCGTCTCCGGCCATCCTGATTTAGGTTTTCCGTGATTTCCCTAAATCGTTTCAGGCAAATGCCGGGATGGTTCCTTTGAAAGGGCACGGCCGATTTCCTTACCTGTCCTTCCCTAACCCGAGCTTGCGCTCCGTCTCTAATGACCTCGTTGTCGACGGGACGTTAAACACTAACCACCACCACCACCAGATGGGTTGTTAAAAGAGATAGAGAAAATCCAAGGGAGAGCAGCGCGCGTCGCTAAGGGATTATTTAGCAATCGCGAAAGCGTTACGGAGATGATAAACTGCAATGGAAGACTCTGCAAGAGAGACGCTCAGTAGCTCCGTACGGACTTTTGTTGAAGTTTCGAGAACATACCTTCACCGAGGAGTCAAGCAGTATCTTGCTCCCTCCTACGTATATCTGGCGAAGAGTCCGGAGGCCTACCGACAATCCTTCTTTCCACGAACAATTCATAGAAGGGAGAGCCAATATAGGTACTCAAGGTACCCTACGCCACACACCGTCAGGTGGCTTGCGGAGTATGGATTTAGATGTAGAGACTAATCAACGTCGTTTTGAACATTACACACGAAGGTTCATGTGAAAAAGTTCCTCAGGACGTTTGAGCACTCAGACATGTATCGTGATTCAGATTCTCCACGGATTGCGCAAATGATTCCAGGCAGTTGCTGAGACGGTGCCTATCGCTGTGACATGAAAAGGATTTATGTTATTTATACTAAATCTGAAAGGCTGAAGTAACGCAGGACTACTTTATCCTCAAGTGCGCTTCTGTAAATGAACAGAAGTCTGCTGCCAATCTTCCACTGTCTCAAACCTAACAAGCAGGAAAATGAACTTCCGGTTATCATTTCTGGGACTAGCACTGTATGTTTTGGTTGTTAACCTTTGTGTGTGCGTGTATTTGTTTGTGTGTGTGGGTGGGTGGGTGGCTGGATTGTGTGTGTGTGTGTGTGTGTGTGTGTGTGTGTGTGTGTGTGTGTGTGTGTCTGTGTGTAATGGAAAGACATTAATTTTTTGTATAAAGTACTCAGCGGCGGCATAAATATTAACTCCCTTCAACTGTACCATACACTGAAGTAGAAAAATTCTGTGTCAATCGAAAAACTATGAATACACTGCCTGATCAACAGTATGCGGAATTGACCGCAATAAGTCACTTAAGGCGAAACCGGCAATATAAAAGATGTCGGTGAGTGTTCGGGTATTGTGTTGTCAGCATAAAAGCAGTAACCGCACAACGTATCGTTCACGAAAGCTCAGTGATTTGGAACATAGAGCAGGCAATGGACATCACCTGAGTAACAGAACAGGTCCATGAGAGACGCTTGAATCGTTCTAACGCTCTCCTGGTCGACTGTTGATGTTGGAGTGTCAAGAGGAAAAGCGAAGGAACCGGAGCGATACCGAGACCAGGCAGACCTCGTGTGCCAACGGACAGGGACAGTCGAACATTCCGGAGGGTGTTTGTAAAAATTACTCGATAACTGCAACGCGCCACCAGCAGTCCAGCTGACATAATGATGGTGCAGTGGTCGATCAGCACCTCATAAGGGAGACATTCCTGTAATCAGTACTAAGTGGCGCTTGACTTAGTGTAAAGATGGACTACAGTGGTCACTGGATAACTGGAAACTAGTGATCTAGTGATGGATCACACTATACCCTGGCAATCCGACTAAAGGGTCTGGGTTGGGTGAGTACTGGAGAACGTCACCTGCCGTCGTGTGTACTGCTCACAGTTCAGTATGGAGGACGTGGTGTTGCGGTATGCAATTGTTTCCTTGTGGTTACAGTGTCATCCCGTTATTGCATTCAAGAAAACTTGAAACGCAGAATGCTACGAATAAATTTTAGAGCATTGTGCTCTGCTTACTGTAGAAGAAATGTTCCGGGGTAATGACTGTTAGTATCACCATGACAATGCACCCCGTCATAAAGCAGCATCTGGGAGGCTATGGTTTGTGGGCAGTACCGGACCTGAAACGTATCGGCCTGCCCAGAGTCCCGACCTAAGTGCAGTTGAACACCTTTGTGTTACGTTTGAACGTCGAACTCGCTCCAGACCCCAATGTCCAATATGACTAACTTCTGTGTTTTCCGTCCTTGACGAAGAATGGACTGCACAGCTCCACAGACATTCAGAAACGTCGTTGACTTTGTTCAAGTTTTGGCCACTGAAAAAATATCGATATACAGACATATCGAGATTATTTCAAGAATTATCTCGAAACATAGGACATATTCCCCCCAATATATCGAGTGTCAATATTTTTATTTTGTATTTATTACACAGTTTTCGGGAAATATTTCAAGTTGTAATTTTGAAATTGTAGTAGGAAATAATTTAATTTTCACTATGTGAAGGAGTCTTGCTACTTTCTGAGCTTTCATCACGTCCAGTGTTTCTCTTCGACTGTCTGAAGCAATTGTTTGTGGCACAAATGAAGAACTCCGACTGCGCTGGGGACTGACGGTATGAATGGAATAACAAGATATCCGATATGAAGAAACGACACACAATTTTCAGCGCACCTAGTGTGCTATTTCTTCACGTCGAAATTCTTCAAAAACTCTGAAAATAACAGGATTGGTCTTTGCGGTGGGTGGAGACGTGTGAGAGGAAATGCTGACGTAATCTCCGCTCGGCTCTACTAACGTTTACTTTCACCACTCAGTTCTGACAGTAATACTGCATGCTGGCTGGTGTTTGCAGAAATGAAAAAAAAAAAAAGAAAAAAAAACAAGACACAAGTAGGTCAACGTGAAGTGTTCCGGACAAATCCGACATGTGACGTAACCAAACGATGGACCCATCGGACATCTTTTATTGTGCCACTTACATGTAGTTACCATTGTTTGCAAAGTGATTACTGCTATGCTTGAATGTGCATCGTTTTCCTTTCTATTCTTGCTCCAAGAATGATAGGCAGGCTACTAGCTTCTTGATTTACAGAATATCTAATAATAAATTAGTACTTAAATATACAGTTCTGAAATCGGCAGTATATTAACAATGTGCAGCCAATATGTTTACAGGCAGGTACGTCGATGTCTTTTTCCACCAATAAATCGATACTTTCTTTCGAAATATATTTGTGATATATGTTTTTCATATCGACATATTGGATTCCCAATATTTTTAAAAACAACATAGTTCAAGCCGCCATAAAGACGAGAGATGGAAGACACCAAATTAAAATCCAGTTATAGGCGGCAGCATACGTTCAAATTCAAAAATGGCTCAGAGCACTATGGGACTTAACATCAGAAGTCATCAGTCTCCTAGACTTAGAACTGCTTAAACCTAGCTAAGGACATCACACACATCCATGTCCGAGGCAAGATTCGAACCTGCGACCGCAGCAGCGGTGCGGTCAGCATACGTTTGATCAGCCAGTGTACTTTACATTTCTTCACCTGCCGCAGCTCTTACTGTCCTCACTTTAAAATGTCACTTTTAAGCGCACTGACAGTTTCCGCCTCCGTAGTTGAATGGTCAGTGAGGCTGAGTAGAATGCGGAAGTCCCCGGGTTCGCCAGAGGACTGTAAAGTGATGTACTGAGCCTAAACTGAGCAGATAATTGAACGAGTTGTGGCGGACATGATACTTAAGGCAAGTTGAAAAAAAAAAAAAGAGATAGTGAGACAGAGGGAGCAGGAGGGTGATGTATTCGTGCATATAATCTACCCCTTCCCTCGAAAATTTCTCTCCTACTTATCTCCTCTGTGTTACCACAGACGACGTGTCACTGACCTCATTTGTGCTAGGATCGCAGTACACGTGAGGTGCCTATTTGTTTCCACCGTCCTGAGTGGAATGTATAAATACCAACCTGCAGTTTTCTATAGTTCTTGTCCCTTGCGCAGGAAACAGCACGTAGGTCATGAGTCCGTAATCTTGACGCTGCAATAAACTCTTAGCGAGGAACTGACATTATAAAAGTAATTACCTTTTTATATGACACACTTCTAGCTTATTACGAGCAGAATACGAGACCCTGCACAATTCTATTCCACTGCATGCATCACGAATGTCCGCCACCGTAGCTGAGTGCACAGCGCGCCGAATTATGAAACCGCGGTTCTGGGTTCGATTCCCGGAATGGTTGGAGATCTTCTTCGCTCAGGGACTGGATGTTTGTGTAATCTTAGTCATAATCATTTCCTTCTCGTAGACGAGCAAGTCGCCGAAGTGGCGCCACCTCATCAGACTTGCACCACACTCCCTCGCCACAAGACGTTTCATTAAATCACAAATAATCTCCAGTCTTTACACGTTCATAAAAACAAAACAATGAATTGCGTATTTGCGTAATTACTATCAAATTGTTCTCAGTTACATGTCCACGTAACCAGAAGTTGCTTATAATGCCGTAACTGATACCGTCCGTGACAGACAACCTCACAGTCCTTCGAGGCTGCCGAACCAGCGCTGATTTACAAACTACATGTTTTTAATTAAATCTTAACTGAAACCGAACGCGGCCTACAACATGTCGGTCCTTCGAGATTGCCGAACCAGCTCTGATCTTACAGCCGAAGCGCTTCGCCCGCCATACAAATTAGGCAATCTCCGTAGTGCTCCGACTACGCTTCCGTTTAGCAATCTTTTATAAATCTGCTGGTAAATAACACTTCTGAAATCATGGAATGACAACCTGCTATTGAGCGTTGCTTTTATATGAAATGCAAGGAAATTCACTCTTTAGTTTCTGTAATATTAACAACAGACGTTTATCATTTTGACGCGCTACTTCCGAACGCATCAGCCAGTCACGGAGGAGGTCGACGATTTAGGCGGCCTTTCCCACGATATCCATACCGAAGAAACCATAGCCGGCTGTTGTGGCCGAACGGTTCTAGGCGCTGCAGTTCGGAACCGCGCTGCTGCGACGGCTGTAGGTTCGAATCCTGCCTCGGGCATGAGTGTGTGTCATGCCCTTAGGTTAGTTAGGTTTAACTTGCTGTAAGTCTAGGAGACTGATGACCTCAGATGTTAAGTCCCATAGTTCTCAGAGCCATTAGAAACTGACGAGGTCAGGACTGTGGTATGCTGGCCACACGCCCCTCCATAACGCATCGAATGACGCCGTTCGCAGAATATTACACGGCGGACGGTCAGAAGCGATGGACTCGGTGTTACCTCTGGACACAGTTTACATTTTTACATCGTTTCTAATAATGTAAGTGTGGTGTGCGTACTGTAAGACCTTCGGTCCACACACCATCGGATTATTTGACTTGTCGCTCTAACGAAGTAGGCGAATGTCAGCAATATGTCTTGTGGTCTTATCGTGGCGTGTTTATCTTCTGCTTCTAGGTCAGACGATAGAAATGCCACTTGCACGCTTAGAGTAGCAGATTGACGGTGACCAACTTTAAACAGAACTTGATTAATTTTCACGCCCATTTATTAAAATAATAAAAGCATAGACATTACGTAACTTGATTCTGGATGCTGTTTCCAATTGACAATTTGAAGTTCCTTTGGTCTTAGTACGTTAATCTTATTCCCACACATCTCTGACACTTGACAAAGTGTCTATTCATTTATCTTGATGGCTATGTACAGGAATATGGTAATCTTATTAGGCGCAGACTGAAAGTTGACTATAGACTAGTACAGACTAATGCAGACTGGTACAGACTGGTGCAGACAAATGCAGACAAACGCAGACTGACTAATCGGAGGTCTGTACACTCGTTATAATACCTTGCGCGTTCAGGTATCACTGCGCGAGTGTGATCCACGAGGAGAAAAGGTTCTACGTTAGCAGCAATCTCATTGGCTGCGTTACATATTAATACGTGGATCGGCGGAAGCAGATTTTGTTCCGTCTCTAAGGCAGCGCCATCTCGTAGTGTGGAGACGGACGACCACGCAGAACTATGTACACAACAGTAAGTTACACAAATTAGTTCAGAAAGCTCGATGACCGAACAGATCCGCCAACACTGAAATGGTTTTCCAAAGTTCCCCGAAGTTCACTTAAAAGTACAAAGATGTCGCCAACAGTAAGCTGCGCTGTTTCTGACCTCGCTCGTTCCCATTACGTTGAAACTCTTTACGTGACACAGCAGCGGCCCACAGCGCGACAGCAAACACTTCTCCGCCGCCGCCGCGAGAGATTGCCTTGCGACGACGGCGTTAACAGGTGCGGCGCCGTTCCTAGCCGTTTCGTACTCCAGACACGTGCCAGTGCAGCCGGGTCGATGCAGACCGCAGTACTGCAGTAAGCGGAACACACACACACTCACTCACACACACACGCACACACACACACACACACACACACACACACACACACACACACACACTCACACACACACACACGTAAGAGGCGGTCGCTATTCAGGACGTGTAACATTGTTTCTCTCTGTCTCCGCTGCAATCAACCTGATACACGCTCTTACCACAAATGCACACTGTCCAAAGTTGACATAATCATCTACTTTGATATATAGGGGGTTTGTGTTAAGAGCGTGCAAAAATTTAACAGGACGTAGAGGGTGATGCAATAAACAATTTGAGGCAGGGAGCCTTGGGTCGGAGAAGGCAGCTTAAAGAGATAATAGGAATAAAATTACACTACTGTGTACATTTTTATTTATGTTAGTTCCAGTTAACTGCAAATACCACCACTGACATACAAAATGTGCTGAAAATGATGGCCACCAACCTCAATGCAAGTACGACATCACCGAACAAGTTTGTGATTCCCCCTGACAAATATCCGTATGTGTATTTCGAATCACATCACAGGCAGCTACAATTATGGCAACTAATTCCATCTCTGTATCGTGTGGAGTCTCAAACAAAAGTTCCTTTAGATATCCCCATAGTTAATATTCAAGACGATTCAGGTCAGGTGACATAGCAGGTTATGGAACAGAACCTCCCTTTCCAATCCAGCGACCAGAAAATACTACACCGGTACTGCTCCATCTTACACTACTGGCCATTAAAATTGCCGCACCACGAAGATGACGTGCTACTGACGCAAAATTTAATCGACAGGAAGAAGATGCTGTAATATGCAAATGATTACCTTTTCAGAGCATTCACACAACGTTGGCGCCGGTGGCAACACCTACAACGTTCTGACGTGAGTAAAGTTGCCAACCGATTTCTCATACACTAACAGCAGTAGACCGGAGTTGCCTGGTAAAACGTTGTTGTGATGCCTCGTATAAGGAGTATAAATGCGTACCATCAAGTTTCCGACTATGATAAAGGTCGGATTGTAGCCTATCCTGATGGCGGTTTATCGTATCGCGACGTTGCTGCTCGCGTTCGTCGAGATCCAATTACTGTTAGCAGAATACGGAATCGGTGGGTTCAGGAGGGTAATACGGAACGCCGTGCTGGATCCCAATGGCCTCGTATCACTAGCAGTCGAGATGACAGGCATCCTATCCGCATGGCTGTAACGGATCGTGCAGCCACGTCTCGATCCCTGAGTCAACAGATGGGGACGTTTGCAAGACAACAACCAGCTGCACGAACAGTTCTACGATGTTTGCAGCAGCATGGACTATCAGCTGCGGTTACACTTGACGCTGCATCACAGACAGGTTAGCCTGCGATGGTGTACACAACGACGAACCTGCGTGCACGAATGGCAAAACGTCATTTCTTTGGATGAATCGTTCTGTTTACAGCATCAAGATGGTCGCATGCGTGTTTGGCGACACAGCGGTGAACGCACACTGGAAGCGTGTCATCGCCATACAAGCGTATCACCTGGCGTGATGGTATGGGCTGACATTTGTTATACGTCTCTGTCAACTCTTGTTCGCATTGACGGCACTTTGAAGAGTGGACGTTACATTTCAGATGTGTTACTACCCGTCGCTCTACCCTTCATTCGATCCCTGCGAAACCCTACATTTTAGCAGGACAATGTACGACCGAATGTTGCAGGTTCTGTAGGGGCCTTTCTGGATACAGAAAATGTTCGACTGCTGCCCTGGCCAGCACATTCTTCAGATCTCTCACCAACTGAAAAGAACTGATCAATGGTGGGCGAGCAACTCGCTCGTCACAATATGCCAGTCACCACTCTTGATGAACTGTGGTATCGTCTTGAAGCTGCATGGGCAACTATACCTGTACACGCTATCCAAGCTGTGTTTGACTCAATGTCCCGAGATACCGTTATTACGGCCAGAGGTGGTTGTTCTGGGTACTGATTTCTCAGGAGCTATGAACCCAAACTGCGTGAAAATGTAATCACATATTGGTTCTAGTATAATATATTTGTCCAATGAATTCCCTTTTGTCATCTTCATTTCTTCTTGGTGTAGCAATTTTAATGGCCTGTAGTGTATTGCACTGTACGTCTCTGAATAGCACTGAGTAATGAATGGGTCTGTCGTTGATTCGTAGCACGCTCTGTCATGGAACAATGCAGGAAATAGGGATTACACATGTAAATAAACAACACAATAAACTTCTAAGTATGTTAGTTGTAAATAAGTTGCAAAACAGTAATGCTACACAAACCGGTAGACAATTTTGTGTATTGCGTGTTGTGTATGAAGCTGGGGACCTAGAAACGATGGAGAGGTTTCGTCCCGTCATAGCCCTCAGTGGTTGACAACCCCACAACAGGCCACAGCAGTCCACCCACCCCACCGCCGCCCCACAACAAACCCATGGTTATTGTGCGCTTCGGCCTCCAGTGGACTCCCCCCTCATCCCCCACCCCTCCTGGGGACGTCTCATACCAGGCGAATGTAACCCCAAATGTGGTAGAGTAATTATGGTTGACGCATATGTGAAGACAGTGTGTTTGCACAGCAATCGCCTACATATTGTGACTGAGACGGAATGATGGGAACTAGCCCGCATTCGCGGAAGTAGATGGAGATTAGATTAGATTAGATTAGATTAATACTTGTTCCATAGATCATGAATACGACACTTCGTAATGATGTGGAACGTGTCAGGTTAATAAAAGATGTCTGTACAAGAAATTACATTACCCAAAATATTGCATGACACTAATGATTAAGTTTTTTTTTTTTTTTTTTTTTTTTTTTTTTTTTTTTTTTTTTTTTACTTACTTTATATCTAAAAATTCAGCCAATGAGTAGAAGGAGTTGTCATCTAGAAATTCTTTTAATTTATTTTTAAATGTTAGTTGGCTATCTGTCAGGCTTTTGATGCTGTTTGGTAGGTGCCCAAAGACTTTTGTGGCAGCATAATTTACCCCTTTCTGTGCCAAAGTCAGATTTAACCCTGCATAGTGAAGATCATCCTTTCTCCTGGTGTTATAGGTATGCACACTGCTATTACTTTTGAATTGGGTTGGATTATTATCAACAAATTTCATAAGGGAATATATATACTGTGAGGTTACTGTGAGGATCCCTAGATCCTTAAATAGATGTCTGCAGGATGACCGTGGGTGGGCTCCAGCAATTATTCTGATTACACGTTTTTGTGCAATGAATACTTTTCTACTCAATGATGAATTACCCCAGAATATGATGCCATACGAAAGCAGTGAATGAAAGTAGGCATAGTAAGCTAATTTACTGAGATTCTTATCACCAAAATTTGCAATAACCCTAATAGCATACGTAGCTGAACTCAGACGTTTCAGCAGACCATCAATGTGTTGCTTCCAGTTTAACCTCTCATCAATGGACACACCTAAAAATTTTGAAAATTCTACCTTAGCTACAGACTTCTGTTCAAATTCTATATTTATTACTGGAGTTTTGCCATTTACTGTACGGAACTGTATATACTGTGTTTTATCAAAATTTAAAGAGAGTCCGTTTGCTGAGAACCACTTAATAATTTTGTGAAAAACATCATTTACAATTACATCACTTAGTTCTTGGTTTTTGGATGTTATTACTATACTTGTATCATCAGCAAAAAGAACTAACTTTGCATCTTCATCAATGTGGAATGGTAAGTCATTAATGTATATCAAGAACAGTAAAGGACCTAAGACCGAACCCTGTGGGACCCCGTGCTTGATAGCACCCCAGTTTGAGGAATCAGCTGTTTTAACATTACACGAACCACTTATTTCAACTTTCTGCATTCTTCCAGTTAAGTATGAATTAAACCATTTGTGCACTGCCCCACTCAAACCATAATGATTTAGCTTATCTAAAAGAATTCCATGATTTACACAATCAAAGGCCTTTGAGAGATCACAAAAAATACCAATGGGTGATGTCCGGTTATTCAGAGCATTTAATATTTGATCAGTGAAAGCATATATAGCATTTTCTGTTGAAAAGCCTTTCTGAAAACCAAACTGACATTTTGTTAGTACTTTAACGGAAAACCGCCTTAAAAGCCATCCACAGGCTGGTCTCTACACTGATCCGCCTGGTGGATTCGTGCCGGGGATCGGCACCCCCTCCCTCTCGGGAAGCAGCACGTTAGATCGGGAGAGTTGACGGGCAGGCTTAGACAAGTTTAGTTCCTAACCCCCTTAAGCTGGTTTCTCCGACCCCAGATTCGCTATTTCAAATTGGTGAACGGATCAATCTCTACGTACTATTTCATTTTTGCACACTCTTACAGAAACACCCTCTGTGAATCTACACACATACTCTGAAGACCAGTGAGTAGTACATGGTAGAGGGCCATTGGCATGGTGCAATAAGCTCACAATCGCGTATGGAGCGCGGAAAGAGTAACTCCTTAAATACTTCTAGGTGCGCTGCAATTAGTCAGACCTCGTCGTCGCCATCCCTACGAACACGACGAGTAGGGGTTCGTAATATATTCTGCTGTGCTAAACTTAAGGAGGAGAGTAACTTCCGCATGAACTGCCAGATAATGTAGCTCAAAGAATGTTGGACGATACATAGAAAGATCTGCGACAGTGTAATACATAAGCTAAGTAAAAGAAATACGCAACGAGATGAAGAGAAAGCGGCACCCTACTAATTCCTCTAGTGTTCCAAACTGTTCGTCTCAGAGTAGCACTTGCCACCACCTACGTTCTCATTTATTTGCTGGATGTATTCCAATCTCTGTCTTATTCCACAGTTTTTAGCCTATACAGCTTCCTCTAGCACCGTGAAAGTTATTCTGTGATTTCTTACCTGATGTCCTACCGTCCTCCCTTTCTTCTTGTCACAGTTTTCCACATTTCTTGCGTAATCAGCCCAATGAATAACAACACTCTCAAATAGCACCACATTTCAAATGCTTCTGTTCTTTTGTGTTCCGGTTTACCCACTCTTCATGTCTTACTGCCATACAGTGCTGTGCTCCAGACGTGCATTCTCAGAAATTTGTTACCCAAAATAAGACCAATGCTCGACGTTGATAGACTTCGCTGTGCCAGGAGTACACTTTTTGCCATGTTAGTCTGCTTTTGATGTGCTCCTTGCTCTGTCTGTCACTGGCTGTTTTACTGCCTATGTAGCAGAACCCCTTAACCTCATCCACTTCATGACCATCAATCATGATATTAAGTTTCTCGCTATTCTCATTGCTGTTACTTTTCATTACTTTCGTCTTTCTTCGATTTACTGTCATTCAATCCTCTGTACGCATAAGATTGCTCATTCCATTCAGCAGATCATGTTATTCTTCTTCAGTTTCATTCAGGATAACAATCTCATCAGCAAATCATATCATTGATATCCTTTTATGTAGAATTTTAATCCCACTCCTGAACCTTTTTTAATTTCCATCATTGCTCCATCAATGTATAGATTGAACAGCTGTCTTGCATCCTTTTTTAATCTGTGCACTTCGTTCTTGGTCGTTCACTCTTATTACTCACTCTTGGCTCTTGTACATATTATATATTACATTTTTCTTCTTATACGGTGGCATGGTCTCCTGACCTTAATTTTTACATATTCCGTCCTCACAATCGTATTTTGCACATCAAGACGCTTCATTCGAACCCAAACATGGTAAGGTAGAGTCAATTTTGTATGAATTCATATAATCGTTATGCAAATCTAATAAGTAAATCGCAAATGCGACAGAGGTTGAAAAAGTCGAGGCTGGCGTACACAAGATGAAGACCACAGGAATTTTCGTTCTAGGGAGGCAGCCGGCCCGCTGGGAGGCCCGTCCCTTCAGAGGGGTGGGTCGGCGACCACCTACTTCAGCTGGAACGACCGACCGGAGGGAGGACAGCTTCTGCCAGAGCGAAGGGATAACAACCTCCATGTTCGACTTGAAAGCAAATTCCGTTACATTGTGTGGGAGTGCACAGAAGACAGATTTTTTGATGGACTGACTGCGCAGTTACAGATTTCTCACAGCAGGACAGTAGACGTCTAATGGAGATGCTATGTATCTCTGCGTTGGTCGACTTAAATGAAACGTCATTCCCCCATTTAAAAGAACAATGCTGATTGGCGGAATATTTCTGTGGTGTCACCGCCAGACACAACACTTGCTACGTGGTAGCCTTTAAATCGGCCGCGGTCCGGTAGTATACGTCGGACCCGCGTGTCGCCACTTTCAGTGATTGGAGACCGAGCGCCGCTACACGGCAGGTGGAGGAGGAGGAGGAGATTAGTGTTTAACGTCCCGTCGACAACAAGGTCATTAGAGACGGAGCACAAGCTCGGATTAGGGATGGATGGGGTAGGAAATCGGCCGTGCCCTTTCAAAGGAACCATCCCGGCATTTACCTGAAGTGATCTAGGGAAATCACGGAAAACCTAAATCAGGATGGCCGGACGCGGGATTGAACCGTCGTCCTCCCGAACACGGCAGGTCTAGAGAGACTTACTAGCACTCGCCCCAGTTGTACAGACGACTTTGCTAGCAATGATTCACTGCCTTCTACGCTCTCATTTGCCGAGACGATAGTTAGCTTAGCCTTCAGCTACGTTATTTGCTACGACCTAGCAATGCGCCATTATCAGTACTATTGATATTGTAAACCATGTATCGTCAAGAGCGACGTTCGTCATTAATAGAATAAAGTTAAGTATTCCACCAGCTACGTCCGTTTTTCTCAATTCTAATTTCATTGTCATGTTGCAGACCTTACGCCAGCCTGCGTGAGCTAAAACGCGTGCATTTCGGCCACCTTTAGAAACCCTGTGTTGGGTCTCTTGCCAACCACAACAATTTCTGACGCAAAGAGCCAGAGGAGTTAGGGAACACAGTGAATGATATACCCTTGCAACCTTCCCAGAAAAAGGGCCGTTCCGTTGTTGCTCTTGGAGTGGGAACATGTAACAAGAGCGAGTGCGCTCGTTCGTGTATGCAAAGAGTGAGGAACAAACTCTGTCCTCAGTACTTCACTGGCAGAGCACCTCTGTCGTTAGCGAATCGTAGTGGTACTCTATATTGAGTCGCTAACGATTAAGTGTTGTTCACTGTTTTGGCCATCACACTTATTGTGTGGTGTGAACACAGACAGAGAAGTACTTAATTGCCTGCGAGCGAATATTGAGTGGCATCGCGGTGCACTGGTTATGTGACCGTTGTACCACGTCAATAGACTAGGGGCAGATAGGAGGCCTTGACCTCATCAAGACGTAGGGAGAGTTTGATTGACGAGGGTCAATTCAGACAGAAGGAGGTAGTTGTGTTATTTGTCAGTAGCGAGCGACGCAGGCAGCAGTCGTCGCAGCTCACGGTACTGTGCGCTTATTCAAGTTGTGTAGGCATGGCTCTTACCCATTCTGCCGAGCAAATAACATTCTTAACGAAAAGAGAGAAAAGAACCTTTCCATTATTTGTAAAGTGATAGCATTATTAGCATTCCTAACCAAAACAGGCAATATACTGTTCCGAAAAGAACCCGGAAATTTATTAAATTAAAAAAAAAGTTTCACTTGATTTCTCAGAACTTTTTTTGCAAATAAATAATATTTTTCATTCGTTTAATGTTTTTCTTACACTAACTACCAATACTCCAGTACCCAAGTAATCCACTAGTTACATAAGAATGTAGAATATTTTTGTGTCTTTTCCATACTGCGAACGACTCCAGAAGATATTTGTTGCTGAATGTTTTTCAAGCAGTTCTTGTTGGTACATTAGGAGCGCCTTTCTGACTTCTGTAATAGTGTGAGGTAGAAATTGTTTCTTGCAGGAGCCAAAGGGTACTTGTTGGGCCAATCCATTGCGCAACTTGACAATAATTAAGCTCACACACTCATATAGCTTGTTCCTATTTTTCTGAGAATTCCAAAGATCTTGCACCACTTTACATTGTCGAACGCTCTTTATAGGTTTACAAATCCTATGAACGTCTGTTGATTTTTCTTCAGTCTTGTTTCCTTGATCAACTGCAATCTAAGAATTGCCTCTGGTTCCTTTACCTCTGCTAAGGACAAACCGATTGGCATCTAACACACCCTCAAATTTCTTTTCCATTGATTTGCATATTATTGCTGTCATACCCCCGTCGGAGGTTCGAGTCCTCCCTCGGGCATGAGTGTGTGTGTTGTCCTTAGAGTACGTTCGTTTAAGTTAGATTAAGTAGTGTGAAAGACTAGGGACCGATGACCTCCGCAGTTTGGTCCCATAGCAACTTACCACAAATATTCGTCTCAGCAACTTAAATGCATGAGCTGCTAAGCTGATTGTGCGATAATTTTTGCACTTGCCTGCACGTTACATGATTCTTAATATGGCGGGTGATCACCACAAAAGGCAAGGGAAGCTCTGCAGCATGGTGTAATGCTTACCACAAGGATGGCTCCACCAGCGCGGATAACAATTGCTGGATGGTCGTTGGTGCATGTGGGCGTGGTGCAATATGTCTCCACAACGCATTCCACACGTGTCCAATGGAGCTCAAGTCGGGCAAACGGGCAGGCCAGTCCATGCGCTGAATGTCCTCTGGTTCCATTAGCGCTTCCACCTGCGCTATGTTATTTGGCACTGCCACATCATGCGGAGGTTACTTTCGCTCTTTTGCACCAGTTTATTTCGTAATTCACTACTTCAAGCTGATTATTCAAACTATATACGTAGGCTTTCTTCGGGTTGGTGTGCGACTACGTTCAGCGCTTTGCCAGCTTAGATTTTTCAGCATCTCCGTGACGGTCTTCCGTGACTCAGATAAACATATCACTATTCGTGCTGCCCCGTTTTGTATTCATCCAGTATTAATGTGTCCACTAGAGCTTTCAATGAGATAGCGATATGTAGATGTACAGGTATTTTTTCAAAAATTATCGACATGTTACGGTTTTTTTCTCCCGTGTTATCGATATATCGATATATTGGCAATACCGATAGCCGACATTTTTATTTTATATTGTATTTTTTCACAATTTTCGGTACGTCTTTGAAGTTGTTTGTTTGTAGTCGAACATAATGTTACCATCACTTTGTGAAGGAGTTTTACTACTTTCTGAGCTTTCGTCACGTCCAATCCTTTTCATTCAGTCTGTGAGGCAAGTACATGTGGCACAGAAGAAATGGTCCATTTTTACTTGGGGTAGACGGTGTTAGTAGAATAACAAGAATTTCAACTAGAAGAAATAGCACGGCAGCTGCATTGAAAAAAACAAAAACAAAAATTTGATAAATGCTGAACAAAAATCTGAATGACGAGTTTGTCGTTGTGTTGGGTGGAGACGTGTTGAGGGGAAATGCTGACGAAATAGGCGCTCCGCGGTACCGACAGAAACTGCGAAGTTTAGCTTCACCAGGCAGTTTTGACATTACAACTGCTAGGTCGCCGGTGTTGTCAGAAATGGAAGAAAAACAGGGAACTCTTCATGAAGTGTTCCGGAGATACCCGACATGTGACAAAACTAAACGTTGGACCTATCGGACACCTTTCACAGTGCCGTTTACATGTAGTTACCAGTGCTAGCAAAGTGATTATCAACAGGCATGAACGTGCATCGTTTCGCTTTCAACAAGGGGAATAAGCAGGCTGCTGGCTTGTTGATATACAGAATATCTAATAATAAATCAATACATAAGTATACAGCCCTCAAACCGGCAGTATATTTAGTACACGCAACCTGTATGTCGACATTTTTTCCGTTGATATGACTATATATCAATAGTATTCGATGCATCGAGAGTCTTCAATGGCATATCTTTAAATATCGATACATCCGATTCGCGGTGTTTTCAAAAATATCAACAGTCCTAGTGCCCCCCGCTGTAGTGATAAGTAAACTGTCCAGGTTTAGGGTACAAAGAAAAGTTTATTTCTCCAAAAATATTTTCCACAATGATGCGAAAGAAACGATTTTTCTGCAGTGAATGGATACTAGTCCTTCAATAAGCGAGAAAGAAAATGACGGTCCTAAATAACGGAGGCATTTAGACTTTCAGAATCACAAAGTAACTAAATAAGTTCTGTGAAACTTGACAGAGTTACATGCGTTTCACTGAATAAAATGGATCAAATGGCACTGAGCACGATTGAACAACTCCTGAGGTCATCAGTCCCCTAGAACTTAGAACTACTTAAACCTAACAGGATTCGAACATGCGAGCGTAGTGGTCGCGTGGTTCCTGGTTCCAGACTGTAGCGCCTAGAACCGCTCGGCCAACCCGGATGGCTACTGAATACAATGTTAAAACCTTAAGTGTTTTACGTTAAAAACAGTGAGCTAAGTTTCTGTAGTCACAAGCTCTTTGATGAGCAGAGTCTTGAGGTCCTAACAACCATACGTAGGACGAAAACTCAAGTTTCACACTTCATGTTTAAAATGCAAATCCAAACTTCAGTCAAGAAGACTACTCAATGACTTGTATCGTGTACTTTACTGAAGAAATATCGTGAGCCCTCAGTTAAGAAATATCCGACTATCAAGATTTAGGTTTCTCGTTTAAGGCAAATGCTGGGATGCTTCCTTTGAAATGGGCACGACCTATTTTCTTCCCTATCCTTTCCTAATCCAAACTTGAGCTCTGTCTCTAATGACATCGTTGTCGATGGGACATCAAACTCTGACCTTAGTTCCTTAGTAATGAAATATTGAAATCTTACAAGGATAGAAACTTGTCTGAGCTGATCTCGTCGGCTAGTTGAACACTAGTACCATTATACCAAGTCCCAACGAGCAAGCCGTGGGGGTTCTAGGCGCTTCAGTCTGGAACCGTGTGACCGCTACGGTCGCACGTTCGAATCCTGCCTCTTAGGTTAGTTAGGTTTAAGTGGTTCTAAGTTCTAGGGGACTGATGACCACAGATGTTAAGTCCCATAGTGCTCAGAGCCATTTGAACCATTTGAACCCAACGAGCATGTTGCTGATAAGAGTCCGAGATGAGGATTCGGTGAGCTGTCCAGAAGTCAGTGTCCCGCTCTTGGGAATGGCATAGCGGAGACACTCGGGATGCTGGCTGTGACAGAACTGCTGTGTGGAATTCTTGTGCCATCCTAAATAGGTGCCTAATGGATGGGTACTTGTAGGCCTAATGTTGGCACATGACATGACAGATGGTTGAAGTGATGCGATTTGTCGACGACCTCTAGCGCCTCCATATACACTACCTAATGGAGTGACTGGAGCGTGCTCATGCCTTCTGCTGGCCCGGCCACTGACTGCAACCCACATGATGTATGTGTTTCATGCGGTAATGTCAGCCCGCTGATGTCTAGGGCGTCACTGGGGATAGCCCTTTTTACCCCCGCTTGGTATAGGTCCCACGTACTTGAGCAATATTGTAGGAGAGTACGAAAAAGTGATTCGCAAGTAGTCGCCATTTTAGGCTGAATGCATTCTCGCAGTATCCTGTTCTCCCAGTATCCTAACTATGAACGGAATTCTCTACCTGTCTTCCTTACGAACAAATTTATATGATCATTCCATTTCATACCCCTACAAACTGTTGTACCCAAGTATTTCTATACATTGATTTTATTGTGAATCATTGTTGTTTGCAATCAAAGCAGTTGAGAGCCCGACAAACCAAATATCATCATAATCTAGCCTGATCAATAACAAAAGCTTAACATATTTTATTAATCCATTTTTAAAAGATGACAATCTTTTCTGAAATAAAAAAATTACCGCGGAAGATTACGATTTCCCCAAACGTGAAAACATATTTCGAGGTACAAAATGGTTATGTATCTAAGAAAAAAGTATTGCTCTGAAATTTAAATGCTTTGCAGTGGAGAAAGTATTGTGTTATGTAATGATCTACAAGTTATAATATTACTGTGCTACACACCAATAAATAATTAGTAAGTGAAATTAAATTAAGCAGAAGTGTAATCCAACACCAGCTACAAATCGGATGCGTTCTGGAATTGAAGCTACTGGAAACTAACAAAAATTTCCATTTTGAAAACAGGTAAAATTGTTAAGACATTGAAGAATCTCAGTTCATTTGCAAGTTTGAAACATTCTGTGGGGAAAGACCTTCCTGTGTTTCAAGATACAAGATGGCTCATGGCCGACAAAATATGGCTTAACTGTCCACATTTCCGTATTCGGAATTCCCGTTACAAACTTCCAGGACTTGCAGAGAGGAGTGTTTACAAAATATTTGGAATAGGAGCCACGTCCGAAAACGTACCGTTTCCATTCTTCGACCGTTTCAGTTCAAATGTGAAACTCATCCATTTCTGTTTGAGGAACTGAATTAGGCGTGGCGCAGCACAGTGATCAGCTAACAATTCGAAAGTAAACGTAAGGAAACACTCACTTATCACTTCAGCATATTTATTTGTGTTAACACTTAAACGTTACGTGTTCACATTATTCCAAACCAAAAATTAACCCAGTATACTGTACGTACAGAACATAATGCTTAAGCGTTAATCCAAAAATATGTGTTTAAGCAATAAAAGGATTTTTCATTAGTTTCCTTTCAAATTGTTACCTAATAATTGTGCTTTGTCACGCCTAATTCAGTTCCTCATGCATGCAAGAAAGAGTTAAACATCTGAATTGAAACCCTCGTAGAACGGAATCGGTCCGTTTCGGCACATGGGTTCTTGTTCAAAACATTATGTACTCATTCTCCTCTAGAAGTTCTAAAATGTTTGTAACTAGGATTTCCCAACACCCTGTATAAATAGTCCTAAAAACACGTATACAGCATTTTGTGCATCACCTGAAGATAAATTAACTGAATATTCCAAATAGTTTCAATTTATTATACGGCACTTAAATTTGCAGAACGCTAAATAGTACGAATGTGTAGTGTCTGTTCTTTCGGACATGGTTACGTGTTCGAATTCCGGTGCGGCATACATTATGACTCATCGCCGCTGATTCCGCATAAAGTTCCGATACAGCTAACATCAATACTTGATTACCCTTCCCTTCCTTTCTGTCCATCCACCTTCAGCGGTTTGACAAGAGGTTAATGTACAACACAAAAAATCCAGGCTCCCAACACATTTCCCCATGGCAGGCCTGAACTTACGTCTACTTCTGTTGATGACTCACCGTCGAAGATACCGTGCTGCATCCTCTCTACCAAGAAAACCTCACACCAGTTTCAAATTTTCTCTAACAATTTAACTTACATGACCGTACCTTTTCTTGTTAATAATCGTTTCTGTCGTACTTCAAACTAGAGGCAAATTTACTTGTCACGTTCTGCACATGTCATGTCGATTGAAAATCTGTGCCAGGCCCACATTACGTTTGGCTTTCCTTCGCCACGCGATACACTGATGTTCTGAATGAAAGATGGGGTCTTGCATCAAGGCCTGCTCATGCTCCCAGTTGACTGGTGGCCAAACGAATTCTCAGCTGAAGCTACAAATTTGTTACATTGCAATTAAAACATATGTGATTACATTCTAGATTAAACGTAATTTTGCAACCGTCATACCGTTTTTTTATGTTTCTGGGTACATGAAAATACATCTATCGACCAGTGCCTGGAATATGTACACACTTTTTAAGAAATTCCTTAGCCCGAGAAATTATTAAGAACGTAATCTTGACCATATTCAAGAATAACGTGTCCTTAATGAGCTCAACTAGGGGACTAAGAGTATTTTTCTCTTCTTTCTTATGGTGAATAAGTTAATTTGGAGAGACATTTAAGTTTTATTGAATAGAAAAAATGCTGTTACCACGGAATAGGACTTGTAATAACACTGATCTAACACTTATCTCCATGAGCAAGACTGGAGAATCTCTGTCATTTTTGAATTGCTTGTACTCATTCTTCTTTTGTTATTCCTTCTTACGTTTCCTTCTTGATTATATACGTACAGATATGTGATTGTTGCAAGTTGATTTACTGGATATAAGTTACGATGAGAATGAATCCATTGTATTGGGTTCTTTCATTTTAATCACAATATTACGTTTTAATAGTTTACCTCATGGAACAAACGGTGAGTTTTTTAATTAGACCGAGCCAGCTTTGCTGCGATCTGTTCACCCTCCATTGTGGCCGTCTCGTTGAAATAATTATTATTTTCATACGTTACATAGAACCTGGTTGTTTTGTATTGACGAAGTCTGATTTGCTAGTGCGAACAAAAAATTCACGCACGCAGCATAAATGTAAATTCCATGGACATTCAGTTTTTTTAAACAAAGCCTGTTGATTCAAAAGATAATACTTCGTGTTCAGCTTACTAATTTAAAGCGTGAAGGAAAGGTATTTTGTTGTAAGACATGTGCAACGAACAATTTCGACGTAGTCTTTCTCTCAACAATGTGACGCACGTGTTTTGTGATCTGAAAGCACGATTCGTTAATGAATCAGTCCGACCTTGGACATCATTTAATGAAAAAGATCTTTCGTAATTCTTTTCTTCTCTCATGTAACGGGCGTAACACAATGGGAGGAACTGAGGGTATAAATAAACACTTCAGTGAATTTTATGATGACACTTACTTTAACAATTTCACAATCTATTTCGAAGAACGTGTGATTGATCAACATAATGGGTACATCAAGTGCAGTTCGATGTATGACTCCATCTGGTAAGGACATAGAATATACGAGGGTGTACTGGAAACTAATGCCTCTGAATTTATTTGAAAACTATTGAAGCTTTTTTAAATAAATGAACGTTATTACATTTTACCCTTTTATTCTTCATGTCAACATATTTATTTCTCAACGCGACGCATTCATTCCTACCAAAGAGAGATTAGTTTGGTGATACTCTCACTGTAGGATGTTAGACTTTGTTAACTGAAGTATAACCTCGTCTCTGCCATCAAAGCGAAGCCGTCGGAGGTGCTCTTTAAGTTTTCAAATAGATGAAAATCGGACAGGGCTAAGTCGGGACTGTGTGGAGTGAACTCAAAGCATCGGATTACTGCTTATGTCGCAATGGCCGTTTGTGGTCTGGCGTTATCGTGCTGGAGGAGAGCGTGCTCCATGTGTGGAAGAACTAGCGGCAGAGAGCTGCAAATGTTTGGACATGAAGAATAAAGATTTAGAATGTTAATAATGCTTGTTTTATTTCAAAAGCCTTAAGAGTTTTCATACAAAAAAGTTCGTAGGCATTACTTTGCGGTACGCCTTCGTTTTATGACCAGCAGCAGGCAGTCATCGAGTCTCCCCACTGTTAGTTACCTTCCCAGGTGTGAAGCGTGCCTAGAATAGCAAAGGATTCTGGCAGTTTTTCCTCATATGGACTAAATTTCCCCTTGGAGGAACAGTATTGAACAGAGACTGTAAAATGCATACCAAGTCGCATTGTGCAGCCGTATATTCAAAAGCAATTTCATCAATGACAAGGGAATGGAAATAAATCGTAGGAACTTGCTCAACATATAATTATTACGAGTCAGTCCACAATCACTCAAACAAGAAGCAGTACAATTGTTATTACGTGGATCACATGGTGCAGAGGACCACAACACAAAGAAATCCGAACATGGAAAAGTTCTAGGTGTATACTAAAATCCTGGAAACATTTAAATAAACTAGAGTTTGATGTATTCAGCACGCTTAGTATGTTGATTGACTAACGAAAACCGATACTGTTCCACGTGAATCGGAACGTGACTGAACAAGAGCTAAGACACACTGAAGATCTGAAAATACTAGAAGGAAATATTAGACGAAGCTATGAGATGAATTGCGAATACACGGAACAAAACGTAATAATGAAAGTGGAAATTTTAATAAGCAACTTTAAGTTTTTGTTCAATAGATAGAAGGTGGAGATATCCAGAAGGCTGCAGAACATGCCACAAAACAAAAATACATCATATATATATTTCTGTTGCAAAGCTTTTCAGATTTTGCAGCAGAAGCTTAACAAATTTTTCAGTTCCATTCTGAAATCATAGCACTCATTTTATGTGCGATGTGGTCTTTTTTCTGAGATTACGAAAGTTATTCCAAACAAATAAGATCTTCTGACGTGATAAACAGTTCCAAGTTACAACATGATCAGGTACCTGGGAACAAACATGTTACTCTAATTTAAATGTTTTGCACTCGAGCAAATTTTACCAATACTTATTCTTTACCCTGATACACACCAAAAGTGAGTAAGGGAAATCTGATTAAGAAGTTGTATTATCAAAAATCAGTTACAAGTTAAGAACATTTTGAAATAGAAGTGACTGCAATTGACATTAATTTTCGAAGACATGAAAAATTGTTATGATTTTTAAGAAACTCAGTTCATTTGCAAATATGAGGTGTTCCATGGCAGAAGACCTTCATCCTTTTCAAAGTATTATGTTGTGCGCGATCTATGAAGTGCACTTTATCCATCCACACTTTGTGTTACTAGTTTTGAAAACATATACAGAATTTTACTCACCATAAAACTCTGTACGTGAAGAATTAACACCATCCTCCAAAAAGTTTTCTACCACACATAAATATATGATACTGATACTTATAATCTCTCTTGCTGTAACTCATAACTGTTATGAAAGGACAGTGTTGCTGTAGTGTATAATAAAAGACCGAAGTACGGAAATGACTTCTTACTTCATGCTGAGCACCTGTTTGCGAGGGCGATAGGTGAAACGAACCTGCACTGTCTCTATCGAAGTTACTGCGTGTGCCAACAGGCTGCTTTTGTGACGTCCGATGTTCACCTCTCTGGCCCCTGTTTTTAGCGCCCTTCGTTTGAGCTCCGACACCGCAGCACCGTCTACCGCTCACACACGAGTTCCCAGTGGCTCAGGTACCCTCTCTCTACCTGTAACGCAACGCTCCTTACCTGGACCTCCACGTGGCGAAATGCGCGCGTGGGCGGCTGCACAAGGTCGCAAACAAAGACAGAGACTCGAGTACGAAACAGTAAGCAACCAATTAAATGACAGATTCAGGACCAATGTATCCGTAACTTTCCTATCATGTCTGTTACGTGTTTTTTGAAAAGTCAGTCGCGGTTTAAACGATTAACGATATTTTCGATAAAAAAGATGATGTTGATTCGTAGCATACAGGGAAGCCAGAATCTGGAAATAGATTTTGGCTATCGTCATTTTGCGACGATAATTTACTCAAAAGCGACAATCGTTAAAAACTGGTCAATTTTTCGATTGTCTTTCTTGTTACTCATGGAGGTAGACGTGTACAGTTAAACCGCCATTCCACCAGTTTGAAATAAGCCGGAATAGGAAACCCACACTACTGGCCATTAAAATTCCTAGAACAAGAAGAAATGCAGATGATAAACGGGTGTTCATTTGACAAATATATTATACTAGAACTGACATGTGATTTAATTTTCACGCAGTTTGGCTGCATACATCCTGAGACGTCGGTACCTAGAGCAACCACATCTGGCCGTAATAATGGTCTTGATAAGCCTGGGCATTGAGTCAAACAGAGCTTGGATGGCGTGTACAGGTACAGCTGACCATGCAGCGTCAACACGATACCACAGTTCATCAAGACTGGCGTATTGTGACGAGCCAGTTGCTCGGCCACCATCCACCAGAGGTTTTCAATTTGTGAGAGATCTGGAGAATGTGCTGGCCAGGGTATCAGTCGAGCATTGTACCCAGAAAGCCCCGTTCAGGACCTGCAACATGCGGTCGTCCCTTATCCTGCTGAAATGTGGGGTTTCGCAGGAATCGAATGAAGGGTAGAGACACGGGTTGTAACACATCTGAAATGTAACGTCCACAGTTCAAAGTGCCGTCAATGCGAACAAGAGGTGACAGAGACGTATAACCAATGGCACCCCATACCATCACGCCAGGTGATCCGCTTGTATGGCGATGACGAATACACGCTTCCAATGTGCGTTCACCGCTATGTCGCCAAACACGCATGCGACCATCTTGATGCTGTAAACAGGACCTGGATTCATCCAAAAAAATTATGTGCTGTCATTCATGCACCCAGGTTCGTCGTTGAGTGCACCATCGCAGGCGGTCCTGCCTGTGATGCAGCGTCAAGGGTAACCGCAGCCATGGTCTCCGAGCTGATAGTCCATGCTGCTGCAAACGTCGTCTAACTGTTCGTGTAGATGGTTGTTGTCTTGCAAACGTCCTCATCTGTTGACTCAGGAATCGAGACGTGGCTGCACAATCCGTTACAGCCATGCGGATAAGATGCTTATCATCTCGACTGCAAATGATACGATGCTGTTGGGATCCAGTACGGCGTTCCGTATTACCCTCCTGAACCCCCCGATTCCATATTCTGCTAACAGTCATTGGACCTCGACCAAACGAGCAGCAATGTCGCGATACGACAAACCGCAATCGCGATAGACTACATTCCGACCTTTACCAAAGTCGGAAACGTGATGGTACGCACTTCTCCTCCTTACACGAGGCATTACAACAACGTTTTACCAGGCAACGCCGGTCAACTGCTGTTTCTGTATGAGAAATCGGTTGGTAACTTTCATCATGTTAGCACGTTGTAGGTGTCACCATCGGCGCGAACCTTGTGTGAATGCTCTGAAAAGCTAATCATGGGCATATCACAGCACCTTCTTCCTGTGGGTTAAATTTCGTGTCTGTAGCACGTCATCTTCGTAGTGTAGCAATTTTAATGATTAGTAGTTTATGTTTGGAGAAAGGCGTAGTCAGCCCCTGTGTCTCAGCCAGTAGGCTTCAGCCCCTGCTCTCCAATGTAGTTGGAAATGGTTGGTTTACTTTCTTTTTTTCCTTTCTTACGTCAGACGCATACGACATTGTGGATCTACAACAGCTCTGGTTGTCGCTATGCGCTGCCCATTGAGTTTGAGACCGATCAGCAATGTCGCTCATGAAAGCTCGTTATTTCATTCCTTCTATGGTCTCAGGTATCTCGAGTGACGACTAAACCAACAACACCAGCTGTGTAGCAAGAATCATCGCAATCATGCCCTGTGTGATCTACATCTGCTCTCTTGGTTCAGTATTCTCTCTCCAGCTCTAACGTAGTTGTGCATGCACCGCCATAGTTTTAATACATGAGATCTGTGTTGTTTATCACACTGTAACATCAACGAAGGCAACACCTGGCTAAATATTTTGATCTGCTTAATTTCTATTTAACAGTCTCCATATACAAAGGAAAATATCCTTACCGAATTGACTGATTAACTAATCATCGTCAAGCTCAAACCGGTAAAGATCGAAACTTGAAATTTTGAGAGGCTGTTGATCGTGCACTGTACGAATCGCCTAAGGAGGGAATTCCAAACATCATGGTGCGAAATAAGAGCTGAACAGTTTTCTTGAAAAAGTTGCTACTGCGGCAATTTTTAAGCTATAACTAGGAAAAACCGCAAATTTTTTCACGATCGGAAATAAAACAACACGTTTTTCACTGTTTTTGGAAATGAAAATTTTTATGGCACATTTCATTATAAGAGCACTTTTTAATATAAATGTGTGAAAATTGCTATTTGGGTTCTCTCAAAGAAAAAAAAACATAAATCAGTGTTCTTAGAAATTCAGTCCTTAATGGGATGAAACAGTACACGAAAACTTTAAGAAAATATTTCATTATATTAAAACATTTTAAAAGCTAAATCTAACAAAACTTATATTTCACTTGTCAGTTAGAAATCAAGAAACATGTGTTAGGAGATGAAAGTGTCTATGGAAATATCACCAAAAGAACGCAAAGGCAGGATTTACAAGAACCTCCGCCTTCCACAATCTCTTTTCGGTCAGAAGTAAATTCAGAAAAGGCCATGCTTTAACGGCGTCAATTAGCGTGGAAGTTTAAAGGATTCTGTAGTTTGTGAACAACTCAAAAATTCAATTAAAGGTAAACAAAAAGTTCTGTGTAGATCATGCAGCCTAAACGATGTAAGAAGCGGGCGCAAAGCTAGTACTCCAATTGTTTGTTAAGCATCATTTCTTTCCTATAACAGTTCTGATGCCCTTCCACCTTTAGTAACGTCCTAAAAATCAGTGACCCATTACACTGACGAATACGATCTAAAACCCAGCCTGTAAACACCTATCTCCGTTGCAATTTGGGCAAGCTACTATCATTTTGGCCGGCTGAGTTTGCATGAACTTTGGAAGACAGTGGGTTGGAGTTTTCACTGACTGAGTCACGTCCAGTGCGATGAAAAGTAGCACAAGCATTATATTCTCTGGTAGAGGACTCTCATCAGAGATTCTGTAACAGGGTTTAGAACATTTAACTTGTACCAAAAATTCATTAATTGGTGTTTGCATCATAATTCCACTCTACATTTAGCTGAACTTCATGAAATGTAGTAACAATAGTAGATAATTTTATGCTCGCCAATGCGAGTACAGAAACGTTCACGTTTTAAATGCACCATGTGAATACATTTACCAGTCAGTTGTAAACATCAAAAACATTTTGGTAGTTACTGCACAAACAGCTCTGTCCATGACCATGCAACAAGAGATAGACTCAACTTTTATTTACCAACATAAAATGAACATAAATCTCAAAACAGCATTTTATAGCAAGGAATAAAACTGTACTATAAATTACCAAGTAGCTGTTGCGCAATGCATTTTATACTTTCAAGGATTACTTAGCCAAAAAGAGTAGGGGTTTTATACAAAAATGTTATAAAAATAAATAATAATAATTATTATTATAAAATATCCAACATTCCACCTAACACCTTAACTTTATGTTTTTTCCTTCTTTTTTCCTTTCTATAAATACTTACCCCCAATCTATGCATAGCACAATAGTAACACCTCTTCCTCTTTCTGAGCTCAAAATCTCACTCATTATGGAGGGATGCGGCCTCAGTTTCTCAGGATAACAAATTGGATGTTGCAGTACAGAAAATGGTCCAGAGAACACCAGTGTGTGTGTGTGTGTGTGTGTGTGTGTGTGCATGTGTGTGTGTGTGTGTGTGTGTGTGTGTGTGTGTGTGTGTGTGTGTAATGAATGAAGTGATATGAAACAATGTTTGTATAGTGTGTGCAGTGACTGATAGTGAGATACGAGTGAACAGTGTGGCATTACGTTATCTAATAATTTATTTGTAAAAGAAGTATTGTATGCTAGGAGTAACTCTAATGATTGTCTCTAACTAGAAGTCTGTAAATATTATGGCTTATTTTAAATTGATCTAAAATTGTAAATACTTTGACAGGTCCTATATCCTTGTAAAAAAAGAGATCTACGGATGAAAAAAGCTACTATTACTACTACTACTACTATCGGCCTAGTGTCGGGCGGCAGGTGACCGCTGCAACACCTTCACGAAGGGATGTATCTCTGATTAGGACACGTAGCCATGACATCTTACACAAAAAACATTTTGACAGTTTTTGCTATTTCTGGAAGTTTACAAAATGAAGTAAGCTAAATCTCAAATTCGTCAGTCACTCTCAACAGATAGAGAAAGTGCGGTATAAAAAAATTAAGGAACGAGTGTGCTCGATATCTCGCCTTTTTGTTCACAGTACACGGAATCTAGCACTACAACATAAACACAGCTCGATAGTAGATAAAGTGGATGGCAGCACTTCCCGTACAATCTTTCCAAACCTACACGGTCGCCACTTTGTGTACATGGCAAGTTTGTGATCTTTTTCCAGTGTTTACGATTTCAAGTAGAATGTACGCATTGGGTAGTCTAGGCAGCAAGTGAATATCTATGTAGTAGGAAAAGTAAACCAATGTACTGAACAGGCGGTAATCCATCTCCAGCAAGTCACAATTCCCGTACAATGTAGCGCATGGTCTGTTCCAATGAAATCATGGTGCAGTCAAACTTTGAAGTTGATGGGCTGTTGGACTGGGGCTGGAGGGTATGCTTATGTTTTGGGTTCGATTCCCACTTCAGGAAACCATTTTTAGTAGGCACGAACAGGCTATTCACCTCTGGTAATGACGTGTATAGAATGTAGGGTTGCACTCAGGTCCACACCCACATTAAACATGATGTCCATTCGGTGACGACTAGAAAACAAGCAGTTTTGGTTCTCCCATGTGTGACGTACCAAAATCTGTGATGATTGTCGTTCCGATAAAAGACATCGCCTTAACGTCTTGTTCGTTATATGTGGTTAAAACTCGGTTGTTGTTATATACTTGTGGCTACATTTTACGGAGTGTTGTGCAAACATGTTCTAGACAGAAGGTGAATGATGGGGAGACGCAGCGAGGTATTGGGTGTTTCCATCCATTCAGCCATCTGAGCTAGGGCAATGCATCGCACAACAGCAGGGCACTGAGAAGATATACGGTAGCTAATAAGCACAATATGTTAATCTAAGGTGCAGGTAGCACTGCCTAATTTGTTCATTTTAACGGTTTGCAGAAATGTTAACATGGGTTTAATGAAAGTTTGCGTTTGGTGAGAGAATAACAAAGTTGCATGCCACGGGAATCTGTCGATCTGGGGACAGTCGGATCGACATTAGGAGGTTGCGTAAGTCAGAGCGAGAGCTTGGCTACCTTTGAATGTTGCTGTTCAATAAATTGCTTGTACTGAGTTCTGAAGGTACTGGTACAGATTACGATGATTATTTGAGATACTGTTTCAAATACGTTAGGAGATTGACTGGAATTCGAGGTCCTCTTCAGTAAGAGAGTAATTAGGGCTGAAACAGCTGGTTGTTGCATGCCAAAGTGTTTTTTTTACAACGGCTGAAAGCAAATATTTGTTGTATGGGTTTTTGGTTTGATGATTATTTGGAATGGAAGTTTCTTTTTTTTTAGTGGTCGGCTTGTGCAGAACCATTGAACCATCTGGTGAGGAAGAGTATTTTTTACCTGTTCGTTGTATTGGTTGTTGAATTGCATGGAGTTGATGGATGCAAGTCAGGTTAGAAATATTGCGATAACGGGCACTAGTAGTAAATTCCGGAAACTGAGATTTGTTACACAGCATTGTCTGTGCTGAAGTCGACAAGCTCCTTTACTCGAATTCCAGATTGTGCATTTGCCAAATCGATCCAATAATCTGAAAAATGTACGGTACTGTTATTCACTTAAGGAAAAACAGTGTCGAGTGTCCAACATATCGCAGCACCACCTAGTGGAGGTACAGCGACAGTTGTAAGTAGGCTGTTGAAGTTTTTTTTATTGGTAACGCCGCCGCCACGTAGCGCTCTGTATGAAAATCACTGGCTGTGCTGTGTGCAGCCTGTGGTTGGTTGGCATTGTTGTAATACTCGCCATTGTAGTGTTGGGCAGCGGCAGCTGGATGCTAACAGCGCGTAGCGTTGGGCAGTTGGAGGTGAGCCGACGGCAGTGGTGGACGTGGGGAGAGAGATGGCAAAGTTTTGTAATTTGTAAGACTGGATGTCATGAACTATCATATATATTTTGACTATTAAGGTAAATACACTGTTTGTTCTCTATTAAAATCTTTCATTTGCTAACTGTGCCTCAGTAGTTAGTGCCTTCAGTAGTTTGAATCTTTTATTTAGCTGGCAGTAGTGGCGCTCGATGTATTGCAGTAGCTTGAGTAACGAAGATTTTTGTGAGGTAAGTGATTTGTGAAAGGTATAGGTTAATGTTAGTCAGGGCCTTTCTTTTGTAGGGATTATTGAAAGTCAGATTGCGTTGCGCTAAAAATATTGTGTGTCAGTTTAAGCACAGTCGTGTATAAATTCTTCTAAGGGGACGTTTCATATGGCTACCCTTCCAACGCCTGAAGAAGAGTTACGTCATAAAAGTTTTCTGTGTATCGTAACGCGTAATAATACTGAAAACTATACTGGAGGAACCAACGTTTCGGCCACTGTAACCACGGCTCATTGTAGTTCTTGACGTTACGACACGACAGTATACCCAGAGAATATTTATGTCAACTGACTCTGTATGCCGAAGACTTAGACAATTATGGAACAGTTTTGTTTGCATAGTGAAATGGTAGACTGAAAGTGGCGGTGGCAATAGTTACTTGTGTTGTAGGCCAGATGTTGTGGTACGTCTATTACACGGGCATTCGGTCACATCAGAGATTATGTGTGCTACGACCTTGGTGAAGAATCCTCCTTCGTTAGATGTAGGGCCCCAGCTCTTGTTATTTTACCTGTGTTGAACTAACCCCAACGCCATACGACCTATAATGGGGTCATAAAAGTGTAAACAGAAGAAACATAAACTCCATGGATAACAACATATTTTCTTCGCAGTTAGTATGTGACGTATTTAAAAGAAAATATATTAGAAATTCCCATAGAGAGTAACCTCAGTAACCAATATTTCAATGGCATAATTGGAATTTTACCTCCCAATGAGCATATTTATTGTGCAGTTGTTACCCAGAACAACGTTAAGGAAAGAAAAATATTGCGTAGACTGCAATTTTCCCTATTGAAAGAAATAACTACAAAATAGATTTCTAAGGAAAAAGATATACAAAGCAAAAATATACTTATCGTCTTTTATAATTTTAAATAAGTACATACATTAAATGTATAACTTTTCGAATAGACATATCTCTCTGCCTTCGTAACAGAAGGTCATGGAGGTAAAAAAGAAAAGAGTTTTCCTTACAACACAAGCTTTAAGCCATTGTGCACCATCTTACATAGTCCGAAACAGGTTCACCGCATTTGAACGTCCATTGTTCATCGCAGTGTTACTTCCCCTGACGTCATTCTAATGTGCCCCTGGCCAATTCCGACCGAAGGGGATATCTATCGACTTCCGCAATTGTATCCGAAATAGCACCATGTTGTGAAGAGGTAGTTGTTTAATCAAAAATGCCAGCTTGCCTAGTTTACGGGTATACTAATCGATCAGATCGTAATGTAAAGTTTAAAGGAATGACGAATCACTCATAAGGGGAGGGGCATTCAAGCAATATTTTACGGTATCTAAGCGTTTGAGACCACTTCCTTAACCAATTGTAACACTGTACAATGCTGGAACATGATTGAAAAACTATATCATTTTTAATCTTGTAAATCGCTGTTATTGCCCACTCACTCAATGACGCATCATAGGTAAGATTTCAAAATGAGATGTGGAAACTACAGTGAAACTAACTCACTGACAATCTAATAAAACGGAAACTCAATTCTTCATGCAGGTTAATACCTCTATGCCGTTCTGTTTCTTTAACATTTCATAATCATTCACTTTGTTAACACGCACGAGATACAATAGAATGCCTTGATTTTTCTCAATGCACACCTTTATGGAATCGCAAAGAATACCTTATCAACAAAACACAAGTTTCACAACGAGGCCAAATGCGTCGTATTACTAGAGAAAATATGCATTCAAGGACTAAAAACCATTCTAAATTTCCTTCCTCACACTATGTTATTTGTGCAGGCACTGTAAGTTTTAGCATTTACAACAGATGCCGCATATATACGACAGAAATAATGAAAAATATGCAATCATAAACAGTAGTCTGCTAATGTTTTGGACCATTTAAGGAGGCGGCAGACTTCCACACATTTGGCTTTAAAACGACGTACAGCGTAAGTCTATGGGGTCATATCTTTTTTTTTACTCCCAAGTAGAAGGATCATTAGATAAAAGACACACAGTGACGGAAATTTTAATTCGACAAAAAGGGAATAAGTAAGTAATGAGGCAACTCACGATATCCAAATTTCGCGTATTATATTAACACATTTTGATTATTATTATTATAGTATGAATAAATTACAGTAATACAATTTAGCAAAACAAAGAAATATACATATAAAATGAAAATGTGAAATTATATACAGTTCACAAGTTTTAAAACGGCTCAGACTACACTGGGATGTTGCTGGACTCGATCCAGCGGAGCACCTCGTGGGATGCTCGATGGAGTTTATGCCACCAGGGAAGAGTGTCATTGGACATTCATTCGCAATGTGGTTCATTGTTTGGGTGTCACCACAGTCACACACACTGTCACTTGAAAATCCCCACTTGTGCATGTTGTATTTGCACCTACTCTCTTCAGTTCGATGTCTATTTAACTGCACCCACACCTCCTTTGGTTGGTGGAATCCTGGAACTGGAACTGTTGGATTGTCTACAAGTTCGTGGTTTCGGGTTCTTGTAGCTTGCCACTCACGTTTCCACTCTGCGTCCTGGTCGAATCCTGTGGATAGCACTTGGACTCCCATTTCATATGCTGGTCTTCCAGATTTGAGGCTTTTCCTGGGCAGTGATAGCAAATCGTCATGAAGAGGGATTGAGTTGTTTTCAGAAACTTGCTGATAGAGGTTGTAAGGAGCAGCCTTTCGACGGAGGTCTGGTGGACAGATGTTTGAAAGCACTGGTAGCCAGCAAGTTGGTGTAGGCCGGGCTGTACCACTAATTACTCTCATAACTGAGTTCAGTTGGACGCCTTCTTTCACTGCGTGGGCGTTTCGGAGCCAAACTGGTGCACAGTATCCTGCTGCAGAGTATACCAGTGCAAGGGATGCTCCTCGGAGGACTGATGTGGTTGATCCCCATGTACTGCCTGCCAGCTTTCTCAGAAGGTTCACTCGTGTTTGTATCTTCTTGGCCAAGTTGGAAAAATCTTTTTTGTATGTTAAAGTTCTGTCCAGAGTGTCTCCCAGGTATTTTGGGCTTCCGTTGTATCTTACTGTGCCAATAGGGCCGAACTGTGGACTGATCTTTGCTGATGAAAGGCTATTAGAGGTGTGGAACAGGCTTACCGCGATTTTAGAATCATTTGGTCTCAGTCGCCATGATGATGATGATAAATTCACAATAAATATTTAACGTTGGAAGACATTCGAATTCAGTAAGACGAAGAGTCAGAGATGTAACTATTGTGTCGTTTGCAATTAAGCATCACAAGTTTGTTGGCGTAACGGATTATAATTGCTTGCTGGAATAGGTAATTATACCCTATACAAAGGAGAATTAGTATTTATAGTATTGGACGATACGTACTAGAGAACACGTATTAAAAGTGCATTATTGGTATCTCGTGTGTGCAGTGGCTATGAAAATTTGTGATTAATGTTACATAGCTGTGAACAGTGGATAAGATGTTAATCTACCTGGGGAATAAAATTTGTTATTAGTGATCTTATATAAGTGAATAATGGTACGGGAAATCTCCTAAATGGTCTTCGAATAATATTAATATCTATGTGTCAGGCGTTCTTGGGCCCAAGATTAAGTGTACGAATAACAAACGAGCTTTGTATTGTCAAGAAGATAAATATTTAAAAGTGAGATAGGGCTTGCCATTCGCGCCAGTACACTTGATAGAGGGTGGAAGTCACGAATGATAGGACATCGTTAACAAGCAAGCTCTTTTATGCTACACATTTTATTTTATTTATTGGACCAGTGGTCATACAAAGTCAAACGTCGGATATTCCTTATTAGATTTGAAAATGAAAAATTGAAAATGTTAGTGCTTGAGGAAGGACTAGAACTCAGATATCCAATTTCACAGTTTTTAATCACTCTGGGACAATATAAGTCCATTAATTCGTTGTTTCCCCAAGATTCCAAATTTCTCAGGGGCTCTACGAAATCAGCATATCTGGATTAGAATCCTGCTGTCTCACAAAAACTGTCATCATGTCGTTTCCAGCTCTGGCGTGCGTACATCAAACTGCCGGATAAAAATAATACAGATTTTTTACTGCCACTTCCTGCATTGCCAACAACTACAATAGGTGCCACAGAACAGTTCATTACGTCATTTCAAGCTAAAGGTGCTATCCTTATCTACTGGTGAAAAAAGACGATAGCTGACGATTCTTCAATGACAGCCAACAATAAGATTATGTGTTGGCCTCGACATCCAGTTAGTATAGAAGTTTTCGTGTTGTTATTTCTAGTTCGAACAATCGCACATCTCGCTAGTGGTAAAACAAATCGATACTTAATTTTTATTCGTGGCTAGGAAACAGTTGCCGAGTTTCTATCTCGGTAAATTAAAATTGTTTCGTTTCATCATGAGGTTCAAGTACCTCGCTATAAGTGAAATAATTAGATATTACTACTTGACTGTGTTTAGTTAACAATCGGATAATATGTTGGGCCTGGATTCCTGTGCAAAACAGAACTTTAAATCACGTCATTTTAAATTTGTGTATGTACAAACTTGGTTGCTTGTGAATGAAACCATATTTAACATGTTTTATGGATAATTAACGGGAATAATGATTGCTGAATGGAATCCCGGTCCAGCACAAAATTTTGCGTGATCTTATTACAAGTTCAGACTCCCTACCTTCTACTTGTCAGGAACATTTCTTACACCTAGTCAGTAGTGAAGACTGTGTTCAAGTTTCGGTCACGCACGAAACCTTTACCTTTTTTTTGGCTATAAGCGATGGGTTTGAACACATGTCCACAACGAAGCATTTCATGTCATTTAAAGTCGAATCATGGGCACAACTAGCTGCTCGTGAATAACTTAAGATACTTAATTTCATTTTGTGCTAGATAATAAGCACGATAGGTGACTTCCGAAATGCACATAAATCCACGAGCCATTATGGGTACAGTGAAACTGCTATGCCGTTGACTATGAGGCTTGAATAGAGCGCTTGACACGGTTTTGGAATTGATTAATTCATTAATTAGTTCATGCTTAAACACTCTCAAGTGAAATACTGTTAATAATTGGTTGGAAATTCTCTTATGGAGCACGATTTCTTCAAATTATCGTAGAATGCGATAGTCTACATATTCTATCAAAATAACAAAAAATGGTTCAAATGCCTCTGAGCAATATGGGATTTAACATCTGAGGTCATCAGTCCCCTAGAACTTAGAACTACTTAAATCTGACTAACCTAAGGGCATCGCATACATCCATTCCCGAGGAAGGAGTCGAACCGGCGACCGTAGCAGTCACCCAGTCCGGGACTGAAGTGCCTAGAACCGCACGGACACCGGGCTGACTCTTCTATCAAATTATCTTATGACAAAAATTTAGTTTTCAGTAAGGATTGCTGGCCGATTTACGTTACAGGGTTACGGCTATTAGTATAGTCTGTGATACAAAATGAGAATGGCAACAGTTTTCAGATGTCACTCCTTCTGATATATATAACTTTATAACCCCTAAGGACTGTCTCATCTTCTTCTTTCGTTTCATCCTCTTTGGGGAACGTTGGACGAATCATTTTTTGTGTACTCCTTTCCTCAGTGCCCACTGTCTCTTCATTCTTTATGATCTTCTTTTCCTCTCGTTTTCCGAGATGATGTGTTTGTGTTTTTGTGTAGATTTATCTGGGAAACCTTACATTTTCGTCTTTAGCAATTAATGTAACTGTTCGATCGATAAGTGATCCTTCTGACATCTTTAGTTCCACTAGAGATTCCTCAGTTTCTTGAAACCGAATTTGTCTTGTTTTGCAGTTACCGGAAAAGTCAGTAGTTTGTTTCGTTAATCAGTTAGTGTTCATTCTGAGAAGATGCCAATAAAAATTTAGCCTGAAAGTTTTTCGATTTTCTTGTTGAGGGTTTCATTTTTGATGTGTACTATCTCAATATTTTGGAATTTTGGTCCTATGATTTTCCTGAAAATTTTTCTTCCCTTTATCACAAGTTCCTCCATTTAGCCTTTGAAGTTCATGTTTAGTATTTACAGTGCTTCTGGCTTATTGTCTTGTAATTTGTTATGTTGGACCCATATGAATAGGATTTTTTTATTGTGTGTATCTTGTGCCAGCTGGAATGATAATTTCTTTCTTTCTGAATTCCTTTGTCATCTATAATAATGTAGTTCCTGATATTTGCAGTATGGTGATATTAAATTACGCCTGGACTGAATACCACACAGCACAGTGTTGCCTAGGGGTCAGTTATGGCTACAACTATTACAGCCACAAGACTGTAGCGAAAAGTAATAAGAAAACTTACGAAACAGTTACGTTGCATTGGCTGCATGCAAGTCAGGCAGAAAGCGAATTGGGCCCTTCGGCCGCCAGTGAACATAGAAGTACAGTGGTCCGTGTGATGTTGCTCTGGCAAGCTTGATTAAACGTGGACCATACCGAGGAAGAAATGCTACAATTTAGTGCAAAAGAAAACTGAAAGAAATTCGTATCACAACGAACGGAACTGACGCCTTTATCCAAGGCTGCAAGACACTGCAGTTACTGCGATTTATAATAGTCCCGTGGACATTACAAAGGGCGGGACATGGTGCTTAGGCGGCCGGGGTGGCCGAGAGGTTCTAGGCGCTACAATCTGGAACCGCGCGACTGCTACGGTCGCAGTTTCGAATCATGTCTCGGGCATGGATGTGTGTGACGTCCTGAGGACAGTTGGGTTTAAATAGTTCTAAGTTCTAGGGGACTGATGACCTCAGAAGGTAAGTCCCATAGTGCTTAGAGCCATATGAACCATGGTCCTTAATAAGTGATTACCACGGACAGCAATCCCGGCTCTGCAGCGTGGTCTCCTGCTGTCTACAAGACTGGCAATGCGTTCTTGTGATACGGTGTTCCATTCCTCCACCAGCATGTTTGACAGCTACTGCTCGGTCACTAATACATGTGG
Organism: Schistocerca gregaria; assembly: GCF_023897955.1. Taxonomy (NCBI): domain Eukaryota; kingdom Metazoa; phylum Arthropoda; class Insecta; order Orthoptera; family Acrididae; genus Schistocerca; species Schistocerca gregaria. The sequence goes on along the minus strand of NC_064923.1, from coordinate 97,456,880 downwards.
ACGTGCTGTAATTCGATCCCCGACCTGTGCCACACTTTCTCAGTGGCATTAAGGTGGGTGAACGGACAGGGCAGTCCATTCGCCGAGTATGCTGTCGGTCCGAGAGCCCCTCCACCTGTGTATGAGGGTGAGTCAAATGAAAACCTTAAATATTTTTTTTAAGTATTATGTATTGTGCAGAAATGGTGCAGGAATGGCTGTGTCACTTTTCAACATAATCTCCCCCACGCTCAATACAAGTCCTCCAGCGCTTACAAAGTGCATAACTTCATTTTGTAGTCCGCGCAACCAATCATACATCGCGTGGCCTACCTCTTTATCAGAACGGAACTTCTTGCCTCCCATTGCGTCTTTGAGTGGTCCTTTGGTTTTGGTGATGAGGAATGGCGCCATTCCTTGCTCTCTCTCTTCATTTCCGGTTGGTGGAAGTGAAAAATGGTTCAAATTGCTCTGAGCACTATGGGACTCAACTGCTGAGGTCATCAGTCCCCTAGAACTTAGAATTACTTAAACCTAACTAACTTAAGGACATCACACACATCCATGCCCGAGGCAGGATTCGAAGCTGCGACCGTAGAGGTCGCGCAGTTCCAGACTGTAGCGCCTAGAACCGCTCGGCCACTCAGGCCGGCGTGGAAGCGAACCCAGGTTTCGTTCCCAGTAACGATTCTTGCAAGGAAGCCATCACCTTCTCTTTCAAAGCGCCGAAGAAGTTCTTCACAAGCATCAATACGTGGTTCTCTCATTTCAGGAGTTGGTTGCCGTGGCACCCATCTTGCAGACACTTTGTAAAACTGGAGCACATCATGCACAATGAGGTGTGCTTGACCCATGACTAATACGACTAATCTGTAAACATGCTACAATGTCATTCAGTGTCACTCTGCGGTTTTCCTTCACTGTGGCTTCAACTGCTGCAGTGTTCTGCAGGTTTCACAGCTTCACTACGCTAAAACCGAATAACAGAACGCTGTTCTTCCCTGGTGCAAGTCACAAGTGGGGCAGCCATCTTTATACTGATACTGCAACGGTATGTGTGCATCTGGACTATGCTGCCACCAAGAGGCCATTCTGCACGCTGTTTGTAGCACGCATACCAACTTACAGTATAACGGCGGGAAATTTCGATACGTTATTACAGATTTAAGGTTTTCATTTGATTCACCCTCGTATTTCGAGGTGGTACCGCATTGTGATGCGTAGAAATGGTCAGGGCCGAACCCGCCCCGGAAAAGATGTACACATAGGTGCAGTACGGTCTCACAGTAACCATAATAATCATGGCTGGTGAGTGTACCGTGTTCGAAGATTTGGAGGTCGTACTCCAACGAAACTTTTCAGTTTTTTACATCATAACACCAGGAGCACCAGAACGGCCATGCTCGACATGTTGCTATCTACACTAAGTTTTCTCACCTATCCCCTGATGAGCGTACGCGAAGAATCACTACAAGGAGTGAATCTGGTCTCATCCAGAAAGCCGGCCGCGATGGTCTCGCGGTTCTAGGCGCGCAGTCCGAAACCGTGCGACTGCTACGGTCGCAGGTTCGAATCCTGCCTCGGGCGTGGATGCGTGTGATGTCCTTAGGTTAGTTAGGTTTAAGTAGTTCTAAGTTCTAGGGGACTGATGACCACAGCAGTTGAGTCCCATAGTGCTCAGAACCATTTGAACCATTTTTTTCATCCAGAAAGAGCACGCGAACGTCTTCTCTTTGATCCATCTCCTATGGTGTTGGCACCACTGCAAATCCTTGAACACGATGCACTCACTTGTTGTGGCTATTGTGAAACTGTAATCGTTCCACACGTGCGTCTTTTCGGGGACGCATTCGACACTGACTTCATTTTTATGGGTGATAATGCGCGATTGCATCGAACTGCGCAGGTGGAGGAATTCTTTAAACGAGAGTGTATTCGGCAAATGGACTGGTTTTTCACTTACCCTGTCTTAATCCCATCGAAAACTTGTGGAACGAGGTGGAGAGACATATTGCAGAACGTCCACATGTACCAACGACCGGCCTGGTAGCAGAAAGAAGTGATCTACAGGACGAAATCGTTACCAACCTTTTGCATAGCATGGGAACACGCTACAGAGCAAGCAGTGTCGCCTATGGCGATCACACAAAATGGTAACAACCATGTTCCACCATTGTGATCTCCAGGGGACCATCATAAATCGCCGTGACCTTAGTGCCATTATTGTCTTTGAATGAATGTGTCATTACTCCTCGTCTCATTGCGTATTTCTTTCAGTTACCTTCTGTATTATGTTGTAGCATTTCTTCCTATGTCCGGTCCAAGTTTCATCGCGGTATGTTACTTGGCAGTGGGACATTTTGGGAAAACTACTTTCCAGTTTCGCAAGCCTGGGTACGTTCTTAGAAATTTCTTCCTCAAACTAATCTTTATGTTCGGTGCTATCAGACCTCTTGTAGCGAGGAAAGCTGTCTCTTCTTGGCCTAGTCTGCTTATTAAATGCTTCTCTTTCGTATTTCATTCATTATTTTCCTTCGGAGTAAGTGCAAGTCCTTCAGTTACTCACCTACGTGGTCCTACTCTACTTTTCGTTTCGCCATCACTCATATGACACAGGTTAAACTGCGACTTAGAGTGCATCCCCGCGCTACGCCCTGTTTGCTGCGAACATTTCTCCCTTCGTCCTCGATTCTTACTCGACCCTCTTATTTCCTGTATATGTTATGTACTTGTGGTGTAAGGGTGCCATCTTTGACTAGTAAGGAGAACTTCTAGGTCTCGGGAGATCGCTTGAATTTTCAACAAAAGCATCAGCTATGGCGACCTAAGACATCCGGCGTATAACATCACTCTCATTCTGCAAATGTTCTAGTCAAAGAGGACGATGGAGCGGGCATACATTCAGGGTACTCTTTTGCTCATTTTGTTGGAAACTGGCCCCCCATTGGTGAAGAATCAGCAACGATCAACGGCATTATGATGCAGGCGTTAATGGAAATCACGGCATTAGAGACACATACTGCGAATTTATGGGAAATGTGATCTGTAACTGAAGAAATTCCATGTTGATCTCTTTGGAAAATATTCTGCATTAGCCTCCAATTCGGATATCGGGAGGGATCGCCATGACCATGAGAGGAAGGTCGAATAACTAACGGTAGGTTATCATTCTACAAATCACTGCGTCGAATGTCACAAGTTTGAAACTGGAAAATGTGAAACGCAAAGTCTCGTGCTGAATATACTGTGGGTAACTGAAGTGAAATTGTAGGAAGGTAATCATATATGGTGAGACAAATATAAAGTATAATCAACAGCGGAAAATGGAATAACAGGTTTAGCATTCGTTATGAATAGTAAGATAGGTCAGAGAATGAGTTACAGTGAACAGTTCACTTATACGATTGTTCTCATAAGAGTCACCAGCAAACTAACGGCGAGAACGATATTTCACAGGTGTATTTATTTTATTTTATTTATTTATGCATTTATTTTACCTGGCAAGATTAGGGCCGTCAGGCCCTCTCTTACACGTAACCAGGCGTACTCAGATTGAACGAGTTACAGTTTCTACAGAACATTAAGGACATATAATGTATTATGCAGTATTGATGTTAAAGAAAAAAATAGAGATCATAACAGTAGTACAATGATAACTATAACAATAAAGATAATTATAACAATCAAAAATAATAATAATAATAATAATAATAATAATAATAATAATAATAATAATAATAATAATAATAATAATAATAATGAGTATGTATATGAATGTCAGTCCTATTGTTAGTTGGGAATTTTCTCGTCATGTTCTTGCAGCTTGTGAGTTATTCTCATCGAGCAGAGACATAAGACCATAGAATGGGGTAAAAGAGATATATAAGAGGTAGATACGTTAGAGGAAGAGAAATAGAATGGTAAAATTCGAAGCTGTGATGGAGAGGAAAAAGAAGGAGATGAGAGTGGCACAACAATGTTGGCTATACCGTCCCTAATATGTAAGTTTTGAGTTCTCTCTTGAATGTTGAGTAGTTCTGGATAAGACGCAGATCACTGGGGAGCGCGTTCCATAGTCGTATAGCTGAGATGGAGAAGGACACGGAGAACGATTTTGTGTTATGTAAAGGTACAGCCAAGATGCTAGACGTATCCGATCTGGTATTGCGATTATGGAATGATGATAGGTGTTTGATGTGAGAAGATAAGTATTGGGGGCACCAGTGACTAAGAAATCGATGAAGTAAGCACATCGTGTGGAGATCGCGTGCCTTATGTGGGCGTATCCAACCTAGATGGGAGTATGAAGGCCTGATATGATCATACAACCGAATATTGCACACATATCTAACGCAAGCATGCATCACTAGTTCGAGGCATCTAGAATTTTCACTATTTGTGCCTTGTTGAACTACATCACAGTAGTAAAGATTAGGCAAGACTAGTGTTTGGACTAATTTTTGTTTAACATGGGTTGGAAATATTTTTCTAAATTTTTTAATTGCATGTAGGGAGGAGAGCGATCCTTAGCAAGCTGTGACTGTTTGTTCTTCCCAGGTTAGGTGTTCACCCAAGATTATTCCAAGGTCTTTTACTGTTTTTTTGGTATGGTAGTTGGGTACCATTGAGGAGTATTTGAGGGACTGTTTCGCGAAAGTACTGGATGAGATATAAGCACGACCTGGGATTTCTTGGGGTTTAGTTTCAGACCTAGGGTCTGTGCCCATCGAGGAACAGAGCAAAGATCTGCGTTCATACTCGCTACTACGTCAGTAATGTATTTGGGGCTTGCACTTATGTACAGTTGGATGTTGTCGGCATATAGAAGGTAGTTGCAGGAGTGAATCACTGAAGAAATATTATTAATGTACAGTGAGAAGAGTAGTGGACCGAGGACGGAGCCTTGGGGAACTCCAGAGAGCACGTTCTTCCATGATGACTTTTCCGACCCACAAATCGAACCAGTGTATTGGGCTGTTTGAGAAATTCAGCTGGTACATTTTAATTAGTAATATGTCTAGGTCAACTGTGTCAAAAGCCTTGCTAAAGTCAAGCAGTGTTAGGATAGTAGCTTCACGTCGGTCCATAGCATGTTTAATGTCATCAGTTACTTTGATTAATGCAGTTGCTGTACTATGGTGCTTTCGAAAGCCTGACGGATATTCGTCATGGATGTTATGAGTTTTGAGGTAATCCGTCAGCTGTTCATGGACGATGTATTCTAGGGCTTTAGATATTGCAGGTAGTATGCTGATCGGCCTGTAGCCACCTGGCGACTTAGGGTTGTCAGTCTTGGGTATAGGTTGAATTAAACTTTGCTTCCACTCAGTAGGATATGTACTACTGACAAGAGACAGGTTGAAGATGTCTGTGATAACTGGAATAATAGTGTCTACGACTTTCTTAATCATGCCAATGCTCACTCCATCATTTCCTATTGCCTCGGAAGAGACTCTCATAATTGCCTTGTGTGCTGTGCCGGTAGTGACATGTTTTAGGAAAAACTTGTCTCTCGAGAGTTTGATATCTTGGGGCTGGTAATTTGTCGCTGCGTGGCAGTTTACAGCTGTTGAGAAGAAATCGTTTAATTGTTCTGCAAACGCTTGATAAACAGCGTCAGATCTTCGATTCCCTATACCGAAACTGCGCAGCTTTTTCCACAGTGCAGCAGGTTTTGATATGCCGCATACGACAGAGCGGGCATGTCTGATTTTGGCATTCCTCACGCTTTGCTTGGTTCTGTTTCGGAGTTTCCTATAAGCTTCGTACGCCTCGGGAGTTGGGTTACTCTTGAAGGCCCTATGTGCAACATCACGTTTATTCATTAACTGGCGTAATGCAGTGGTTAGCCACGGAGCGGGAGCTCTCTTTACCTTGACAGTGCATTGAGGAGCACGTTTATCATACAGTGCAGTAATTTTGCGACATAATTGCCGAATTTTTATGTCTAAAGTCGGTTCATTGCTCATATCATGCCAAGGGATGTCTGAGCAATCCTTTTGAAGAGCGTCATGGTTAACACTTTTTAAGTTTCTGTAGGTTACCAGGTGAGATTTTTCTCTGGTACCATGCATTGAGTATTTTAAGAATATCACGTCATGAGAAGAGAGTCCCGGAGCGGATGTCTGATTGGCGCGGATTATTTTATCTGGTCGCTTTGTTGATATTATATCTATGAGTGTGTGGCTGTGTGGCGTGTGATGAGTTGGGTCCAGTGGTGTTAAACTCATATCATTGGAGTGGAACAGTCGCCTTAGTTTTTCGGCAGAGGGAGATTTTAACTGTAAGTCGATGTTTGTGTCGCCCATAATGATTATGTGTTCATACTGTGTCACGAGTCAGGACAGGGCACTCTGAAAGGAGGATATGGCACCGATGTTTGGAGGTTTATAGATTACTCCAGTTAGCAGTTTCTGATTTGACGTATTTATTTCGAAAAACAAGAACTCTGCTTCTCGTTCGCTCTTTGCATCCGATGTGCATAGTACAATAGGTGTCAGATCAGAGCGAATATAGGCACCCACACCACCCCCGCGTCGTGTTTCGCGATCTGCCCTTAGGAGAGAGTAACCAGTGATTCGGATAGCGTCGGAAGAAATGTTTGGCTTCAACCAAGTTTCAGAGACGAGGATAATGTGGAACAGCGATTGGCAGAACAGGTCACAGAACTCGTCGAAGTGAGCCGTTAGCGACTGCGCGTTCGCGTGGGCCACAAAGAGCCCGCCGCCGGAACTGGTCCGTCCCATTGTGGACGCCTGTAGGACCGAGCGCGCTCCGTTTACCTGCTGGCCGGAAGAGGGACAAAAGCTGGATTTCGCGGGAGAAGACATATTTACAGGTGTGTCCAAGGTCGTGACTGACTCAAGCGTCTGTAGACTAAAGGTGAAAAACAGACTGGAAGTATCGGAGAAGAGAGCGAAAAGAAAGATGGAAAGTGGCAGTAGTGGTTACGAAAAAGATAATAGTAGTAGTAGTGGTAGTGGCGAGGATGAAAATAACAGATGTAGAAATGGGGTTGTAAGGAGATTCCTGTTAATGGAGAATGTTAATTCCCATTTGACTGACAATATGAATATACATGAGCACTTATGATAGACAAATAAAGAAACAATATTAATGTGAAACAATTGACTGATTGACTTATGGTAATTATAGAAATAACGGAGCAATATTTAAGCTAAAAAAATGAAAAAAAGAATAAAAATTAACTTATATTAGACAGATTACAATATGAGACTTTGTGTCTCGCGAGATTTCGCTCAGTCTTTCAGTTCGAACATGTTCGTCACCGTTTTCCTCCCTCCTTCTGTCTTGACTATGATCCTGCCATCCTGGGTCCATACATTTTGAAGGCCGAACTGTGTTATCGCAGCGTTCAAAACTTTTTGTCTTTCGCGCGTCAGATCTTCCCTCAGGGTAACCCCACTCTTGGCGAGTTCTCTTTTCTGAGCAAACACTTCAGCTCTTTTCCGGTAAGACACAAATTTAATTATTATGGGCGTGGGTTTCATGGCACCAGGTATCCTGCGCCCAACACGGTGGCTTCTGTCAATATCGGCCACGTCGATCTGCACCCCAAGTTTCTCACGCACGAGGCTAATGGCCAGGTCGTCGGTGTTTTCGCGATCGTTTTCAGCTACCCCGAACAAGCGCAAGCTGGTCCTTCGCTGATACTGCTCAATTTCATCGTTGGCAGCAGTCAGTTTAGCTTCTAGCTCGGCGGCTTTTTTCTCTTGTGCGGCCAGGGACTTTCTAAGATACTGGATTTCGGTGCTGTTGCGCCCGACAGACTCTTGCAGTTTGTCCATGACCGCGGCCGTCACACCGGTATAACAAGCGGAAGATAAAGAGGCACAGAAAGTATGTGACGATAGTGAACGGGTAACTCGGTATGTAATGGGAGATGATAATCCAATAATTATGTAGATTAGAAAGCGGTTGTGCGGGAGGGAATAGAAGAAAGCTTTACGGGAGAGTACAGACTTCGTAGTAGGACTGAAAGAGGAGAAAGATTAACTGACTTCTACAATAAATTTCAAATGGTTATAGTGAATACTCTGTCAAGGTTTACAAGAAGAGAGGTATACTTGGAAAAGAATTGGAGTCACGGGAAGATTCCACTTGGATTATAGCATTGTGAGAAAGAGATTCCGAAATCAGATATTGTATTCTAAGGCGAACCCAGTATCAGTTGGAGAGTCAAGCCACATTTTAGTAAAGATGAAGAAACTGAAGGAAGGACATGAGGAAAGACGTGGGATACTGAACAATGCTGACACGCTGTTCAAGTTCTCTAAATATACCGATAATGTGATAAGCAATTCCACAGTGGGCAATTCAGATGAAGCGGAATGGATATATCTAAAATATATATGATCATATTGACTGAACAGCGAATAATCTGAGTTCCCTCCAGCCATACAGACATGATATTGGCCGTGGTAAGACGTCCAGAGAAAATTAGTCTTGATGCTCAAATTGACTGATTTGACGAGTGACGTTTTTAATCATGCCGTTAAGAACTCTGTATTTGGTACCAATAAACTCGTCATCTCTATAACGTTATGAAACTGTAATCGCATTTTTCCGAATTAATTTTATTTTCCTCTTTTCCTTTGTATTCTGGTACTGGGGACAGCAATCTGGGTGGTTTCGCTACAAGCCTGTCTGTCCACGAATGGTCTAAGGGTTACAGTAAGCTGTTTCAGAAGATCAGATAAGATAAATTGTAAGGAATTTCTCTGAGGAATCAGCGAAGAAGGAACAAGATGATACGAGATATTTTGCAACAGAGACTAACTTTCATTGTGCTAGGGAGTGGTGCAGAGGGTAAAAAGTGTAGTGTAAGACAGAAAGTGTAATACATAGAAGGAAGAATTTAGAACGTTGGGTGAAGGACAGGTTGGAACAGGAGACGAATTCGTGGCTTGCCGCATGCAACCAGTCATAAGACTGATGTCTCAAAAAATTATTATTACCAGTAAAATTTCTTACTCTCTATTAGGGTTCTGTTACAGCAAACGTATGTAGAATATCTGAATTAAAAACAGTCTTGGTTCCAACTTGTTCTTTTATTAATAACGCGTCTCGCTTTTGTGGGGCATCTTCAGATTATTTGTAGGGATAACAAAATAACCAAAATTCAGGCTATGGAAATAGCTTGTACGGTTGTAAATGTGAACAAAGGATTGTTACGGACCTTAAAAATTTTCTTTTGCAACATTTTATACCAAAGGATGGCTCTGTGCTACATTGAAGCACGTATCGAATATTATTTTCGTCGTTGTTAGAATTCGCTAATTTCATTCCTTACAAGCTCATAGTTAATTTATTTTGACGTCGAGTTTCTAACTTTGTGGTAGGTATGTCCGCAAATGCAAGTCTTATTTCTGGAATTTTATTGTATAAATGCAGGCAGAGTTTGGTATGCCAGTGCTTATCAAGACTTCGACGGGACGTTTCACATTATTCGCCTACTCTTCATCATCTGGTATTTTCTGGGCATTGATTCTCGTTACTTTCAACTAGATACCCGAGTACAGAAACGCATATACAGTTTAGCACACAAGCTTACATGTGCCCAACATGGTTTTTGCAACGTACAGTGGTGTTGTCTGATTGAATCGGCTCTATCTCTTTGAGTTCCGTGATAATGATTTAAAGTTCGCCTTATGTCCGTAGCAGAAAATCTGCAACTGTACGAACGTCGTTGTATAAAACACAGTTAATAACACCTTGCCTCTACGTGCTGCTTTCGCCGTAACTGCTGTTCCCTTGCAAAAGTCACTCGCTCAGGTTCTACTGCAGTTGAACATTTTAAAAAGTTCAACATTTGCATAATTTTATCATTCCTAGGCGGTATGCGTCACATAAATTTTTTTCAGTCTACGTTCACTGCCAAGCAGAGTCGTCCAGCGGTTGATTCACTTTTATGCGAAAACTTTCCTCGGGGAATTACTGAAGTCCAGGAAAGAAAATATGGATCGAGCAATTCTGAAAGTTTAAGAATGACATAAACTACAGACGTAAACGTGTGCAAGATGTTGGTGTGGCGCAAGAGACGTATGGTAAAAGATGCTCCTGAAAGACAATCGAACGGCTTGCAAGAAGACGAGCTGCCCGAAAGTACTGCATTAAATCGCTTGGGGAAAATTTTGATCTGTCCCTTGCTGAATTGCTTCACTGGGATGATATATCGTGGTAGATTTCGTCACCAAACTGTGTACAGCGGTATTAATATGCACTATTTTATCACTTCACTTAAAAGTCTTACTCTTTTTTCGAATGAGTATTCTATACGAAATACAGCAAAACAACGTACAATGTCATGCGCCAATATTTCACTCCTTCCGCTACTACTATAGTTGAAATCGCGGCGTTTGCACATGTTAGCACTTACAGTACCAAGGGCGGGGCGGGGGGATACATTGAGACCACCTGTGCAAATATTGTAATTTAAATTGTTTTTTACATTTTAAAATTATAACAAAAATATTTATTGTTTTTATTATCTACTCTACCAGATTTTATAAATATATAACTTTTTCATTTAAACTTAATCCGTTAACTGAAGTCTAATGACTGTCGTAATAAAGTCGTCCTCCATAGTAGTAGATGTGACTTGGCAAGGAATATCTTATTCTGTAAATTATAACATTTCGCCAGTGCGGACCCTCTTGGCGTCAAATTTCTCCATGAATGTAGCAACAATGATTTCAACAATGAGTGTGATTGAAAATGCACCGTCGCTGTCTTAGTAAGAGAGAAGTATTATACGTTTTGGAAAGAGTTAACAGATTCTGAAACTGAAGACGGCCATAGTAATGAAGTGGTGAGTGTAGCCGAAGAGGGCGGGTACAGTGATGCCGTACAGACTCTGAGACGCGTATAGCGCGTGCGACGCGACGCAGAGCAGCGCATGTTTTTGTAAATCACAGGTTCAAATGGGACCGCGCAATGTGCGTCGCGACGCGACTGGGACGTGACACGCACCTGCGCCAGGTCGCGCGGCGGTGTGGTTGAGACACAGTTTCTCGCATCGTGCGTGCCTCGCTAGCACCGTGGGAAATTTGAGGCGGGCAGGGGAAAAGTAGCCCGGCCATGTGCTCACATCGGAACGACGCTAATGAGCAGTGGTAGTATTGCCCATAACCGTACGATAACTTTTGCCTTACTGTGTAGTAAATTTATTTGCCTTTGGGCAATGTTCCTTTTTTGCAATTTAAACGCTCCAGCTTTCATCGTTAGTACATTATACTTTTTTTTGTTATTTATATCTGTATAGTTTTGTTTTGTTTTTCTGCTGTCAAGAAAAATGCCTACTGCAGTAACTGATGAGCCATTGGTCGCTGGAATTGTATCATATGCCTCCGCGATGTTTGCAGATCGCAAGTGACAGAGGGTAGTGGAAAAGGAAGCAAGAAATACTATAAAATCATGTGATTAAGAATCACGGCAGGAAAGTAAAATAAGGTTATCATCTCGCTGCCTAGTACGCTGGCGTATCTGTACGATCTGGTACAAAAATTTAGAAAGGGATAATCACAAGTGTGATCTCTTTGTGCTCCTAGTCCAAGATCTGAAGCATTCAAGTCTCACTATGATTACTCTGATATGGATGTAATAATGTAATACGACACACTATACTACGTGCATGTGAACATCACATTTTCACTGCAAGCTAGAAACAGTCGAAAATCAGTGACAAATAACAATGTTTTAATTGGTTTCCCGTGATGACGAAAATCATTTCAATTGTTGCATGCACATTATAAGCATTAATAAACTAATTATACAACAGGCTATACAAATGAAGAAAATGGTAGTTATTATTACGAAAGAAGGAAGATCCTAAAAGAGTGCTATGACTAGATATATCAAATTTTTTGAAATGTACTGCTGACAAAGGCAGCTCTACTTTCATGACAATGTTATTCGAACTCCCTCTCACAAGGCACACATGGCTATCTTCTGCATTCCTGCCGCGCCCATTATCTTCCGCTGCTGACAATACAATGGCCATTGTGTTCTGTTTTTCTCAATAACAACTATTTTATTCGCGATCACACATTGTCATTTTAGCAAGCCGTAGGCGAATAACCAGTATCTGGTATGTGCCTATCATTCCGCCTGAAGGAACGCTCGTCATTATTTTAATACTGCTCAGATCAAGAGGAGGAATAAAATCCTTTGGAAGTTTCCATTCCAGTCGCTCAGTGTTAAAAATACGATGGGTTACGGGGATTCCACCAAAATTCCAACAGAATTGGCAATCTATTTTTCTCTGAGTTGTTAACCTTTTCGCATTCTAAGAAACATCACCGTTTTTGAGTAACGGCCACATTTCTCTTGGTGACTGGTTTAATTTTACTTCCTTTGTCACAGTGTAATTTTCAAACTCATATCACAGCAGCTGTTGAGATAGAATTCCGAAACGGGGTGCCTCATTAAACAAGTAAATGGCAATCACAGAGCTTAATAGCTTACGAAAAACCACATAGTGTCGGTTTGCAGTAACGTGAAAGAAGATATTTCATGTTTATTTTCATACTAGGAAGCTCTTGTTTCGCTAGCTGTCGATAACTCTTAAAAAAATTTACAGTCACTGGAGTGAAATAAATAAAATGGGAAGTGTAAGTACCGATATATCGCCATAGATAAGAAAGCTCTGTGTGTTTAAGAATTGGCGAAACACTCTCCTCCTTATGTGCTAGTATTTATTCTCGCGGGCATGAGATCGGAAGTGAGCGCGCAACATGGGATCCATTTTCTCGAGGTCGGAGGCAGATAGAGACCTCCTCCCAAGTCTAAACAAAAATTCAGCATGTTTTCTAAATTTCATACGCAGCACCATATGGTATAATACGCACCAAACCCAAAAACATAGCGACCCCTAATTTTCGTTGCAAACATTTTGAGTTTTGCGTAGTGTCTTACTAAAATGTGTACATCACAATAAGAATGGCCGTTAGCGAGGTGATGGGCACGAAGCTGACATATAACGCTACAAGTAAGGCAAAAATCATATATTTCCAGTGAATAGTTTCTGTAAAATTGTTTGAGGAAGATAAGAGGTTGAGCGCGCTTCGGTTCAGTCAACGCAGAGGGTCGCCAGTCGGCGCGTGCGAAGTATGGAGTACGGGTCTCAATATGCGCTGCACCCACGTGACCCGTGCAGCACGTGCGTGTCGCGCTGTAGTGTCGTGTCACGTCACACGTGCTATACGCTTCTCAATTTGCGCCTAGCCTGAAGACGACCTCTGGGCACCTGCAGGGAGTGGTGACGCAGCTGGTGAGAAGTGTTTTACAACTGCTGGAAAAGTGTTTGCGTCCAAACCTCCTCATTTCAGAAGGCGAGTACCACAAAACGTAGTGAAAGAGCGAAAAGCCATTAGAAATGAAAGTAAAGGAGCACCAATAAGAGAATCATTTGAAAAAAAAATTTCTCCAGGAACTGTTAACATCATAATAAACCACGCCAACAAAGAGGCATTGAGACAGAATTTACCCAAAACACACACCATAGTAACTCACCTATTCGCGATTTGTGGCCCAACACTTCAAGAACAATTGTTTGTACTGTTACAATCAGTAGAAGAAGATTCCATCGCCTTATTAAAATGACAGAGAGACGCAAAATGAGCGCAGGGAACATGAAAAGTTTGCTGCGATATAAGAAGTACTTGATAAAATGAATGAATTAATGCCAAGATATTATTCTGCTGGGATGCACGCTGTTATTCATGAAATGTTGTCACTATTCCGTGGCAGATGTTCCTCCAAGATATTCATGAGGGAAAAACCTGCAACTTGTGGTACACGTATACGAATACTCACAGACTCAAAACCAGGTATGTTCTCAGCATGGAGCCGTTTGCAGGGAAGAAAAATGGGAATCCACGACAATTAAATTCAGCTGCATCTGTAGTGAAACTCCTGGTTGTTCCTATACATAACTCACGGCTCAATGTCACCACAGACAGATATTACAATTCAGTTGATTTACCTGAAGGTTTGTGAAGGAATCAAAAGCAAACTCTCGTGGAAACATTACAAGTTATTAGGAAGTTTACACCTCAAAAACTGCAAGATATGTCAAGAAAATTACCCCAGTATATTTGCTTTCAGTGATTCTAGCACTGGAAATATCCCAGTTAGTTATTTCTTATAAACAAAGTGAAAAAGCCAAATAAAAAACTTCTTTTGCTGTTGACACAACTGCATGACTCTGCAACTAGTTTACTTACTGACACTAAGAAGAAAACAGTCACAAATTTAAATGATAATGAGAAGAAAGTTTGCATTGACACAATCTAGAAAGTGATGAAGCAATTTTCAAGTAAGGGACTATAAGAAGGTGGCCGCTATCTATTTTTCATACTTTTGTGAACATGTAATGAGAAAGAGAGAATTTGAGAGCACACAATTGTTACTTGATTGTGTCTGAAATTGCACATACGAGTACCACAAGGAAAGCACATTACTCAGTTTATTGCATTGTGTAACGTTGTGACGGAGAAGCGTAGCTACTTTGACACAGAGATCGAGCAATAGAAGATGATAACTGCGCCCATGCCCTACGTCTTTATAATCTACACACTTATCTCCTGGTCATTCATTCTAAAGCAAGTTAATCTACGTATTCAGACTTACTTGATCGCAAGACTTCGAAATCTCTTGCAGACTCTGGCTATAATAATGGATACCGTATGTCTTCAAAATTCACATACATTTCTTCTTGTATTACGTTAGTGGACAATCGTTCCACATTATAGATGCCCTCAATGGAATTTTCCATCAATCCGTTGTCTTTTCTATTTTTACCAGTGGAATTCTCTGTTCACTCTTAAGGTTAACCCCGTTCCCTCTAGTTGCACCAAAATTTATTTCGATTTTAGTATATACTGAGTCTCTCCTTCCGACGATCATTTTCTTTCCGATTTCATATTTCTTTTACTGCAAGCGTTTGGCTTTAGATTTCCTGTATTTCAATTGATTTCATTTATAAATGAAATATACAACTGTATTCCTTCTTCTCCTGAGCATTTCTGTTTTTACTTCTTTTGTTAATTATTGCTGAAGTATTTCTTTTGTTCTCGAATGTTTCCTCTCTTATCAGGGGTATGCGTTCCTCCTCAACTCAACTGATTATTGATCAATGCAATATATAATACCTGAAAGAGATTCAAAAATACCTGATTATTCCTCAGTAATTAAACATCTAACTTCTTTACCTACTGATTGTTCCCGACGACTGGCTTCAATTTCAACTTAATTTTTACTATTTCTAAATTGTGATCTGAGTCTATATTATGTGCTCCTAGGTGCACCCTAAAATCAATCTGATTTCGGATCCTCTGTCTCACAATGGTCTACTCCTGTTGGTATCCCCCTTTGCCTTCGAGCGTATTCTACGTAACCTCCTCATCTTGTGATTCTCGAGGGGTATTTATTCTCATACTAGTTAAAATTTATAGTAGAATTCAAGTAATCCTTTTCCTGTCTTAGTCTTACTCTTAAACACATATTGCCTCGTGATGACTGGGTGTTGTGTGCTGTCCATAGGTTAGTTAAGTTTAAGTAGTTCTAAGTTCTAGGGGACTGATGACCATAGATGTTAAGTCCCATAGTGCTCAGAGCCATTAAACACATATTCGCATGTAATTATGTCTTCTACTTCCTTTCCTATCATAGTGTTCCATTTCCCCAACATTATTAGATTATCGTCTCCCTTTACACACGGCATTACATGTTCATTACTCTCATATGTGTGACGTCGGCATTTATATCCTAATGTTTGTCCCTGGCGTTAGTTCGCTATCAATTTTTCTACTGTTTGCTATTAACATTCACTTAAACAGAAATGGATTCACAGACTGAGCAATTGCATTTTCCCTTCCAGTTTCTCTAGCTTCCCTACCAGATTCAGGCTCTGCATGCATAATATTAGACAGCTGCACGATTTATCTTGTTTCGGAGAAGTTGATGGCAAACATCTATGAATTTCTCTCGTAAACCGTATGGTGCTATGAGACTGACACACACGCTTCCTACCCACACACTGATGCGATGTAAACTAGAGCTTTTGTATGCATGTCCGCTGGACAAATGGTATCTTTCCGCGTTGCGGTAATTTGTTATTCCCCACTGTGTGACTGCGGCTTCATCCGTAAATGAAATACCAGCTGTGAATTGCGACCATTCTGTGTTGGGTCGTGAAATCCAGTGACAGAACAGTCTTGTGGCTGGAGACCAAGATAACAAGATAAAAGCATCTGCTCGTGGTGAATGTATGACTGCAGCAACTCCTTTTTGGGTTGTAGACTGTCATAAACAGGACAGGCCACAATGACGAACAACACAGGGTACAGATATCCAGATATTTGCTAAACTGTTATCCAAAAACGAAGTAGAGGACTGCAAGTAAGCTAAGCTCTAATCAGTACTAATAATCACAAGTAGAATTTACTTAGATAGCACACACAACTACATGTAGCTCAACGTCTGAGCCGGCCGCGGTGGTCTCGCGGTTTTAGGCGCGCAGTCCGGAACCGTGCGACTGCTACGGTCGCAGGTTCGAATCCTGCCTCGGGCATGGATTTGTGTGATGTCCTTAGGTTAGTTAGGTTTAATTAGTTCTAAGTTCTAGGCGACTGATGACCTCAGGAGTTGAGTCGCATAGTGCTCAGAGCCATTTGAACCATTTCAACGTCTGAACGCAGATGTAGAAAGCCAAGTACAAATTAATCCTGTTATTAGTCATTATTTATTCATATGCACGGCGTGCTTCAGAGCTTTAAACGTCCATGTAGATAACTATGGCATGTATGTGTTGTGTTAATCGTGGAGCTATGTGGTACAAAAGAAAAGCAACACACTATTCTATTACATAGGTCATAGTTCTGTTGAGCTACTTGACAGGAAGTATTGACGGAAATGTAAACTTGAAAGTAAAAGTTAAAATACCTCCAATGGTAACGGGCTCCATTTCTACCTCGCTATATCACGACGTACACCACCACACATTGTAAACACTGGTGGGGTGAGGGGTAAAAAAGATGGCGAATAGAAGCTGAAATTATTGCAAAGAACATACAGCAAAGCTAAACACTGTCTTGGAGAAAGTCTCAAAATATCAAAATATTTTGGGGATATATGGCTGGATGTTGTTCTTTTTGTTGTTTTGTTGTTGTTGTGGTCTTCAGTCCTGAGACTGGTTGGATGCTGCTCTCCATGCTACTCTATCCTTCATCTCCTAGTACCTACTGTCATTGGACATAATTTTTTAGGGTCCAGTCTTGTTGTACTTTGATATACCGCCTTTGCACTTATTAAATTTTATACACCATCTTTACTCCCTTCAGTGTTAACAAAGCGTGGTGCTGTGCGTGATGTACTCTTTTGCCACTAGTGTACTTTTATTTTTATTTTTACTTTCAAATTTATATTTTCGTTCATACTTTCATGCAAGACTGTGACCGTTGTACTGAAATATTCTTTTTTCCTCTTTGTACCCGAAAGTCGTAACCCAACACGTGCATTGCGTGTTAATGCATATTCATCCACTGGATTAGGGAGAGTTACACCTTTTAAAACCCACTGTGGAAATAAATAAATAATGACTGGTAACAATTTACTTGTCTCATTCGATGTCAATAACAGTCATGGTAAAGAGAAGTGTACTTTATAACCTGTGTACCGAAGTTTCAGTGACGCAGTACGAACCCCCTGTGGACCTCTGGGCTTGGAACTGATCCCTTGTACAGGGCAAACTGCCGTCGTAGAGATACCTGTTGGCTGCGACTCATGGATTCGCAGCAGCCGAAGCAGAATCTACGGACCACAAAAATAATATCTCCGCCACTCTCGAAGTCTTTTTAAATATCGATGGAGTGTGGGATATTAGACCCCAGTGCTCATACATGTGTCGATATAATTTTCTTGTTGTCGCAACACTCGTGCTCCATGCCTGAAGTGCGAGCTGCGCGAGTTCTACCACTATCCATTTGAAAGACGCTGAGGTGGGAGGGTCTGTCTAGCAGTGGGGGTAGTTGTCTTTACTTGTTTCTCTAAGAGTGATTCTGATAAAAATGGCGTTCTTCCACTCACGTTCGTTACCCTTCATGCCCATCGCCTTCACGAAGGACATGCTGTTGAACAGGCCCAGTAAATAAAGTGATTATTGTTTCCTGCAGCGGATAGCTCGCACGAATGTAATATATTCTTCAGCATGCGTGGTGGGACGAGGTTGTAACGCCACAGACAGTACTTGAATCTTACATTCATTAAGCTTGACTTTTTCTCCTTTGAGATGGGCAAGACTCATGTTATTGCTTTAGGAAATTTCTACAGAAGTGAAAACGAAATGAAATTGTATAACGTCGGGTACGTTTAAGGAGAAACAAGGTTCTCTAATCATGAATGAGAACTTATTCTATAAGAACAGGATTTCCTGTTGATATCCAGTCCAAAAAACAATCTCTATTCATCACGTTTATAAGATCATTGAGGAGTCTATGTGTGACACTGAGTCTACTTCTGTGACAATTCATAACGTAAATTGTCCCTTAACACACATTCGGAGTAAGATATCCAGGTAACTCAGAAGCCTCCAGGGAGGTCGGTCTGCCCTCGTTCACTTATGCGAGACAGGTGGTGAGCCGAACTACACTTGATGCATACGTGGTGCGATAAGGACTGAATTTTAAAAAGAAATATTTAAAAAAAATTTTTTGATCGATGTTCCCAAAAAGTTTATTAAAATTGTTTACACTAAATACTTTACAGATGGTAAGCTACTTCACCATCAGCTCCTCACCGGCCACTGCATGGCACAGTAAGGAAAACCTATTTACCACTAATTAAATTAGTTTGTGTTATGCCGCAGATAATATTTAATCGTACCTCCTACTAATATGATAAATGTGAAAGTTACTTTGTTTGATACGCTTTCACGCAGAAACTACTGGCTGGATTTGGATAAATGTTGCTCACGGATAGAGTTCGTCCTGGGTAGGACGTAGGGCACTTCCATGCGTATAAAAGGATCCCTTGGGATAATTTTCAGTATTGGTCCATACTAGGAGAATGAAGTCGCAGGCAGAAGCTAAACAGTGAAGAACTATTACTCAGCCACGAAGACATGGCCGCTTGCTGCGAAGCGAGTTGCAATGCGGCACTGGTACAGTCGGGTTGGAGCAGTGAGGTGTGCGTCGACATGGCTCGCCCGACCATTGCCGCCACGTATGCATCAAGTGTAGTTGGGCTCACCACCTGTCTCGCCTAAGTGAACGAGGGCAGACCGAACTCCCTGGAGGCTTCTGAGTGCCACCGGTGTTTAGTTATCTGTTTTCAGCTGCTTAAAATTTAAGGCTTATGGTTATTTTTTCTTTTTCCTTAAACATTTTGAAAAATTAATTCTTTAATTTACCTTTCAAACTGGAACATTGTAGTCTTCTGCCTTTAAAAAGATTATGGTAATGTATTTTTAAATTTTGAAACTTAATTGTGACCTTCAGCCATTGGTATTGCACCTTGCCTATGTTTGTCCTATCTACTTGGTGGCGATGTTCTTTTTAATTGTTTTATTTCTATCTTAATTGGATTTTTATATTATTGATTTGTTAAGATTTCTTGTTTGGAGGCCTTCAGCCGAGAAAGAGTTGCGTTCGGTAAAGGTCCGGCTATGTGCCGCTTTGGTTGTAAAAGTGTTGTTAAATTACAAGAAATTACAATTAGAAGATGAAACTGACCCTAACCTATTTGGCCCTTTCCACAATCCTAATTACCTGTTCTGCCCAGCGGGTTTAGCAGGCGCTTCATAATTAACTCTTTTAGACCATATAGTCATATTTAATTTTTTCGGAGTGGTATCTGATTCGCCAATAAATTACATCAGTAGTTCCCAACGCTTAATGCGATTCCCGAAGAAATTATGTAAGTCATGTATTTTTGTGAAAAAGTCTGTACTTCCACACATAAGCTAACAGCATCATTTATCACCACATTATGACTGGCGCAGTGTACGTTTTTGTTCACCATTATAAACACCACCCACCACACTGATCCCATCGTAACTTCGATCCATACATTTTTTTTGAATCACGATTTTTGTCAGTGAAAATAATTTAGTCAACTGCTTGACTAAATCTGCTGCGCCATGTTTGATGACTGCATAAAAGCCTGGAAATAATTCTTTTACCTGTATATCAACTGATTGTCCACTTTCGGATCTGGTTATTACTGCAGGTCACAGAACAACGCTTAATCGAGCTACCTTCGACATATCTTGTGAGGTGTCCATTGTAATTGCGAAATACCACGATGCTCTAATTTGTTCTGGTAGCTTATTTTCAAGTTTGTTCCCTCAACACTCAACCATTTCATTTCGAATTGTTGAACTTAGATACCCTGTAGATTTTAGAAATATTTTCGAATATAATCAACTAAAGAAAATGAAATTTCTTGGAAATTTCTTGGGCATATCCAAAACTTGCCGCAAAATGTTATTGTACCAGACAGAAAATTGTCGTGGTATCCTTCCTCCTGACTTAAGTTCTCTTTACGTCTTCTGAAAGCCAATGGACATGCTAGAGTAAGTATAATATGGAATAACCTTGTAAGAACCATTTTCCAAACTGATGCTTCTTTACAAATTTCATTTTCAGCTCCCTTGTCGATAGTGTCGTACTTTTTCAAACTTTGTACACAGCACGTGCCTCCATATGGTCGCTCGAGAAGCTGTGTTCTCTTTCTGATAAGTACTTCCACTCCCTGTTACCAGTCTCCTTACATTATTCCTTTGCGAAGCAAACAACGAGCAAGGTTGACAATAGGCAGCATCTAAGAATTGTGGAACAACACACGCGAAAACGATTAACTGGTCCCTAATTAGAAACTGAAAAGTACCTATGTTGAAGAGCACCTATTGTTCTCATGGGGACCTTTGGTAAATTCTCCTAAAGTCAGTCACGGTTCCTTATTAAGAAGTAGACATTTTTCTTGATCACTCAGTGTCTTGTTCGTGAAGTTCACCAAATCATAGGAAGATTTATTTACTTTTTCGAAGAGTGTGTAAGTCGACAGTTCTTTCCCTTTTTCGTATGCCATACAGGTCGATATGATCGGTGGCTTCGTCGTAGCTGGCGGTATTTTAAACTGTAATTATTCTCGGACCACCTTCAGTAGGTTTATCAACAGATATCGCATAATCTGAGTCACAGTCAACACAAATCATGGTGCTGAAAGTACTAGCAGTAGGCTGAGCAACAATATTTGCCAATGTTGGTCCATTTTTGTTTTCTTTCTTCTTTCTCCTGACGTTGTTTTCGCTCAAACGCAACACTGGCTTTCTTTTTTTTATCCATGATTTTAACTCTGTTCGACAAACAGTTTGCCCATTAAACGAACAGTCCTAACGCTTTCTTACTCGTATGTGCTAGATTCGAATACTCACTACAGTGGTCCGACTTTATACGTTGATAAGAATAAACGCGATGTAGAAATTGTGCTGTATATACTTCCGCGTTTGCTGTTCCCTTATTGGCCTGCCGCTACCGTGGAACATAAACACGTCCTCTAGAGTACACTCAACTCAGATTATAATAAGTCAAGTTGTCCTATATTGTCGCCAGTACCCTAGGTAACTCATAGAAACGACGATGGAAAGAGAAACAACAAAACAGCAAATGGTAATTGATTTTAGGACAATGAATTAAAATTCGGTAAAACTTCGGAAATACGCACGTTGACAGCTAAGTGGACCTGATATGTCGGTTCAGAAAGAGCAGGTAGAAAATGTGATGCCAATGAAGGCACTACTCACCGTTATTAACGTATCTAGTAAGCTTTTAACTCCCTCAACATCTGAATCTGATGGATTCAGCGATACAGGTCACCACTGAAGCTGTTATTTGCTACACTGATGACGAGCCAATCTGTAATACGAACCACGAAACCATCCAAGACCAAGATCCACATTTTCTCTTCTTCTTTTATGAAGTTCAAATCGCAGTAGCTCAGAGCTCTTCATCTGGAACAATGATTAAAGATTATTCGGTTGGAGGAATTCCCAACACAAGCAATTTGGTTACCACGCTTAATGTACTCGTAGTATTACTACTTGTCATCTAGGTCGTGGCCCCCACTGCTGCGAACAATTCTGGGACCATGCAGTGGAAGGCCTTGATAGATCCGGGGAGGAAAGGTCGCGCCCAATACCTACCGTTGTCAACGTTAGAACTGACGAATGGCAATTACAATGTTCCTTAATAATTGGAGTACATTGTAGAGACTTAATATTGAATCGTGGTCACACACTGTATTTCAAACACACTGCTAGTAATTCAGCGAATCTCACTGTTAGTTCTCAACGGTTGGCAGCCATGACATGTCCGACTTCAGCCGTCGAGACCCGAATGGCAGCAGGGCCCACGTCTCAGCGGACAGGCAATACACCCTGTTTTGTTGATGTTGTTGACTGGAATACTCTGTTTCAAATTATGAAGGTGGCAGGGGTAAAATACAGGGAGCGAAAGACTATTTACAGTTTGTACAGAAAGCAGATGGCAGTTATAAGAATTGAGGTAAATGAGAGGGAAGCAGTGGTTGGGAAGGGAGTGAGACAGGGTTGTAGCCTATCCCCAATGTTATTCATTCTGTGTACTGAGCAAGCAGTAAAGGAAACAAAAGAAAAATTCGGAGTAGGAATTAAAATCCATGGAGAAGAAAAAAAATCTTTCAGGTTTGCCGATGACTTTGTAATTCTGTCAGAGACTGCAAAGGACCTGGAAGAGCAGGTGAACGGAATGGACAGTGTCTTGAAAGGTGGATATAAGATGAACATCAACAAAAGCACAACGAAGATAATGGAACGTAGTCGAATTAAATAGGGTGATGCTGAGGGAATTAGACTAGGAAATGAGACGCTTAATGTACAAATGAATATTGCTGTTTGGGGAGAAAAATAACTGATGTTCGAAGTAGAGAGGATATAAAATGTAAACTGGCAATGGCAAGGAAAGCGTTTCTGAAGAAAATAAATTTGTTAAGATCGAGTATAGATTTAAGTGTCAGTAAGTAGTTTCTGAAAGTATTTGTATGGAGTGTAGCCACACATGGAAGTGAAACGTGGACAATAAATAGTTGAGACAAGAAGAGAATAGAAGCTTTCAAAATGTGGTACTACAGAGGAATGCTAAAGATGAGACGGGTAGATCACATAACTAATGAGGAGGTACCGAATAAAATTAGGGAGAAGAGAAATTTGTGGCACACCTTGACTAGAAGAAGGGATCGGTTGGTAGGACACTTTCTGAGACATCAAGGGATCACCAATTTAGTATTGGAGGGCAGCGTGGAGGGTAAAAATCGTAGAGGGAGATCAAGAGATGAATACACTAAGCAGAGTCAGAAGGATGTAGGTTGCAATAGGTACTGCGAGATGAAGAATCTTGCGCAGGATAGAGTAGCATGGAGAGCTGCATCAAACCAGTCTCTGGACTGTAGACCAGAACCACAACATGTTCATGTTCTGGAGGTGGAAGAAATTTTTGTCATTTCAGTGACTGTCATTCGAGTTCGTTGGCCAGGGCCAAAAAGTTAAAATGCGAAAATTCTTCATTCAGCTGAGATATTATATAAGTTTTCTTAACGTCGTTCATGGAGGCTGACTGGCCTCTTGACCTTGGAGGCCCTGGGGCACTGGTCCGCTTAGCAATATGGTAGCTATGCCACTGGATATGCTCAACCTAATATATAAGATTCACGAAAATAGAGAATGACAGTATTCATTTTTAAATACTTATAAAATTTTGTGATATAATGAGTTAATGGCAAAATATTTGAAACTGAAGACCTTAGCTAGCAATTGTGCATCTATAATCAAGGTTAGACATTAGTGCAGAGTTCGAACCTTTCTCAAACGATCTAGAAAACGATATTAGCAAGCCACGCAGAATGGCCACGTAGTTTGAGGCACCATGTCACGGATTGCGCGGCCCCTCCCGCCGGAGGTTCGAGTCCTCCCTCGTGCATGTGTGTCGGTGTTGTTCGTAGCGTAGTTAAGTTAGTTTAAGTAGTGTGTAAGTCTACGGACCTCAGCAGTTTCGTCCCATAGTTCACACACATTTGAACGTTTGATATTAGCAACCGGGTGACCCTCACTGCGGTGTTTCTCACGAGACAGAGAGGAGCCGCTATGCACACCACGTGTGCGGTAGACGTCCCTTAGCCGGAGGAGTCTGACGCACATGCCCCCTGGCGGCGCTCCGAGCTACGGTACGCAGCGTCGACCACAGGCGTATCGACTCGGGCGCCAGTCGATTGTGGTCGTGACAACCGCTGCAGGGCGCCCTGTCAGCAATGCTGCTAGTGGCGCGGGTTGCTGTCGTGCCCCTGCGGTGTCTGCGGCAAGGTGCCTCAGACCATCCACCACACACGTCACCGCAGGAGGACGGTAAATACGCCCCTGCCCGTCTGGATATCATCGCCTGCGCTATAGCGGTCGGCATGTTCACCGGGGAGTCACGATTCGATTTAGAGAACTATCTACTCTGAAATTCCGAGTCTTCTTTTTTCAGGCTAAAAGTAAAGCTTGTGGCTAGCCTAGGTACATTAATGATTAAAAAAAAAATTATGTAGAGGGTGATTTCTTTGCATCGTATACAAACTCTAGGGATTATTGATTACAGTACAGGAAACAAAAAAGGTCAAACGAACTTATTGCCGGAAATTCATGGTTTCCATACTAGCGGCCATTTATTCAATCATACACTATATGATCAAAAGTATCTGGACACCCCGAAAAACATAGTTTCATTCTAGAGAAGGTGCACGGTCATAAACGGTATCTATTCTTTCGGGACGGATACCATCTTTATATAATTAAAGGCTACCCGGCCATTGACCACCTTCTGTGCGAATGCGCACGCTTTCAACGAAATTTTAAGGGACTCGTTAGCTTAGTCTGGCGCGAGTAATGAGTGAACGGGCAAATATCTATTAGGAACACTACGAACGTAGCTTGTGGAGAGTTGGGAATGTGGTTCTCACGGGAGGCTTGTAAGGGATAAGTCAATGTAGTCGCACAATCCTCTGTGTGCTCGGTGGTTCAGATGGATATAGCGTCTGACATGTAAGCGGGAGAACCTGGGCTCGAGTCCCCGTCGGGGCACAAATTTTCAGCTATCTCTATTGATGTATATCAACAACACCTGTCGGCAGATAAGGTTTTCGATTTAATTATCATTTCACATACGTTTTTCATGTTAGGTGCGTTGTGTTGCCACCTACTGCCAAGTACTCCATATCAGCGTCCTCAGTAGCCATTAGACATCGCGAGAGAGCAGAATGTGGCGCTCCGCGGAACTCACAGACTTCGAACATAGCCAAGAGATTTGGTGTCAGTTGTGTCATACGTTGTGAGTCATATTTCCACACTCCTAATCATCTCTAGGTCCACTGTCTCCGATATGATAGTGAACTGGAAACATGAATGGACACGTACAGCAAAAAAGCTAGAGGCCGATCTCCTCTGTTGACTGACAGAGGCCTCCGACATTTGAAGAGGGTCGTAATGCGTAATTGGCAGACATCTATACAGCCCATCACACAGGAATCCCAAATCCACTCCAACTACTATGACAGCTATTCAAGAGGTGACAAAACTTGGTTTTCATGGTCGAGCGTCGGCTCATAAGCCACGCATCACACCGGTGAATGCCAAACCACGCCTCGCTTGGTGTAAGGAGCCTAAACATTGGACGATTGAACAGTGGAAAAATGTTGTGTGGAATGACGAATCACGGTACACAATGTGGCGATTCGACGGGAGGGTGTGGGTATAGCAAATGTCCTGTGAACGTCATCTGCCAGCGTTTGTAGTGCCAACAACCAAATTCGGAGGCGGTGGTGCTATGGTGTGGTCGTGTTTTTCATGGAGGGGGTTTGCACCCCTCGTTGTTTTACGCGGCTGTATCACACCACAGCCCTCTATTGATGTTTTAAGCACCTTCTTCTGAAACGTCCCCTTTGAACAATTATACATGACTGTGCTTAAACTGACACACAATATTTTTAGTGCAACGCAATCTGACTTTCAAAAATCCCTACAAAAGAATGGCCCTGACTAACATTAACCTATACCTTTCACAAATCACTTACCTTCGTTACTCGAACTAGTGCAATACAGCGAGCGCCACTACTGCCAGCTAAATAAAAGATTCAAACTACTAAAGGCACTAACTACTGATAGGCATAGTTAGCAAATGAAAGATTCTGATAGAGAACAAACAATGTAGCCGGCCGCGGTGGTCTCGCGGTTCTAGGCGCGCAGTCCGGAACCGTGCGACTGCTACGGTCGCAGGTTCGAATCCTGCCTCGGGCATGGATGTGTGTGATGTCCTTAGGTTAGTTAGGTTTAAGTAGTTCTAAGTTCTAGGGGACTAATGACCACAGCAGTTGAGTCCCATAGTGCTCAGAGCCATTTGAACCATTTGAACCAAACAATGTATTTACCTTAATAGTGTTCATAAGCCAGAACATATATAGCAGTTCATGACATCCATTCTTACAAATGTACTGTTTCTGTTGGACACATGTCCAGATCATCAGCTCTCAAATCTCCGCCATTTCTCTCCCCTCATCCACCAATGCTGGCGGCTCACCTACAACTGCGCAACGTTACGCACTGTTAACATCCAGCTGCCCAACACTACAATAGCCAACAACAATGCAAACCAGTCACAGACTGCACACAGCACAGTCAAAAACACTGAAAGCCAAAGAAAAATAGTGAACTCCCTGCAAATTTTTAGGAACGTAATGACAGAACTATACAGTTTTGAGCCCAAACAACATGACCACTGCCCACTAAAAGAATGAATGCAGAATAAGGCAATAAGGAAAGTATACTGGATGTATCAAAAGGTATCTTACTATACGTGGTGTACGTTGGATTGGTAGCGTGTTAGTATATTGCACGATTCAACTTATGCTCGAGAACTCATCCAACTACGATGCAGTTTGTGTGTACCCTGATGATGTCTTGCCAAATCCTTGGAGATATTCCCGGCATACCACAGATGACTTAAGCTGCTACTCATATTCGTGCCGCAAGATCTTGTGGGGACTCCATGGCCGTCTCATTTTGTTTCTTTCGATCATCAGTCTTCTGACTGGCTTGATGAGGCCGACCACGAATTCCTCTCCTGTGCCAACCTCTTCATCTCAGAGCAGCACTTGCAACCTACGTCCTCAATTATTTGCTGGATGTATTCCAATATCTGTCTTCCTTTACAGTTATTGTCCTCTAGAGCTCCTTCTAGTACCATAGAAGTCATTCCTTCATGTCTTAATAGATATGCTATCATTCTGTCCCTCCTCCATATCAGTGTTTTTCACATATTCCATTCCTCTTCGATTCTGCACAGCACCTCCTCATTAATTACCTTATCAGTCCATCTAATTTTCAACATTCATCTGTAGCACCACATCTCAAATGCTTCGATTCACTTCTGTTCCATTTTTCCCATAGTCCATATTTCAGTACATTACAATGCTGTACTCCATACGTACATTCTCAGAAATTTCTTCCTCAAATTAAGGTCGATATTTGATATTAGAAGACCCCTCTTGAGCAAGGATGCGCTTTTTGCATTGCTAGTCTGCTTTTGATGTCCTCCTTGCTCTGTCAGTCATTGCTTATTTTAAGCCCTAGGAATCAGAATTCCTTAACTTCATCTACCTCGTGACCATCAATCCTGATGTAAAGTTTTTCTTTCATTTCTGATACTTCTCGTTCCTTCGTACTTCTTCGTTTCATTGTCAGTCCATACTTTGTACTCATTAGACTCTTAATTCCGTTCAGCAGATCATGTAATTCTTCTTCACTTTCAATCAGGATAGTAATGTGTTAAGAGAATCGTATCAATGATATCCTTTTACCTTGAATTATAATTCCGCTCCTGAACCTTTCTTTTATAACCATCAATGCTTCCTCGATGTACAGATTGAAAAGTAGGGGCAAAGGGCTACATCCTTGTCTTACACACTTGACTGTTGTACATATTGTATATGACCCGTCTCTCCGTATAGCTAACCCCTACTTTTCTCATAATTTGTAACATCTTGCACCATTTTACATTATCGAACGCTTTTTCCAGGTCGACAAATCCTATGAACGTGTCTTGATTTTTCTTTAGTCTTGCTTCCATTATTAACCGCAAAGTCAGAATTGCCTCTCTCGTGATTTACATTTCCTAAAGCCAAACTGATCGTCATCTAGCACAACCTCTATTTTCTTTTCCATTCGTCTTTATATTATTCTTCTAAGCAACTTGCTTGCATGAGCTGTTAACCTGATTGTGCGGTAATTCTCGCACTTATCACCTCTTGTCGTCTTCGCAACTATGTGGATGATGCTTTTCCGAAAGTCAGACGGTGTATCGCCAGACTCATACATTCTAAACACCAACATGAATAGTCGTTTTGTTACCACTTTCCCCAATGATTTTAGAAATTCTGATGGAATATTATCTATCTCTTCTGCCTTATCTGATATTAAGTCTTCCAAAGCTCTTTCAAATTCTGATTCTAATACTGGCTTTCCCATCTCTTCTAAATCGATTCCTGTTTTTTCTTCTTTCACATCAGCCAAATCTTCCCCCTCACAGAGACTTTCAATGTATTCTTTCCATCTACCTTCTCTGTCCTCTGCACTTAATAGTGGAATTCTCGTTGTACTCTTAAAGCTATCACCCTTGCTTTTAATGTCACCGAAGGTTGTTTTTACTTCCCTGTATGCTGAGTCTGTCTCTTCGACAATCATTTTTTTTCGTTGTCTTCACATTTTTCCTGCAGCCATTTCGTCTTGGCATCTGTGCACTTCCTGTTTATTTCATTTCTCAGCGACTTGTATTTATCTATGCCTGCATTTCTCGAAACATATTTGTACTTCCTCCTTTCATCGATCAGTTGAATAATTTCTTCTGTTTCCCATGGTTTCTTCTCAGTTTCCTTCGTTGTACCTGTGTTTTCCCTCCCAACTTATGTGATGGCCCTTTTTAGAGATGTTCATTCCTCTTCAACTGTATTGCCTTCTGAGCTATTCCTTTTTGCTGTATCTATAGCGTTAGAGAACTTCAACCGTATCTCGTCAATCCTTAGTACTCCCTTATCGCACTTTTTTGCACATTGATTCATCCTGACTAATGTCTTAAACTTCAGTCTGCTCTTCATCACTACTATGTTGTGATCTATGTCTCCTCCTGGGTACGCCTTGCAATCCAATATCTGATTTCGGATTCTCTTGTCTGATCATGATGTAATCCAATTGAAATCTTCCCGTATCACCTGGCCTTTTCCAAGTATACCTCCTCCTCTGGTGATTCTTGATCAGAGTATTCGCTATTACTAGCTGAAACTTGTTACAGAACTCAATTAGTTTTTCTTCTCTCTCATACCTTATCCCAAGCCCATATTCTCCTGTAACATTTTTTTCTACTCCTTCCGCTACAACTGCATTCCCGTCTTCCATGACTATTACATTTCAATATCCTTTTACATACTGTATTACCCTTTCAATATCCTTATACACTTTCTCTATCTCTCCATCTTCAGCTTGCGACGTCGACATGTATACCTGAACTACCGTTGTCGGTGTTGGTTTGCTGTCGATTCTGATAAGAACAACCATATAACTGAACTGTTCACAATAATACACTCTCTGCCTATCTTCCTATTCATAACTAATCCTACTCCCGTTGTACCATTTTATGCTGCTGTTTATATTATCATTTATATTCATCTGACCAGAAATCCTTGTCTTCTTTCCACTTCACTGACCCCTACTATATCTAGACTGAGCCTTTGCATTTCCCTTTTCATATTTACTAGTTTCCCTTCCACGTTCAAGCTTCTGACATTCCACGCCCGACTCGTAGAACGTTATCCTTCCACTGATTATTCAATCTGCGATGACGAATGGCTCACTAGGCTGTTGCCATCTCTAAAATGGGCAGTCAGAGAAGATAGAAACAAAAACATGTGCGCAAGGAAGGTTACTGATGAGAAACCATGGGTAACAGAAGAAATACTTCAGTTAATCGACGTAATTAGGGAGTATAATAATGTTCAGTGAAAGTCAAGAAGGAGAAATACGAAAAATAACTCAGGAATGATATAAATAGGAACTGCAGGGTAGCTGAGATAAAATGACTATAGGACAAAAAAAGAAAAAAAATTGAAAAGAAATGATAGTCGGTTCGACTGACTCGGTATACTGACAAGTCAAAACAACCTACCGTTAAATTAAAAGGGACGATAGTAACATTAAGAAAGCAATGAAAATTCGAGTGCTAAATGCAGAGGGGAGAACGTATAGGAGGAAAGAGTACGCTGAAGGTCACTATGGGGGAGATCTGGTTAGATGACGTGATGGAACAAGAAACAGGGATCGACAGGAAGGAGATAGGAAGTCCAGTATTAGAAGCAGAATTTAAAACTCTTTTGATGACTCAAGGTCAAGTACGTCAGAAGGGATGGGTAACGTTCTATCGGAATTACTAAAGTTATTGGGGGAAATGGAAGCAAAACGACTACCCTCACTGGTGTGTGGAGAGAATGAGACTGGCCGTATACCAACAGATTTTCGGAAAAACATCAGCCACACAATTTCGAAGATAGCAAGAGCCTACAAATGCAAGAATTATGAACTTAACGTCTCATGCTTGCAGTATACTGACATGAAGAATATTCACAATAATTGAAAAGAAAATCGAGGATCTGTTAGGCGTCTATCAGTTTGGACGTTGGAAAGGTAAAAGCACTAGAAAGGCAGTTCTGATGCCATGATTCTAACGTTACGGTTGACAATGAAACCCACATTCACGAAAAATCATTCCTATGATTTCACGAAGCGAATAACGTTTTCAGAACTGAAAAATGGTGCAAGGTGTTTTAATTATAAGAAAAATATGTGTAATTTATATATATGTAATGTATTTCTAAAGGTACAGAGGGTAAAATACAGGGAGCGAAAGGCTATTTACAAATTGTACAGAACCCAGATGGCATTTATAAGAATAGAGGTAAATGTGAGGGAAGCAATGGTTGGGAAGGAAGTGAGACAGGGTTGTAGCCTCTCCCCAGTGTTATACAATCTGTATTTTGAGCAAGCAGTAAAGGAAACAAAAGAAAAATTCGGAGTAGGTATTAAAATCCATGGAGAAGAAATAAAAACTTTGAGGTTCGCCGATGGCATTGTAATTCTGTCAGAGACAGCAAAGGACTTGGAAGAGCAGTTGAACGGAATGGATAGTGTCTTGAAAGGAGGATATAAGATGAACATCAACAAAATCAAACCGAAGATAATGGAATGTAGTCGAATTAAGTCGGGTGATGCAGAGGAAATTAGATTAGGAAATGAGACACTTAAGGTAGTAAATGAGTTTTTCTATTTGTGGAGCAAAATAACTGATGATGGTCGAAGTAGAGAAGATATAAAATGTAGACTGGCAATGGCAACGAAAGCGTTTCTGAAGAAGAGAAATTTGTAAACATCGAGTATTGATTCAGGTGTCAGGAAGTCGTTTCTGAAAGTATTCGATGCAGTGTAGCCATGTATGGAAGTGAAACATGGACGATAAATAGTTTGGACAGGAAGAGAATAGAAGCTTTCGAAATGTGGTGCTACAGAAGAATGCTGAAGATTAGATGGGTAGGTCACGTAACTAATGAGGAGGTATTGAATAGAATTGGGGAGAAGAGGAGTTTGTGGCACAATTTGACGAGAAGAAGGGACCGGTTGGTAGGACATGTTCTGAGGCATCAAGGGATCACAAATTTGGCATTGGAGGGCAGCGTGGAGGGTAAAAATCATAGAGGGAGACCAAGAGATGAAAACACTAAGCAGATTCAGAAGGATGTAGGCAGCAGTAGGTACTGGGAGATGAAGAAACTTGCACGGGATACGGTAGCATGGAGAGCTGCATCAAACCAGTCTCAGGAATGAAGACCACAACAACAACAACATGTGTAATCCATAGGGAAAGACGGGTAGCATACAACATCTATAATAACCAAGAGGGAATAATAAGTCCGAAAGACCAAGAACGAAATGCTCGTATTAATAAGGATATAAAACATTGTCGAAATCTTAGAAGTATGAATTAAATAAACGGTTTCAGTCACAAATTTTTGTGTTTTATTAAGTACACGCTGCATTTCGGACCCTGTGGGACCATCATCAGGTGTAATTTGTCTTAATACACGCTTTATTTCTTTCTCTTGAATCATGCATATTCCTGTCATGAAAAGGTTTGGTGTTAGGTGATGAGCTTGGTCAGTCAAACGCGGAAAACAGGTGCGAAATAGTGGAAAAGAAGGACAGCGTAAACTTAACACATAGTCTAGGAACAGCGTTTTTATCACTGTAGCAACAGCATACACTCTTTTTACCGTCGTTTTCGTAAACATCACTTCAATCAAAATGCACATTTGTATACACACGTTTGTAAGCTCCTCACAGATATGTCTGTACATGGTGTGATCAAAGATGAGTTTATTCGTAGTGCTCAAGACATAGTTATTAAGCAATTCACATATGCAGGAAAGAACTTAAGAATAGGTCTTAAAAATTACTGTTGTAACTGTGGCTTCAGAAATCTGTTTGTTCATTTAACATAAATTCTGCTTTTGTTTTTTTTATTTTGTGGAGGAATATCTCAAGTTGTTCTAACAGATTCAAGGGTCTTACCATTGGCTTCCTTATGTAGGACTAAGAAATTGTTTTCTAGACTGTTGATTACATGTTTTTAAGTCGTGGCTGGCTCATGTATGTTGTGCGTTGGATTAAACCTTGATTGCAATTCTGTGTTTAGTCTCCCGCAGTTATAGCGATTACGGTTATATCCTCTCTCTCCGCAAGTGGCACCAGCGGTGTGTATCGATATTCGCACCGTGTACTATCTTTGGTCTGGCGCTTATAGTTTCCGGCTGTGCGTTGTGCGAGCAGTCGGTCGGTTGGCGTGGAGCAGCGAGGAAATCTCCGCGGTGCGTGGTTTTGGCCTAGGCCGCTGGCATCGTCCACGCGCTGTCGGAGTGTGTGGTGCTGTTCCCACTGCTACGAGGTCCGTGACTCACCGATCCTGGACACGAAAGTCGAGCTTTGACTTAATCTGCCAACAAGCCACGACTGTTCACATTGTGTCGTTTGGATTTCGTTGTCGGTTGTTGGAACATTCCCGCGAGCAGCAACGTGTGTTTTGAAGTTGACAAATTTTAGCGACCATCCGGTGGAGTTTAACTGTATTTGGTTATTTTGAATTGAAGTGCACCAGCGGAATCTTCTGCCTTGTGGCCGTTGCTGTTTTCTACCATGGCCGTTGACGTAAATTCAGGCAGTGTATTTTCCTCATCATGTTGTCGCGGTCCAGCACGGTGTGTAGTTTGACAGCTCAGTGTATAATTGGTTGTGGGCGTCAATACCTTCTACGTTGTTCCATCGGACTCCCTGTTGTGTGTTGGTCGGGTGGAGCGGAAGTTGTCGGTGGGTCCGTTGACTGTCCGTCGCTTGGGTTGCCGTCTGATAGAGAATGGTTGTCCCATTGCCTGTCTTACCTAAGAGAGCGTTAGTGTTTGAATTCCAACCAACCCTCGGAAACTTCCGAGCACACTTCGGTATACTGCCTTTTCTTATGTTTTCTTGTTGTTTGTATTTGTAGGGCTTCTAGCCAATTTTTAAATTAAGGTTGTTTATCCCTTAAGGCGTATGACTGTTTGGGCGTTGGCCTAATTTAAAGAATAGTTAAGGTAAGGCCATTGGCATGTTAAAAATTTGTTTTGGTTTGAGACTTAAGTGATGGGGCCTCCAGCCGATTTTTAAATTAAAGTTCATTTGCTCTTAAGGTGTCATATTGTTTTGGCATTCAACTTAATTAAAGAACTGTTTTAAGATAAGACCTTCTGCCTTTTACTATTCTGATTTTGGTTTGAATCTTAAGTCAGTGGCTTTCAGTCGATGTTAAATTAAAGTGATCTTGCCCTTAAGGCATGAGGTTGTGTGGCGCATTCAGACAGTAATTATATTCCAAAAATTAATGCCGTGACTTTTTTAAATTTTCTTGGCGCTTGTATTGTTTAGTCAAACAAATTAAGTTGTATGATTGAGTGTAACTGACAGCCGCTTGTTTTGGCCCATTTCCACAATTTAAATTACCTGCCCTGTCCTGCGGGTTTAGCAGGGCGTCTCACTGGTAGCAGACCGTGGTCTCGCTTGTTCTTGGGGCCTGATTCTTTGTACGCTCCACTGTTGTTGTATTTTTTCCTATTTGATTTTAACATAAAATGCTCGTAAAGTATCAGGCTCCAGCTGTCCTGCCTACTATGTAGGAAACACTGGCAGAAAGTTCAAAACCCGTTTTCCAGAGCACGTAAACGCTTTAAGGCTCAACTTTCTCGAAAAATCAGTCATTGCATAACATATGTTGGAAACGAAAACGTCATCAATAGTATAGAAAAAAAATTCATAGTACTACATAATGAAGCCAATGGTAATATCTTGAATTTTTTTAAAAAACTGGAAATATACCTCAAACTCAAAGAATCCAGAGTTTATGTTAAATGAACACACACACTTCGCAAGCCACAGTTAATTCAGTAATTTTAAAGACCTATTCTAAGGTTCTTTCGTGCATTTGTCAATTGTTCAATAATTATATAATTAGCAATACGAATACACTCATCTTTCATCACACCACGTACAAACACAACTGTGAGGTGTTTGCAAACAGCCGGCCGGAGTGGCCGTGCGTTTTTGGCGCTACAGTCTGGAGCCGACCGACCGCTACGGTCCCAGGTTCGAATCCTGCCTCGGGCATGGATGTGTGATGTCCTTAGGTTAGTTAGGTTTAATTAGTTCTAAGTTCTGGCCACTGATGACCTCATAAGTTAAGTCGCATGGTGCTCAGAGCCATTTGAACCGTTTCTTTACAAACGTTTGTATAAAAATGTGCCTTTTGAGTAAAGAGATGTGCACGGAAACGATGGAGAGAAGAATGCATACCGGTGCTACAGTGATAAAACGCTTTTCTTAGATTATGTGTTAGGTTTACACTGTTCAATGTTTCCACTATTTCGCACATATTTTTCGCGTTTGACTTAGGAAATTCATAACCTAACACCAAACCTTTCCATGAAAGTAATATGCATTTCACCTCATTCAATAAAAAAGCCTGCATTAAGACAATTTACAACTGATGATGGATCCAGAAGCTCCGAAAAGCATCATGTTCTTAATAGAACACGAAAAGTTGTGACGTAAGTCGTTCGTTAATTCATACTTCCATTGTACTGAATACAATCACATTTGAAGCTGCTAAATATGAAAAAGATTGAAGTGTTGTAGTCTTTTGGGCCTACTGTTCAATCTACGTACACCGAAGAAATAATCACAGAAATTATATTTAAAGAGTAATAAGATTCGACGATGCCATTGCTATGGCCAGTGAAAGTGAAGAAAAATTACAGCATGTGCTGAATAGAGTGTACAGTCTAACGACTACAGAATACCAACTGAGAAAATAATAATAATAAGCAGCAAAAATGAGACACTTAAGGAGAGAAGAAGCGCAAAATGTGTTCATGTACGTAAACGTATTTCTCGAAAAATATTACAGCTAAAATAGTAAAACTTGAGACTCTTGTTTAGAACTGACCAATTTATTTTTTTTATTTTTTTGATGTATTTTATAATGATCTGCATATTTAATTGCCATTGTTTCTATAATGTACCTTTCTCGTAAATTAATGAAGCAATAAAACTGGGATTTCACGGTTCACGTCTGCATAAGAGGCTAATAAAAGCTGTGGAAAAGATTTTGGTTTATGGTCATAGTTGCTTTGAAAATAATATTTCAGTTCTATGATGTAACCGGCATTGCTCTATTTTTTTCGAATTTTAAACGAGAACTTTCATCTGAGAAAATATAGTGGAAAAATCATTCGCATGATAGCTCTTAATAAATATGCCAAATTTCAGCTTTTATAGTTCCTGAGATATGTAGTTATATCTGAAAAAAGTCAGTTTGTAGTAATTCGCATTTAAAGTTTTCATTTCAATTTTTGACAGTATTGCTATACCGCTAGTGACTAATGCTGTCTATTTCCATAACCTGTGTCCTCTTCCCCGTCCTGCTGGAGTCATTTCTTCCCCTGACTCCTTTGCCTAGCCAACTTTCGCATTTTTTCTTCTGTTGCCTGAGCTTTGTCAAGTCGCGTTTCGTCGATGCTTTTGAGTATCTTCAGTGTAAATGGACCTGGGAGAAAGCGTAGCCTCTGCAGGCACTTAATCCTACCTACATTTCCACTACTAAACACTAGACAGGGATCAAGTACAGCTAACTCCGCAACAACTGAGGACACAAATACTGTTTTCGGACAAAGCATCCATACAAGGTGATTGTAGCTTTCAACTGTATGCTATGTTTTATCATGTGCACACAGTTACTACATGTACATGAAACATAAATCATACTGGCAAGCATTTCTAAGTCAGTTAACCCAAATCTACAGAAAAACTCGTGTTTTGCAGTGTACACAGCGTCACCAATTCCTTCATTAACTTTATTCTTCGACGAACTCAGCGATTTCCTCGAAAATTGTTCTTCAAGCTTAGGAGCAGTATCGGCAACATTGTTATTTAAACAGATTGATATTCGAATTTTTACGAACTGAATTAAGGTGTAGCACGTACTATTAAAAAAAACTCGTCGTAAACAAAGGAACAAACAAAGATAATCTTTCTCACACACTTCTAGACTCATTTGCAGTTTGTTTCGATTGTGTGAATGAAAAATTAAGGCACAAACATTTGTAGCGTAAAGAAGGTGTGGATCACAGCATAGAAAGAATGGTAGTGGCAGGTGTATACGCCCAAAGTATTTTTTAAACATATTTCTGTCCAGAATTAGATTATGCTTTGTGATTTTATTCATAATGAACCAAATAATTTACGAGATAAAAATATTCGAATTATTGCGCAATTTTACCCTACTTCTGCCTTTAACAAGAGAATTGGGTATCACGAGATAGATGAAGTTCAGGAACTGTACTACCTAGTTACAGCAAAATAGCCCATGATGGACGAAGCAAGTTGAACTAAAGAATCAGACCAGCACTGTCAGAAAGGGAATTGTTGCTTGTCCAAGAGAAGTCTGTTAGTATCTGACATAGAATTTAATTTCAGGAAGAAATTTCTGAGAGAGTACGTTTAGAGAAAGTATTTTATGATAGTGAAATCAGGACTGTGGTAAAACCAGAACAGAAGAGGTTCGAAGCGTTTGAGATGTGGTGCTACAGACGAATGTTGAAAAATTAAGTAGACGAATAACGTATGGAATGAGTAGCTTCAGAGCAAAGTTGATGTGAAAAGGAATGGATGTAAAACACTGATAAGAAGAAGGGAGAGGATGATAGGAAATGTGTTCAGACATCAGAAAATAGCTGCAGTGGCACTAGAGCTTAGAGGGTGGAAGCATAGAAGAAGAGAGAAACTGAAATACATCCAGCAAATAACTGAGGACGTAGGCTGAAAAAAGTCATGACGTATGAAGCAGTGCGACTTGCAAACACTCCGACTTCCACTGTGTGTTTGTCTGTCTTGGTTCCAAAGCAATTGCAGATGGCATTGCCTATTTTACTTCTTACCTAACGCGAGTGGTACAAACTGATTACATCCTCCTCCACATTTCAGAGAAACTAGCACGCACACGAAGCGTTTCGCGTCATACATGTACTACCAACATAAGCTAAGATTTTACCCGTCAATCAACCACGACACTTTGTAACACACCTTTTAATACAACCTGGATAAGCAGAGTAGAAGCAAATGATCAATCAGAAGTGTCCGCATCTCTATTAGTGGTCGTTAATATTGGGCGCGTACAACCTTCGTCCTTATGATAGCTTGATCTTTTCTGGGGACCCTGTTATGTAATTTCAATACGTCTTTGAAGGATTAGCAGCACTCCCTTCCCCAAGAGCTGAATTTAGTGAAAGTAAGTGATCGTGGAAACAACTTTTTTCACTATATTTGTAACAGACGGTTACAAGGACTTCGGCTGTTCAGTACGAAATGAAAATTAAAACACCTGCACTCGCCTCTTTAGCACTAAATTCATCTACGCAACCTGTTTCCGTGTTCCGATACACCATCCTCAGGTCACCTGATCAAAGTAAATTGGGAGGGATCCAGTCTCGTGTTCAGTCATAACAGCACCCAATATTAAATAACCGGTGTCCGTAGATCTCAGGTTAGCACGACACTATCCCTTCGTCGTCGGTTGTTTAATATTGTTTTCTGTTATGAGAGCCAGTTAAAGCTGTAATTTTTTTGAGACTGCAGTCATCTGTTTGTACATATACATCATATCTACTGATTTCCTTTCCATGTTGATGATTCCTTCATGGTGCGTCTCTTTTTGTCTTTGAGTGAATATGAATATTAACTAGCCTTTCACCCCACAGCTTCATCCATGTACATATTCCACACATACTGTATATTGATCACATCTCCCCCTCTCAGTCCACCTCTTCCTCCCCCTGCCCTTCACGCATGAGATGAGGAAAATTTATTTATTCGAAACCGTAATTGTACTGAAATAATGTAAATTGTTGTTGCAATGCTATATTGAGACAAACATGTACTGTTTCGATTTTGTAGCCAATATCACTTTACAGTGGATAGATATCGTGAGCGCTACCAACTGTGAGGACTTTTTTTATATGGTAGTGGTTGTTGCTGTGTCTTGTCGCCACAGTATGAGTATCAATGGCCCATTGTGTCTGTCTTTACTTCCCCCACCTCTGTCCATCCATACCATCACTGTTTCTCTTGCACTGTCCTCGTTCCCAGCTCACTGTTTCCTTTTTTCCCCATCTCTGGCCATTTCATTCTTCCCCTCTCTGTCACTCCCTTCCTCCACAGATTACATTCCAATCTCTTCCTCTTTAGTCCCTCAGACCAACACCCCCTCCCCAATCTCCCTGCTCATATAAATATCTGTCCACCTTCTCCTACACATCTCCCTTTGCTATTCTTCTATTGACCTTCTGTTCACCTCCTCCTGTCAAACATCTCAAACGATACCACACCCTGTCCTCTTGCTGTCTGTATCCTCTTCCCCTCCTGACTCTGTATCGGCTGTTTTGGTGCATTGTTGTCACAGTATATGCACTCATTGTCCATTTAAATCGTGTAAGCTATGTATATCTTCCTCCTCACCGTTTCTTTCCATCTACCCCATCTAAAAAATTTTCTCCGTTTCGAAAATGGTCCAAATGGCTCTGAGCAATATGGGACTTAACATATGAGGTCATCAGTCCCTTGAAACTTAGAACTACTTACACCTAACTAACCTAAGGACGACACACACATCCATGCCCAACGCAGGATTCGAACCTGTGACCATAGCTGTTGTGCGGTTCCAGACTGAAGCACCTACAACCACTTGGCCACTCTGGCCGGCGTTGTCTATTTCCTCTTCCCCACCTCTCTGTACCCATCTCCATATATTTAATTTCCTGCTCTCCATTACCGCCTCGTACTCACTCTACACCCTCTGCATGATCTCTCTCTGACCATCAGCTCCTCCTTCTCTTCTTCTCCCACTATTTATGTCCACCCCCACCTCCCTGACATTATCTACCCACCCCTCCTTCTCTCATGTTCCAACTCGTCCTCCCCTGTCTTTCTATCCATCCCCTCACCTTCCCTTTACATCTCCTCCTGACCAATCTCACCATTTTCTTGAAATCTGTCCACTGTAGGCTCTGCCCTTCTATCTCAGCCCATCACCTCCTCCCCCCAGGGGGCTCGCGGTCCTTTCGTGAGTACGTGCGTGGCGAGCACGGGGCCCCGAGCTATTGCAGCCTTCCTTCTTTTTCCGGGCTGCATTTCCTTTCCCTTCCCCTCCTTTCCTGTCCTTCATCCTTCCCTCCGACCTCTCCTCTCCCTCTCTTGGCGTCCCTACTTATGGTGTCCCTCCTTATGTTGGCCCTGCTATTCTCCTGGTTCTGCTGACCTTGCAATTCGGCCTTGTTCTGTAATTCCTTCATCCTTTTGGTATTCTCTGGTCCCCTCTGGGGTTTGACCTCCATCACTAAATTTTCTTCCGTAGTGTGAGCCATTTGGGGAAGAGCACCTTACTAGTGTCTCTGGCGTGTGCCATCATCATTGATTCCATCATTTCCTTTACGTCGTTGTTTGACGCTAGGGTCCATAACCAGCACAGTAGCCAGCCCGTGTGGTGGGGTCGCTATGTACCCTTTTGGTTGAGCCCCCTGAAAACACAGGGATCACACGTCTGATACCTGAGCTGTGACCTCCTCATGTAAGCCTAGGAGTGGTTGCTTGTCGTCCTGGAGCATCGGAACTCCCAGCAATGGCCGCCGTGCCAGACGGCCCTTGCTGTGGCTGGGTGGCGCCCATGAGGAGAGCCCCTGATCGGAGTGGGTGGTATCAGGGCGGACACTATGCTCATGAAACGCATAAGAGTCCACAACTCTGGCCGTTCTCCGGCCGTCTCTTTGACTGGAAAAGATTCTTCACGTGCTGCTTCCTCTGCCCCTTCCGCCTTCCCTTCCGTGGCTACCCCTGGGAGGAGGGCCAGGCTCGTCGGCTGGGGGCGAAACCTTTCCCTCGCTATCTGGTTTGCGCCAGAACTGATGGGGATACTTTTACTCATACGAAACCTATGTTTTTTGTTGAACACATCGAAGACAAGTTTGGCGAGGTGGACTCTATCAGCAAGATGCGGTCTGGGTCGCTGTTGATTAAAACCGCTTCAGCTACCCAGTCTGCAGCTCTCTGTGCCTGTACCCATCTTGGTACGATTCCTGTGTCAATTACCCCACACCAGTCCTTGAACATGGTGCAAGGTGTAATTTTCCATAGAGACCTCCTCCTTCAACCTGATGAGGAACTTCAGGACAATCTAAGCCGGCAGGGGGTTCACTTTGTTCGGCGGGTTCAGAGGGGTCCGAAGGACAACCGCGTTGACACTGGTGCCTTTATCTTGGCCTTTGAAGGGGACACCCTCCCTGAGAAGGTCAAGATTATGGTCTATCGGTGTGACGTGAAGCCATACATCCCACCACCTATGCGATGTTTCAACTGTTTGCGTTTTGGCCACATGTCTTCGCGCTGTTCGCAGGCCCCCCTCTGTGGTGACTGTGGACATCTGTTCCATGAGGGAAGTTCCTGTGTTCCCCCTCCTGTGTGCGTAAATTGTCGTGGGAATCATTCTTCACGGTCACTGGATTGCCCGGTGTATCAGAAAGAGAAAAAGATACAGGAGTATAAGACTCTTGATCGTCTCACCTATACCGAGGCCCGTAAAAAGTATACACGCCTTCATCCAGTGACCCTGACAACTAGTTATGCTTCAGTAGTATCTTCACCCCCTCCTCCTCATTCCTTACCCCAGTCCCGAACCCCTTTCCTCCCCCCTCCCCCTGCGGTTCCCACACCATCCCATCCGGGCACCGCTTCCTCTCCCCGGCTGGAGAAGTGTCCTGCTTCTTCGGCGTCTGCCGGTCATGGGCGCCCCTCGCGGGATCCCCCTTCCCGGCACCTTCCAGGCCAAGGTCTGCTGCCACGCGGCCACCACGAGAACCACGGTCTGCAGGCCCCCAGATCGCCCGCTCTCTCTCTTTCTGTTCCCGATCTTGCTGTGGCTGGCTCCATTTTGTTGCACAGCCCTCCACGATCCCAAACAGAAAGAAAGAAGCACAAGTCCCGGGACAAGGAGTCTCTGGTGTCGCCAGAGGTCTCGTCCCCATCTTCACAACCTGACTCTAACCTGTTATTCATGGATGTCGCCCCCTCCTTGTCGGTGACGGGTGGTGACCCACCGGCATGACTGACATTAGCCTGTTGACCCCCCAATTGACTCATCGTTCTTTGGCTATCCAATGGAACTGTAATGGCTATTACCGTCACCTACCGGAGTTGCAATCCCTTCTTTTGTTTTACTCTGCGGCTTGTGTGGTTCTACAAGAAACTCATTTTACTGGTGGTCACTCACCAACCCTCCGTGGCTTCCGTGCTTTCTGTCGAAATCGGGTCGGCCCCCTACGGGCGTCTGGCGGAGTTTGCACGTTGGTCCGAACGGACATTGCCAGCACGTGGATTCCTCTCCAAACTACATTGGAAGCAGTTGCTGTTAGGATCCACCTGGACTCTGGGGTCACAATTTGCAACCTGTATCTCCCTCCTGACAGAACTCCTACACCTGCCTCCTTAAGTGCCCTCCTTCAGCAACTTCCTCCTCCCTTCCTTATACTTGGCGATTTTAATGCACATCATCCCTTGTGGGGCAGTGCATTTCCATCTAGTCGGGGTCATCTCATTGACCAGTTTATTACCGACCACGACTTGTGCCTTCTTAACGATGGCTCCCCTACCCATTTCAGTGCCGGTCATGGTAGCTTTTCTGCCATTGATCTTTCTCTCTCTTCTCCCTCCCTCCTCCCTTCCCTACAATGGTCACCGCACGACGACCTTTGCGATAGTGACCACTTCCCGTTGATTCTCTCGCTCCCTTCCCGCTCCCCTATGGACAGATCACCTCGTTGGTCCTTCAAACGTGCCAAGTGGCCTCTGTATACTGCACAGGTCGTTTTTTCTCCCTCATTGTCGGATGGTATTGATGATGTCATACGTGACATGTCTGACGCGATTGTTCACGCTGCTAGCCTTGCTATCCCGCGCTCATCTGGACCATTTCGCCGCCGCCAGGTCCCTTGGTGGAGTTCGGACATTGCCGTTGCCATCCGTGATCGCCGTCGAGCTTTGCAACACCTTAAGAGGCATCCATACGTTGCCAATCTTATTACCTTTAAACGCCTTCGCGCAAAAGCCCGTTACTTAATCAAACGGAGCAAA
The DNA here is from genome assembly GCF_023897955.1 of Schistocerca gregaria. Taxonomy (NCBI): domain Eukaryota; kingdom Metazoa; phylum Arthropoda; class Insecta; order Orthoptera; family Acrididae; genus Schistocerca; species Schistocerca gregaria. The sequence goes on along the minus strand of NC_064923.1, from coordinate 97,413,961 downwards.
CGGATGTGTTGGGAACGCTTTGTTTCTTCCCTCGGTTCTGCTGTCCCTCTGTCGCGGGTATGGGCTACACTTCGCTCTCTCCAAGGTTGCCATCGGCAGTCTACCCTCCCGGGTCTTCACCTCCCGGATGGCCTTTGCACGGACCCGTTGATTCTCGCGGAACACCTTGCGACCCATTTTGCAACAGCGTCGGCATCAGCCTCCTATTCGGCTGCTTTCCTTCCCCAGAAACAGCGGGCCGAAGCTTCCGCCTTATGTTTTACCCCCAGCCAGTCAGAATCATACAACGACGCTTTTACTGAATGGGAACTTCTTTCTGCACTCTCCTCTTCTCATGATACGGCCCCTGGCCCAGACTCCATTCATAACCAACTGCTTCAACATCTCAGTGCTCCACAACAGCGACATCTTCTCCGGGTATTTAACCGTATTTGGCTCCAGGGTGACTTCCCTTCTCAATGGAGGGATAGCATCGTGGTTCCCGTCATTAAGCCCGGTAAGAACCCCCTGTTCGTCGACAGCTATCGGCCAATTAGTCTGACGAACGTTGTTTGTAAGTTACTTGAACGGATGGTAGCCCGTCGGCTCACTTGGGTCCTCGAATCTCGGCGTCTGTTGTCCCCTTACCAGTGTGGCTTCCGAGAGGAACGGTCTCCGATCGATCATTTACTTCGCTTGGAATCCGCAGTTCGGCAGGCCTTTTCCCAGCGCCGCCATTTGGTTGCTGTATTTTTCGACCTTCGCAAGGCCTATGATACGGCTTGGCGCCATCATATCTTACTTACACTTCATGAGTGGGGTCTTCGGGGCCCACTCCCGATTTTTATCCGCCAGTTCTTGTTTCATCGTTCGTTTAGGGTTAGGGTTGGTACAGTTTTAAGTTCTCCGCGAACCCAGGAGAATGGCATCCCTCAGGGTTCCGTATTGAGTGTACTTCTGTTCCTCATTGCTATAGATGGACTTGTGGCCTCCGTCGGTCCTTTGGTCACTCCTGCTCTGTATGTGGATGATTTCTGCATTTGGGTTAGTTCCTCTTGATGGCCGCTGCAGAGCGGCAGCTCCAGGGTGCTATACGGCGTGCCTCTGCATGGACCATCTCACACGGATTTCAGTTTTCTCCTTTAAAATCGCGAGTGGTCCACTTTTGTCGCCGTGTGACAGTCCACCCCGATCCAGAGCTCTATCTCAATGCACAACGATTACCTGTGGTCCCACAGTTTCGTTTCCTTGGCTTTCTTTTCGACAACAAGCTCACTTGGCTACCTCATATCAGACGCCTGAAGATAGGATGTTTCCGTAAACTAAACGTCCTTTGCTTCCTTGCCCACACCTCTTGGGGTGCTGACCGTTCCACTCTCCTCCACCTTTATTGGGCCTTAGTGTTGTCTCGCTTGGACTATGGTTGTCAAGTTTATGGTTCAGCTGCCCCTTCTACATTGAACCTCTTGGATCCGGTCCACCATCGTGGTATCCGTTTGGCCATCGGTGCCTTCCCGACTAGCCCTGTTGATAGTCTCCTGGTTGAGGCTGGGATCCCCCCCCCCTTCCCGTTCTGCGCTCCCAGCTTCTGGTTTCGTATGCAATCGCTGTCCGTTCCTCTCCCACTCATCCTTCCTATTCTATCCTGTTCCCTGCCCAAGGAAGTCGCCCACCTGACTCCCGCCCTCGGGCGGGTTTACCGGTTGGGCTCCGCCTAGCGTCTCTTCGCCGTGATTTTCAGCTTCCTTCCTTTTCCTGTATCCCACGTTCCCTCCCCAACACACCTCCTTGGTTAGTTCCTCGGCCCCGAGTTCGGATGGATCTCTGCCGAGGTCCGAAAGATTCCGTTCCCCCGATGGTGTTCCGTTGTTTTTTCCGCCGCATTTTATCTGAGTTTCGGGATGCTGTTGTTTTTTACACTGATGGCTCTAAATCTGCTGATCGTGTGGGCTATGCCTTCACCTCCTCTGTAGGCATGGAAAATCATCTCCTGCCAAATGCATGTGGGGTGTTCACTGCGGAATTGATGGTGGTCTCCCGAGCCCTGGCCTTTATTAAACAGTCCAAGCTCAATCGCGTTTTGTTATGTACAGACTCAATGAGTGGCCTTCAGGCACTTGACCAGTGTTTCTCCCGTCATCCCTTGGTCTCCTCCATCCATGACCATCTCGCTGATCTCCACCATGCTGCTTGTTCTGTTAGCTTCCTTTGGGTCCCTGGCCATGTGGGCATCCAAGGAAATGAGCTTGCTGATCGTTTGGCTGGGGGAGCAGTCACTTACCCCCCATTCCCTGTCACCCCTCCTGTGGCGGATTTACGGCTTCATCTCAAATCCCACTTTGCGCAATCATGGGCCACATCCTGGGAGGCTACCTCCTTGTCTAATAAACTTCGTGCGATTAAGGTGACACCTGTCCCATGGCGTTCTTCCTTACGCCTTTTGCGAAAGGACTCGACCACCCTCTGTCGTCTTCGCATCGGCCATACCAGGCTGACCCATGGTTTTCTTTTGCGTGGTGAGCCACCCCCACTTTGTGGTTGTGGAGCTTTCCAGTCAGTGGCCCACATTTTGGTGGAATGCCCCCTTCTTTTAGCTCTGCGTACTAAGTACAGACTTCCCTGCACTTTACCCTTAATATTAGCCGACGATTCCCGGATGGTTGAACTGGTTCTCAGTTTCCTCCGTGAAAGTGGTTTTTATTCTCAGTTTTAAGGATTTTCATCTCCCTCTGGAGTAGGGGCAGGGCGGTGAGGGTTGGGATGTCTCCCACTGTAGGCTGTGCTTGGAGATTCCTGACTCCCCTCCCTGGCCATGTTCCTTCTTTTTTCCCTTTTACTGTTTTTATCGCCTTTTAGGTTTGTTTAATCCCTTTTACAATCCGCCCTTTTACACTCTGGCGGTTGAACGCTTTTAAATAGCATGTGGTCTTGCTTGTGCTGCATCACAGGTGGGATATTTCCTCTCTTGAGGTTGCCCATTTACTGACTTCCCTCCTTGTGTTTTTATCATTGACGACACATCTGCACTTTTTTAGCCTTTTACCTTTTTGACTCTTCTGAGCTGTCCCTCTGTCGGAACTGACCGCCTTTGTAACAAGGGACTGATGACCTTGCTGTTTGGTCCCTTCAACCCAATCAACCAACCAACCAACCCATCACCTCCTGTCCTCTTCTCTCTGTCCAGCTACTCCTTATTCTCTCTATCTGTCCACTTTATCCTCTCACCTCTTCCTGTCCATGTCCTCCTCTTAGTCTGACTGCCAAACTATCTCCTTACCATTCTTTCTATCATCATCTCTCATTCACAATTGCCAAATCACTCTCACTATCCAGCTTCTTCTCGCTCATGTTAGAAAGTATTGATTGTCAGTGTGTTTCGTCATAATAGTATTTCTATATGTGTGCTTGCGTATATATACATGTGTGTCCTTTTCCTCCTTACTTCCCAGTCAATGTCCATCTCCACTTCTACTGTCTCTCTTTCTACACCCTCCTCTTGTGTCTATCTCAGATAACCCCCCTGCGGGTTCGGGGGTACGAATAGGCCCGCGGTATTCCTGCCTGTCGTAAGAGGAGACTAAAAGGAGTCTTCAAAGTTTCGGCCTTATGTGATGGTCCCCACTTGGGTTTGACCTGCCATTTTCAAAATTTCCGTTGTTAGTGCGTGCCATTTGGGGAAGGACGTCTTATGTGGTGTTTTTCTATTGGTCCATCGTGCACCTCCATCTTGCATGCTATCTATTGTCGTGTGGAGGGATTTACACCCCATGTCTTCTGGGTTGCCTCCTCGTCTTGTGCGCAATCCACTTCTTGGCGCCCACGGCAACTGTGGACCCTTTCAACACCTAAAATCCAGCACGGTATCCAGTCCGTTGTGGTGGGGTCGTCATGTACCCTCTTGGTGGTAGCCCCCTGACCACGCAGGGATCGCACTACAGATGCCAGAGCTGTTTCCTCCCCATGCATGCCAAGGGGTATGTGCCCATCTTGTCTGGGGCACGGGGACTCCGGGCAATGGGATATCGGCCAGGTACCCATTGCTTTGGCTGGGTGGCGCCCTTGGGGAGAGCCCTCGTTCGGAGTAGGTGGCATCTGGGCGGATGTGGCGCAATGAAGCGCAATAAATCTCACCAAGCTGGTGGTCGCACAGCCACCAGCGTCTCTAAGCGAGGCAAAATTGAATTCGATGCTGCACAATATAATCCTCAGTCGTTCCCCTCGTTGGCTGCGCCATGGGAGGGACGCAGATCTAGTGCCAAGCAGGAGCCTTATGTACCACAATACCTTGTCTGCAGCAGGACTGATGGTGACTCCTTTCTTTCGACAAAGCCTATGTTTTTTGTGGAACACCTGGAGGATAAGTTTGGGGAAGTGGCGGGTTTGTCTAAAATGAGGAATGGGTCCATCCTCCTCAAGACGTCCTCCCCAGCCCAGTCACGGGCGTTCCTCTTGTGTGATAAGCTGGGAGACGTCCCTGTTACAGTCACTCCCCACAGTAGCTTAAATATGGTCCAGGGGATTATTTACCATCGCGACCTCTTGTTACAGTCCGATGACGAGCTGAGAGCTGACTTGGAACGACGTGGTGTGCATTTTGTCCGTCGTGTGCACGGAGGACCCAAGACCAACAGGGTGGCCACCGGTGCCTTTATCTTGGCCTTCGAGGGTGCTGTATTGCCTGAGAAGGTCAAGGTAATGGTTTACCGTTGTGACGTCAAACCATACGTCCCTCCCCCGATGCGGTGCTTCCAGTGCTAGAAGTTTGGGCATATGTCCTCCCGTTGCCCATCCAGCGCCACATGTCGAGATTGCGGACGCCCCTCTCATCCCGATTCTCCATGTGCACCTCTGCCTGTCTGTGTCAACTGTGGGAAACACCACTCTCCATGCTCACCGGACTGTCACATTCTTCATAAGGAGCGGAAGATTATGGAATTTAAGACCCTGGACCGGCTTACTTATCGCGAGGCAAAACTGAAATTTGAAAGGTTGCATCCTGTCCCTTTTCAAACTTCTTATGCTGCAGCTACGTTATCGTCGCCCTCGCGGGCGGCAGTTATCGCCTCCTGTGTGCCGCCTTCAGTTGGCCCTCGGAGCCGTCCATCTCTGTCTGCTTCCCTCGTGTCTGGGGGCAAGCCTTCCTCTGTTGCCCCCTTAGCAGTTGGGGGCAAACCCCCTTCTGTCACTCCCCCCGCACATGCTTCAGGAGTGACATCTGCTCCAAAACCAGGGGGCTCGATCCCTCCCCCTTCTCTGCCGGCGTCGTCTCCGCCGGCGTCGTCTCTGCCGGCTCCTCTCTCGCGGAAGGGGTCCCTCGGGGCCCTCTCTTCTTCCGTTTCTTCTGCTACCCCGCCGGATGTCAGCCAGTGGCTGAAGGTTCATCCACCTGCTGGTCGTAGGGCTTCTGCGTCGTCGTCAGCCTCCGACGCTCCTTCAGAGAAACTCTCCCAGCCCTCTAAGCCAAAGGACAGACGCGAGAAGAAGGACCGGAACTTGTCCAAGAAGAAGGACGCTCCGGCAGTTTCAGTACCGCCTGCTGTCAATAGCTCTGGCTCTGGGGATGCGGTGGAGATCCTCGCCTCTGCCGCGGATCTCGCCCTCACGGAACCCTCGGGGACCTCTCCTATGGACACAGCTGCCTCTCGCTCAGTGGCGGCAGTTTACTCTGCGGCGCCGTCTGCCTCTTAGTCGCCTTCACGCCCTCCCAGTCCCTTCCTGCTTCCATTCTCCAGTGGAATTGCGGCGGTTATTTCCGCCACCTGCCGGAGCTCCGGATGCTTCTGAGTGTTTCCCCTGTTCTGTGCATCGCTCTTCAGGAAACTTGGTTTCCAGCAATGCGGACCCCTGCCCTTCGCGGTTATCGGGGATACTATAAGAACCGCGCTGACTGTCAACGAGCTTCAGGTGGAGTTTCCCTCTTTGTTCACCACTCTGTCTGTAGCTCACCAGTACCCCTTCTGACGCCTTTAGAGGCAGTCGCTGTCAGGATTGAGCTCTCGCCGGCTATTACTGTTTGCTCTGTTTACGTTCCTCCGTATGGGCAACTCCCCCGACATGTCTTGGCTGCGCTGCTGGCTCAAATCCCGCCGCCATTGCTGCTTCTGGGCGATTTCTACGCCCACAACCCTCTATGGGGTGGGACTGTCTCCGATGACCACGGTCGCGCTGTGGAGCATGTGTTGGCTCAGCTCGACCTTAGCCTCTTGAACACCGGTGCTCCCACGCATTTCAGTGTGGCCCATGGCTCGTTCTCGGCCATCGATCTCTCTCTTTGCAGCCCCGAACTTGTCCCACCCCTTCACTGGAGAGTGCATCCTGATCTGTGTGGTAGTGACCGTTTTCCCATCTATTTGTCACTGCCCCAGTGTCATTCTTCTGGGCGCCTGCCCCGCTGGGCTCTCAACAGGGCTGACTGGCCAGCTTTTACTTCCACTGCCACCATTGCTTCTCTCCCACAGGGTGCCATTGACGAGGTGGTCCGTGTCTTGACCTCGTCAATTATTTCTGCGGCCGAGACTGCCATCCCTCGCTCTTCTGGACTCCCTCGGAGGAATTCTGTCCCCTGGTGGTCGCCGGAGATTGCTGAGGCTATTCGCGACCGTAGGCGGGCTCTCCAGCGTCATAAGCGGCACCCGTCTCTGGAGACCCTCATCGCCTTTAAGAAGCTCCGTGCCTTGGCCCGTCGTCTTATTGCACGGCGTAAGCAGGAATGCTGGGAGAGGTACATTTCATCCTTGGGCTCCCGTGTCTCCCCGTCACTCGTGTGGTCCCGCATCCGGCGGATTTATGGATACCAGGCCCCTACGGGTGTCCCTGGAATCTCCCTGGACGGCGCTGTCTGCACGGACGCTGCCACCATTGCTGACCACCTTGCCACGCACTTTGCTAAGAGCTCTGCGACTGCAACTTACCCTCCTGCCTTTCGCTCTCTAAAGGAGCGCGCCGAGCGTACGCCGTTATCGTTCCACACACGTCGTTCTGAAAAATACAATGCTCCTTTCAGCGAGAGGGAATTCCTCGCTGCCCTCGCCGATTGCCCTGATACAGCGCCAGGACCGGACTGCATCCACGCGCAGATGCTGAAGCATCTCTCCAGGGACTGCCAGAGACACATCCTCACCATCTTTAACCGCATTTGGAGCGAGGGCGTGTTCCCGTCGCAATGGCGAGAGGGTGTTATCGTTCCCATCTTGAAGCCCGGTGCGGACCCTCTGGCGGTGGACGCCTATCGTCCCATTACACTAACCAACGTTTTGTGCAAATTGCTCGAACGTATGGTGGGGCGGCGTTTGTGTTGGGTCCTTGAGTCGCGCGGTCTCCTCGCTCCATCCCATGGTGGCTTCCGTCAGGGCTGGTCTGCTGCGGAGAGTTTGGTGCGGCTGGAATCTGCTATCCGTACGGCCTTTTCCCGCCGTCAGCATCTCTTTGCTGTATTTTTGATCTGCGGAAGGCATATGACACAACATGGAGGCATCACATCCTTGCTACGTTGCGCGAGTGGGGTCTTCGTGGTCAGCTCCCAGCTTTTCTTCAAAACTTTTTATTGCGCCACTCTTTCCGGGTGCAAGTCGGTGCCGCCTCTAGTTCATCTTATATACAGGAAAATGGGGTCCCGCAGGGCTCGGTGTTGAGCGTTTCCTTATTTCTAGTGGCCATTAATGGTCTGGCTGCAGCCGTGGGGTCGTCGGTGTCTCCTTCTTTGTATGCTGACGACTTCTGCATCTCATTTAGCTCAACGACTACGGGAGTCGCCGAACGCAGGCTGCAAGCAGCCGTTCGCAAGGCGGTATCATGGGCTCTGACTCATGGATTTCAGTTCTCTGCGGCCAAGACTCGAGTTATGCACTTCTGCAGGCGTCAGACGGTCCACCCTCATCCGGAACTTTACCTCGACGGTCACCTACTTGAAGTGGTGGACACTAGCCGATTCTTAGGACTCGTCTTTGATGCCCGGCTCATGTGGGTTCCTCATATTACTCAGCTGAAGCAAAAGTGCTGGTAGCACCTCAACGCCCTCCGCTGCCTGAGCCATGCATCTTGGGGTGCAGATCGCAGCACGCTGTTGCGATTGTACAGAGCCCTTGTGCAGTCCAGGCTTGATTATGGGAGCCTGGCCTATGGGTCTGCATCGCCCTCAGTGTTGACGTTGTTGGACCCCATACACCACTGTGGGGTTCGGCTTGCAACTGGCGCTTTCCGTACGAGCCCCGTGGATAGTCTGCTGGTGGAGGCTGGGGTTCCCCTGCTGCGGATTAGCCGCCACCGACTGCTCGCCGACTATGCTGTCCACGTGCATTGCTCACCGGGCCATCCCAATCATCGCCTGCTTTTCCCTGCCAGGGTTCTCCCTCTGCCCGACCGGCGACCTAGGTCTGGGCTTTCCATTGCTGTCCGTGTCCAGTCCCTGCTGTCTGAACTGGGGTCGTTCCCTCTTCTGCCGCCCTTCCGGGCCTGTGCACCCACGCCTCCCTGGTGTATGACCCGTCCGTCCGTCCGCCTGGACTTGGCACGGGAACCCAAGGACTCGGTTCCGCATGTGGCCCTCCGTCACCGTTTTCTTGCGCTCGTCGCCTCATTTTCAGGCTGTGAGCCTGTCTACAGTGATGGTTCCCTGGTGGATGGTCGTCCTGCCTACGCTTTTGCTCACGCTGCCCATGTTGAACAGCGCTCCTTGCCGGCTGGCTGCAGTATTTTTACTGCAGAGCTGGTGGCCATATTGCGCGCTCTTGAGCATATGCGTTCCTGCTCAGGTACGTCCATCGTCATCTGCAGTGACTCCCTGAGCAGCCTCCACGGTATCGACCGCTGCTATACCTCTTCTCCTCTGGTATCCTTTATTCAGGAGTCTGGTTTTGCCATTACCCGCTCTGGTCGTTCGGTGGTCTTTGTTTGGACGCCAGGTCACGTTGGCATCCCGGGGAATGAACGTGTCGACAGGTTGGCCAAAGGGGCGGTCGACACCCCCACTTTGGCGATCGGCCTCCCGGCTCGTGATTTGCAGCTGGCGTTGCGCCGTAAGGTGCTTCAGGTGTGGCGTGACGAGTGGCGTAGCCTGACTTCTCCGAATAAACTGCGGGCTGTTAAGGAGACGACCGATGTGTGGCAGTCCTCCCTGCGGGCTTCTCGCAGGGACTCTGTCATCCTGTGTTGGCTCCGCATCGGCCATACCTACCTGACGCACGGACATCTTTTGCGTCAGGAGTTTCCCCCCGTGTCAGTGTGGGTCCCGGTTGACGGTCGCCCATATTTTGTTGGAGTGTCCCCGCCTGCGCACCCTCCGGCAGACTTTTAATCTCCCGGGCACGTTGCCTTTGGTTTTATGCGACGATGCCTCCATGGCTGACGAAGTTTTAAATTTTATCCGTGGTAGTCCTTTTTATGGTTCCATTTAGGGGGGACCTGTCCCTTTCCCTTTCTGTGTATCTTGTCCTCGAGTGTCCCATTGGTCGCATATTTTAATGTGTGTATTCGGGTGGTTGACTCTTTCCCAATTTTTGTTCCCATGGTCAGTCCACCAGTCTCTGACCCTCTTATTTTCTTCCGTTTCTTTCTGTCCAGTGTTCGTCTGTACTCTTCTTGTCTCTAGTGTTCGCTGCCACATTGGTGTTCTTTCAGTGACTGGGGGGAGGGGCGTCTCCTCCCCCCTTGGGGTTTTACCTGTTCCGTAAATTTTGTTTCGCCGGTTTTTTTGGAATGGGGGACTGATGACCTTAGCTGTTCAGTCCCCCTTAAACATCTCAACAACAACAACAATCTCAGATAAGTGTGTCCAACTAATCCCTTTTGTATGACGATTTCTATCCAACACCTCCTCCCTCCTACCTCTGTCACCTCCTCTGCACACTCTCTGCCCACCTGATATCTATCTGTCTCTCTACTTCTCCTTGATCTGCTCCATGTCTCTGTTTGGTCCTCTACCCCTCTGAATGTCGAACACTTCTTTCCACAACTGTATCCATCACCTCCTGCCCCTTTGTCTAACTCAGCCTCCTTCTACTTGTCATTCTGTGTGACAGTTTCTTCCTCGCAAGTTTTTCAGATCACCACAGTATTTTACCTCTCTCTTTGTCCCTCATCTCCTCGCACCTCACCTGTCTATCTCTTCATAGCCGCTCGCAACTTGCTGCCCAAATGACAGGGGATGAAAAACACATGTTGCCCTACTGGAACATACACATCCAACACAAACCAGTACATGCATATCTCACCTCCATGCCTCCCTCTGTGTCCACCTGTCCCCACCCTCTGTCAGTCTACCCATGACATCCTATCTGTGTATGTCTTACTAAAGTGTCTCTATCTGTCTCCTTCTCTCTGTCACCCTATCCATCTCAATCTTCCCCTTCTTGTCCCTCCTCCCTTTAACCATGTCTCTGTGCAACCCCTCCTGCCACGCTCCCATCCTTTTCAGCCCCATTTCTCTGTCCATCCTTTCCTGTGACATTCTCTCACTATCCACCCCACTACCTACTCACTCTGTCCATTATCTCCTGTATCTGACTCATCCATACCTCAGCTGTGTCCATCTCCATGGGACAACCCCGTAGAACAGGTTAATAAATCCGTTTGATAATATTCCAATAATAATCCTGACAAGCATAGAAGCCTAAGGGTCAGAGGCTTGAAACCTGTTCTTGCCCCTGACTTGCACCCATCATGTTGGCTGCCGTGAAAAGTGTGTTGATAAGCAGGCTGACACTACACCAACACACTGTCTACCATGTATGGTAGCCTGCACATCAAGAGCTTTAAAAACTGTTTTTGCCCATTTCTCCTATGGGAGCCAGGGTGTTCTAAGCCCCATAGTTCTGATGTTTGTGAAATGTGCAGGTTGTCTGCCATGGTTGACTTAATTCAGGAATTTAATATGAGAGTCTGGACACATAACCAAGTGCTGCTTCATATATGTTACTGATGGCTTCACTAGCATATGTGCTCAACACATATATTGATCATGTCCTTTCTTCCCCTCCAATGTGTGCATTTCATCTGCCACCAGTTTCTATGTCCACTTCATCCTCCTTCTGGATCTCTCAGTTTGCCCATTTCTTACTCCCCATTGCTCTCTATCCATCTCCTACTGTCCTCTCTCTCTCTCTCTCTCTCTCTGACCATCTTCTGCAGTCCCCTATATCTATGTCCATCTCATTGCCCCCCCCCCCCACTCCCTAACCATCTCCTTTATCCATATTTTCCTGAACCCATCTTCCTACCAATCACTTCCTGTCACTTCTCTTTGTCCTGCCCTCCTTTCCCCATTTCCATGTACTCCCGCCCCCTCTCTCTTGATCTCCACGCTTCCACTACTCTGTATAGAAGCCTGATGCCCCCTGTCAATCCTTTCCTCTATCAACTAAGTGTTCCTCATCAATGCCTATCCATAGATGTAGCCCTTACAAAACAGGCTGATGTAGGCTGATGCTTCTCCCATAAGGCAAGCATATTGCTCCCACAGCACAAAGCAGGTAAATAAGGAAGACCTATACTTATCCCGTGCAACATGCTACTTGAGTATGGCAGCCTATATTGGCGGGGCTGAAAAAACATGTTCTTGAAATATTTATCAAACTTTAAACGTGTTTTCTTCAAAACCATTTTTCTCGGCGTGGTTGTCGCCCACGCTACAATTTTCATCCGATTTTATTGATTTTTGTCCTCCCTTGAAGCAAATTGAATTCTCTTCAGTTCATGGTAGCCAATTTTTTATGTTATTTTAGCCCGTCGTCCTGTCTTTCCCCCTTACGCAAAGCAAAGAATCGTTGGTAACCAAAGTATGTAAAGTGTATTCGTGCTATCTCTCACGCTCCATAGCCGCGCGAATGCCACGCAGGTCAGCCAGTGCTCTAGTAGTATATAATGCAGCGTGTGTGTGTGTGTGTGTGTGTGTGTGTGTGTGTGTGTGTGTGTGTGTGTGTGTGTGTGTGTGTGTGTGTGTGTGTGTTCAAATTTACCACCGACTGTCGTCATTCTTTTTTTTACGTTTTCTCACAAGTTTTTAAATTTTGCAGGTTCATCAGTTGTTGACATCACTGAAACATGAGTGAGATTTGTGAGCTCAGAAGTGATCCAAAACGGGATATGGGTTGACGATGTTATCAAACGGTCAATCAAATCATCTAAGGGTCTATGACATAATTCACATAACATCAATAATGTAGGCAAATTGTGAAACAACTAGTACAGCTACATTACACCTGATCGTACATCAACAAGATCACACTAATCAGTCAATAACTACACTTCGTCAGAGAACAATAAGAATATGAACCTACTATTAGAAAGAAGATATTTCAAGTTTCTACAACGAACGGAAAGTCGGAGGACAGTGCGTGATCCCTTCGCCGAGCATTTGCAGCTAGAGGCGAGACACTGGGCACGTCGCAGGAGTCACGTAATCTCAGGGTCATCGGTACTAATGAAAATGTGACAGAACACAGTTTTCTACTTCAAAACGTAATAAATAACGTTGATATGCGTACCGCACGTGTGCTTAGTCTGCTGCTGCGGAAACAGAATGTCAAAAATGAGTTTGTGATACTACAGGCTGAACAGAATAGAAAAGGTTTATATTAACATTTAAAAATCGCGGAAGCGCCAATATTTTGTTTTTAACGCCTTTCGGTAAGACGAGGACCACATGGTGGAAATTAATGAGGGAATTTTGCTTTGGTCATCTAATCACGCTAAAGTGTATTAATACGAGAATAAATTGCATAAATCTTTCCAAGTCTTCGATTTTTTTATTGGCCATTTATTAATTCGTCATATGTTTGCCATGGCAATCTCATTTCGGCATTTTTGCCATTCTCAAATTATCCTACAATTTGGTAAAATGTTTCCTAAAACTGTACGATAGAAGTATATTGCTTACGTTTACAGTATAATATAGAATTATATAGCTTTTGCCTGCGTTAGTAGTTACTTATTTTACGCCTCGGATGTTATGATGCATCTAACATGCTGACTGTTGTTACCTGTCCCTGTGGTCGCTTATCAATAGTTTTATTATAATGAGTAATAATAGATAAGTAAGCTGGTAATTTATAAAGGTCTGTGAATACATTTCTATGGAGACGCATGTGTATGCTGTGACAGTATGTAGTTACATAATTAATATTTCTGTATTATATTGCTGTATGTTGAATCTGAAAGCACACATTCCATTTTCTAATAATGTTTAAGCAATGCCTCGTTTCATCACAGTCGTACAGAAATAGAGCTTTTTGGGGATGTTCTGGCTGCCACAGTACTGGATGTGAGATACATTATATGATCAAAAGACTCCACCGATAATATACGTTTTTCATATAGTCAATTAATAAATCACAATCAGATACAGGCTCACTAAAACCCTCGCTAGTTCCACGTCTAAAGACACGACGTCTCTCTGTTTGTTGTACAACTTTTAAATCATGGTTTCGTTGTGAGTTTTAAAAAGTCTCGAAATCTACAAGAGAATCATGACTGTCTCTGCAGCTCTTAATGCCGCCTGACGTTCTGCATCCAAGCTCTGGCAGAGTTGAGATTGCTCTGAGCTTGGTTGGATGGTAGTAACTTCGCAGCTCGAGCTCTTATACATTTATGCGCTAAGTCAGACTTATCTTCGCGATTCTTATCATGTGTCAAATGCGGTTCTCAGGTTTATCTTCGGGTTTCATTGTTATATCTCGATAACAACTCTAGGGCTATACCAGGTGGTTCTGCAACTCAATATCCTAAAGCAATCGCACAATAACATTGAATTTGAAAAATTTCATTGACTTTCTTCTTATTTTGTACGTCTCAGTTGAATGAATGTAAAATGTTTGCTTCAGCGGCTACCGATTTGAGTTTCATACGACCACCCCCAAACCGCAGAACTCAAAAATACAAAGTATATGTCGTAAAGCAATGTTTCCATACAGTGTGCATGTCCTTGTTACATGTCTACAGATATACCTCGTTATTAAACATAACTAGTCAAACAATATCTTGCCAAGAGTCAGGAACACCTTCTGTACAGAAGCCAAACTGTGAATAACAAGTACTCCCATTCATAAGTTAGCCTACGTGTGTACTGTTGCACGTGAATTACACAACCAGACTGACAAATATTACAGTCATTAGTCAACAGTCCACCTTGGAAGGTGGATACACACGCGTACATGCTTGTGCATACGATTGCCTATTAGTTCCTATAGTACTCCTGCACTCACTGTCATTTATTGATAACTTTTTCTAAAAAGTAGAAAACTATCAAATTTACACTACAGTAAATATTAACAATTTTATTTTACAAAATAACGTAGCATTGAAACAAAACATATAAACGCAGGAGGTGACGACATAGTGCGGCCTCCTGTATATAAACTTGTATTTTTATTTCGCGGTACAGTACCAAAGTTACAACATTCCATACATAGATTCAATGCTTAAATCTAAAACATGCTTTTTTGTCTGTTATCAGCATACTGTATAAAGGATTAAAATAAGATCAAAGACAGTAAACAATCATCTCCAATTATATAATTTGTGTTATATTTGGTACCAAATCCAGAGGGACGCAATAAATAAACAGTACCTACACCACACTAAGCATCGTCCGACACAGCCATCAACCATGGTACGATGGCCGCATTCAAAGACCTTATCTGTACATTGATCATAATGCGTAAAAATCGTAGCTAAAAGTATTATGAAATACCAGCAATATTAAATAGGGGTACATTACAAATGAGCCTGTTACGAATAATACTCACCGTCATGACACATGCAGGTAACTTTGATATACACATTAGAATAAATGTATCAAGAAATTACACATGGACGCAACCTGTGTGCACTAGCAATATAGCAACGTATCCCTTTCACTCTGATAGGAATAACCATAAGTACCATTGACATATAGATCATGGCACATTTTTGTGATTGTAAACTTCGATTTGTGTTGGTATGGAGTTTTCGCCCAGTGCGTGCACGTCACTGTGGATATGGATTACAGCAACTTTGAGTAGTACATAGATAATTCGTATTTTGTAAGTGTTACGTTTATCTGTTTTTTATAAATGGAAAACCAACAGGTAACGGTACGTGTATGCACCTACTAATGTGTCTTGCTGACTACTGAAAGTAATCTTTGTCAGTTTGGTAGTGTTATTGCTGTGCAACAGCAGACACATATGCGGACATGAATAGAGTACTTGTTGAACACAGTATGACTTTCTGTAGAAAAGGTATTCATGCCCTTGGCACAATATTGTATGACAAGTTACGTTTAATAAGAAGTCATGTCTACAAGAATACAGGTACCTGTAACATGGACATGCATACTGTACGAAAACTTTGTTGTACGACTTGTACTTCATAATTTTTCGGTGTGTGGTTTGAGAATGGGCGTGTCAACTGGAAACCGGTAGCCACTCCAGCAAAAATTGTAAATTTATGCTACTGACAAGAACAAAAACTATTAAACACAACATCTGCAACTTACCATCCCGAGGCAGCATGCCTCCAACAAGCAAACATTGTATTTGCATTGACGCAGAATAATCTATAAATTATAGACTCTAAGGGGGGCCGACTATCGCGCCAGCGTCATCTGCATCGCACTCGTGTATATCGTATTGAAAAACGCTAATAATACTCAAAAATATATTACACATTCCTAAATTAGCTTATGAGCTTCCTCAAGAAGATATCTCAGTACTAAATTTTATCAGAATCGGTTCAGTGGTACAGTCGTGAAAACTTAACACACAGATTTACCTTCACATTTATGACATTAGTATGCAAGCGTGGACTGGAATGGATTAAACACTGTGAGTAATCTATAACACTTGCATTGTAGTTAACCGCTCAAAACTTAATCCAATGTGCGTATATGGCCTTAGTGGCTGAGAGACCCCGGTCGGGATGATCAAAGCTTGATGCAAGTCTTTGTATTTGAATACACGTCGGTGACTTGCCCGTCGATGATGATAAAATGGTGATGAAAACGGACGCATCAAGTCGCGAGAGGAAAGAATCCATCCGGCCGGCAATCGAACCGGGGGCCCCCACGATGGAGAGCCAGTAATAGTAACCGCGTGACCACGTGCTGTACACACAAATCGCGACACGGCTCAGCAGTTACAGCAGACCCGTGACGCACAGAGGCTTAACTGCGACGGGTATTTAGCTGATATTAGCGTAGAAGTGTGGATTAAACATGCACAGGATTGCATAAGCATTGTATTTATTATGTTGAATCGTATCATGTAGAACTTATCAAATTATAAAAGCGTTTCACAAATATGGTAAAGTTCAAAAGTACAACAGTAAATAGCTTTTTCGAAGAGTAATTATTGTTCCATTTTTCGCATCACAGTTTCAATGTCAGCGTTGAAGTTTTCTCCACACCCGATTTCATCAAAATCGGTTTACCAGTTGAGAGCGTAACAGCCAGAGTTATTTCAGTATTTATAATATTATAACTAGTACTGAGTAAACTATGGATTGTATCCTGGAGTTTTCTTTTGCTTATCTCTCATCATATTGGTAACATTAGTAATAGCATTTACATACCACTTATCTAAGTTTCATAATTTTTTCCAGTGATGCTTATACTCGTATATCTACAATTATAAACGTGACAAACAGCACTGAGAGATAATGAAAATACACGTTCCAGGATGTTGTACGCAATATACGTCACAACATCTGCGATGTAAAACAAGTAACTATTACGAGGGTCGGTCAAAAAGTAATGCCTCCCATTTTTTTTCTACTTAAAAAATTAAGTTAAGTGAAAAATTTGAATTTGGCGCCATTCCTCAAACCTTCTTCTGCAATCCACTGCAGTAGTAACTTTCTGTGTCAACTGGTGGCAGCACAGCAGAAGTTTGTAAGATGGCCGACATCGATGTTCGTTTGAGACAGCGTTGTGTGATTGAATTCTTGAATGCAGAAGGTGAAACGCCCATACGCATTCATGAAAGACTGAAGAAGGTGTATGGTGTTGTGACAGTGGATGTCAGCACTGTTAGACGATGGGTTCGTCGTTGTAAGGAAGCTGAAGGGCAAACACCGTTGACTGACGAAAAGCGGAGCGGCAGGCCGGTGAGTGCAGTGACTCCACACAACATTCAGCAAGTTGATGACATCATTCGTGGTGACCGTCGGGTGACTGCAGATGAAGTGTGTCGCATTATTTCTCTTAGTAAAGGCAGTGTGATCACGATTATTAAACAATTGGGGTACTCAAAAGTTTGTGCACGGTGGGTTCCAAGAATGTTAACCGATCAGAATAAAGAGGCAAGGAAAACAATAGCCTCCCAACACTTGCAGCGCTTCCGTTTGGAGGGAGATGAGTTTCTGAAAAAAATTGTGACCGGGGACGAAACATGGGTGCATTTTTTTGAACCCGAATCAAAGAGGCAGTCAATGGAGTGGCGTCACACAAGCTCGCCGAGGAAGAAAAAATTCAAAACTGTGCGATCGGCAGGGAAAGTTATGGCAACAGTTTTCTGGGATACAGAGGGTGTGATTCTGGTTGATTTTTTGGAGCAGGGATGCACAATAAATTCTGTTCAATACGTCACAACCCTCAAAAAACTTAAAGCACGTCTTCAGCGAGTTCGCCCAACAAAATCAATGGCAGATGTTCTTCTTTTGCATGACAATGCAAGACCACACACCAGTCGTCATACCTCTGACGAGATTGTCAAAATTGGATGGGAAGTTTTGCCTCATCCCCCATACAGCCCTGACCTGGCACCATCAGACTTCCATCTGTTCGGGCCACTAAAAGAAGCTCATCGTGGGATTCATTTTGAAGATGAGGAGGCCGTCAAAACATCCGTGCGTCAATAGCTTAGGAAGCAGAGCTGAGATTTTTACCGTGCTGGGATACATGCCCTTATTCAAAGATGGATCAAAACTCTAGAGATGGGCGGAGATTACATTGAAAAATGACAAAATGATCCTCAATGTTGTGGTTTTCAACCTATGTAATTGCATTTAAATTTCCTGACAATTAAACGTAGAAAAAAATAGGAGGCATTACTTTTTGACTGACCCTCGTAACATATGTATTAGGCATATAATTCAATATTATACTATAGGCGTAAATTGTAAACCACTTGAAAATCGCAAAAATGGCGAAATGAGCTGGTAGTGATTGATGTATAACGAATTAATAAAGTGTCAATAAAAATGCAGCAACAGCTTTGACTTAATATGCGCTGTGGGCCCATCAGAAAAGAAATTTTACGATCAGTATCGAAAATAAATGTGAAGGTCTTATAAGCTATTTGCCATGTGATATAAATTTTTGACTTATTAATCATTACTAAAGAAACAGAGGACATGTGTTTTTACCCAGTGAAATATGTATGTAAAAACTACAGTCCCAGAAAATTATTTATCCCGACATTGGATACACTGTTTTTGTTGTTTATTGTTTCGCTACGTGGCACTGCAACAATATAATTTGTAACCAATTTTATAACGTCGTTTTTTCGGCTTTACGTACAGCGAAAGTCCATTAGAACAGTGAAAAATTTTGATTGGAAATTTGGTTACATTTCTGAATGTGTTACTTCGGTAAAGGGATTACGTTTCAAAGTAATTCTACCCGGATAAGCCGCATAATGCTATTAAAACGTCCAGCAGTTACGTATTGTGTTGCTGCAAAATGGCAGCCCAGCACTTGGTTACGAATCAGGACTGACGGAAATCAAATTAACACATACGCAATTCTCTCTGAGTAACTGAGAATAGGCTGTTCACAGTTAATAGTATTTCAGCGACGTGCGCTACACAAGAGGGCAGGAACAGAGTTACAATTAGTACGTATTCACTAGTGGCAAGCCGTACATTGCAGGCCTCATTTAGAACTTTCATATTTGGCCCGGATGCAGCGCTTTCCAGCGACCTTGCAAGTTTGGATTACCTGCTATTGAATTCTGTGCTGTACATGTGCGGAGATGTGCGAACCGCCAGTCCAGCAAGCGAACACGATCTTCGCTAGACACAGCAGTCGGAGCACTGACAACGCGAACCGTCAGCTCGTCTGCTTGAAATAAATCTAACAAGAGCGTAACAAAAGGGCCTAATCGAAGTATGTGGTGGTAGAAATGATACCTTTGACAGTACAGACAATTTATTTGACCTTATAATAGTTCAGCAGTGTAGTTAATTCGTGGTATGGCATGGTATTTTAGTCCTTTCAGAGATAAAACTGTTCCTGCAATATTATGACACAGGTGTACAGCAATATTAAGACCCCTGGCAGTCGATTTAAATGACATATCTTTTAGCATTATGTAGATGAATCTTTAACAAATGTTAGTTCAACTTATTTCCAGATCATGCAGATGTTTAACAAAGTCAGGCAGGGGTTACATGGTGACAGCCTAGAAATACAGAAATTCGGATATAGGCCTAAAAACAGCAAGCAGCCACTAGCTTTCTGACTTATTCACCATGACATTTTATCGTTTTTTACCAGTATTAGCTCCAAGCTGTTGCACTGCATTACCAGTAAATCGTCTGTTGAATAGTTTGAACGTCATTTTCTCCTAAGGTAGAAAAATATGACAAATTTTCAAAAAGGAAACGTACTTTAGAGTAAGTTCAAGATTAAATTATATGATAATCGTGTGAGACATGATACCTACTAACAAAATAGCTTTATAAAGGATGAACTGGTAGCGAGTGAATTGTTAGCTTCTGTTGATAAGTACGTCCGAGAACTGATGTCTCACACTTTAAATGTAATAGATATTGAATGATTATTACGAAATGATAAGTTTATTAATTAAAGGCATGCTGAGCAAACTAAAAAAAAGTTAAAATAACGTGAGCGACAGGTACCTGTAAGAAGGAGAAAGAGATTTTTTTTCGAATAAAAGGCAAGGAATAGAGCTTCTGAAACATTCAGACAATTTCTATCACTATTCTAACTACTGACGAAAACAGTGCAGTAAGATTGGAAGAAACAAAAGACAATAGTCTAAAGGATTAGTTTTTATCATTTGTCATGATCAAATTTGCGTCCTTACTTCAAAACGATGAAAAAATGGTACAAATGCCTCTAAGCACTATGGGACTTAACATCTGAGGTCATCAGTCCCCAATACTTAGAACTACTTAAACTTAAATAACCTAAGGACATCACACACATCCATGCCCGAGGTAGGAAATGAACCTGCGACCGTAGCAGCAGCGCGGTTCCGGACTAAAGGGCCTAGAACCGCTCGGTCACAGCGGCCGGCTTATAACAATGAAGTGTCCCTTGATTTCCTAATCTTGTAGTAGGGATGGTACGTTTATCACTAAAGCAATACTGGTTTTTAAGAGGACAGTAAGTAGGATATTTAATTGACTGCTAATATTTTGGTGGTAACAGTCGTTGTACAATTATTGCTCGTAATGTAGGCTGTACATAGAATTCCGACATTTTGCGCAACGTCGCGGTGGTGATAAGAAGAGATGGGGACTCCTGTTGGCATCACAGAATGTGGACGGTTTAATGATGGCAGTTGTGCCCAACCTTCGTGGTCTCCGTCAGGCTATTCTTCAGTGAGGCGGCACAAGAGAGCGTGATGTCCTCGCCGTCCTGGACTGCCTTTACACAGAGTGTGTTGTACCGTCACCCTGGCCAGTCAATTCTCCAGGCCACTCACACACTCTGGAAACATCTGGTCGTCGGCTGACAGAGTGGCAGCACCGCTCACCAAGCCGCCACGGCTGACGGAGTTGAAACTAGATGGAAAGGCGTCTGTCATACAAGTTCAACTGGAATCGATGCTCTTACGGACTGGCACAGTTGTTGCCGTATTTTACTACACATGCTAAATGAGTAAAACTTAGATGTTTTCCATCCTTGCAAGTGTTGCAACTTATTGCCTAGCTATATATATGAGACACCAAGCACTGAGTTTCCGGCACTTAATTTCCAAATGTGTACTAGACTCTGTTCGTATCGTCCTAATTTAAACACATACAGTGCATAAACAAATGAGTAGGATTCCAGAATGATATTTCCACTCTGCAGAGGAGTGTGCGCTGATATGAAACTTACTGGCAGATTAAAACTGTGTGCAGGACCAAGACTCTAACTCGGGACCTTTGCCTTTCGCGAGCAAGTGCCCTACCAACTGAGCTACCCGAGCACGACTCACGTCCCGTCCTGACAGCTTTACTTCTACCAATACCTCGTCTCCTACCTTCCAAACTTTACAGAAGCTCTACTGATAACCTTGCAGAAATAGCACTCGTGAAAGAAAGGATATGGCGGAGACATGGCTTACCCACAGTCTGGGGGATGTTTCCATAATGAAATTTTCACTCTGCGGTGGAGTGTGCGCTGATGGAAGGTAGGAGACGAGGTACTGGCAGAAGTAAATCTGTGAGGACGGGGCATGAGTGGTGCTTGGGTAGCTCAGTTGGTATAGCACTTCCTCGCGAAAGGCAAAGGTCCCGAGTTCGAGTCTTGGTCCGGCACACAGTTTTAATGTGCTAGGAAGTTTCAAATGAGTAGGATTATTTAATTTGTGGTTTAGGGATAGCGTGTTCGACTAATAATCAAAAGGTACAGAGTCCTTGTTTCGAACATCGTCACTGCTCAAATTACGAATTAAAATTATCAACAATGGTGGCCGGAATAAGAAATTTCTCCGGTCTTCCAACAGCCTTGTCAAAGAGGGCTGAGCAGACGACGGAAGTTCGGGCACTCTCTTGTACTCGTGGTGGAAAACTGCCCCTATGAATCAGCAATGCTCAGCAACATGAGGATGCAGAAAGCAATGGAAACCACTGCATTAAAGACACATATCGTGTATCCACAGGACATGTGGCCCGTCATTGAAAACAATGTTATGATGATGTCTCCGTTTGCAAAAGGTTCCGGAGTAGTCCCCTATTCGGATCACTGAGAGCAGACTGACAAGGGGGAACTGAGCATGAGGTAAAGATTGAATAACCAGTGTAAGGATAACGTTCTACGAACCGTGACATGGAATGTTAGAAATTTGAACGTTGTAGGGAAGCTAGAAAATCTGAAGAAAGAAATCCGAAGACTCAATACAGATATTGTGTGGGTCAGTGAAGTGAAACGGAAGAAAGACAAGGATCTCTGATCTGACCAGCGTAACGTAATATCAACGGCAGCAGAAAATGGTATAACGGGAGTAGGATACGTTATGAATTTGAAGTTATGGTAGAGAATGAGTTACTTTGTTCATAATCAACACCAAACCAACAGCAGGAACGATACTTCAGGTGTTCATGTCGATGTCGCAAGCAGAAGATGAAGAGCTGGAAAAAGTGTATGATGTTGAACGGGCAGGTCAGTACGGAAAGGGCGATAAACATCTGATTGTCATGAGTGACTGGAGTGAGGTCGCCAGGGAAGGAGTAGAAGAATGGTTTAGGGAGAGTATGGGCTTGGTAGTAGGAATGGGAGGGGAAAAAGACTAAATGAGTTCTGCAACAACTTTCAACTGGTAATAAGGAATACTCTGTTCAAGAATCTCACGAAGGGGAAATATTCTTGGAGATATATCATGATCAGAAAGAGATTCTGAAATCTGACATTGGACTGTAAGGCATAGCAGAGACTCAGGCCATAATTTAGCAGTGATGAAAAGTAGGCTAAAGTTTAAGACACTAAGTAATTTACATGGAAAAATCAGTGTGCAAAGAGCTGGGATGCAGAAGTAATAAGGAATGAAGAGTTAAGCTTGAAGTGCTCTGAGGCTACAGATACAGCGATAATGAGTATCTCAGTAGGCAGTGTAGTTGAAGAGGAAAGGACATCTCTAAGATGGTAGCCACAGAAGCTGGAAACAAAAACATGCGTAGAAGAAAAGTATCTGTGAAAAAACTATGGGTAACACAAGAAATACCTGACTAGATATACGAAAAGGGAAATTCAGGAGGTGGGGTGTGAGAAAAACAGGAAGCGCAGGGGAGCTAAGGCGAAATGGCTACATAAAAAAAGTGAATCAATCGAAAAAAAATGATTGTCGGAAGTACTGACTCGAGTACAGAAAAAGCAAAACAACCGTTGGCGAAATTGAAAGCAAGGGTGGTAACATAAATATTGCAAGGGGGATTATGTTGTTAAATGCAGAGGAGTGAGTGGATAGACATCACTCACACAATTCCGACAACGGCGAGAATTGTCACAGAGCCAGTTTAACAGCTCATGATCTAAGCTTCCGACAAGAAGAATGGAAAAGAAAATTAAGGATCTGTTACATAACAATCAGTTTGGCTTTAGGGAAGGTAAACGCGACATAGAAGCGCCTCTGACGCTGGGGTTAAGAACTAAAGCAAGCTGGAAGAAAAATCAAGATATGTTTGTAGGATTTTTCGACATAGAAACAGTGTTCAACGATGAAAAATAGTGCAAGATGTTCAAAATTCTGAGAAAAAATGTGGGTAAGCTATACAGAAAGACGGTTTAAGATACAAAGTGTACCTGGACTAAGAGGGAACAATAAGAGTGGACGACAAACAGAACGAAGTGCTCGGATTAATATGAGTGTAAGATAGGGATGTGGTGTCACCGCCATACACCACACATGCTAGGTGGTAGCCTTTAAATCGGCCGCGGTTCGGTAGTATACGTCGGACCCGCTTGTCGCCACTATCAGTGATTGCAGACCGAGCGCCGCCATACGGCAGGTCTGAATAGACTTCCTAGCACTCACCCAGTTGTACAGCCGACTTTGCTAGCGATGGTTCACTGACTTCTACGCTCTCATTTGCCAAGACGATAGTTAGCATAGCCTTCAGCTACGTTATTTGCTACGACCTAGAAAGGCGCCAGAATCCGTAGTATTGATATTGTGAATCATGTACCATAAAGAGCGACGTTCTCCATTAATGGATTAAAGTTAAGTATTCCACCAGCTACGTCCGTTTTTCTCAATTCTAATTCCCTTGTCATGTTCCAGACCTCACGCCAGCCTGCGTGAGCTGAGACGCGTGCATTTCGGCCTCCTTTAGAAAAAAACGGTTGGCTCTCCTGCCAACCACAACATTGGCGACGAGAGTAAAAGTGTTCTTAGTGATACTGCCCTGATTTACTTGTGTAATGGCTTCGCCACAGTCTCCAGATATACTGTCCGAATTTTATCGCTAACAGAATCAGCAGACGCAGGCCTTACTGGATGCCCTTGGACAGCTCGTCCAGGGTCAACGTACAATGCAAAACGATGCGGCAGCAGCCGCTTCACCCCCCCCCCCCCCCCCCCCCCCACTTTTCGACCTTTTGATGCTGCACTGGAAAGCTGGACGGAGAGGTCCAGCCAATTTGGATTCCATCTCGCCGCCTACAGAATTCAAGGTAACGAGCGGCTGCCATTTCTGTTGTCTTCCGTCGGCGTGAATACGTACCGTGTGATAGTCAAATTATTTCCCGGACGCGACGTAGCAACCCTGTCCTACGAAGAAATTTTGTCTGCCTTAGATGCATATTTCAAAGAATCAGTCAATGTAGTTGCCAAACGGTATACCTTCTTTCGTACAAAACGTAAGGCAGGTCAGACTAATCGGGAGTGGGTTGCAACCTTGCAAGGCCTTACTAGGGATTGTGCTTTTGAGTGTCAATGTGGACTCCCTTATTAAGATACTATGGTACGTGATGC
Source organism: Schistocerca gregaria (assembly GCF_023897955.1). Classification (NCBI taxonomy): domain Eukaryota; kingdom Metazoa; phylum Arthropoda; class Insecta; order Orthoptera; family Acrididae; genus Schistocerca; species Schistocerca gregaria. The sequence goes on along the minus strand of NC_064923.1, from coordinate 97,389,365 downwards.
AATTACACAGAACGTTTCTGATGTTTGTATAAGGGAACCGATTTTGAAACTTGTAAATCCCTCCCTTCAACAAGTGATGGACATATTGGATCGGCAGGACACACTTGACTTTGCTCAGGAATCATTTGAAACTTCGCCAGCAGTGTGTCAGGTTAACCAGCCCGCCGGGCGAGCTGCACCAAGCAGTAAACAGACCCCGCGCCCGGCAGCGCCGCTGCCGCCAGGCTCTCAGCCACGTGTGCCGCGCAGGCAAGCTCATGCAGTGATCAAATCATGCCCGCGATGTGCTACTAAACATTCGCGTGAGAATTTCCCGTCACGCCAAGCTACTTGCTTTTATTGTAATAAAAAAGGACATGTTCAGAGTGTTTGCCAGAAAAAGCTCAGATCGGAAGCTCAAAACCGTTCCAGGCCCTTTGCTTCGCCCCGGAATCGGAATCGAACCAAGGATACTCAGGCTCGCGACACTTCGCCCATAGAAATTCATGTAGTTCATTCCACTCCATCCAGTGCCACTCTCTCTCACAGTGACTGTCTTAGTCCCAAAAATAGTGTGCGTCGACATCGCCGGAACTCCCGTCAAGTCGCAAGTGATTATGCACCACTGTCAGTTCACGTTGCACGAGACAGTCGCTCTTGTCGTCAGCAGGACAATAAACTTTTGGTAGACTTGGACTTTAACGGCAAAGTGATACCATTCCAGATCCATATCGGAGCTGCAGTTTCACTGATCAATCAAAACACTTACAAATTTCTGGGCACATCTCCGTTGCGTGCCGCAAATGGTAAGTAGTTATTCAGGTCACGGTATCCCTGTGTTAGAACAATGCAGCCTTCTTGCAACATACAAAGGACAAACAAACATGTGTCATTTTACGTCCTTCGTTCTTCTTCTGCAGTGAACTTGTTTGGTTTCGATTTATTTCAGTTGTTTAACTTGTCTATAGTAAATCAGGTCCTATCAGTGAACCAGACTGTGCCTTCAGGCAGTGTTTTTCGTCTATGTGAAGAATTTGCAGACATTTTTGCACCCGGCCTCGGTTGCGCTAAGAACTATAAAGCACATTTGGAACTGAAAGTACACGCGCAACCGGAATTTTTCAGAGCGCGCAATGTTCCCCACGGTTTGCGTGATGAGGTCGCAAAAACATTACACGATTTGGAATCACAAGGTGTAATTAAAAATGTGCAGGCTTCTCTCTGGGCATCACCCTTAGTAATTTTACCAAAACCGTCCGGAAAATTGAGACTTTGTGTGGACTTCAAGGCAACAGTGAATCCACAACTAGTGATTGCAACTTTTCTTTTACCCCGCCCGGAAGATCGTTTTGACAAACTGTGCCCGGGTCAATATTTATCGATGTTGGACCTAGCAGATGCGTACTTGCAAATACCGGTGGACGAAGAATCCCAGCGCGTTTTGTTGGTTAACACGCATCTTGGTTTGTATCGATTCAAACGACTGCCATTCGGTTGTGCATCCGCCCCTGCATTGTTTCAGCAATACCTACAACCTGTTTGTGCGTCGGTTCCAACTGCAGCAAATTATCTGGGCGATATTGTGATCTCTGGAAAGACGGAAGAAGAACATTTGGCCAATCTCAGAACATTATTTCAGGTCTTGCGACAAAATGGTCTTCGCTTGCGGAAGACAAATGTGTGTTTTTTGCTCGGGACTTGCCATACCTGGGACATGTACTCAATGCCCAAGGCATACATCCCAGTCCCACGCACCTTCGTGGCATACAAGACTTGCCTTCGCCGCAGAATTTGAAGCAGCTACAGAGTGTGCCGGGAAAAATAAATTAGTACCGCCGCTATGTGCCGCACGCCTCTTCCATTTCAGCTCCGCTTCATCGCTTACGCCTTAAGGGTAATGCGAACGCGCCTTTCGCCAGTTGAAATCGGCGTTGGTTCCAATACTTGCCTTACTCCATTCGATCCTCAGAAGCCCCTTTTGTTGATGGTGGATGCATCGGATTTCGGGATCGGTGCTGTGCTTGCGCACAAAGATGGATCGCACTATCGCCCTACTGCTTTTGCGTACAAATTGCTCTCGTCTGCTGAAATAAATTATTCACAGATCGAGAAAGAAGCATTGGCTCTCGTCTTTGGTGTTACAAAGTTTCATGATTTCTTGTATGGTCGGCACTTTACCATAATAACAGACCACAAACCTTTGACATCGCTTTTTCATCCGACCACGCCTGTACCTCCACGTACAGCGCAGAAATTCATTCGCTGGTATATTTTCCTCTCGCAGTACCGCTACGTTATCTTGTATCGGTCTACTGCTAAACACGGAAACGCCGATCCGTTGTCCCGCTTACCTGTTGCTGAGGATAGGGCATTCGATTCCTCCGAACTTGCTTGCATGTTCATTGATGCGGAAACCGATGACGTGGTCGAATCGTTTCCGATTGATTTTCGTCGTGTAGCTACAGCCACAGCTGCCGACCCTGTCCTTGCTCCCGTTCTGCATTTTGTTGCTACGCAGCCTCGACCGCAAAAACGTTTATTTCGGTGGTAACCGCTTTCGGTCAGTATTTGGCTTTCGGCAGACCCTCATATCAAAATGACAGGTGACGGCAGTGAACGGAACGGCTGTCGTAACTCCATGAACGTCAACTGCTCGTAAAATTACACCACCCACTCCGTTCACTGTGACCGCCCACCATCATGGTGTGAGGGTCTGAGGATGGTTGACTACTGATCGAAACCGCTTACCATCAAAATAAATGTTTTTTAGGTCGAGATTGTTTGCAATATATTTATAAAGTGCTTTTAGTCAGGTCGCTGTTTCTGCACGAGAAATGTTTTCAAAAGTTAGGGTAAGAGGGGCCTGTGTTGGTGCGGGACACGCTTGGAGGTAACTGCGTAGGTGCAATATGCACCTGTGGCAAGACGGGCCTGTAGCAGGACAGGAGGCGTCGGCTTTGGTGCAGAATATAGCAGGAGTGCTCGCTTTGGTGGTGGTGTCGAGTGGTCGAACACCATTGGTGGCAGTCCACCGGTGGGAAGGTGAACGCTCACAGCCTGGGTGGCGCGTTGCCACAGCAAACTGCAGTGCCAATGGATACGACTGTGGAAGCAAAAATACTAAAAGGAGATGAGCCAAAAAAACAGTGTACAAGGGAGGCCTTTGAGAGACTAAATGCATGACAGTGCCGCGATAGTCGTTTCTACTGCAGTAGATGGACGAAAATCAGCATCATGAAGGGCATCTAATGAGTAACTGCAAAAAGCACGTAAGAAGATTCAGCAAAGGGAATAAGGAATCTGTCCCAAAGTAACGTGGCAAAAATGTACTAACGGACGGGTTACTATACTTCCATGCTTACTTGGACCATTGCTGGTAATAATCATTTAAAAGAACTTATCCATTAGGCGTCTTTGTTTCTCCTAAATTTGCATTATCTTATTGGGATGTTTCTTCGCTGCAGTTCTCCAGGGATTAGATTGCTAGCATCTTAAATGGTACGGTAGAGGGGTGAATTGATACCTCGCAATGGGGAGAGTAACAAATATCCGTTAATGTGAAATCTTACTTAAAATAGCTTATCCTTGCAGTAGTAAACATTAATGTCCCTACTAAAAGCAGTAATTGTAAATTTCCAGAACAGTTGATCATTTCACTAACTGTCCCTCACATGTACAACCCCCCCCCCCCCCCCCCCCCTCCTTCCTTGCAGGTGATATCGATGGAACATTTATTTAAACTACCGCTCATGTTGCAAACAGGATATATTGATCATCGCTAGAAATTCCTATAATGACGTAACCAGAAAACAATCCGTGCTGTCGTTCCAGTCTGTCTCTTATATGGAAGCAGACACTTACAGAAAGCGCTGCATGTACTAAACACACATCCTTCAGACCGTCTTTGCTGTGTTTCAGCCGCTCTTTCAAACACACGTGGCTGCATTCGGATTTCATTACATGCATTTATCATACGCTCCGATAACGTCTATGGATTGTCGAGGGACGGGTATACACCAACGCCGGTAAGTATCTCCGAAGCAATAAATCCAATGGGATCAGGTCCGGTGAATGGGGAGCCCAATCCTGTCAGAACTCCTCGACCAATCATTTGTCCATTAAATGTTGAGGTGAGTTACTGTCCCGCGAACCGTAGAAAATGGGTGACCCCCGTTGTGCACAAACCACAGTCGATGTCCTCCTTTCAGTGCAACTTTCCCGAATAGTACTGGTATCTGTAGCACATAAATAGGCGATCCAAAAAAACCTGTTAATGTATTTGGCAAAGTGTATGTTGCTATGAGTCTGTCACAGATAATGCTTTCCCATACAATGAAAATGAAGCGATCCTATTGCCTCACCTCTATGGCTGCTCGAGGATTTGCATCGGCCCACATGTGGGTGTTGGGGGCAAATTTCTATGGTTTTTTTTCTATTTTTTTTACCCTGCCCCATCCGTTGATCAAATGCAGGCTGTGGACTGGGGATCTTCGACGGCTCGCACCTGAACAGCATTGGTTTCCGGACGTATCATTAGAGCTACTTTTCTTCTAGACTTGACCAACGCACCCTCCTCTAGGAATTTTTGAGAGTTTATTTATTTTAAAGGAAAACATGTAATCTGTAAGTGCGCGCGTCGTGCCCGTGTATAAGGTGTTTACCGTTTCCTTGAGTAAGATAACAGTCGTGGGCTGGTCCTTGAGTTATTCTCCTCAACCAGGTGATGGGAGATTCAGGCAGAAGGCAAATTTGAAAGGTGAAACTATAAAACTTCCAGCGCCTCCTTGATAGATCAGGTCGTCACTCGCTCTCAGTTCGTGTCTATCGACGATGCCGAGCTACCACGTGAGCAGTTTTTCCACATCTGGTGAGACTGTCTCATCATAACTTTCCCTTGCCACTTACACCTTCCTTTTCACTCAGGGTAGGCCCTTGGAAGTGCGCTATGTGCTGACGAGCAGTGAAGAGCAATTTGGTATTTCTAGTTGTTCACTAAAACTTATGTGTGCTCCATTTTGTCGTTACATTTACTTTCATCGTATCTTTTGCCCGAAACAAGTGCTAACTTCAGCACAATGAAGTTTTAATTGGTCTGTTTCAGTCCCGGAATGCTATCGCCCCTGAACGCATCAACAAAATATTATTTGTTACTCTCTTATATATATGACTTTCTGTTTTGCGAAGTGCTGAAGGAAGATGATAATTTACCCTTTCAGGTCACGGTAAATAGGAAATACACTGTCATCAAAAGTAAAGGAGACAGTACTGTCCCTGTCTGCCTTTAATTTCACTCATTGTATTAAATCGAATATTACTTAAAGTTATAGGTAGGAAAACCTCTTTTCCTCAGTCTTGCTAGATGACTGACAATCAGCAATATTGCCACAACTTCATCCCCAAGAATAGTTCAGCAGGACTTCATGGTTTAATTCTACCACCATATGCAATAGATACACGTACAATTCCTCTCTCACACCAGTAGCGATTGTCCTTAGGTTACCACCTCGATGGAAAAAAAAAAACTTTACCACTACAGATTAGTTGGAGAAGAAATTGCTATAGTGAAATAAAGATAATAACAAAACATCTCTGGACTCCTCTTGCTTTATTTGCTTGGCGTTGTGCATTACATCAGTATGAATATACTGAAACGTCAAGTTGCGAGTCGACGGTTCTTAGTAGTACAGAAGCAATCGGAGGAACACGACTCATCAGTTCATCGCAACCCAGACGAGGACTGGCAAAAGACGGAACTACCTCTAAAACAAACATTAGGACAAGACTCGCATTAGTGACAGCTATATCTTTGTTGACGTGACCAGGCATCATATACAGAGAGTCTCAATAATTATTCCATAAATTTAAGCAAAACTGAAATGAATATTACAATGCGAGTCTTTCCTGCAACTATGCAAAGAAGTCCTAAAGGCTCGTGCCAGACATGAATTACTTAACGATTCCCGTTGCAAATCAATTACTGTCTCACACACACAGTAAAGGCCCCCGTAAACGACGAACCATTTTGACAAACTTAACTGTGCTTGGGAAATATTTGACGGTATACGGTGCTCTCTGACGTGTTTGTCAGGGACAGATCTTGTCTGACGTGTTTGCCAGAAATTTTGATTCTTGGAAAGTCTGACAAAATGGCGGACGCCATTTGTGATGATGTTTCGCAGCACATGTTTTGTGAAAAACTGTTGTAATGTAATATATCTCATTGTATCGTCAGTTGCCACAACCATGGAAACTGTGGTCGAGTATAAAAACAAAATAGCACTGGCAATTACCAAAAAAGTAGAGGTCTAGCATATTTTTCAGCCACATATTACGCATGAAGAGGTTATGAACAAAATCAGCACTTTACCTTTACAGTCACATACAAGCGGATGTGGAATGAAATAAAAGAAATGGAAGTTCTCCGGTTCTTACACGGAGGATGAGGGCTATATGCTCCTAGGTTGTCGTATTTTAATGAACTGGCGTTAGAGGATGAAGCAGAAGAGAATAAATTTTTACAAACTTTAAACCTCTTTTTCAGTGTGAGGGCGTAGTAATGCTAAACAGGTTATTTAACACTTCACTGTCCATCCACAGAGAGTAGATGATATCATAGGGATCTAAATGTAACATTTCCATCGACAGATTTTCGGTTGTATATGTCTCTCTCGTTTTAAACCATTCCCTGGACCAGCCTCTTGACTTCTTCTTAATTAAACACAGGGCCAGAGTCAGTGTTGTTCATTTTGTGGACTTGAGTCGGAAGAGTGGTTTTAGGCAGCTCTCCAAGCTATTAAAAATGCTTCATCTGCATTTATAGCCATTTCCTCTAGTGCCAAAATAGAGCACACACGAACAAACCTCTGCTTCCAAAGTAAGGTTAAATTGACAAGCTTTCTTTGTACATGCATGGGCTTGTTTGACACATCCTTGGCTAGATACGAGCGAACTTCTCAGACAACTTCGCTCCTTTAGGAAGGCCTTAAAAAGTGTTAAAAAATTTCCATTTGAAGAAAGTGGATGTAATCATCGGGTTCTGAAGGCAATATTTTTTCTAAAAGATATTCATGCGCAAATCTCTCATTTTAACCCAATCCATGGACAACAGTTGTTTTATCCGTCTTCTTCTTTAAACACAGTACCAAAGTCAATCCCAGGAATGGTTTGTCTGCACTTGTGATCGTTCACACTACTGCCAAAATACTTACGAAGACGAACAGCGTCAGCGACTGCTTCAAAGTGAGGTTAAAATGACAAACGTTTCTTAAACGTGTACAGGCTTGTTTGGCATATACGTGGTTAGGAAGAGCAATTTTATCAAGCCCGTTTGATCGTTTACTGGGGCCTCAACATCTATCACTGGACTAATCCTCTCCCACAACTACCATCATCCACTCAGTTCTTCAACCGTCCGTCACTGAACTCTCTCTCGCTGCCACTGATAGTGGAATGGTTATTGTTCCAGTGGCGGGGCCAGAGGAAGGCGGTTCTTTCTTCACAGATTCCAAGCCACGAGACAGACAGTTTCCGCTTCCCTCCCTGCTGGCCGTCGGGTCTAATTTCGCCTGCGGTGCCCAGCCCTGGCGGCGCAAACACTTGCCGAGAAGCAGGTGGTCCTGTTTACAGCCCCCGTAAATAGAGGAACCGGCGGCCGCTGCCCCACTTGCCGCTACTCGTCGCCCCTTTCCGCTCGACGCTTTTACGCGCTGTGTCACCGTCGTAAAAAACATCATACGGCGGTGTCGCCAGGGCTTTCTCTAAGCTCGGTGTACCGCGAAACGGCCGCGTTAACAGCCGAGCATCAACCTCCCCCCCCCCCCCCCCCCCCGCCACCACAAACCCCAATCCCTTTCACAATGGGTCACAAGGCCTCCCTGCTGTGGGGTTTACTGTCTCTCTGGCTCGTTTACTACCCCTTCATAAGGAACCTGTCTCCCCCTCATTATACGCTGGGAGGGCAAGCCTACTGCCTTCAATGGTCGTTTCTTTCCATACTTTACTGACGGTGCACTCATCATGTAAATACCTCGCACTGCGTCACTGCTGACGATTGCAACATAAATACTACTTAAAAATTCCCCTTCATTTATTGATATCGCAGCTACATCCATGCTCTACAAATTATTGAAAGTTCCATTGTACAGAATACTGCGGCTTCTTCCTGTACCATTCACGCATGAACAGCGGTAAGAATAACACCTTTACACTAGCATGATGCCTGGGGTCTTTTTTGGACCACAAGGCTAGTTTAACTAGAGATAAAACACATGTAATGTGGGTGTAGCCTACTCATCCTTCAGTTATGCTATTCCCAGACTTTTTATTGTGTCTGGGTAAAATATTTATGAGTTTGTCACAGTTTGTAGCACGACAGTTTGAAAGATTTGCAGTGGGGTCACAAAATGCCCTAGGTATACACTATGTGATTTTCAGTATTATACATAAATTTGGACCGAAACTAAATCTTGGCGACAATACCTCTTATAAACCGACAATCATTTGTAAAATTTTATTTCTGCTACAATGATTTTATATCAGCTGGTCTGCCTCACGTATCACTATATCCACATGATTTATGCATGTTAAGCTACATGCAGATCCGATGATGACACCTTTATGTTTTGGAACAGTAAACAGTGTTTAAGCGATGTTGGCTTTTGGGTTCTTTATGAATTGTATTAACAAACTGTGGAGTTGTAATATGAACATCCTGCATGTGTTTCTCAACATATTATAATTACTCTTGAGGACATATTTCAAATTTTATCGCTCTAAAGTTGCTTAAATTACTTTGGGGTATAAAATGACCACAGGCATACAGTATGTTTTTCCAGAGCTGATACTATGCGAGGGTTAAAAGCTTTTGAGCGTGCTGTAATTAGTATGATCTTGTCTCCACAGTCCCCACAGCTGTGATACATAAGGCAATAGGGGGGGGGGGGGGGGAGGGACGGCTGAAATATTTATTCATACTATAAATTAAAGACCATACCACTTTTCCTGGCTGTAATTTTTGAATATCTCTGAACGACTGTAATATTTCAATATGACTGTCAATAGTAAATAAACAGATTGAGAACGAAAGTATTTATATATGATTTCTCACCACTTTATAATGATGAGTGTCTAGGAAATGCATTGCTATCTGTTTCATAATTAATTACCTTTTGGGGCGACATCTCGTGACAATGTTTGGGGCTGTGGTTGGGTTAGCTACAGAGGAGGTGATATCTGGTGGCGAAACGGTGAAGCAAATACCGCCACAGCCACAAAGATCAGTGATAATCGCTCATAATCTGTATGTACCAACCGTCAAAAAATTCTATACATGCTATGAATTATAAACTCCTGCTGCGTTTTTCTGTCTGTACTTCAAGGCTAATCTCAGGAAAACTGTAGAGATTTTGATACGGTTGTCAGTAATACGCAGATAGGGGAATAAGAGCCGATGTCTGCCTTGATTCTAAATTTATTCAAGATGGTGGCTCTCTCTGGGTGGTCCGCCCACCTAATCTCCATAGGTGTTGATGCGGCAACGACGCGTTGTTGACATTAATGCCTCCAGTCCAACCATCGCTCCCGCTTACCCTCCCCTCTCCCACTTCCCCTTTCCTCCCCTACTTGGGAACTTTTAGGAAAAATACTCTATCTGTTTTGAGTTGTTGATCAGAAAGGTACTGTGTGTGCATGTGCAATGTTACAATTGATGAGAGATGACTCTGAGCAGAGACGAATTTAATACCAACTGCAAGCAGACAAACGTGGATTATGAACACCTGTGCCCAATAGATGTCCAGATTCATCACACTTGTGTTTCAGACAATAAGCAGAGGGAATGTAGCAAATGATTCCATCAAATTTGACAGCTGCAGCTTAACTAATGCCAGACTCTACCTGAACTTCGAATTCTATCTGTATGCTAATTTACATGTGCAGTGGAATGAAAATGTGTACAATCAAGCTCGTCGCGTGTATGTGAGGTTTCAAGCTTCTTACTATGAAGCAGAAGAATGTCTACTAAGTCCCCAAAAATTCAAGGAGCTTGTGTCAGTCATCATAATGGATTGCTCAAAAGAGAACGAGATAATTTAATCTGAACCTATATATGTACATATTGAACTTGAATCCTTGCCAAATTTCCAAGAACATACTGCACAAATGTATGCTCTAGCCCTTCATGAACTGATTGACTACTGCCTGTTCACTGGTGTTCTGCAATGAGCTGTGTAAATGAACCACTTTTGTGCTATACCCAGAGTATTTGTCGAGGTGTGCACATCATTGCTAATGCTCAGAGTTTCTATGATGATGTATCTCCTATGATGATGTATCTAGACAGCTCAAATTTCAAAATGTTGAATAGATAGTAAACACAGAAAATACCACTATAAGAACGACATTAATAGGAATCATTAAATCACCCGGGCTTATCAAGGACGTAAAGTGTGCTAAAATGCAGGCGAGTGGAAAGTGGCTAACATGTTTCCACCATGGAATTCACTGAGGTAATCTTGGTTTAACCTATAAAGGCGTGGTAACGTCACTTTCAATATTCGACCACATCGATACCATTAACTATGTCACAGGCAAGAACAAAATCACATGCATCAAACCTACTAGTTTGCTCCTTTCAAGACCTGGAGTTCTATAGTGTCCTGCCCTTTGTGGACTGAAGAAGAAGTCGTTTGAAAATGGTACAAAATCTGCTTGTAAAACTGTAAAATTACTTTTAAGTTGGATCAAAGGTAAATGATATTTACCTCAAAGTATAACTTTTAATATTTCAATGTAAAGGTACCTTAAACTTACACACTGTTATTATCTCTATGACTAGAAAAAACTTTCCACAGTCCACCAAACAGCAGCAGTGGTTGAGATTACTTACTGTTTTCGGTAGCAGTGGTTGAGAATTCTTTTTACAATTTTCCATGGCGCAGTAGCATCACGTGAGAATATTTATACTATTTTCCAGGGCATAGTAGCACAAGCTGAAAACATTTTATCGATGAACTAGGATCTATCTACACTAAAAATAATCGGATTGGATGGTGAAAAAACTACACTATTTACAGATTTACAGGAACAATTTACACTGTAAACACACAAGTGGGTGATAATATTTACATATGCACATAGTGCACAGCATTGAGAAAACCTACTTATCGTGTGGATATGGTTATTTAACCACACACACACACACACACACATACACACACATGTTTACATGTACACTGAAGTCTTTACACTATGAGAAATGGGGCATACTATTCCACACACATACATATATACATGCTCTCACTCATGCCCAACTCTTATCAAGTGAATAGTGTAGATATGTGTGAGTTTCAGTCCCATCACCACATATAATCATGAGACGACAAACTGATTTTGTACTGCAATATAATTTACACATCATGCCATCGAGACGAAATATTACTTTCCTGAGCAAGTGCAGCTGCTGCGGTGGAACACTGCGATCTCCTCCATACAGGCACTGTGAATAGTGTTCAGTCTGAAGGGCCCTTGATGCTACACAATGCACGCACACTAACCACCTCTGCATAACACCTTCCAATTTGTGATATGTATACATCATCGTCCTTAAACCCAAAAACTCCGCAATTAGTGACCCATACATTTCATCTTTCACCAGGGCAATAACCTTCTTGTTCTGTGGAACAACACCATTGAGACTGTTGTTCATATATGAAGACGTGTTGCGTTCTTCACTGTGGGACCTCATTAGTTCATGTTGATCACACCACTCACCCAGTAGATAAAGATATCTGTATCCACATCAAGTAATTTAGGATCAGCGAACTGAGGTTTTACAAACTCATAATGAAGAGGGGCAGCAGCCTTTTCAGTAGTTGCGGGGGCAACAGTCTGGATGATTGACTGATCTGGCCTTGCAACATTAACCAAAACGGCGTTGCTGTGCTGGTACTGCGAACGGCTGAAAGCAAGGGGAAACTACAGCCGTAATTTTTCCCGAGGACATGCAGCTTTACTGTATGATTAAATGATGATGGCATCCTCTTGGGTAAAATATTCCGGAGGTAAAATAGTCCCCCATTCGGATCTCCGGACGGGGACTACTCAGGAGGATGTCGTTATCAGGAGAAAGAAAACTGGCGTTCTACGGATCGGAGCGTGGAATGTCAGATCCCTTAATCGGGCAGGTAGGTTAGAAAATTTAAAAAGGGAAATGGATAGGTTAAAGTTAGATATAGTGGGAATTAGTGAAGTTCGGTGGGAGGAGGAACAAGACTTCTGGTCAGGTGATTACAGGGTTATAAACACAAAATCAAATAGGGGTAATGCAGGAGTAGGTTTAATAATGAATAGGAAAATAGGAATGCGGGTAAGCTACTACAAACAGCATAGTGAACGCATTATTATGGCCAAGATAGATACGAAGCCCACACCTACTACAGTAGTACAAGTTTATATGCCACTAGCTCTGCAGATGACGAAGAAATTGAAGAAATGTACGATGAAATAAAAGAAATTATTCAGATAGTGAAGGGAGACGAAAATTTAATAGTAATGGGTGACTGGAATTCGAGTGTAGGAAAAGGGAGAGAAGGAAACATAGTAGGTGAATATGGATTGGGGCTAAGAAATGAAAGAGGAAGCCGCCTAGTAGAATTTTGTACAGAGCACAACTTAGTCATAGGTAACACTTGGTTTAAGAATCATGAAAGAAGGTTGTATACGTGGAAGAACCCTGGAGATACTAAAAGGTATCAGATAGATTATATAATGGTAAGACAGAGATTTAGGAACCAGGTTTTAAGTTGTAAGACATTTCCAGGGGCAGATGTGGACTCTGACCACAATCTATTGGTTATGACCTGTAGATTAAAACTGAAGAAACTGCAAAAATGTGGGAAATTAAGGAGATGGGACCTGGATAAACTGAAAGAACCAGAGGTTGTACAGAGTTTCAGGGAGAGCATAAGGGAACAATTGACAGGAATAGGGGAAAGAAATACAGTAGAAGAAGAATGGGTAGCTCTGAGGGATGAAGTAGTGAAGGCAGCAGAGGATAAAGTAGGTAAAAAGATGAGGGCTGCTAGAAATCCTTGGGTAACAGAAGAAATACTGAATTTAATTGATGAAAGGAGAAAATATAAAAATGCAGTAAATGAAGCAGGCAAAAAGGAATACAAACGTCTCAAAAATGAGATCGACAGGAAGTGCAAAATGGCTAAACAGGGATGGCTAGAGGTCAAATGTAAGGATGTAGAAGCTTATCTCACTAGGGGTAAGATAGATACTGCCTACAGGAAAATTAAAGAGACCTTTGGAGAGAAGAGAACCACGTGTATGAATATCAAGAGCTCAGATGGCAACCCAGTTCTAAGCAAAGAAGGGAAGGCAGAAAGGTGGAAGGAGTATATAGAAGGTTTATACAAGGGTGATATACTTGAGGACAATGTTATGGAAATGGAAGAGGATGTAGATGAAGACGAAATGGGTGATACGATACTGCGTGAAGAGTTTGACAGAGCACTGAAAGACCTGAGTCGAAACAAGGCCCCGGGAGTAGACAACATCCCATTAGAACTACTGACGGCCTTGGTAGAACCAGTCATGACAAAACTCTACCAGCTGGTGAGCAAGATGTATGAGACAGGCGAAATACCCTCAGACTTCAAGAAGAATATAATAATTCCAATCCCAAAGAAAGCAGGTGCTGACAGATGTGAAAATTACCGAACTATCAGTTTAATAAGTCACAGCTGCAAAATACTAACGCGAATTCTTTACAGACGAATGGAAAAACTGGTAGATGCGGACCTCGGGGAGGATCAGTTTGGATTCCGTAGAAATGTTGGAACACGTGAGGCAATACTGACCTTACGACTTATCTTAGAAGAAAGATTAAGAAAAGGCAAACCTACGTTTCTAGCATTTGTAGACTTAGAGAAAGCTTTTGACAATGTTGACTGGAATACTCTTTTTCAAATTCTAAAGGTGGCAGGGGTAAAATACAGGGAGCGAAAGGCTATTTACAATTTGTACAGAAACCAGATGGCAGTCATAAGAGTCGAGGGGCATGAAAGGGAAGCAGTGGTTGGGAAAGGAGTGAGACAGGGTTGTAGCCTCTTCCCGATGTTATTCAATCTGTATATTGAGCAAGCAGTAAAGGAAACAAAAGAAAAATTTGGAGTAGGTATTAAAATTCATGGAGACGAAGTAGAAACTTTGAGGTTCGCCGATGACATTGTAATTCTGTCAGAGACGGCAAAGGACTTGGAAGAGCAGTTGAACGGAATGGACAGTGTCTTGAAAGGAGGATATAAGATGAACATCAACAAAAGCAAAACGAGGATAATGGAATGTAGTCGAATTAATTCAGGTGATGCTGAGGGAATTAGATTAGGAAATGAGACACTTAAAGTAGTAAAGGAGTTTTGCTACTTAGGAAGTAAAATAACTGATGATGGTCGAAGTAGAGAGGATATAAAATGTAGACTGGCAATGGCAAGGAAAGCGTTTCTGAAGAAGAGAAATTTGTTAACATCGAATATAGATTTAAGTGTCAGGAAGTCATTTCTGAAAATATTTGTTTGGAGTGTAGCCATGTATGGAAGTGAAACATGGACGATAACTAGTTTGGACAAGAAGAGAATAGAAGCTTTCGAAATGTGGTGCTACAGAAGAATACTGAAGATAAGGTGGATAGATCACGTAACTAATGAGGAGGTATTGAATAGGATCGGGGAGAAGAGAAGTTTGTGGCACAACTTGACTAGAAGAAGGGATCGGTTGGTAGGACATGTTTTGAGGCATCAAGGGATCACAAATTTAGCATTGGAGGGCAGTGTGGAGGGTAAAAATCGTAGAGGGAGACCGAGAGATGAGTACACTAAACAGATTCAGAAGGATGTAGGTTGCAGTAGGCACTGGGAGATGAAGAAGCTTGCACAGGATAGAGTAGCATGGAGAGCTGCATCAAACCAGTCTCAGGACTGAAGACCACAACAAGAACAACAATGAAATCGGCACATGTGGAATTTGGACAGGTCTAGTATTCATAACTTCACATAGACAGGTTTCATGAATTGTACTGCAGTTTCCGACATTTCCACAGAAACTAAGTTCTTGTTGAAAATAGAAACCCATTCCAAATTTGGTGTGGTGCTACACGTCCTTATGCACCAATGTACATCCCAATCACAGTTAACAAGAATTTTGCAACGTTTTCTCAAATTTTCCATTTTCTTGCCAAAACCAGCATTATTTATGAATTTATTAAAGTGTTTTCCAAAATTATTTTTCATGAATACCCTCTTTCTGGTATTGAAGATTAATATATTTCATCAACCAGGGCGCCTGCTTGAAGAGAAAGTGTGCCTACCTGCTATTAGCTCCATGCCTAAACTGAGACATTGCTGGAGGTATCTTTGCTTTTGTTCTGTGCACTGTCATCAACTTAGAGATTTACCTGCCTGTGGAATTAGTTGCTCTAGACATAACAGACATATAATTTTTGACGCTAATATATAACTTGTAAATAGTTAGATAATAAAGAACCTTGATATAGCTAGATCCTCCATTGACTGTAACATGTAGATTTCTATGGGTCTTGAGCTGTATTACTTGGCTGAGTACTTTATCTGAGCCTCCCAAATTCCATCTCAGAAAACTTAACTCGTATAGCACTCAAAGTGCAATGTTCAAACCATGTAGTGATTGAGGTTCTCTGCAATATCACTCCATTTCCTCCCAAATGTAGACAGTGCTAGTTTCCTCAGCAGCAGCGCCTTGTATTGGGGGGGGGGGGGGGGGGGACACGCATGAGCTTGCAGCACAAAACTGCACTGCACTCAATGAAGGGTTACCACAGATTAAAAACCCAGCAGGGGAAGGCACCCTTTCAGAAACTCTACAATGTCTTTGCATCCTTCTGCTGGGTTCTCAATTTGCGAGAATGAAATTTGACCGTCAAAAGTGTCCTCAATCACCACGTAGTTTAGCTCTGGCATGATCGCTAATAGGATGGCAGACGGAGCTGCTGCACACCACAGAAACGCTATAGATAGTGGCAGAATGGGTAGGACGCTACTGATGGTTTTCCTTGCTCCAGTGGGGGCAAGCAGTCTGGAGTAATGTAGACCAATGAGAATGAGATGTACCAACAGCAGCTCCTACACCTGCTCAAGATTGTTGTGGTGGTAGTGTGAGTCTGGGATGCTGGGCATCTGCATCAAGCCAGTGAGAGTGGCTGAGATGTGATGTAACAGGTTGGCAAGATGGTTCTCGTTGGGGTGGAAGTGGTGTCACAGCAACTGGCGATAATGTCTCCCACAGATGCCATAGTGGGGTGGGCTTCAGCAGGTGTGGTGGGGGCTGTGTTAGCAGAGGTGGTGACAGTGGCCCATGCAGCTGCAAGACTTATCCTGCAGGATGAGGCACGTCAAATAGGAAATGGATTTGTTGGTGTTACTACCTGCTGTTGCGCCCATACCACATCATGCAGTCATGGTGTAAGTGTCAAGAAAGAGAGAGAGAGGGGGGGGGGAGGGTTCAAAATGGCTCTGAGCACTATGGGACTTAAGTGCTAAGGTCATCGGTCCCGTAGAACGTAGAACTACTTAAACCTAACTAACTTAAGGACATCACACACATCCATGCCCGAAGCAGGTTTCGAACCTGCGACTGTAGAGGTCGCTCGGTTCCAGACTGTAGCGCCTAGAATCGCTCGGCCACCCCATCCGGCAGAAAGAGGGTGGGGGAGGGGGAGACAGAGAGAAGCAATAAATAGGTATACTTGCATGCCTCCACAATGAAACCACATTACTTAGCTCAATGGGAACCTTTCCACTCAGTCTGGCATCAGTGACTAGGTTTGCTCCACTCACTCTTGCCTCTCGTCGTCATGCACCCACTGGACTAGGTCCCCAACAACAACACAAACGAATTAGAAACGCTTTTTTTCTAAATGAGAATACATAATAAGATACACTTTGATTAATGTACATGTACTTACATAGCTGTTGTGACGGGTTTACTGGAGTGCGGTAGCACACCGCTTGACTTCCTTGAAATCACCTACAACAACAGTAACATGTTGATATAAAATATACAGGGGGGGGGGGGTGCAAATACCTGAAATACAACACTACAAAAATAAATTTAACTAGAACTTACCCAGACGAATTTCCGCTGGAGAGTGTACAGACTCTCTTGACATGCTTGCCTACAAGTTCCAGCAGCTGGTCAATCTCATCGACATCATGTATTGTCGCAAGAAAAAGAATTGTTAACTTCCTCTAACATAAATATTTACTACGAAATTTCAACGCTAAATTATTGACTTACATGGCTGATGCGTTAGTGTAACGGCAGCTGGAGACTGTTCGCCATTGTGAGGAGGCTGCATACCCTCATCAATCGATCCTCTTTCAGCCCTCATCACCCAAACTACAACCTCCTGAATTTGATGAATGAATGCTGCAACAGCAAAAAAAAAAAAAAAAAAAAAAAAAAGTAGCGAAAATATACTACGAAATCTGAAAATAATCCACGAAAATATACTACTAAATTTGACCATAAACTAAATATCTGATCTCTCTCTCTCTCTCTCTCTCTCTCTCTCTCTCTCTCTCTCTCTCTCTCACACACACACACACACGCACACGCACACACACGGAACACATGCTCGGATGGTACGAACAGTCAGGGTAGCAGACTATTACCAAAGGGTGGGAACAGTAGAACAGTAGCCTCCTACCAATCTACAAGTGAAACAGCTGCTGGGTCAACTTGTACACACACACACACACACACACACACACACACACACACATATATATATATATATATATATATATATATATATATATATATATATATATATGTGTGTGTTATAAAGGAATTGAGCATCAAACTATTACTGAACTGTATGAAGATTAACCTCCTACTGATCTGTAAGTGTTTACCTCCTGAGGAGTGTACACAGACACACAGATACACAGATTTAACGAAATCTGAATTATTGAAGATGATAATAAGAATTTACATGGCAGTTCTTCTTCTTCATCCAGACTCAGGCATTTTCCGCTGGCACTGCTGATGGTTGAGGAATGCTTCATGGCGAATACAGAGAGGCAAACAATCACGGCTACGGCCTAAGGCAGAATAAAGATGACTGTGGAGGGGGTATGGTTTGTATAATCTCGAGCTCTTCCCCTATTTTGGTGGCAGCCAATAGGATGGTAGGAACTCTGACCAGCAACTTGTGGCAATATCCGTTTTGTAAATGATGGCCATGCTAACAAAGTTGGAGCAAGTCCACAACTTGATTTGTCTCACCATTTTAGGCAGAGAGCCTTTATACCTGCCAACATCTAGGTGTGTGTGTGTTTTCGCGCGCGCGCGTTTGTGTTTGTGAGTGTGTGTGTTTGCATCCCTCGCACCCGCTGATGCAGACGATTGCCTGTTACAAATATCGTGGACGATAGCAGACGAGAAACAGTTGCAATGCTTGATCAATGGTGTGCGCGGTACGAATTTTTGTCGTTCCTCCGACGCAAGAGATGTTATGGAGCTGCGATTTGTGCAGCATTTGGTACGAACCGAATATAATAGTTGATTCTCCCTAACAATGACTACAGTTCTGTGACATTGCGAGGAACCGGAAGGTCACTTACGGCTAACAAATGTGTTCTGAAGAGGGTACACCTTAACTGTTGATGACATGACCAAGATACTGCAACTCAGGTTTAAAAAAAATCACACTTGTCCAGTCTAAACGTTAGTCCTGCTTCAGGTAACATACGAAAGAAAGCACGCAAATTTGCAATGTTTTCTTCAGTCGTACGACCTGCTATGACAATATTGTCCAAATAGTGTGAACAGTGTGGTACTTGAGCCGTCAGCTGTTGCAAATCCAATTGGAAAATGGCGGGTGCGGAAACACTGCCAAATGGCAAATATTTAAACAAGCCGAAATTTTTGGAAAATTGCGACTAGCGCCTAATCTGTCCACTAGAGCCTCTGAGCGTGGCAATGGATATGTGTCAGTCATAGTTTGTGGTTCGTGTCTGCAGCTCGTGGTCTAGTGGCTACCGGTGCTGGCTGTGGATCACTGGGTCACAGGTTCGATTCCCAGCCGGGTTGGGGATTTTCTCTGCCCAGGGACTGGGAGTGTGCGTTGTCATCGTCATCATTCGTGACAGTGGCTAGGCAGGAAGGTGTAAAAAATTGATATGTGTTAATACTGGGCCTTTGTACAGGCGCTGGTGACTGCAGCTGACACGTGCCACTTTATTCTATTTGCCTCAGGAAGTGCACGTATATCCTTCTCAACATTTTCCGGGGGTCATTTCCACCAGAGCAAAGGCCGTATGGCGGGATACGACCGGAAATCTGACGTTCCCTACAGCCACAGCTTCTGGTCCATCACAGGATCGACGCTCCATTTTCATGCCTCCCCCCCCCCCCCCCCCCACTGACTGGCATTGTCGTGCTCGATATACGACAGGGGGGGGGGGGGCGTTTGGGGGAGGAATGTTACAGCTTGGTTTGGGGAAGGAATGTTACAGCTTAAAGTCAGCGCTGGCACGCCAGTGGGGAACGACAGAGAAGAGACGGCACTGAGAAGAGGTCATCCAATCGCACATTGACCAACCTCCCTCCAGGACGACAACGTGACAGCAGAGCCGCACCCGACTGGTGGCAGCCAACTTCGATACCGGCTTCAATGTTAGCCAATTCGTTACCCGACGCATCTTAGCCTCTATGATTAGCTATCTCTACATAGCACAGTCTTCTGTTAGTCTGTTCTGAAGATGACTATTTTGTATGTCACTCTTTGCTTGCGACACATCTATCAAAGTTAAGTATTTGTACTTGTCTGGTTTGGAATAAAACTCATTAATGCGAGTTGTTTGGTTGTTTCTCTAGAGAACCAAGTATACAGGATTCTTAGACACTACGAAACGGGCCCGCGAAATTACACAAAAATGCCGATAACTTCTGTTTGCTGCTGATTCCTTGATCATATTCTGAGTTCGAGCCTAAAAAACTGTCTCAAGACTGAGAAGCTTATGTGCATGAACCATCATGGTTTCAGAAAGTATCGCTGTTGCAGAACTCAGCTTTCCCTTTTCTCACATGATATACAGCGAAGTGTGGATGAAGGGCAACAGGCAGATTCCCTATTTCTAGATTTCCAGAAAGCAATTGACATGGTGCCCCACTTCAGGCTATTAACGAAGGTACGAGCATATGGAATAAATTCACATGTATGTGAGTGGATCCAATATTTCTTAAATTCTAGAACCCGGTTGGCTGTCCTCGGTGGCGATTGTTCATCAGAGAGAAGGGTGCGTCAGGAGTGCTCCCGGGAAGTGCGATACGACCGCTGTTGTTCTCTACATACATACATGGTCTGGCGGACAGGTGAGCAGCAGTTTGCGGTTGTTTGCTGATGATTCCGTAGTCCACGTTGAGCGACTATAGGGAGATACAAGACGAATGAACACAAAATTTCCATCTGATGTGATGAATGGCAGCTATCTCTAAATGTTGTTGTTGTGGTCTTCAGTCCTGTGACTGGTTTGATGCAGCTCTCCATGCTACTCTATCCTGCGCAAGCTCCCAGCACCTGCTGCAGCCTACATCCTTCTGAATCTGCTTAGTGTATTCATCTCTTGGTCTCCCTCTACGATTTTTATCCTCAACGATGCCCTCCAATACTAAATTGGTGATCCCTTGATGACTCAGAACATATCCTACCAGCCGATTCCTTCTTCTAGTCAAGTTGTGCCACAAGCTCCTCTTTTCCCCAATTCTATTCAATACCTCCTCATTGGTTATGTGATCTACCCATCTAATCTTCAGCATTCTTCTGTAGCACCACATTTCGAAAGCTTCTATTCTCTTCTTGTCTAAACTATTTATCGTCCACGTTTCACTTCCATACATGGCTACACTCCATACAAATATTTTCAGAAACGACTTCCTGATATTTAAATGTATACTCGATGTTAACAAATTTTTCTTCTTCAGAAACGCTTTCCTTGCCATTGCCAGTCTACATTTTATATCCTCTCTACTTCGACCATCATCAGTTATTTTGCTCCACAAATAGCAAAACTCCTATACTACTTTAAGTGTCCATTCCGTTCAACTGCTCTTCCAGGTCCTTTGATATCTCTGACAGAATTACAATGTCATCGGTGAACCTCAAAGTTTTTATTTCTTCTCCATGGATTTTAATACCTACTCCGAAATTTTCTTTTGTTTCCTTTACTGCTTGCTCAATATACAGATTTAATAACATCGGGGAGAGGCTACAACCCTGTCTCACCCCCATCCCAACCACTGCTTCCCTTTCATACCCCTCGACTCTTATAACTGCCATCTCCTTTCTGGACAAATTGTAAATAGCGTTTCGCTCTCCGTATTTTACCCCTGCGATCTTCAGAATTTGAAAGAGAGTATTCCAATGAACGTCGTCAAAAGCTTTCTCTCACTCTACAAATGCTAGAGACGTAGGTTTGCCTTTCCTTAATCTTTCTTCTAAGATAAGTCGAATGGGTCAGTATTGCCTCACGTGTTCCAACATTTCTACGGAATCCAAACTGATCTTCCCCGAGGTCGGCTTCTATCAGTTTTTCCATTCGTCTGTAAAGAATTCGCGTTACTATTTGGCAGCTGTGACTTATTAAACTGATAGTTCGGTAATTTTCACATCTTTCAACACCTGCTTTCTTTGGGATTGGGATTATTATATTCTTTTTGAAGTCTGCGGGTATTTCGCCTGTCTCACACATCTTGCTCACCAGATGGTGGAGCTTTGTGAGGACTGGCTCTCCCAAGGCTGTCAGTAGTTCTAATGGACTGTTGTCTACTCCGGGGGCCTTGTTTCGAATCAGGTCTTTCAGTGCTCTGTCGAACTCTTCACACAATATCATGCCTCTGATTTCATCTTCATCTACCTCCTCTTCCATTTCCATAATATTGTCCTCAAGTACATCGCCCTTGTATAGAGCATCTACACTCCTGGAAATTGAAATAAGAACACCGTGAATTCATTGTCCCAGGAAGGGGAAACTTTATAGACACATTCCTGGGGTCAGATACATCACATGATCACACTGACAGAACCACAGGCACATAGACACAAGCAACAGAGCATGCACAATGTCGGCACTAGTACAGTGTATATCCACCTTTCGCAGCAATGCAGGCTGCTATTCTCCCATGGAGACGATCGTAGAGATGCTGGATGTAGTCCTGTGCAACGGCTTGCCATGCCATTTCCACCTGGCGCCTCAGTTGGACCAGCGTTCGTGCTGGACGTGCAGACCGCGTGAGACGACGATTCATCCAGTCCCAAACATGCTCAATGGGGGACAGATCCGGAGATCTTACTGGCCAGGGTAGTTGACTCACACCTTCTAGAGCACGTTGGATGGCACGGGATACATGCGGACGTGCATTGTCCTGTTGGAACAGCAAGTTCCCTTGCCGGTCTAGGAATGGTAGAACGATGGGTTCGATGACGGTTTGGATGTACCGTGCACTATTCAGTGTCCCCTCGACGATCACCAGTGATGTGCGGCCAGTGTAGGAGATCGCTCCCCACTCCATGATGCCGGGTGTTGGCCCTGTGTGCCTCGGTCGTATGCAGTCCTGATTGTGGCGCTCACCTGCACGGCGCCAAACACGCATACGACCATCATTGGCACCAACGCAGAAGCGACTCTCATCGCTGAAGACGACACGTCTCCATTCGTCCCTCCATTCACGCCTGTCGCGACACCACTGGAGGCGGGCTGCACGATGTTGGGGCGTGAGCGGAAGACGGCCTAACGGTGTGCGGGACCGTAGCCCAGCTTCATGGAGACGGTTGCGAATGGTCCTCGCCGATACCCCAGGAGCAACAGTGTCCCTAATTTGCTGGGAAGTGGCGGTGCGGTCCCCTACGTCACTGCGTAGGATCCTACGGTCTTGGCGTGCATCCGTGCGTCGCTGCGGTCCGGTCCCAGGTCGACGGGCACGTGCACCTTCCGCCGACCACTGGCGACAACATCGATGTACTGTGGAGACCTCACGCCCCACGTGTTGAGCAATTCGGCAGTACGTCCACCCGGCCTCCCGCATGCCCACTATACGCCCTCGCTCAAAGTCCGTCAACTGCACATACGGTTCACGTCCACGCTGTCGCGGCATGCTACCAGTATTAAAGACTGCGATGGAGCTCCGTATGCCACGGCAAACTGGCTGACACTGACGGCGGCGGTGCACAAATGCTGCGCAGCTAGCGCCATTCGACGGCCAACACCGTGGTTACTGGTGTGTCCGCTGTGCCGTGCGTGTGATCATTGCTTGTACAGCCCTCTCGCAGTGTCCGGAGCAAGTATGGTGGGTCTGACACACCGGTGTCAATGTGTTTTTTTTTTCCATTTCCAGGAGTGTATATACTCCTTCCACCTTTCTGCTTTCCCTTCTTTGCTTAGAAATGGGTTTCCATTTGAGCTCTTGATATTCATGCAAGTGGTTCTCCTTTCTCCAAAGGTCTCTTTAATTTTTCTGTAGGCAGTATCTATCTTACCCCAAGTGAGATAAGCCTCTACATCCTTACATTTGTCGTCTAGACATGCCTTCTTAGCCATTATGCACTTCATGTCAATCTCATTTCTGAGACGTTTGTATTCCTTTTTGCTTTAATGTGGAAAAATGTAAATTGATGTGGATGAGTATGAAGATCAGATCTGTAACGTTCGACTACAGTTTTAGTAGGGTTTTACCTAACAGTCACGTCGTTGAAATATGTGGGCGTAACGTTGCAAAGCGATATGAAATGGGATGAGCATGTGTAAACTGTGGTAGGTAAGACCTATGGTCGACTCCGGTTTACTGGGAGAATTTATGAAAGAGTGGTTCACCTGTAAAGGAGACCGCATATAGGACGCTGGTACGATGTTCTCTAGAGTACTGCTCGAGTGTTTGGTATCCCTACCGGGTTGGACTGAACGAGGACATCGAAGCAATTCAGAGGCGGGCTGCGAGGTTTGCTACCGGTAGGAACTGCTCGTAAGTGGTACGGAGATGCTTCGGGAACTCAAATGGGTATCGCTGGAGGGAAAGCGACGTTCTTTTCGAGAAACAGTGCTGAGCAAAATTTCGAGAAGCGCTATGTGAAGCACAATGCCGAACGATTCTACTGCCACCAACATAAACTGCACGTAAGGACCACGGAGGTAAGATACAAGAAATTAGGGCTCATACGGAGGTATACAGACAGTCGTTTACCCCACTCTTTACTTGCGAGTGGAACAGGAAAGCAAATGACTAGTAGTGGTACAGGATACCCTCCGCCACGCACCGTACGGTGACTTGCGGAGTATCCATGTAGATGATCATGTATAAATGAGAAAATTTGCTTCTAATGCACTGCACATGTCAGGATGGTAGCAGGTAGGCATCTGGAGTGGTTTTCCTACCCACAAAATGACAAATGCCTGGATTCAGGAAAAAAATGTGTTTTATTCTCAAGATCTACCACCAAGGAATACAATGTTCATGAAAACTGGCTACGACGGCGCAGTGAACTGCACATGGTACGGAAAGAGTATTTCGCCCTCAGTAAGAAGAACTGGTTAACATCTCGAGAGGATAAGGAAACTTGCAGGAGAGAAAGCGACCCGCTGTTGCGCCCGCTGCCTAGCTGACCCTCTCGCGTACCTCACCTGACGGCACCCGGTCCTCCCACTGGCTCATTTGTCGCAGGAAGTTGGCGTCTCTCAGTCAGCAACAGCGTGGTTGCGTCCCTAGCTCAGCGTAATAGCATGGGAGCCAGAAAAAAAATGTGTGTTAAATCTTATGGGACTTAACTGATAATGTCATCAGTCCCTAAGCTTACACACTACTTAACCTAAGTTATCCTAAGGACAAACAAACACACCCATGCCCGAGGGAGGGCTCGAAACTCCGCCGGGACCAGCCGCATGGGAGCCAGCCACAAGTAATGCTGAGCAGTTTACGTAACTGCACACACCACTGCCTGAGGTTAAGTTAAAGTGATGGAAATACACTCATGCTTATAAATGAAGGATAATGCTGATACATGGTGAAACAATGATCTGGTGGATTGTTTGCAGGTTTAAATCTCCTCAGGATATGACCATGAGATGCATTTGACCTGCGGTAGTCGCACGGTGGCGCTGGCAGCAGTCCACATACGCGAAGGTGTGTTGGTGCCTGTCAGAGTAGGGTGCAGCGAGTAAGTGTGCAGACATTTTCAGACGTGCTAATGGTGACTGTGTGTTGCAATTGGCTCAAAGAACACATATTGATGACGTTATGAGGGGTAGAATACCAGAGTGACTGGAGGCTGGTCAAACACAGCAGGTCATAGCACGGCCCTCCGTGTGCCACAAAATATAATGTCAAGATTATTGCTATTCTAGCAGATAGGAAAAGTGTCCAGGTGCTACAGTGCGGGACGTCCTCAGTGTACAACACCACAAGAAGACCGATATCTCACCATCAGTGGCCGCAGACGGCCACGGAGTACTGCAGATAGCCTTGCTCGGGACCTTACTGCAGCCACTGGAACAGCTGTCTCCAGACACACAGCCTACAGACGACTAGGCAGACATGGTGTATTCGCCTGGACACCTGCAAGGTGCATTCCACTGACCCATGGTCACAGGAGAGCCCGTAAAGCCTGGTGTCAAGGACACAGTAAATGGTCACTGGAACAGTTCTCCCAATTTCTGTTCACAGGCGAGTCCGAGTATAGTCTGAACAGTGATTCTCTCGATTTTTCATCTGGTGTGGACCAGGGACCAGTTACCAACCCCTTAATGTCCTTGAAAGGGACCTATATGGAGGTCGTGGTTTGGTGGTGTGGTGTGGGATTATGCACGGGATGGTGCACGTATATCCCGTCATATCTTTGACAGAGGGACTGTAACAAGTCAGGTGTATCAGGACGTCATTATGCACCAGTATGTCCGCCTTTTCAGGGGTGCAGTGTGTCCCACCTTCCTCCTGATGGATGATAACGCACGGCCCCACTGAGCTGCCATCGTGGAGGAGTACCTTGAAACAGAAGCCATCCTGTGAATGTAGTGGCCTGCCTGTTCTGCAGACCTAATCGGCATCTAGCACGTCGCGGATGCTCTCGGTCGACGTATCGCTGCACGTCTTCACACCCCTAGGACACTTCAGGAGTTCCGAGAGGCACTGGAGCACAAATCGGTGGCTATATCCCAGCAGTTGCTCGACCACCTGCTCCAGACTATGCCAACCCGTTGTGCGGCCTGTGTACGTGTGCATCGTGATCGTATCCCATACACATATCGGGGTACATGAGCAGGAAACGGTGGCGTTTAGTAGAACATGTGTTTCGGGACTGTTTTCTCAACTGATCACCAATACCGTGGACTTACAAATCTGTGTCGTGCGTGTTCCCTATGTGCCTATGCTATTAGCGCCAGTTTTGTGTAGTGCCACTGAAATTATCCTGAATTTAGGAGCATGAGTGTAGAATGTAGTAAAAATCTTTTACCAGTTTTACCTGCTACCATATACAGCAGTTCTGTGACTAAAGGTCGAAGGCATCATAACTCATCGTCTGTAAAAATGCCTATCTAATGAAATCATAAAAACTTTGGAAAACCTTGCTTAATTACGCTTTTGAAACAAACCACAAAGAGCAGCTGCTTTATACCGTGTCGGTCCAACTTCCTAACGCAATACAGTGGCGGTTTTGCGCGGTGTTGACTCGACAAGTCCTCGATGGGACTACAGAGCCCTGAAGCACCACATGGCTACCCACAGCTCACGCACTTCCAGAGAATTGCTACATTTCTTTTCTGGGCCCTTAGCTTGCTTCCGACAGCGTTCCAAGGTGTGTTCTAAAGATTATGGTTGCAAAAGTAAAGGTCACTATAGTGTTTACGGCCTTTCACGACAGCTGTGACACATCCACAAGGAATAAGAGTCAGAAGACCAAATGATTCGAAACCTACACTCATACTATGTCCGTCTGTCGCTGTACTGGAGTGGTAAAACAGAATGCAACGCATGACAGCGCCCACCATTACGTGTACGATGAGCAACTGTTCTTGAACAGCCAGCCACGCGGAATGGCCGAGTGGTTTGAGGCCCCATGCACGGATTGCGCGGCCCCTCCCGTCGGAGGTTCGAGTCCTCTCTCAGGCATGTGTGTGTGTGTGCTGTTCTCAGCATACGCTAGTTTAAGTTAGATTAAGTAGTGTATAAGTCTACAGACCTCAGCAGTTCGGTCCCTTAGGAATTCACACACATTAACGTCGAACATCCACTGAATTCAGTGGGATCTACTACTTGCGAATTTCGGTTTGTTCCGCTGTCTCTCCTGAGACAGGCGCACAATCTGCATAGATACTTGACAATCAGTTACGTTTGAAATTAATCGATCATTCGAACAAAAATGCCTTTGTTGACAGTTTATAGTCTGTTACCGAAGCCTGTCCATTGAGTCTCTTCTAACGATCTTTGCATTGAAATTGAACAATAATTTTTTCTGTAATATTTTTTGTACACTCCATCGACACCATACATCTCCTTATTTAGGTGATTCCTCTCAAAAACTGAGCAAGGAGAAGCGGTGTCTTGCGTGTGTGTGTGTGTGTGTGTGTGTGTGTGTGTGTGTTTGTAGTCTCCCTTTCCTGCTTTAGAAAGTTCCGACGTTGCCGGGAGCAACCGTCTCAAGCATACATAATCTCCCAGCCGTTTAATTGCAGCCGGCAAGTTAGCCATGGCAGCCGCCATTCTCGGTCGCTTACCCAAGTACGCCAAGTTGCGGCTTCGCTTACATATCGATCGGTCTGACGAACTTGCCCGGCAGTCGACTGCAGGAACCGCACATTTGCAGGCCTCAGGCGTCTCAACAGCAGCTGGTCAATCCACCGCGGAAAACAGTCTCCATAACTAGACGCCTCCTCCCAGAAACCGAACAAGATGGCGCGGGGGTGTGACGGATGGCATTCTGGAGACACTGATTCAAGTCCCTGGGTGGCTATCTAGAGTTAGATTTTGTTAATGCATTCTGAAGCGATGAAAAGAACTCGGCCGATTCCCTGACACATCAGACTTTAGGCCCTGTCTCTAATGACATATTCGTTGAATGGACGTGAAACAATCTGCCTGCATTTCTCCCGAGGCAGGATTCGAACCTGCGACCGTAGCAGTCGCGCGGTTCCAAACTGAAGACTCACCGGCCGGCGTGGGTCTAGATACTGAGCGACAATTATTGTACTATACGAAATAAAATCCTCATAACTCCTGAATGGTTTGCGTTGGGACGTTCAAACAGCAGTCTCGGTGAAAATTCCTGGCAGATTAAAACTGTGTGCCCGACCGAGAATTGAACTCGGGAACTTTGCCTTTAGAGGGCAAGTGCTCTACTATCTGAGCTACTGAAGCACGACTCACGCCCGGTCATCACAGCTTTACTTCTGCCAGTATCTCGTCTCCTAACTTCAAAACTTTACAGAACTTCTCCTGCGAACCTTGCAGAACTAGCACTCCTGAAAGAAAGGATACTGCCGGGACATGGCCTAGCCACAGCCTGGGGAATGTTTCCAGAATGAGATTTTCACTCTGCAGCGGAGTGTGCGCTGATATGAAACTTCCTGGCAGATTAAAACTGTGTGCCCGACCGAGACCCGAACTCGGGCACTTTGGTAGAGCACTTGCTCGCGAAATGCAAAGTTCTCGAGTTCCAGTCTCGGTCGGGCACACAGTTTTAATCTGCCAGGAAGTTTCATATCAGCGCACACTCCGCTATAGAGTGAAAATCTCATTCTGGAAGCACTCTTGGTCCCGGGGAGAGATGGAGGTTAGTATGATTATGCGCGCCATCTTATTGCTGTCGGACATTTGCACATGAAAATGTCACATTGAGTGTATTTCCGGGACTCAGAATCCCTATTTCGCATTCTAGAAGTCTCTTCACCCTCAACAGGTGACTGTGTGGTGTGCAACGTCCAGTCGCGGAATAACCGGTGCGATATTCCCTCATGGCGTGGTGGATACCAAACTGGTTCTGGGAGGTGATTTCATCCCCATTACCCAAAGTCACCCTGACTTCGACAAGATGTGGTTCATGCAAGACGGAACTCGTCCCCATCGTTTGAGGTTCTGGAGGAGCACTTTTGGGACCACAATCTGGCTCTGGGGTACCCAGAAGGTACTGGCATGGGCCTCCATTGGCCGCCATATTCTCCGGATCTGAACACATGCGACTCATTTTTGTGGGGCTGTGTTAAAGACGAGGTGTCCAGCAATAACTCCACAACCATAGCAGAGGCGGAAACAGCCATTCAGGAGATCATAGACAACATCGATGTTCCGACAGTTTAGTAGGTCATTTTCGGTATTCCGCAGAACCATATTATCGCCAAAGATGTCAGGCATATTGACCACACCATAACTTAAATCCGAATATCTGCAGTGACGTGTACAGGCCGTAGTTTGTAATCAGTTTACGTTATTCTTTTCTCTCCATGTAATTCAATAATTGCCAACCTGTATGTACATAAGTAAGGCTGTGACTTTGCTCTGTTTGATACTTCGAAATCATACGGCTGGAAGACTGTGTTGGCCGAACCATCCCAATATGGCGTCAGAGGCAAATTATGTAAAGGAAACTTTGACAGCTCCTACTAACCAATAAATACGCCTCCAAGAAGACTCTAACGTAAGACCACAAAAAAGTACCTGAAGTTTAAGAAGGAGCTCGCAGCTGTATCTTAACTGCAAAATAAAAATGAGCAGCGTTTATGACGATTAAATGACGTTATCGTGCTGAGCAGGTAAATGTGTACCGCATCGATACCCCTTAGGTCTTAACAACCAAAGTTCAGGTCTCCTTCTCTCCTAACAGTATGTGGATAACCAGCATGATGAGCGTGGTTCAGAGCAATGTGCGTTGGGCCTAGAAAGGACACTCAGAGTTTGCAGCAGACATGTGGAAGATCAGGCTTATTTCCTGAGAATATTACTTCCTGGCAGAGCCGCGTAAAACATAGGGTAGAAGTCGCAATGACATTGTGAGTTCATTCCTTAAATCAACGTGGCTGATGTTTGTGGACGAATTGTTCAGCTATCTGAGACTCATATATTTCCTATACACGATTTCTATGACCATCCGCGTGCAGGTCTTTCATTAGTAATCGTAATCATCGGTCCCGCGTTATAACGCCGCAAGTGTTTAACTTTTGAATAAAAATCATGAACAATAACGGCAGAAGACTTCCGGTACAAAAAATCACCCTCATTCAGACAACGGCCTTGTCAAAAAGGGTGGAGAAGCGTGCAGAGGATCAGGGCAGCCTCTTGGCCTTCGGGTGTGGAATAATCAGCAATGACCAAAGGTATGAGGATGCAGAAAACAATGGAAACCACTGGACAAAAGGCACATAATGTGCATCCACAGGACATGTAATTGAAAAAGTGTTGTCATGGTCGCTAAATTGGCAAAAGATTCCTGACTATCCCTAGGATATTATCCTACAAGGATAATATCAACAGCAGCAGAAAATGGTCTAATGGCAATAGGAAGTTAGGGCACAGAGGGAGCTACTGTGAATAGGTCAGTGACAGAGTTGCTCCCATTAGAATCACAGCATACAAATACCGGCAACGATATTTCAGATATTTATGTCGACATCGCAAGCCGAAGATGAAGAGACAGAGAAAATATATGAGGATATTGTACAGGTAATTCAGTACGTAAAGGGTGATATAAATGTAATACTCGCGAGGCAGTAGAAAAAGTAGAGGAAAAGTAAACAGGATAATATGGTCTTGATACGAGAAATGAGAGAGGAGAAAGACTAATTTAGTCGTGCAATAAATGTCAGCTAGTAATACTTTCAATTATCTTTTCACATAAAAAACGTTCCGTTTCACTTGAACGATGTTGGTTTGTCATAAAAATCTTTGCTTTTCCTTAGTTTATCGGAAAAACCAAAGAATATTGACTTGATTTCATCGAGGCATGTTAAAAGGACCGTAGTCCTTGACCTTTAAAATCATGTCAAATATAGAACTTGAATTAAAGTTAAATTTTTTTAGTGACTAAGTCACTGAACGCTGGTTCCACAGATAGTTACCACCCAATTGAATAATTTGCAAATATATTCGGAAGGAGACAGTTTTGTTCGTTTTGCTGAAAGTTGGCGTCTGTGGGTTACTGTGTCTTTAACATTCTCCATTTCAGTTACGAATGAATAAATAGGAAGTGCAGGGAAGTTAAGGCATAGTGACTGCATGAAAAATGTGAAGAAATGGAAAAATAGTTGTTTATCGGAAGTACTGATTCAGAAAAATCAGGACAACCTTCGTTGAACTCATAGCAGAGATGATATCATTAAGAGTGCAATGGCAATGCCACTGATAAGTGCAGTGGACAGGGCGAATAGGTAGAAAGAGTACATTGAAGGCCTCTGTGAAGGGGAGGACTTGATAGAAGAAGAAACGGAAGCTCATATAGAAAATGCAAGGGATCGAATATTAGAATCAGAATTTAGAAGGGCTTTGGAACACTTAAGATCTAATAAGGTAGAAGAAAGTGGCAACAAAACGACTGTTCACGTTGGTTTAGAATGTGTGAGACGGGCGATATACCATCTTACTTCCGTGAAAACATCAGCCACACAACGCCGAAGATTGCAACAGTCGATAAGTGAGTGAATTATCGCACAATTAGCTTAACAATTCATGCATCCTTGTTGTTAACAAGATTAATACGCAGAAGAATGGAAAAGAATATAGAGAATGTGTTAGATGACCGTCAGTTTCCCTTGAAGAAAGATAGTTGGCCTAGAAAAAGCGTTTGGAAATGTCTAATCGTGCAAGATGTTCGCAATTCCGAGAAAAATAGGGGTAAGCTATAGGGAAACATCAGTAATCAGTATTATATATTACAAAATTAGGTGTATAATATGCGTGCTGCTAAAACTCACCGAGCGGGGTGGTGCAGTTGTTACCACACTAAATTCGCATTCGGGAGGACGACGTTGACACCCGCCTCTGGCCATCCTGATTTAGGTTCTCCGTGATTTCCCTAAATGGCTGCAGGCAAATGCAGGGATGGTTCCTTTGAAAGATCACTGACGACTTCCTTTCCCATACTTCCCTAATCGGATCGGACCGATAACCTTGCGGCTCGGTCTCCTCCTCCATATCAACCTACCAACCAATTGAAACTTAGAAACGAGTCCCGGTATCATCAAAGGAGCTATATCGCGTTGTAGCCCTCTGTCCTCACCCATGAAGAAGGTTCCCTTTTTTGCCTGAAGGGTCTGCTTTTGAAAGTATAAGTACCGTGAAACTTCCGCCTCTAGAAATTTCTAGATTCCAGAACGTTTGAAGTATTCGAGAACGTTCCAAAACATTCGAGAGTACTCTAGAGCATTCCACAACTTTCCAGAATGTTCTGGAATTTTTCACAATGATCCGGACTGTTCTGGAATGTTCAGGGACAGTCTGGAACATTGAGGAAGATTCCAGAATGTTCTGGAACATCCCGGAACACTCCAGATCATTGTGGAACATTCGAGGACACTCTCGAATGTTGTGGAATATTCTGGAAAATTGTGGACTATCCTTCTGGTATGTTCTGGAATTCGCCACTGTTGGGGCTTCCTATTGTTAGGCGTACACTAAGGAAGGCCCGTCGTAGTTTCTAAAGTCAGTTTTTTATCGGTAATGAAGGGATGAACCAAAAAAAGTTGTGCAGAGAGTGAATAAAAACAAACAGTGAAATGTGAGTATTCAAAGTGATTATGTGATTGAATATAAATCGAAAACAAAGTGTGATAAGTGGGCAAAGTGTGCAATATATACTCAGTATATTTGTTAGTAAAATTTGATTTAATTTTTATTTTAGACAATGCCCCAAACGTAAAACAGGAAGAAATCATGGAAGTTCTGAAGCAAATGGCGAAAACAAAAAGAACAGACAAAAAAAAACCAAAAGGTGAAGCACGTTTAAGTTCCCAACGAATGACAATGAGCGCCATAAAAAGCAGATAAACCGAGAAACAACGAAATGAACGGATTGAAGGATCATGAATTTTGACACAATCTTGAAATGAAAGACTGCGAACTCAAGCCAGCAATGATAATATCACACTACGAGAAGTGCGGACAAGATAACCGTACAACCTAATAAATGAAGCATTCCACTACGACCTGACGAAAGAGGATAACAAATACAAATACGTCATAATCGGTAAAATGGATAACATCGACCATTTTTACAATGAGAAAAAATTCATTAGAGACACACCAGGTTTCTCTTGCATGAATGGAAAAATTCGATTACCACCTCTGTAAGCATGTCAGCAGGAATTTTTGCATTACACTGCCGGGGACACACCAGAATCGAAAAAGTTTCTTCAAAATATAAAAGCCTTCTTCCGAATGACTTCTATCGGTGGGACTTCCATTAACTCTAACAGAGATGAATCACATTATGTTTTCTCTATCCAAGGATAAATCAGTGACAACATGGGATCATTACTACCACTACCTAACGAAGACCATGAATTTCTGCAAGTACAGTATATTTCACTGGAAATGAAGAAACAGAAATTGATCAGCGATGCGCTAATATCTGTAAATTGAGACGGGAAGTAGCCCAAGATGTGTCGAGGAACTTACACAAACACAATCAACTGATTCACATATTCAAAACAGTACTAGATCGAATCATTTTTTTAAGATTATAAAGTTGTAGTTCGAGACTAAAAAAGACCATCACGAGACCGCGAACGTCGGTGTAATGGACTTCAGGTGGACGAATTCGCCATCATAACTGGGGATAATTAAAACACAAGCCATTACGAAATTGTACAACAAAGAAGAGAACAAGTACAATGCTTTGCAGGGACACGCCGTTCACATCTTGTCCTCCAATATCCTCTGATATTTCTTCACGGTGAGTACGAATATCAATCCAAGCTGAAACTGGCATAGAAACTAACAAAAAAAGTCACTTCCAAGGAGTTCTAAGCTTACCGCTTAATGATCAGAGACACTGAAACAACAACCGTATTCTCAACACTAGCCATTTATTCCAACAATTCCTGGTAGATATGTATGCAAAAGAGAAGCGGAACTGATGCTTTACGTAAGTCTGAATCAGAAGAAACTACGCACGCAAGAATACCTCCACCTTCGAGACATAGTCATAAATGAGGGGAAAATTGATGACATTGGAACAATGGTAATCTTACCCTCATCGTACATAGGAAGTCCGAGAGAAATGCACTCAAGATGCCTTGACCTACCTAAGAAAATATGGACGATCTGACCTATAAATGGCATTCACATGCAATTCGTCGACATGCAACTTGTCGTGGCTACAAATCAGAGAATAACTAACATACGGAGAAGCCCCCATGCATCGACACGTAATAACCCGAGTTTTCCGAAAAAGCAAATGAACTTCAGGGGTGAAGTCATCGCAAAATACAGCATCTTTGGAACCTTTAGATTCGATGTACACAATTGAACGACAAAAAACGACTGCCCCACTCACACAATCTCATATCGCTACACAACAGAGTTCTTCCCACTGATATCGATTAAATCATGCAAGCTGAATTTCCAAATTGACAAGAAGATACGGAACGGTACGAAATAGTAGTGGAAAAACATGATTCACGGACCATGTGCTCCATTAAAACCCAAATATCCATGTATGAGTGATGGAAAATGCACAGATACCCAAAAAGCATATCTGGACAAGACACGCCGACGTTGATGGCTGTCCCAAATACAGAACATAACCCGATAACGTTGATTTCACAGCAAAACATAGGAATACCAGGCAGCGACGAATTGGAAATAGATAATCAGTTTGTAGTACCATATAATACACAGCAACCAAGCAGAGCGACGGATTTTCGTTTTTATCAACGACGAAGGCGAAACAGTTGTGCAACATCTAGCAGTGCATTTGGAGAACGAACAAAAAGTTTGTTTCATAAAAGACACTGCCAGGAAAATTCCAAGCGAACCACCAAAATATTAACAGCGTTTTACTAACTGTGCCAAACGGATCCATTTGCGAAAACATTGCTGTATGCTGGCGTCTCCAACTATTATATGTGAAACACAAAAGCAAAAATTGTTCAAAGACGAAAACAAGCAATGGCAATAGAAGCTCATCCAGGAATAATGAAAACTGGCGTAGTCATGTATACGCTATACATCCGAACAACACCGAATGTTTCTATTGCCGGATGTTGCTACATGAAATACGTAGACCAACAACTTTCACAGATCTCAAGACCGTTGACGGTTGCCTATGCCAGATGGAGACGACGAGAGCAAATCGACAAACACTCGGAATTAACACTACAAGAAGCCTCATTCACAGCCTCATATGAACAAATGAGAGACTTATTCCCCATAATTCTGACAACATGTAACCTATCGATTCCAAATCAGCTAAGAGACTCCTTTACAAACAGTACGAGCGATGACATGCTATACCAGATCCGACGACAACATCGTGGACTGACCATCGAATTCAACGACGACATTTTCAATGAAAGACTCATTCGCCTAGAAGGCAAGTGACTAGCAATAAACAATCCGACCTTAGTACAACTTAGGATGCAAGCTCCACTAAAAGATGCTGTCAGCGTGCTAAACTTCGAAATTACAAAGGAAAAAAAAAACTACAACATCAACGAATATCTCAATATACTACAAGACTACTCCTCAATGACAATCAAAAGGAAATTTGCATTATCATGGACCGGGTCGACAACAACACTGACTGAATTATTTACTTGGGCGCACCAAGCGGCACCGAGAAAAGTTTCTTATAAATCTACTGCTCACGGAAATACGTGCTAAACAACACATGGCACTTGGACACGGTATCGTCCGGCATTGCGGCCACGCTTATGGAACGAGTACGACCCACCCATTTAGCCTTACAGCTACAGTTGAAAATAGCCGAAGAACAATTGCTGGTATGTAAAATCTCAAGAGAATCTGGATGGGGTGAACTTCTGAAGCAAGTTAAAATTATCTGCTGTGACGATTGCGGAATGACAGATAAGAAATCACTGGAAGTCATGGACAACACATTACAAGATCTGCGAGGAAACACTGAAGTGGTGGCAGGAGTTCTACTCATATTCTCAAGAAATTTTCAACAAAAACTTCCTGTTATCCCTAAATAAATACCAGCACACGAGATCATTATATACTTTAAAAATCATATCTTCTGGCCACATATGCAAATGCTGCCACTAACAAAAAATATGAGAGTTGAGCTATTGAAAGTCGAAGCGACAGCATATTTTGCACTACAACTTTTACAAATAGGCGAAGGCACATGTCCCACTGAGCAGACGACAGGTCTTATTAAACTCAAGGGTCATTTCTGCAACATAGCTAGTGCTGAAAACGAATTCATCGACCAAGTTTATCAAACAATTGTTCACAACTATAGGCATCTGGACTCGCTATTTAAATCGTCGGTTTTGGCACCTGAAAATAATATTGTCGACCATACCTACTTTAATATTCGAAAGAAAACTCCCGGTGAAGAGAGAACATGCAAATCGATCGGCACGATGGTAAACGTTGAAGAAAGTGTGGACTTCCTTACCTAATTTCTAAAGTCTTTGCAAGTACCAGGAATGCCGTTACGCTCGCTTTGACCTAAAATTGGATCTCCGATCTTGCTACTCAGAAATCTCAACTCACCAGAGCTATGTAATGGAACAAGGATGACAGTGAAAAGGCTATCTAATAACATTATCGAAGCCGAACTTATGTCTGGAAAGTGCAAAGGATACTCACTATTTTCCCCTAGAATATCATTGATCTCTACTAGAGAGCCATTCCAGTTCAAGACTGCTATTTACAATTAAATTAGCCCACAGTTACAATTAACAAAGCGCAAGGACAAAATTTAAAATATTGTGGCATCAGCCTCAAACACTCCTGCTACTCTCACGGTACGTAGCTTGCTCTAAAAATTCGAAGAGTTTGTACATTATACCACGGATAACAAATTGAAAAATATTTTTATGAACAAGTATTCTAAATAGTTAGAATATGCCTTCAGTATTTGTTTTGCCTCTTACACGTTAACAAGTATTTAAACAGTTAACGTGTGTATGGAATTAAATTATTGTACGTCTTATAAATTAACCCTTATAATGCGTTTTCAATTAAATTTTTTTTACCTCTTATACTTTAACGTTTACTCTCTTATTCCAACTCCTATACAATCTCATATCAACTCCCGGGGCGAACGCTGGCAGCTAGTATACAATATGTACAAGAGTCAAGAGGGAACAATAATGTGGAACACCAAGAACCATATGTTCGGTTTAAAAAAAGCTGTAAGACAGGGCGTAGTCTTTCTCCACTTCTGTTCACTCAATACATC
Source organism: Schistocerca gregaria (assembly GCF_023897955.1). Lineage (NCBI taxonomy): Eukaryota > Metazoa > Arthropoda > Insecta > Orthoptera > Acrididae > Schistocerca > Schistocerca gregaria. The sequence continues at coordinate 97,351,936 of NC_064923.1, read as the reverse complement.
GAAGAAACAATGATGGATCTAAAAAGGTGAATTCAACACTGGAATTAAAATTCAAGGTAATGCCATTACTGTCCTCAGTGATGGTAAAGAAGTACTACAGGATCTTCTGAATTGCATGAACACACTAATGAGTACGTTTATGGATTGATGGTAAATAGAAAAAAGACGAAAGCACTTAGAAGTAGCAGGAAAGGGAACATCGCGATATCTAACATGAAGACTACTGATTACAAAGACGGTGAAGTTTAGGAATTCTGCTACCTAGGCAACAAAATAATCCATGACAGATGGTGCAAAGATGACATAAGAAGCAGACTAGCACTGGAAATTGGGGCATTCCAGGCCAAGAGAAATCTACTGGTACCAAACATAGGCTTTAATGTGGGGAATCAATTTCTGAGAATGTACGTGTGGAGCACAATATTGTATGGTACTGAATCATGGAGTACGGGTGAGCCGGAAAAGGAAAGAATCGAAGCACTTGAAATGTAGTGCTACAGAAGTATGTTGGTAATTGAGCAAATCAGCTACGGAATGAGAAGGTCTTCGGAGAATGGACGAGGAAAAATATATGTAAAACACTGATAAGAAGAAGGGTCACAATGTTAGCAGATTTGTTAAGATATCACGGAACAAATGGGTTAGGACATAGATTGCAATTGTTCCTGTGAGATGAAGAGCTTTGCAAAGGAAAGGATCACATCATACCAGTCAGAGACTGACGCAAAGAAAGGCCATACTCTGAACACAAAACCTCTTCCGTAGACAGGCTGCTTGAAAACGACTGCAAGAAGAAAGGAAGACTAAAATTTAACGTCGAGATGTCCACTAGTTCATTAGAAATGGAAGAAAAATTGCGATTCAGAAATTATAGGAAAAGAAATCGATAAAGTCCTTTCCAGAGTATCCACTCATTTATTCGTTTTGTGCGACTTGATAAATATGTTTGAAAGGTTTGAACGCCATCCTCCGATCGCGAAGTAAGTGTCTTAACACCGTTTCATTTCACTCGACGGGGGTCCTCAGTTCTCATAAATGTTTTGCAAACATTTCTGCGACTGTAGCTTCATAGAGAAACAAACGGTGGCATCATTCAGTTTGAAGTCCAACTGCAAGGACGATAGCCTGAACAGTTCTTTCAAGAGAAACATGAGAAAAGTCACTGGCAAAATTACACTAATGCAGGGCTGCTGCTCATCTTCTGTATTTATTGGACGGAGCCAGTCAATACAAGCAGCCCTGCCTCGCTCTTTTATACTAACAACAAGACTCTCTCTTACATCTGAGATGATTTGCTTTGGGACTCCTCTGGATGGTGCTTTACATGAGTAGTGCTCCATTCTGCATCCACATCTTTAGGCAACATGTGGCACAGACTCCAATGGTTACCATACAAAAAGGCACCTACATAGTTACCATTTCATCCTAGGTAGGTTAACTGCAGGGTATCGACTGTTGGCACATACGAAGTATCTTTCGTGTGATGCGTTACTACCACGCAACATGCCTCGATGAAATGTGGGTTCTACAGTAGAGTACTGAAGGTAACTGAAAGAACTACAGACTGAGATGAACAGAAATAATACTTCATTCAGACACAATACTTACCTGAAGTTACCACGATTCATGATAGTCACGTGGACATTATAAACGGCGGGAATGCTACCAGGAAGCGGTGGGACAGGGTTCTTAATAGCATTTGTAATAATCACGGACAAGCGATGCACCCGTGCCGGCTACAAGGTTGGTAACGAGTTCGTCTGATACGGATTTCCATTCCTGCACCAGCGTGGTTAACAGTCAGTCATTGGTACGCGTGGCGTGCTGCAGTATATCACCCCAACGTATCACACAGTGGAATTCAAGTCGGAGGAACGGGCAGTCCAGTCGATTTGCCGAGCACCCTCTCTTTCCCAGAGTTCCTCCACATGCGCAGTTCGATGCGGTTGCACATTGTTAGCCACAAAAAAGTCATAGCGGAACGCACTCCCGAAATCGCACATGTGGGAAGGGTCCACAGCGTCAAAATAACGTTAACTGGTAAAGACACCGTGTTCAAAGATCTGGAGTCAGTTCGCTCATGCACATTATACCTCCCCAAATCATAACACATGGGTCCGTGTCCACAATGTTCCTGGTTGGTGAGATGTGGCAACACTTAATTCACACAGGAACACTGTCGACCATCTTCGACTTGGTGATCCTGGTATTATGATATGCAGAGGCATTATGTTGCAGGGGCGTACTGTCCTTCAACCTTGAACATTCAGTGTAGCTGTGACACTGTAACCCTTCCCTACATGACTGATGTAATTAAATTTGCCTTGAGACATTTGAGTCCCATATTTATCTACGACAATGGTAGACGCTGAAGAAGTGAATTAAAATTTGAACCACAGTCTGGACTTGGATTGTGCAGTTATGTAATGGTTAGCACACCTGCCTAGTAAACAAGCGATGGGAGCAAGCTACAGGGCAAGCACTTCCGTCCATATTGATCACACGCCCTATTAAGAACCATGTCAAAACATTTTTCATGACCTGGGGACCATCATAAATCGCCATGGCTTCGGTGTCACATCATATCCGTTCGTCTTATAGCATATTTCTTTGAGTTGCCTTCTGTACTGTACTGTACTGTACTGTACTATACTGTAACAGTCGTGTTGCTTGGCTGTTACACATCATGCGAAAGATACATTCGTTCTTAATTTTTGCAAACGAATGTAGTAACAGTCACAAGACCCTTCTACTGAACAATAACACATCGATTCACTACTGGGACGCACACAGTTTCTTGCCGACATCCTAATCGCCTTCCTGTGCCCCTTCTACGCCACTGTCTTTTTCACTTTAGCCATAGACAGCGCCTTTACCACTGTATCCCCCAGCTTTGGGTTCCATAGCGACCTCCAAAGACACAGCCCTACAGGGGACATCATGCACAAACTCCATGAGCTCTTGCCTTAACGGACTATTGGAGATGCTGCCACCGTCCCTGCCTCGTGCTCATACCTGGGATCAAACAATCAAGCATATGACCCACGGCAGAGAATCAAGTACAGTCAATTTTCTTGCCAGCTCATCAACTCCTACATCTTTTCCTCTGAGACAGAGGGAAATCTATGCTAGGCAGTCCCGATTCTGAGAGCACATCGATTCGGTAGAAACACCAATCCACAAGCAGCACATCAGTCGTTCAGACCGTGCAAATGCTCTCTGCGGATTAGCTTGTTACGCAACGTCACGCTGACTAATTACGATGGCTTAAGCTGAATAATCTCTACCATCTGGTGAGCAAGATGTATGAGACAGACGAAATACCCTCAGACTTCAAGAAGAATATAATAATTCCAATCAAAAAGAAAGCAGGTGTTGACAGATGCGAAAATTACCGAACTATCAGTTTAATAAGTCACAGCTGCAAAATAACGCGAATTCTTTACAGAAGAATGGAAAAACTGGTAGACGCCGATCTCGGGGAAGATCAGTTTGGATTCCGTAGAAGTATTGGAACACATGAGGCAATACTGACCTTACGACTCATCTTAGAAGAAAGATTAAAGAAAGGCAAACCTACGTTTCTAGCATTTGACAATGTTGACTGGAATACTCTCTTTCAAATTCTAAAGGTGGCAGGGGTAAAATACAGGAAACGAAAGGCTATTTACAACTTGTACAGAAATCAGATTGCAGTTATAAGAGTCAAGGGGTTTGAAAGAGAAGCAGTGGTTGGGAAGGGAGAGACAGGGTTGTAGCCTCTCCCCGATGTTATTCAATATGTATATTGAGCAAGCAGCAAAGGAAACAAAAGAAAAATTCGGAACGGGTATAAAAGTCCATGGAGAATAAATAAAAACTTTTAGGTTCACCGATGACATTGTATTTCTGTCAAAGACAGCAAAGGATTTGGAGCAGCAGTTGAACGGAATGGACAGTGTCTTGAAAGGAGGATATAAGATGAACATCAACAAAAGCAAAACGAGGATAATGGAATGTAGCCGTATTAAGTCGGGTGATGTTGAGGGAATTAGATTAGGAAATGAGACACTTAAAGTAGTAAAGGAGTTTTGCTATTTGGGGAGCAAAATAACTTTTGATGGTCGAAGTAGAGAGGATATTAAATGTACACTGGTAATGGCAAGGAAAGCGTTTCTGAAGAAGAGAAATTTGTTAACATCGAGTATAGATTTAAGTGTCAGGAAGTCGTTTCTGAAAGTATTTGTATGAAGTGTAGCCATGTATATAAGTGAAACATGGACGTTAAATAGTATGGACAAGAAGAGAATAGAAGCTTTCCAAATGTGGTGCTACATAACAATGCTGAAGATTGGATAGGTAGATCACATAACTAATGTGGAGGTATGGAATAGAATAGGGGAGAAGAGGAGTTTGTGGCACAACTTTACAGCGTGGAGGGTAAGAATCGTAGAGGGAGACCAAGAGATGAATACACTAAGCAGATTCAGAAGGATGTGGGTTGGAGTAAGTACTGAGAGATGAAGCACTTTTCACAGGATAGAGTAACATGGAGAGCTGCATCAAACCAGTCTCAGGACTGAAGATCACAACAACAACAACAAGCTTGTTTTATGGGGATCACTCCAAGGTCGAAGGCTTGTTTCTGTGCACACCTGGTAGACAAAACGCCCATAAAAGGAAGTTCACCATGGACGTGAAAGACTCCATTGTTTAATTTAAGCTTCTGAAAAGTAAATATTTCTAGAAATAAATCTCCAGTAGAAAGGACAGTCGTGGGTAGAACAACTTCTATACCTGAGTAATTCAATGAAGTGCTTACGCAGTAAGCAAACGAAGTACATGTCACTACGTTTCTTGCATTCGAAACGGCGTGCGAAACACAGGTTGATAAACTATCTTCGGAACATAATCTGAATTTTAATTAGACCAAAAGTCAAGGGATAGCGATATGTTCATATACAGACGGCGGTAGTAACCCGTACCCAGTGACTGTGTTCGTCCCTCAAAATATCGTGCGTCGACATGGCCGGAACTCCCGTCAAGTCGCAAGTGATTATGAACCAGTGTCAGTTCACGTTGCACGAGACAGTTGCTCTTGTCGTCAGCAGGACAACAAACTTTTTGTGGACTTGGAAATTAAAGGCAAAGTGATACCATTCCAGCTCGATACAGGAGCTGCAGTTTCCCTGATCAATCAAGACACTTATAAACTGCTGAGCACACCTCCGTTGCGTGCAACAACTGTTCGGTTAACCACCTAATCAGGTACAGAGATCACTGTGTTAGGACAGTGCAACCTTCTTGCAACACACAAAGGACTAACAAACTTGTCATTTTACGTCCTTCGTTTTTCTTCTGCAGTGAACTTGTTTTTTTTTTAATTTATTTCCGTTGTTTAACTTGTCTATAGTAAATCAGGTCCTTTCAGTGTACCAGACGGTGCATTCAGACAGTGTTTCTCGTCTATGTGAAGAATTTGCAGACATTTTTGCACCGGGCCTCGGTTGCGATAAGAACTATAACGCACATTTGGAACGGAAAGTAAACGCGCAACCGAAATTTTTCAGAGCGCGCAATTTTCCCCGCGCATTGCGTGATGAGGTCGCAAAAACATTACACGATTTGGAATCACAAGGTGTAATTGAAAATGTGCAGGCTTCTCTCTGGGCATCACCCTTAGTAAATTTGGCAAAACCTTCCGGAAAGTTGAGACTTTGTGTGGACTTCAAGGCAACAGTGAATCCACAACTAGTGATTGCAACTTTTCCTTTACCCCGCCCGGAAGATCTTCTTGACAAACTGTGCCCGGGTAAGTATATTTCGAAGTTGGACCTAGCAGATGCGTACTTGCAAATACCGGTAGACTAAGAATCCCAGCGAGTTTTGGTGGTTAACACTCATCTTGGTTTGAATCGATTCAAACGACTGCCATTCGGGTGTGCATCCGCCCCTGCATTGTTTCACCAATATCTACAAACTGTTTGTGCGTCGGTCCCTACTGCAGCTAATTATCTGGACGATATTGTGATGTATGGAAAGACGGAAGAAGAACATATGGCCAATCTCCGAACATTATTTCAGGTCTTGCGACAAAATGGTCTTCGCTTGCGGAAGGACAAATAGGTGTTTTTTGCTCGGGACTTGCCATACTTGGGACATGTACTCAATGCCCAAGGCATACATCTCAGTCCCACGCACCTTCGTGCCATACAAGACTTGCCGTCGCCGCAGAATTTGAAGCAGCTACAGAGTGTGCTGGGAAAAATAAATTAGTACCGCCGCTATGTGCCGCACGCCTCTTCCACTTCAGCTCCGCTTCATCGCTTACGCCGTAAGGGTGTTCCGTTCGTCTGGACGACGGAATGCGACCACGCCTATCGCCAGTTGAAATCGGCGTTGCTTTCCAATACTTGCCTTACGCCATTCGATCCACAGAAGCCCCCTTTGTTGATGGTGGATGCATCGGATTTCGGGATCAGTGCTGTGCTTGCGCACAAAGATAGATTGCACGATCTCCCTATTGCCTTTGCGTCCAAACTGCTCTCGCAAAGAAATTATTCACAGATCGAGAAGGAAGCATGGGCTCTCGTATTTGGTGGTACAAAGTTTCATGATTTCTTGTATGGTCGTCACTTCACCATAATCTCGGATCACAAACATTTCACATCGCTTTTTCATCCGACCAATCCTGTACCTCCACGTACAGAGCAGAAATTCATTTGCTGGTCTATTTTCCTCTCGCAGTACAGGTACGATATTTTGTATCGGTCTACTGCCAAGCACGTAAATGACGATTCGTTGTCCCACTTGCCTGTTGCTGCGGATAGGGCATTCGATTCCTCCGAACTTGCTTGCATGTTCATTGATGCGGAAACCGATGATGCAGTCGAATCGTTTCCGATTGATTTTCGTCGTGTAGCTACAGCCACAGCTGCCGACCCTGTCCTTGCTCCCGTTCTGCGTTTTGTTGCTACGCAATGGCCCTTGTAAAAGTCTCGGATCGGGGAGCCGTTGGTTCACCGATTTTTTGTTCACAAGGAGAGACTTTTTGTACGACGTGGTGATTTGCTGTTGCGTTCGTTACAGTCCTCTGTCTTACAGCTGCTCCACCAAGGACTTTGGGGTATAGTGAGAACGAAACAACTTGCTCGTCAGCACTGTACTTGGTTCGGAATCGATGCCGCGATTACGAATATGTGCTCTTCTTGCATGGTGTGTGCCGAACAACAATCAGCACCACCGCAGAAATTATTTGCATGGCCAAAAGCCACTTCCCCTTGACAACGCTTACACATTGATTTTGCTGGTCGATTCTGGAATGCTCGATGGTTGGTTGTGGTAGATTCGTTCGGTAATTTTTATTTTGTTGTCCGTATGTCTTCCACGACGTCATCTGCCACCATCCAAGCGTTATCCGCTGTCTTTTGCATTGAAGGTCTTCCAGACACTATTGTTTCCGACAATGGCCCACAATTCATGTCCGCAGGATTTCAGTCATTCTGTAAGGCCAATGGTATTCAACATCTGACGTCCGCGCCGTTTTCGCCACAATCAAACGATGCCGCTGAACGATTGGTCAGGACTTTCAAGTCACAGATGTTGAAGTTGAAAGAGTCACATTCTCGGGTGACGCGTTATTGCTCTTTTTGTCCTCGTATCGCTCTCAGCCCCGAGATGGTCGTCCTCATCGAACCTTGATGTCTTTGCTGCATCCGCCGCATCAGTTTCCTGTGCAGCGGCAGACACCTGGTTTTGTTCCAGGCGACGTTGTCTACTATCGACACTACCGAGTTTCACGGCGTTGGCTCGAAGGGCGCATTCTTCGCTACCTCGGGCGCGCTATGGATCTGGTTTATGGGGCCTCTGGTGAGGTGCGTCGGCATCTCAATAAGCTGCGCCTCTGTCGTCACACGGGATCTGCCGCTCGCCGTCTTGTTTCAGCGACGGTGCCGTCCGGTCAGCGCCCTGGGGACCCATCTACTGGCTCGCCTCAGCCCCAGGTGTTACCGACGCTGCCTTCCATTTTGCCCCATGGCGACGCGCCGCCGCCGGCGCCGCTGCCACCGCCGCCGCCGCCTGTTCTCCCGCCGGCGACACCTGCAGTGGACTCGTCGCTGCAGTCACTCGGCGCCTCCCTGGGTCACGCGCCGCCGAACGCTTCCCGTGACCAGTTGTCCTCCGACATGAAACTCTTGCCCGCTCCCGACCATATGTCGTCTTCGCCCGTCGGGTGGCCCGGCCCGATGGAGGTGGACCCTTCGGCCTCTCCTGTCTCTCTAAGGGCGCATACACCGCCTGTTGGCGTGCACCGTGGAGCGGGTTTTCAGGCGTTTCCTAGCTCCCCGCGGTCCGAATGGCAGGGTGAGGGTGGCACAGCCTCGCCTGTTGTTAGGCTTCCGACCTCATCGCATACGTCAACATGCGGTCCTCCCCAAGGCGGGCGGAAGCCTTATGCCACAACCGTACACCGATTTGCGGGGGAGGAATGTGGTGTCACCGCCAGACACAACACTTGCTAGTTGGTAGCCTTTAAATGGGCCGCGGTCCGGTAGTATACGTCGGACCCGCGTGTCGCCACTATTAGTGACTGCAGAACGAGCGCCGCCACACGGCAGGTCTAGAGAGACTTCCTAGCACTCGCCCCATTTGTACAGCCGACTTTGCTAGCGATGGTTCACTGGCTTCTACGCTCTCATTTGCCGAGACGATTGTTTGCATAGCCTTCAGCTACGTCATTTGCTACGACCTAGCGAGGCGCCATTATCAGTTATTAATGGTATAGTGCATCATGTACCGTCCAGAGCATCAATGAACATGCAAGCTAGTTCGGAGGAATCGAATGCCCTACCCTCAGCAAAACGCAAGCGGGAAAACTCATCGGCGTTTCCGTGCTGAGCAGTGGACCGATACAAGATATCGCAGCGGTACTGCGAGAGGAAAATAGACCAGCGATGAATTTCTGCGCTGTACGTGGAGGTACAGGATTGGTCGGATGAAAAACCGATGTCAAAAGTTTGTGGTCTGTGATTATGGTAAAGTGACGACCATGTCTGGCGTGAGGTCGGTCGCTTGACGGCGTGTTCGGTGGGGCCCGCCCGTTGCCTGCGCGCCGTAAGGCACGGAGGCTCGCACTGGGGCGTATCGCTTCCAGTCGGGCGTGCCGCGGCAGTCCTCACAGGGGAAGTGAAGCGTCTCTCATAGCCTCTCCTTCCCAAGTGGCTCTTTCCGCCTTCCCGTGGTGCCAGACGTTAAGCTTGGCATTCTGCCTTGCGACAAAAGGGAGAGCTGCGACCCATCCCGATGCGAAAGCGAAGGGTGCGTGGCACAGGGGGAGCTGTGTCGAGGGACCCAACACCAGTCCCTTCCTTTCGCAGGGCACAGACCAACAGGTGCTCTGCATGCCGGCGATCTCGTTTGTCGGCGTGGGATCGCGGCGCGACTCGGCAAGTGTGCTTCGCCGCGCCCCTGGGTAACCGGGGCGTGTTCTGCCAAACCCAGGTGGTGGTAACATCGCCTGGGCCAGGTTTGATGGGTCCGAACGTCTGGGGGACCGGCCCGCCACCTGAGTAGGAGTCGGTCCCTGGCCGAAAGGTGGAAACTCGGGCAAGTAGGCGGCGAAGGGCGAGAGGTGCATCCGCCTCTCCGGAGTGCGGGGTGCAGCTGCCGGGGTGCGTCGCGTGAAATCGCCGATGACGGAGTCACCGAGGGGGACCAGTGCGCTGGAAACGGTGCGCTGAACCCAGCAGCTCTGGAGTGCTCTTGACCTAGGGGTGAGGTCGGTGGGCGAGCTGCAGAAGTCCACCCCCCCCCCCCCCATGCCAGAGGAGCCGGTCCGGGGCAAGAGAAGGGCTTTTTTATCACTCGTTCAATATGGCGACACCAGAGACGAGTGATTCGAGTGCGCTATCGCGAGCTTCTGTGATGTCGAAGCCGCTCCTCAGGACGAGTCGGGACAGGCAACCGAGGAAAACGTCTTGCAAAGACATACGAGAATCACGTTGCTCCTTGAGCAACACATTAAAAATGGAAAGATCAGTCAAGCGGCATTAACGATAATTAAAAATGAACCGGCGCCGTGGGCCATCGCTAACGCCAAGCTTGAGGGCCGCGTCGAAGAATTAACTAAAGGAAACGAAAGATTAAGGAAGCAACCTGGGAAGACCTGGGCGGCGGTGGTCGCACAAGCGCCACCAAAACCGCAGACAACAAAGGATGCCAATGCCAGAGTCACCAAACGATCAGACACAACGGTCTTTCTAAGGACCCTGCCTGGTCAGGACATCAGTGTAAAAAGAATTCAAGAATTGCTCACAACCACTATAAATCCAGCGAAAGATAAAATTAAAATCAACAAAGTCAACCAAGTAGAAACTCGGTAATCGTCGAAGTTGCATCAGAAGAGGACAAAGAAAAATTATTAAACAATGCCAAACTAAACTCGGTGGTCAAATGCGAGCCACCAAGGAAAAGGAACCCGTTGGTCATCTTATATGATGTAGCAACTATTATGACAAACGAGGAACTGCAAAAAGCTATAAAGGCACAAAACTTTGAGGACATGTCAGAAGAAGAATTTAAAGGAAATTTCAATCTGAGATTCAAAACGAGGCCTCGGGACCGTGATGTGGTGCATCACGTTGCCGAGGTCTCCGCTCAAATGTGGAGAAAAATAACAGCAATGTGCAAATTATAAGTCGGCTTTCACGCCATAAATACACGTGACTATCTCGTTGTACCGCGTTGCCACAATTGTGGAGATCTCTACCACGTTCTGAGGCACTGTACCAGGGGGTCGGCCTGCTAGAAATGTGGCGAGGATGGTCATGTCAGGAAGGACTGTAGGGCTGCAGCAGTCTGCATCCCCTGTAAGAGACGGCGTAAAAAACCCTGTGGTACCACAGGACGTAACTGCCCCACCTACAGACTTCTGGAACAAAGGCTCATTTCAAGGATAGACTATGGCTGATCAAGCCAAAGCCAACAGGATGCCCAAAAGAAAATCCCCGAGTAAAAGGAGGAGGGATGCCATGAGGGCGAGTGCCTTCAAGTTATTCTTGAGGTCGCTCACGGGCGCCACAACTAAAACCACTGACATAGGCACTCAAACTGACTCTACCACAACGGATAGAGGCACTCAAACTAGGCCTCTTGCAGCCATGCTCCCCTCCTCCCCAAGCAGGGAAACAAGGCCGACTAAAGACCTACGGCAACGGCATCCTGTACCAGAGACTGTGGCAGTCTCAGCAGAAGAAAATAGAACTACAAAAGAACCAGTTCAAGAAAACAAAATAACTAGCTCAAGTGAACCAGCTGCAACAACAGATCCAGTCGTGAGACTGCCACCAGTCGATCCAGTCAGAGTCTATCCTAACCTCGAAATCACTATGCAACTGGCGAGACTAGAGCAGCCGACTACCCTGACGCCTGCCTTGAGACACGTGGTTCGGGTGGGACATGAATATGGTAAGAGAGTCACCTTCTCGGTAATGGAGGCTGTGGACAGAATTCAACTCAAGTCAGTGAATCTCCCCACCCACTTCGGAGCCCTTCGAGACCTACTAAAGAAAGTTTTTGATAGACGTGGTGAAAAATTCGACCTTGACGAAATTTACCGACAAGCAGTTCTGGCAAATGGACGCATCACATTTGACTGGAATAAGACATGGCCTAATGACAGAATCTATACATACTTCCCATAGACAACTACATGACGGAAATCACCATTGGCCAACTTAACACTCACAACAGCAGACTTGTGATGCAGGAGTTACGTAAGGAAGTGGAGGAGAGGAGACTAGATGTGGTCTGTCTGCAAGAGCCGTACTCCATAAATGGGAAGACAGCTTTCACAGCTGCGACCTGGCAAGTAGTCAGCAGAGGGGAAGACCCAAGATCGGCAATAATAATTACCAACAAACTTATAAGGGCCACAGTCCTAACAGTTTACAACCAGCCACTGCAACGTCGTGGAGCTGCAGTCTCCATCAGGAGCTATTGTCGTTATCAACATGTATTTCCAATATGGTGATGACATCGAAAGACACCTGGCGCACCTCACCACTGCTATCGCGGCATTGCGGGGGCGGAAAGCAGTTGTAACTGCCGATATAAATACCAATTCACCCCTATGGTACAGCGGCACCAGGGACCTTAATGGAGAGAAGGCAGAAGAGGCCATCATGGCCTTGCAGCTTGTGGTGGCTAACAAGCCAGGCAACCCTCCGACCTATGTCGGTGGCCAAGGCACAAACATTGATGTGACCCTGGCTACGCCTAATGCTGCGCACCTCATCCAGCAGTGGAAAGTAGTGGAGAATGCCACCAAAAGCGATCACAATCTTATCACTTTCAGCATTGGAGATGAAGAGAGCCGCTGGGCCATGGGGTGGGAAGTACAATACAATTACAAAAGAGCTGACTGGGAAAGACTTGCTAGGGAATGCTACATTCCTCCGTTATCAGAAAGTGACGGACACATGGACCTTGACGTAGACAACAGAGCCGAGGAACTGGTGACAGTAATAACTCGAGCGGTCAAAGCCGCCGTACCTACTAGGAGGAGGGCCATGGCGGCCTCTCCGTCACCATGGTCAGCTGAACTAGAGGAGATGCGCCGGTCGGTCAGAAGATTCAGGAGGCACTACCAGTGCAGCGTCGTCTGGCTAGATGGCTGCAGCTTTACTGGGAAGCCAAAGATAACTTCCAAAAACAGCTACGGGAAGTTAGAACAAAAAGTTGGGAACACTTTGTTCTGAACCAACTAGCATTAGACCCATGGGGAGTTCCCTACAAGCTTGTCTCGGAGAAAATTCACTCTCCGATGGAGCTCTCAACCGTCAGGCATTGCGACGGGATGACAGAGTCTTGGCAGGAAACTGCTGAGGTCCTTCTCCAGTCCCTACTGCCTGACGACACTGCGGATGCAGAAACAGACGAACAACGGCAGCTGCGTTACAACAACAACAACGTATGTGAAAATGATACGGCAGTTTACCCATTCTCTGAAGAAGAGGTAGCTGCCCATATAAACTCCCTGAAGAGAGGGAAAGCTCCTGGGCCAGACGGCATTGTGGCGGAGGTGGTGCAATTCCTGGCCCCCCAGATAGTCGCCCCTCTAACTCATCTGTACAACGAATGCCTTAGGCAGAAAAAGTTCCCTCGAATCTGGAAGAGGGCAAATATTGTAATTATCAAGAAAGGAGCCGACAAAGACCCAGCAGAAACAAAATCTTAACGACCTATCTGCCAGCTTCATCTGCTTGGGAAGGTTCTGGAGAGACTACTGGCTGACAGACTGGCTGCGCACCGAGTGCTGTGCGGGATGAACAGCAGGCAGTTCGGCTTTAGGCCTGGAGGATCGGCATCTGATGCAATCGCCCTTGCGGCCGAGGTCTGCGGCTCTACCCCGTACAAGTACGTTGTTGGCATTATGGTGGACATAAATGGCGCCTTCGACAACCTGTGGTGGCCTTCGCTCTTCTCCTGTTTACGGGAGAAGGAGTGTCCAGGGCCGCTATATGGGTGTCTGAGGAGCTATTGCGAAGATCGGGAGGTCTGGCTATCATCCACTAGCACAAGAGTAAGAAAAACTATTACTAAAGGATGTCCCCAGAGCTCCGTACTGGGTCCCCTGTTTTGGGACATCCACATGGAACCCTTACTAGACAAACTACAGCAAAGTGATGAAGTGCTGGAGGTGATAGCCTACGCAGATGACCTCCTCCTACTGGTCGGCGACAGTAGCCGAGAAGACATAGAGCCCAAGATTGAAAGAGCAATAGAAACAGTACAACTTTGGTGCCGTAACACGAAGATGAAAATTTCACCGGCCAAGTCCACATACCTTCTTCTGAAGGGACAATTAGTTCGCAATCCAACTGTCAGGATAGACGGATCACCAGTTCTCCGGCGACGTGAGACTCGCTACCTCGGTATCATCATTGATGAAAGGTGGTCCTTCGGTAGACACATCGAAACCGTAACTCAAAGAGCCCTACAAGTACTCAACAACCTCATCTCCATTGGACACAAACGGTTTCATCTCCCACCACATCTCATCAAACTTTATCACAATAGCATACTCACATCTATAGTGGGTTACGGCTCGGGAGTCTGGGCACACAGGCTCACGAGGGTGGTGCCCGCCATGACAGTGAGGAGAGTGCAGAGAAACATGATTTTGAGATCAGTGGGGGCATACAGGACCACACCGGGAGGTGCCCTGTTAGTTATAATGGGGCTCTGCCCCTTGGATATCAAAATTCGGGAGCACTGGGCAAAGAAGGGGAATTTGGAGAAAACTGAGGAAATTCTAGGCAGCAGGACTGAAAATAAAGTAGAGACCAGGCAAAAAGGGGATCTGCTATGGCAAAATTCGTGGGAAAGTGAAGAAACAGGGCGTCGAACCTTTGAGATCCTACCAGATGTCAGTGAAAGGATGGGAATGTCATATTTCGATCCAACCCGGGGACTAATCCACTTTCTCACTGGACATGGACCGTACTCGACATACCTATGTCGATTTGGTAAAAAGGCGACACCTGCGTGTGACTGTGGTGTTCCGGAGGGTGCTCCTGACCATGTAGTCTACGAGTGCCCCCTTTTCAATGATGTGGCCTCAGTACTACGTGACCAACTACCGCATAACGACACATATAGACTGATCAGACAACGCGACACTTGTCATACCATCAATGAACTGGCTAACGCGGTATCACAGAAAGTCTTAAAGGACTACTTGAGAGAATTACATTAGCGCTAATAAGAGACAAACCTAAACACTAATAGAGTTCGATACCCTACTCCCAAACCGCCTGGGCGCGGAAAGGCCGACTTCCTCAGTCTGAATCCGCTGCGCCACAGGATTTTGGGGGAGTGGGGTGCACCCTTACTGAATTGGAAAACGCACCAGACTTGACCTTAGGATAAGTTAGTTGTAGGACTTAGTTTTTAGACATTATCCTTAGAAACCTGCAGCGACCAACATCTTGGCCTGCCCAGTGTCAGGGGCACTCTCATTGGGGTTAGCTCAATGAGCAAGGCTCTATAGTAGGCTTATATTATTCAGCTGACACATTTGTAACGCTGTAGGGCTTAGTGACTAGTCTATTTTAAGGTTACCTGCTTGTAGTAAATTAACACACTAACTTTTGCCCATTGCTTTCTCCTAATAGCTTACCTACTAACTAGTTACTAAAATATGACTTAGAATTAGCTGCAACTAATATCTCTGTATCACTATTTGGCCCACTAATCACATAAGGCAGTGGGCTAGATGTATAAATAACATTCTTTCTGGAAATAAAGAATTTATTTAAAAAAAAGTGACGACCATACAAGAAATCATGAAACTTTGTAACACCAAATACGAGAGCCAATGCTTCTTTCTCGATCTGTGAATAACTTCTTTGCTCATACGAGAGCAATTTGGACGCAAACGAAATAGGGCGATCGTGCGATCCATCTTTGTGCGCAAGCACAGCACCGATCCCGAAATCCCATGCATCTACCATCAGCAAGAGGGGCTTCTGGGGATCGAATGGCGTAAGGTAAGTATTGGAAGAAAAAATGGCTCTGAGCTATATGAGACTCAACTGCTGTCGTCATCATTCCCCTAGAACTTAGAACGACTTAAACCTAAGGACATCACACACATCCATGCCCGAGGCGGGATTCGAACCTGCGACCGTACCAGTCGCACGGTTCCGGACTGTGCGCCTAGAACCGCGAGACCACCGCGGCCGGCAAGTATTGGAAAGCAACGCCGATTTCAACCGGCCAAAGGCACGTTCGCATTCCGTCGTCCAGACGAACGGAACACCCTTACAGCGTAAGCGATGAAGCGGAGCTGAAATGGAAGAGGCATGCGGAATATATCTGTCATAATACGTAATTTTTCCCAGCACACTTTGTAGCTACTTCAAATTCTGCGGCGAAGGCAAGTCTTGTATGGCAAGAAAGGGGCGTGGGACTGGGATGTATGCCTTGGGCATTGAGTACATGTCCCAAGTATGGCAAGTCCCGAGCAAAAAACACACATTTGTCCTTCCGCAAGCGAAGACCATTTTGTCGCAACACCTCAAATAATGTTCGGAGATTGGCCAAATGTTCTTTATCCGTCTTTCCGGATATCAAAATATCATCCAGATAATTAGCTGCAGTAGGGACCGACGCATGAACAGTTTGTAGATGTTGCTGAAACAATGCAGGGGCGGATGCACAACCGAATGGCAGTCCTTTGAATCGATACAAACCAAGATGCGTGTTAACCACCAAAACGCGCTGGGATTCTTCGTCCACCGGTATTTGCAAGTACGCATCTGCTAGGTCCAACTTCGAAAAATATTGACCCGGGCACAGTTTGTGAAAATGATCTTCCGGGCGGGGTAAAGGAAAAGTTGCAATCACTAGTTGTGGATTCACTGTTGCCTTGAAGTCCACACAAAGTCTCAACATTCCGGAAGGTTTGGGCAAAATTACTAAGGGTGATGCCCAGAGAGAAGACTGCACACGTTCAATTACACCTTGTGATTCCAAATCGTGTAATGTTTTTGCGACCACATCACGCAATTGCGCGTTTACTTTCAGTTCCAATTGTGATTCATAGTTCTTAGTGCAACCGAGACCCGGTTCAAAAATGTCTGCAAATTCTTCACATAGACGAAAAACACTGTCTGAAGGCACAGTCTGGTTCACTGATAGGACCTGATTGACTATAGACAAGTTAAACAACTGAAATAAATCGCAACCAAACAAGTTCACTGCAGAAGAAGAACGAAGGACGTAAAATGACACAAGTTTTGTTTGTCCTTTGCATGTTGCAAGAATGCTGCACTGTCCTGACACAGGAATCGCTTGACCGGAATAGCTACTTAATTTAACATTTGCGGCACGCTACGGAGGTGTGCCCAGCAGTTTATAAGTGTCTTGATTGATCAGTGAAACTGCAGCTCCGATATCGAGCTGGAATGGTATCACTTTGTCGTTAATGTCCAAGTCCACAAAAGTTTATTGTCCTGCTGTAGACTAGAGCGACTGTCTCGTGCAACGTGAACTGACACTGATACAGAATCAGTTGCGACTTGACGGGAGTTCCGGCGATGTCGACGCACACTATTTTTGGGACGAACACGGTCACTGTTAGAGAGAGTGCAATGAACTACATGAATTTCCATGGCCGAAGTTTCGCGAGCCTTAGTATCCTTGGTTCGATTCCAATTCCGGCGCGAAGCAAAGGGCCTGGAACGGTTTTGAGCTTCCGATCGGAGCTTTTTCTGACACACGCTCGGAACATGTCCTTTTTTATTACAATAAAAGCAAATAGCTTGGCGTGACGGGCAGTTCTCACGCGACGGTTTAGTAGCACACCGCGAGCATGATTTGATCACTGCATTTGCATGCCTGCGCGGCACACGTGACTGAGAGCCTGGCGGCAGCGACGCGGCAGGGCGCGAGGGCTGTTTACTGCTTGGTGCAGCTCGCCCGGCGGGCCGGTTAACCTGACACACTGCTGACGAAGTTTCAAATGATTCCTGAGCAAAGTCAAGTGTGTCCTGCCGATCCAATATATCCATCACTTGTTGAAGGGAGGCATTTACTAGATTCAAAATCTGTTCCCGTATACGAACACCAGAAACGTTCTGGGCAATTGCATCACGTACCATAGTATCTGAATAGGGGAGTCCACATTGACAGTCAAAAGCACAATCCCTAGTAAGGCCTTGCAAGGTTGCAACCCACTCCCGATTAGTCTGACCTGCCGTACGTTTTGTACGAAAGAAGTTATACCTTTCGGCAACTACACTGACCGATTCTTTGAAATATGCATCTAATGCAGACAAAATTTCTTCGTAGGACATAGTTGCTTCGTCGCGTCCGGGAAATAATTTGACTAACACACGGTACGTAGTCACGCCGACCGACGATAACAATAAATTCTGCCCCTCGTTACCTTGAATTCTGTAGGCGGTGAGATGAAATCCAAATTGGCGTGACCACTCCGTCCAGCTTTCCAGTGCCGCATCAAAAGGTCGAAAAGTGGGTGCAACAGCGTGTTGTGGCTGCGTTAGCGGTGAAGCGGCCGCTGCCGCATCGTTTTGTATCACACGTTGACGCTGGACGAGCTGTCCAAGGGCATCCAGTAAGGCCTGCGTCTGCTGATTCTGTAAGCGATAAAATTCGGACAGTATTTCTGGATATTGAGACGAAGCCATTACACAAGTAAATCAGGGCAATTTAGATAAGAACACTTTTACTCCCGTCGCCAATGTTTTGGTTGGAAGGAGAGCCAACACAGGGTTACTAAAGGAGGCCGAAATGCACGCGTTTTAGCTCACGCAGTGTGGCGTGAGGTCTGGAACATGACAAGGGAATTGGAATTGAGACAAACGGACGTAGCTGGTGGAATACTTAACTTTAATCCATTAATGACGAACGTCGCTCTTGACGGTACATGATGCACAATATCAATAATAACTGATAATGGCGCCTTGCTATGGCGTAGCAAATGATGTAGCTGAAGGCTATGTAAACTATCATCTCAGCAAATGAGAGCGTAGAAGTCAGTGAACCATCGCTTGGAAAGTCGGCTGTACAACTGGGGTGAGTGCTAGGAAGTCTCTCTCTAGACCTGCCGTGTCGCGGCGCTCGTTCTGCAATCACTGATAGTGGCGACACGCGGTTCCGACGTATACTACCGGACCGCGGCCGGTTTAAAGGCTACCATCTAGTAAGTGTGGTGTCTGGCGGTGACACCAGAGATATTGCTACTGGCCTTCATACACAACTTCTTTCCTACATAACGTATCTTGATGGGTGTGAAGATATAAGTAATTTTCTTTTTGCAGACAACTACGCTAAAGGGAAGCGTCGAAGAAATATTTCGTTGCGAAAAATACGCGAACTACATTATAACTTACAAACGGACAATTGCCTCATTCGCCACGAAACCACTGTTGCCATCTCCTCTGAAAACTTTGATGAATGAATTTACCAAAAGCTGTGAACTGCATCAAACCATGGTTCATAAACATGGGACTTATTAACGTTTTGTGTCAAGAAATGGGATCACAGTACTCTATACTTTTGCTGCAAACAGAAGGACGATGATTATCCCGAGGTAAAGTGCTAATGCAAATCTTTGAATTTACAGGTGAGATCCTTGCATTTTTGCGTACAGAGGGTAGTGAGTACGCGAATTTATTTGCAGGTCATGATTGAGTATCTAAGTTGGCATATCATCATGAGTTTTTCGTACACTTACATGAACTAAACAGAAGGGTTCAAGGTAGAAACGAAAATATTCTGACTAGTAGAGTAAATATTCAAGGATTTATGCGTACAAACCGTTGAAAATAGATAGAGTGAAATGTTATCAGCAGGATGGATACCTTCCGAATAAATTAGATTTAGGCTTTCAAGATGAACTGGCAG
Source organism: Schistocerca gregaria (assembly GCF_023897955.1). Classification (NCBI taxonomy): domain Eukaryota; kingdom Metazoa; phylum Arthropoda; class Insecta; order Orthoptera; family Acrididae; genus Schistocerca; species Schistocerca gregaria. Next base: position 97,332,523 of record NC_064923.1, on the reverse strand, counting down.
GGTGGAAAGCAAACAAAATATTTCAGTCAAAGTTTTTAGAAGTGCGTTTAAAAAATTTTGTGTTTCAATGAACAGTAAATCGTCGGCTATCTCAGAGATGGCAGGTGACGTGTTATTAACATTATAACTACTGGACTGTACTTCTCTATGTTGCCTGAAATTAAAGCATCACAAAAAGAGAGACTCAAATCCATCGATGAAGAAATGAGGATTGCTTTGTCAATTTTTCAGCCAAGGATCACTCATTTGTTTGCAGCTAAGCGCATTCAGGTATCACATTGGAGGTACGAGTAGAGTTAATCTTACTAAAATGTATGACTTCTACAGCGAATTAACGTTAAAACATATGGGTGGCTAAGGTCATGCGATAGCTCCTAGTAACCTGCCGGACATTCGTTTGCTTGGCGTAAAGTAGACCTCGACGTGGCATCGACTCATCAAGTCGTTGGAAGTCCCCTGGTGAAATATTGGCCCATGCTGCCCCTATTGCCGTCCATAATTGGGAACGTCTTGCCACTACTGGATCTTGTGCACGAACGGCCCCCTCGATTATGTTCCATAAATAGTCGATGGGATCCCTATAGAGAGATATGGGTGGCCAACTATTGGGCTCGAATTATCCAGAATGCTCTTTAAATCAACTGCGAAAAATCGTGGAGCGATGACATGTTGCATTGTCATCCACTAAAATTCCATCATTATTTGGGAAACAGTAGTTCATGAATGGCTGTAAATAGTCTCATCGGTTCACTTGGACCAGAGACCCACTCCATCATGGAGCCACCGCCAGCTTGCACAGTGCCTTGTTGATACCTTGGGTCCATGACTTTGTGGTGACTGTGCCACACTCGAACCCTACAGTCAGTTGTTATCAACTGAAATCGAGACTCATCTGACCAGGTCAAGGTTTTCCAGTCGACCAGGGTCCAAGCGATAAAGTCACAAGCCGAAGAGTGGCGGTGTAGGTGATGTCGTGCTGTTAGCGCTGGCACCCGCGTCGGTCTTCTGTGCCACAGCCCATTAACCCCCAATTCCGTTGCACTGTCCTAACGGATCCGTTCTTCGTTCGTCCCATATTGATTTCTGCGGTTGTCTGATACAGTGTTGCGTGCCTGTTAGCTCTGACAACTGTACTCAGTTGGCTCTTCTCTCCGTCGTTATACACTGAAGCACCAAAGAAATTGGTTTAGGCATGCGTATTCAAATACAGAGGTATGTAAACAGCCACAATACGGCTTTGCCGTCGGCAACGCCAACAGCAAGTGGCTGGCACAGTTGTTAATCAGCTACTGCCGCTACAATGGCAGTTTATCAAGATTAAGTGAGTTTGAATATCGTGTTGTAGTCGCAGCAGGAGTGATGGGACACAGAATGTCCGGGGTAGCGATGAAATTGGAATTTCCCGCACGACCTTTACACGAGTGTTCCGTGAGTATCAGGAATCCGGTAAAATATCAAATATGTAACATCGCTGCAAGAACGAGACCAACGATCACTGAAGAGAATCGTTGAGCGTGATAGAAGTGCAAGCTTTCCGCAAATTGCTGCAGGTTTCAAAGCTGAGCCATCAATGAGAGTCAGCGTGAGACTCATTCAACGAAACATCGTCGATATGCGCTTTTCGAGCCGAAGACCCACTTGTGTATCCTTGATGAAAGCACGACCCCTCACCTGGGCCAGTCACCACCGACATTGAACTGTTGATGACTGGAAACAAGATACCTGATCGGACGACTCTCGTTTCAAATTGCATCGAACGGACGGACGTGTACGGATATGTACACAACCTCATGAATCCATGGACCCCGCAAGCCAGCAGGGGGTGCCTGATGCTCTGTAATGTGTGGGGCGTGCGCAGTTAGAATGATATGCAACTCCTGATACGTCCAGATAGGACTCTGACAGGTGGCACGTACTTAAGTTAGCATCCTGTGTGATCACCTACATCCATTCATGCCCATTGTGCATTCCGGCGGACTTGGGCAATTCCAGCAGGACAATGCGACACCCCACACCTCCAGAATTCCTGCTGAGTGGCACCATGAACACTCTTCTGAGTTTAAACGGTTGCACGGGGCACCAAACTCCCAGGACATGAACATTATTGAGCACATACGGAATGCCTTGCGATGTGCTTCAGAAGTGATCTCCACCCTCTCGTGCTCTTACGGATTTATGGGTAGCCCTGCAGGATTCATGGTGTCAGTTCCCTCCAGTACTACTTTTGCTCTTCTGTGTATGAAAGCTGTCGGCTACTGCTTTGTACGTAGTGCGAAGCTGTGCCTCAGATTTGTTATTGTTGCACACTCTTGACACTGTGGATGTCGGAATATTGAATTCTTTAACGATTTCCGAAGTGGGATGTCCAATGCGTCTACCTCCAACTACGATTCCACGTTCAGACTGTGTTAATACCATTCGTGTTGTCATAATCGCGTGGGAAACCTTTGCACACGAATCATCGTAGTACAAATGAAAACTCCGCCAGTAAAATTCTCTTTTATTCCTTGTATACGCGATACCAACGGCATCTGCATATGTGCATTTCCCCTGACTTTTTGTCAGCTTAGTGTGATTAATTACATAACGACATAATAATTCGTAATTATGTTAAGAATCAAAGTATTTTGAGGGCACAGACATTTTGGTATGCCGTGCTGGGTCTAGGCTCGTCTGGATGAAGCATGAGTAGGCTAGTAAAAGCTTACGGAACACTGACGTAAGCTACATACTCGCTGAATCAGGGGAGAAATTTTCAGTAATGTGTTTCTACAACTTTGTCACATTAAAAGCGCTTTGCAAACTTTTGTGTTTGTTGTACTTAGCAACCGCTTTCAGTCAACCACGCCCGACACGTCTCGCAAACGTGAGAGTTCCTCGCCGTCCCGTGGTCGCCTGTCTGTGGTGGATCCTGCCCTCCCGGGCCAGGGGCCACTTCTGCGGCCGAACTCCTCATTAGCGGACCACCTGCGGTCGGTCGCTGATGCGTTTTTGTTTGCTGCCGGGACCGGCCGGGGGCAGAGCCCGTGCAGTTCTCCAACTTCTCTCCGCTTGTTAGGCAGTAGCTGCGGGCGACGCAACACCCAACCCACCCCCGACTACCTAGGCAGCGCAAAAGCATTTTTCACAACGTTTGTTGTTTCGGCGCCCTCAGGAATGTTAATTACTCTCCAAGTGCCCGAAAGGTTGAAAAGTATGTTCTCTGTCCAAGCTTGCTTGCTGTTTTTCATGAGAAGGCGTTAAACATACATTTCCGCTATAATTTGTCACCTTACTTGCCATGATTTTACTTCTGTATTTAATCTAGCTAGCAAATACATTTCTCAGTGTAACGTCTTGCCATTTCCCGCCGACGTATGTGGCTTGATATCTATCACGAAGAGAGCGATTTGTAAAACTGTTAAATAAAGAGGTCCGCGTTGTTGTAATTGATGTTCATGCTGTGTTATTAACGTCCGCAAGTTAAACTGATGCAGTTTACATGCACATCTATCGTATACAGAATGTTTCCGTAAAAGTGCGCAAAAATGTAACAGTACATAGAGAATGCTCCACTGAACAATTTGAGGTAGAGAACATGGGGTCGGAGAGGCCAGCTTCTGGAGATGTGTAAGTAAACTTATCTATCGCTTTGTTTATTGTTTTCCAGCCTATTTACAGCTAACATGCATAGAACGATACAAGTACTGTGCTGTTTATTTACATGTACATGCTTTATTTCCCGCAAGGAAACAAGGCGGACGAGCCTGATTACCAGGAAGTCATAAAGCAGGTATTGTTCACTTTACTTGTCCATAAAGAGGCTCTGTGGTATCGTATTTACATTGTCCCATGACACAACGTGCTATGAATCAACGAGAGTCCCATGCATTAATCAGTGTTACTCAGAGACGTTGTAAATAGCGTGAGTGAACGGTCGCTATGTGTAAGGTGCGTGTAGAACATGATCAATATATCCTGATGTCTAAATGAGCCACGCGCACTTTGAATAAGAAAATGCTATCTGACATTTAAATCAACGTAAAAGATTGGGTCGCCGTCAACTCTAGCCACCTGACAAATAAGAGATTGCGCTGAGTCGGAAAATGACTTAATTTATTCATAAGAAAAACTCACAACAGAACATTCCTTGTAAAGTCACTGATAAAGAATGGGATGTAATTACTAATATCGTCCAGGCATTGTTCCCATGAATCAAATATTGAATAAAGTAAAGAGTGTGCGAACACTGTCCATAAGTGCAGCTTGCATCAACATTCTTGAAAACAAGTTATATTCCAAAGCATTTGTTTTAAATTAAAAAGGGACACTGATAATTGGACCTGTGAACATGGAAGTGCTATGGATGGGCTAACAAGGAAAACTACAAGGTAAATGACGTAGGTAACGGAGACGTAACGTCGGTACACTGGACAAGATTGGAGGCAAAATTATTTATTCCTTAAAATATTGAAGTAATGCATCTATAGAACTGCTGTTGCCTGGTAACTAAGTACAACTGCTTGTGAAACGCTGTTTCACAGCAGACACGTGTGCCCAAGTGATTCGCGGAGACACACCATCCACCTGCCGTGGCAAAATCTTAGTAACATCAAATTACGCAGTCGCGAACAGGAAACAAAAGAAAAAATTGGAGTAGGTATTAAAATCCATGGAGAAGAAATAAAAACTATGAGATTCGCCGATGACATTGTAATTCTGTCAGAGACAGCAAAGGACTTGGAAGAGCAGTTACACGGAATGGACAGTGTCTTGAAAGGAGGATATAAGATGAACATCAACAAAAGCAAAACGAGAATAATGGAATGTAGTCGAATTAAGTCGGGTGATGCTGAGGGAATTAGATTAGGAAAAGAGATACTGAAAGTAGTAAAGGAGTTTTGCTATTTGGGGAGCAAAATACACTCCTGGAAATGGGAAAAAGAACACATTGACATCGGTGTGTCAGACCCACCATACTAGCTCCGTACACTGCGAGAGGGCTGTACAAGCAATGATCACACGCACGGCACAGCGGACACACCAGGAACCGCGGTGTTGGCCGTCGAATGGCGCTAGCTGCGCAGCATTTGTGCACCGCCGCCGTCAGTGTCAGCCAATTTGCCGTGGCATACGGAGCTCCATCGCAGTCTTTAACACTGGTAGCATGCCGCGACAGCGTGGACGTGAACCGTATGTGCAGTTGACGGACTTTGAACGAGGGCGTATAGTGGGCATGCGGGAGGCCGGGTGGACGTACCGCCGAATTGCTCAATACGTGGGGCGTGAGGTCTCCACAGTACATCGATGTTGTCGCCAGTGGTCGGCGGAAGGTGCACGTGCCCGTCGACCTGGGACCGGACCGCAGCGACGCACGGATGCACGCCAAGACCGTAGGATCCTACGCAGTGACGTAGGGGACCGCACCGCCACTTCCCAACAAATTAGGGACACTGTTGCTCCTGGGGTATCGGCGAGGACCATTCGCCACCGTCTCCATGAAGCTGGGCTACGGCGCCGCACACCGTTAGGCCGTCTTCCGCTCACGCCCCAACATCGTGCAGCCCGCCTCCAGTGGTGTCGCGACAGGCGTGAATGGAGGGACGAATGGAGACGTTTCGTCTTCAGCGATGAGAGTCGCTTCTGCCTTGGTGCCAATGATGGTCGTATGCGTGTTTGGCGCCGTGCAGGTGAGCGCCACAATCAGGACTGCATACCACCGAGGCACACAGTGCCAACACCCGGCATCATGGTGTGGGGAGCGATCTCCTACACTGGCCGTACACCTCTGGTGATCGTCGAAGGGACACTGAATAGTGCACGGTACATCCAAACCGTCTTCGAACTCATCGTTCTACCCTTCCTAGACCGGCAATGGAACTTGCTGTTCCAACAGGACAATGCACGTCCACATGTATCCCGTGCCACCCAACGTGCTCTAGAAGGTGTAAGTCAACTACCCTGGCCAGCAAGATCTCCGGATCTGTCCCCCATTGAGCATGTTTGGGACTGGATGAAGCGTCGTCTCACGCGGTCTGCACGTCCAGCACGAACGCTGGTCCAACTGAGGCGCCAGGTGGAAATGGCATCGCAAGCCGTTCCACAGGACTACATACAGCATCTCTACGATCGTCTCCATGGGAGAATAGCAGCCTGCATTGCTGCGAAAGGTGGATATACACTGTACTAGTGCCGACATTGTGCATGCTCTGTTGCCTGTGTCTATGTGCCTGTGGTTCTGTCAGTGTGATCATGTGATGTATCTGACCCCAGGAATGTGTCAATAATGTTTCCCCTTCCTGGAACAATGAATTCACGGTGTTCTTATTTCAATTTCCAGGAGTGTAACTGATGATGGTCGAAGTAGAGAGGATATAAAATGTAGACTGGCAATGGCAAGGAAAGAGTTTCTGAAGAAGAGAAATTTGTTAACATCGAGTATAGATTTAAGTGTCAGGAAGTCATTTCTGAAAGTATTTGTATGAAGTGTAGCCATGTATGTAAGTGAAACATGGACGATAAATAGTATGGACAAGAAGAGAATAGAAGCATTCGAAATGTGGTGCTACAGAAGAATGCTGAAGATTAGATGGGTAGATCACATAACTAATGAGGAAGTATTGAATAGGATTGGGGAGAAGAGGAGTTTGTGGCACAGCTTGACAAGAAGAAGGGACTGGTTGGTAGGACATGTTCTGTGGCATCAAGGGTTCACAAATTTAGCATTGGAGGGCAGCGTGGAGAGTAAAAATCGTAGAGGTGGACCAAGAGACGAATACACTAAGCAGATTCAGAAGGATGTAGGCTGCAGTAGGTAGTGGGAGATGAAGAAGCTTGCACAGGATAGAGTAGCATGGAGAGCTGCATCAAACCAGTCTCAGGACTGAAGACAACAACAACAAACAACATCTAAATCTAACCACAAGATGCATCTTGTTTAACGGCAACCTGTGCGTTAGTACAATTGTTTCGGCTGTATTTATGACCAAGAGCTCATTAATTAGACCATTGATGATCGGGTACAAACCAGAAAGGATAGTCAATATAATAGCGGGACAAATTTGCAAAGGACAAAAATGATTCAAATGGCTCTGAGCCCTTTGGGACTCAACTACTGTGGACAGTAGTCCCCTAGAACTTAGAACTACTTAAATCTAACTAACCTAAGGACATCACACACACCCATGCCCGAGGCAGGATTCGAACCTGCAACCGTAGCAGCAGCGCGGCTCCGGACTGGAGCGCCTAGAACCTCACGGCCACCGAGGCCGGCTTCAAAGGACAACTAGTGTCTTAGTACAATACTACTGCCTGTATTTACGACCAAAGGACCGACCGATTAAAACTCTGAGGGTCGGGTAGAAACCAGAAAATAATAAGGAGGTCAGGTAGACAATTAAACAAATCACCACGAGAATTACAGAATGTTACTCCCTTTTAGCAGCAAGCAGTTCCATGGTTCCACGGTGTGTCGCGGCGGTTACTGAGTGGTGCCGATGAAAGCCAGGTAGAAGAAGGCAGCCAGGCCGCGAGCGATCGTCCGTCACGAATGTTGCCAACCAACCGACGGTATGTCGGCCTGCTGCTTGTATCAGACGCTGACCCCGGTAAGTGCTCCGGTATCTTCTCTCTGCGCAGGCCATCCTTGCGTAGTTCGTGGCTTCGGCCACTCGGACCTCGTGACCCCCTCTAGCTGCAACGCTACCGCTAATCCCCAAACTTCGTGCCTCACCCCCTCGGACCAGCGAAGTCGTATATACAGGGTGGTCCATTGATCGCGACCAGGCCAAATATCTCACGAAATATGCGTCAAACGAAAAAACTATAAAGAACATGTCTTGCTTGGAGGGGGAAGCCAGATGGCGCTACGGTTGGCCCACTAGCTGGCGCTGCCATAGGTCAAACGGATATCAACAGCGTTTTTTTTAAACAGGAACCCCCATTTTTATTACATATTGGTGTAGTACGTAAAGAAATATGAATGGGAGGCCCTACTCACACGACGTTTACGTCTCAACTTGAAGGATGGTTTCAGCACTGGAGTGCTTTACTAGAAATGACAATGTGCCCTTGACTTCCGCCCACGTCTGAACAGATATAGCCAGTTAGAGGGTGATCTATATTTCAACACGTACTCCGAAGTACGGTGCAACTTGTCATTATTATCATTGTTATAGGCAGAAGAAGCAATACGAACACTAAGCATAGGTTTTTCAGTCTGTAACTTAAACCACTGAGCCACAATGGTACATTTCTGGACAAATCAGTTATAAGTTGAAACTTCCTGGCAGATTAAAACTTGCCCGCGAAAGGCAAAGGTCCCGAGTTCGAGTCTCGGTACGGCACACAGTTTTAATCTGTCAGGAAGATTCACATCAGCGCACACTCCACTGCAGAGTGAAAATTTCATTCTGGCATTTATAAGTTATTTATAAAACAGAAACTGCACTCAACCAGGCGAAAGATACTAATTTTGTACAAGAAGTAAACAAAGAAAATACAGTGGAATTATATATTATTCAGTACTTAATTTACAAATAATTTGTTTGGTGAGTAAATTTGTTTGAATTATGTACTTATTCGAATAATTATCGTGAAAGAAATCTATTCGAATAATGCTTGTGTATTTTCACCACTACATCTTACGCTTCCTTTGTCTTGTTACACATGATATCGAATTTAAGAAGTACTACGATTTCATTTCATGGACTTATTGATGAAAGCTGACAGTGTAGCTTGATTTGAGTTTTTTGTTAAATGTAAACGAAGTTGACAATTACAGTCTGTTGTAGCACTCTCAATGTAAATCTTTTTAATCTGTTTTGTTCAAACTATGAGTGAATGTCAGTGTGATTATAGCAACTGAGTGAAAGTGAGCATTAATTCATCAGCTATGGTTTCCGGAAATACAAAGTTCCACAACTGAAACAGTGACCAATTATAACACTCAATATTCGGTTATCACTTTAATTTTCCTTATACTGTGGTAACACTTGGTGAATCTCAGGTATACTGCACACATCTTCTCCATAGAAAACCGACAGTTAAAAAGAAATTCTGACTCTAAATGTATTTGACCGCTTACCGAGCAAATTAGCGCAGATACGTCGTGTCGAAGCTGTGTAGGTGGAGTTCATTTTCCTTACCTGCTTGGCAGGGTCACAGGAGCTGTTGCCCGACACTCTGTGAGTGATCACCGCGTTATACCGTGTGAGTGAACTGCCAGCCGCGTGCTTTTGCATGAGCGTGCGTAGTGAGTGACGCAGACGAGCACTGCTCACGAGGATTCGCCACACGGTTGCAGTGCTCTAGTCCTCTTGTCCCTTAGTGCAACTGTAGAAAGCCACAGTTTGTGGCTTTTTATCAGCACCTGTCGTTACATCTATCTCGGCTCACTATGCAGTAATGATACTAAAACTACTGAGCAAAATTTCCTAGAAAGATTATGAACCATGGATATCCCTTTCATGAAACAAAACAGACTCATATTCCTGTGTTTACTGGACAGGAAATCAGTAGAAATTTCACGCATATTTATGTGTAATGTTCCCCCTAAAGTCAACTTCACGTCCAGCAATGATCTGGCAAGTGGGATACTGACATACCTGTTATCAATCATTCCGTTCTTTCTTGACTCTCTAATGCGAGCAACAATACTTTGATTACATTTCAAGGACTGAAGCTTCCTGGAAGCTTAAAACTTGAACTCACGAATTGACCCCATGGCCTTACCTCCCCTGCAGAGTCAAAGTTTCAATAGGGATTATTAGACTACCTGAACGAGCCATCATGCTACATTCCTGCATACATTTCAAATGTATGCAAGTACAGTGTTCCAGAACCTAGAACGACAGACACATTTATTGCATATTTCTTAGACTTATTAGGCAAATACAGCACAAATGAGCGACGATCCCGAAAAGAAATGAGTTGCTGATCAGTTGTCAAATATTCTGCTGGGCCTGTAGGCTTTCATAATTTTTCTCTTATTAGTACCTGTTAACTGTTGGATTTCTTACTCTCATCTCTGTCACTGGAATTTTTAAATCGAGCAGAGAGGAGAAAGAACAATAATCTCCGGTAATACAAGGTCAGCGAAAAAAATATGAGGTCCGCCCTGCCCCCACATACCCTTGGAGTGTAGATGGGAAAGACTGTAGGTTGCAGCAGATAGAAATAAACCAAGAAATGCTTTCAGTGTAACTCGATCTCTAAGCCGAGCTTCACGATTCCTCTTAAAATCTGTGGCGTTTGCCATAATGGACATGTTAGCTTAAATAACCAATCTGCCTATTATACTCTCGTCGAAATAAAGTAAGAAGACCTCTGGTGTCTTTGCTTCCTTTGCTGTGTATAGAACTCCAGGTAAGTTTGTGGTAATATTATCGTACTTTTTGACATTGTCCCTTTGACTAAATGACTTTGTTGCATTTGGCTTTATCATGTGTGCACAGAAAGAAGAGTCACGTTTCATAGTCAGAGTTTCATCACCAGAAAGAAGCAGCGGAAATGTATGAATTAGGATCCTGTTCATTTTTTACAATATTGTCATCTTCAAAATCAGTGAATCATCTTCTCAAGAAAATTTCGCGATAATTTCTTCATCAGACAGTATTCTAATTATTCTGTGTCAGGAAAAAAGAACAGCCACGTCGCTTTCTTTTTGACTATGAGAAGAAAATGTGACAGAAAAATAAAACTGGTACACACTTCGTTCTACTTACGCAGACAAGAGGTGGTACGCTTATTCGAACTCTGTACTTCAGGGCCGAATACTCACATTGCCATCGGGCCACAGGTGCAACAGCAACGGAACTCAAACTCTCTTTTCAGGTGAGACGGGTGATAACGCCAGATGGACAATAGTCGGTCGCGTCGAACACTAATTAATAGCAATTAAAGGCAAAACAATGAAGGCATAATGACTGGTTCCTCTATCTGGAACAGCTGAACGGTAAAGGAAAATACGTGTTGCTGGTAAATTTCAGAATGTTTCGTGCGAAAGAAATTAACTAAAAGGGAATATCTCTAGGGTAATTTTGAAACGACGTGACTACTTAAGGACTAAAAGTGCAGTCCCTTACTTTTGCTGTTGTCGATCTTATAACCAGTTTTCAAAACCCTATTCATTTCAATTAACAGGTTTTCCAAGGGCCTCTGTCGACTCTGGCAGAATTAAAATATCATCGACAAACTGACGATTGTTCACAGTGTCCTGAACTTAAATACATTTTCCTTCTTTTTGTGTTCGTTTACTGATTGCTCAAAGTAAAGATTTAATAACGCTGGTGATAGGCTACAGCTTTGTCTTACTTCCTTTCATGTCCTGCGCCTACAGGTTGGTTGTTGTCCAGTCGACATTGCCGAAGTCTGTCTCTGAATCAAGAAATGGTGTGACTGAAAGTTGCCTTTCATTAACTTATTTTCAAAGACGGGTAGTTGTGGCAATGTTGCCTGCCACGTTCCTACATCCCTTCATAATGCAACCGTGATTGATGGTTGTATAATATTGACACCTGTCACCAACCACCTTTTATGCCATTATACCATTCTCCACGAAGTCTGACTGTACGTCGCTTGTTTCATAAACCTTGCATAGCAGGAGGAATCTTTGGCCATGGCTGGTTCTCATCATAGGATAGTGGATAGTAGGTCACTGTCCTCTTGGAACGAACGACTATGCACAGATGTTCTTCATACTGAGGTGTTACTTGAGTACGACGTAGTAGCCCGAAATCACGACCGCAGTGGATAAACATACTTGAAAACAGATCAGGCGGAACATGTCATTTCTGAATATTGCAGAGCTGTGGCATCAAGTAAACCTAAAGTAATCGAAAAAGATTATGTTCGCACATGCTTGATTATCACATATACTTTCTTTAATTTTCCAGCTTACAGGTATGAACGAATTATAGTATTAGGAATCAAAGGTCCAAGACGAATGCTAAGAATTATGCCAACTTAAGCCCCAGAAGAAGAGAAAGTTGAAGAGTCCGAAGCCTTTTATAAAAAGTTACAAGAGATCTTAAACAGATACAATAAATGTTAGATTTTACTTATGGGAGTTCGCAGTGCTAGAATTGTAAATATAACAATTCCAAAAACACTTCGACAAAACCATGTAAGGAAAACAAAAAAAAAACTAAGAGCTTTTGCCATTCTTAATCATCTAAAAATTACCAGTAACTTCTTTAGGATGAAAGACATCAATAAATTTGCATGAGCAAGAGGATTTAGATCTATATATTATTACATAGATCTATAACTATTATTATATAATAATAAATGAGGGATTTCCTGGGCAGATTAGAGATACTAGAGTTTGTCGAGAAATGGGTATTGGCTCAGATCACTTCCTACTAACGTTAATAACTGACGTCTATGCAAAATGGAGAAAATGGAAGAAACCAGTTATTGATGAAAATGAAGAATAAGTTCTTATAGCTCACATTTTAGAAAACAGCAGCATAAAAGACATCTACCGAAAATGGATGTCAAAAACAATGGTAAATTTAGGAACAGTGGAAAACTTGGAAGAAGAATGGAAAAACTCAAAAGCAACCTATCGAACATAACTAATGAAGTTCTGGGCAAGAAAAAGATATACAGGAAATCAAGCAAGCATGAAGAAAAAGAAATTTTCAAGACGTATATTAACAATCCCACTAATGAAAAGTATGATTAATATAAAGAGAACAGAAATAATGCCAAGTACATAACTCGAAAAGTGCACGCAGGTTCATGGGGACACTTTTTTGCAGTATAAAGTATGATTTACATAGCAGACAACCAATCGCTAAAATTGATGAAATCAGTGAATAGACCAGAAAATGGTCATATACATGATAATAATATAGGTGTTTACGAATGGATACGTCATTATGAAACATTGTGGTGCAATGAAACTTTGATTCAGACATTGTATGAACTGAATGACACGAAAGGCAATACTAATGTGAGAGAACTGATGGAAGCGCCAAAAGCTAAAGAACTTGAGAAAGCCAATGTTTTGGATGGTATTAATAAGGAAGCATAGAAATATGGAGGGTTGTTTCTACATCTAAGGCTCATTCAGATATTTAATCAATGTTGGAGAAATAAGAAGGCAGCAGAAGACTGGCTGAGATCCAAAGTAATACAAATCTTTAAAAAGGTGCGATAAAAATAAATGTAGTATCTATCAAGGAATAAGCCTATGGATTCAGACCATAAATTATATGCCAAAATCATTTTTCAAGAATCAAAAATATCTAAAGAACAATCAGGTTTTAGAAAAGGACGATCAACTATCGACAAGATCTTTGAACTGCAACAAGTTATAGAAAAGAGAGGAGAGTTCAATAAGGAATTCCATCTTGCTTTTGTAGATTTTTGAAAGAATTCGGTAACGTGAATAGAGAAATGCTGTGGATTAACTCAATGAGGTCATTCATCTCAACACATAAGTGCTATTAAGAGCTCAGAGAGGACAAGTTACCCTCTCACCTATTATTCGCCTATAGCTTAAATAGGTAAATTAGTGTCTATTGTGATCTATATATGGAATGTGTCGCTTTTACTTCTCATGAAAAGTCAATTGTTCTAAAGTGCAAGCCGTTGGCGTGTGTCTTTATTCAGTGTTCTCGTAAATATAGGTGTTTATTCATGGAAAAACAATTTATTAAGGCAATATTGTAGCTTAAATAAGTAAATTAGTATCTATTGTGATCGATATATTGAAGATTTCGCTTTTACTTGTGTACTTTGCGTGAAAAGATAACTTTTGTAAGGTGCAAGCCTTTGGCGTTGGTTTATTTTAGTTGTTGACCGCAGTAAGTTATGTGATTATTCAATAATTTCCGGGTAGTGTCTGTGTAGATTTACTGTAAAGAGTATCGTACCTGTATAGTTTGCGTTCGGTTCGTGTTTTCTGTGTTTCTGTACTTCCGTACAGTTAATTTTCCATATATGCAGTCAGTTCCTTAAGTGGTGTTTTTGTTTCCATTAGAGTATTTATACATTATTCAGTGATAGCACCTGTTCAAATTCGTCGTTAGAAAATATCGAGCCTCTTCAGTTTCTTAATCGTTTCGTGATTTCTGCCGCTATAACCTACGCCAGCATTTAATTCGTCCTGTTTACATTCGCCTGCTGCTACATTCGCCTAACATCCAGAAGTTCTCAGCTCATCGCACCACAAGCTAAGTTACTTTCTGCTAATTATTAATTTGTGTAGAGGAATTGTTTGTAGTGTAATTTGTATTGTTTGTATTTGTGTTGTTTGTTTTTAGTGTAATTTGTGTTGTTTAATCTGCCATCATGTGTGACAAATGTGGATGTTGTCGTAGGTTAGTGAGCATGGGAGTGAAACGTCAGGATTGTGGGTTGGTCTTTCACTGGGGAGTTTGTAGCGGGGAAGCTGTTATAGTGCCAGATGACGCTCACCAATGGAGTTGCAGATTTTATAGCTGTGACAAGAAGTTGTGGAACAGGGGAAAAGATTTGTGCCCTTCAGGCTAAACTAGAAATGGTGTACTTTGAATTAGAGAGGTTGAAGGGGAAAAGAGACAATGGGAGCTGGGAACAGGTAAAAAGTCATAGAAGGAGAAAACCTCAGACACAACTTTTCATAATCCAGTGAGAAATCAGTTTGATTTGTTATCTGAAGTAGAAGAGCTTCAAACAGTTTTTGAGAAAAGTCAGAAGGAGAAAACCTCAGAAACCAGTTTTCAGATTCCAGTGCGAAATCAATTTGATTTGTTGCCTGAAGTAGAATAGCTTCAAGCAGTTTTTGAGCAAAGTAGGGTTCAACAGACTCGTAGTAACAATTGTAATGCTACGTCGGGAGTAAAGTGAAGCAGAAAGAAAAGAGCCCTGCTGTTAGGTAGCAGCCACGGGAGAGGTGTATGCCACTTGCTATAGGATAGACTAGGAGTCGAGTACCAGGTCACAAGTATTGTTAAACCTTGTGCTAAGCTTAGCCAGATTACAGAAAACTTAGGGGCCTTGTGCAAAGATTTTGATGGCAAAGACCATGTTATTGTAGTAGGAGGAGAAGGAAACAACCTGGCTAGCAATTCGGACTATAGTATTAATTGTGACCTGGATGTAATAGGTGCAGCAACAGCTCACTCTCTTGTGGGGTTGGTGGATGCTTTGCAGCGCCATGACCAACAATGGGTTAATTCAGCTGTCAACGGTGTTAACAGAGAGCTTGGGGAGTTACTGTTGGCAGAAACTAAATCTCCTATCTGTGCTGTGTCTGTAGATGCAATTGGGAGGTGGTGTTACACTAGTCATGGCCTGCATCTGAATAGGAGGGGGAAGGTTAGATTAGTTGACCTTCTTGCAGAAAATGTACGGGGGGCCACATGCACACATGACAAAATATCTGTGATTGCTGGAGTCAGAGGGACACATTTCTAGGTTAGTCAGGCTAAAGACAGAATTGAAAGAGATTAGAACAGAACAGTGCCATAATGTCTGTAACAGTGTCCAAAGAAATAAAATTTGTGTGTTTCATCAGAACACTAGAGGACTGAAAAATAAGATATATGAACATCTTTTATGACTAGAAAATGGGGTTGATTCTGAAGGTATAGGTTTTGTGTCTCTTTGAACACTATGTAACCGCAAGGATGGAGAAGTTAAACTTAAGGGATTACAGATTAGCATTTTATACATGTAGAGTTAACATGGAAAAAGAAGGAGGTACTACTTATATAAAAACTGGACACAAAGATAAAAATATTGAAATAAATAGATTTTGTGTAGATCAGATACTTGAAGCATGTGCCTATGCGATACAACTCCAATATTCTTTTATAGTAATTGTAACAATCTACAGATCCCCCAAAGTAACTTTCAGCTATTCATGAAAAATCTTGAGGCATTATTGATCTACGTGTCAGAAAAAAAAGGAGTTAGAGGTTTCTGGTGATTTTAATGTAGATTCCTTAAAAGATATGCATAGGAAAAATGCGTTAGAATCATTATTTGGTTTTTCAGTCTAGTATCTGTTGTAAATTTTCCAACTTGTGTGCAGCAGGATAGTATGTCACTTATCGATAACATTTCCATAGACAGTTCTCTATCAGAAATAATTTATGATCTATCCAGTTGTTAATGGGCTATCTGGTCATGGTAAACAGATAACGCAAATAACACAAATAGCACCTTACAGGATTCAGAGAGATTCACACAAGGCAGGGAGTCTTATTAATGCTAACAGGACACAGAGCTTTAAGTGCAGCCTAGGAGAGGTAGAATGAGATGAAATAAACACAGAAAATTGTTGTGGTTGGCAGGAGAGCCAACACCGTATTGCTAAAGGAGGCCAAAATGCACGCGTCTCAGCTCACGCAAGCTGGCGTGAGGGCTGGAACATGACAAGGGAATTAGAATTGAGAAAAACGGTGGAATACTTAACTTTAATCCATTAATGACGAACGTCGCTCTTGACGTTACATGATTCACAGGTTCAACAGCAACAGATAATGGCGCCTTGCTAGGTCGCAGCAAATAACATAGCTGAAGGCTATGCTAACTATCGTCTCTGCGAATGAGAGCGTAAACGGCAGTGAACCATCGCTAGCAAAGTCGGCTGTACAACTGGGGCGAGTGCTAGGAAGTGTCTCTAGACCTTCCGTGTGGCGGCGATCGGTCTGCAATCACTGATAGTGGCGACACGCGGGTCCGACGTATACTACCGGACCGCGGCCGATTTAAAGGCTACCACCTAGCAAGTGTGGTGTCTGGCGGTGACACCACAAAAATGATGCCGATGACAAATTCAAATTATTACACTGTAAATTTGTCTCAATGTATGAGAGTTTCTTTCCTGAAACGTTGTCCACAAAAAGGCATTACAAAGTCAAGTAAGCCTAAGGGAATTAAGATATCGTGTAAGAGGAGGAGGGAAATATATGGACAGGCCAGAATAAGTCAGGATCCGACGTTACTTGCTTACTACAAAAGATACTGTAATGTTTTAAGGAAAGTCATTAAGAAGACGAGAAGCTTATTTGTTCTGACAGAAATTAAAAATGCGGATACTAAGATTAAAACTATATGGAATGTTGTCAAATGGGAGTTGGGGTAGCCTGACAGCGCACAGCATACCATAGCAATAAAGCTAAATGATGATGTTATGAGGGATAATTCACAAGTTGTTTTTTGACAATCACTTTCTGAATGTAGCAGCAAAAATAGGGTTAATGGGTGAAGTTGAGGAAGTAAAAAAATATGTTAAAAATCTCATCCCCAAAGACTTTAGGCCTTTAGAAATAGCACCAACACCCCCATTGAAATTAAGGAAATTATAAAAATACTGAAAAACAAGAGCGCATGTGGTGTTGCTGGAGTCTCTAGCAGAATTTTGAAGTGTTGTTCTAATTCAATAACTGGAGTCCTTAGCAATAAATGTAATGCTTCGCTGGCACAGGGAATTTTTCCAGAAAGATTGAAATATGCAACTGTCAAACCTCTTCATAAGAAAGGGGACAAGAGTGACTTAAATAATTATAGACCAATCTCATTGCTGACTTATTTTGTAAAATATTCGAAAAAGTTGTGTATTCAAGAGTAGTCTCACAATGAAGTGAAAATAATTTACGCAGAATGTCACAGTTCGGATTACAGAAGGGTTAGTCAAATGTGAATGCTATCTACACATTTACCCATCAAATATTACAAACTCTAAATAACAAATTATCGAGAGTTGGTATTTTTTGCGATCTCTCCAAGGCATTTAACAGTGTGGATCTTGTCACACTCTTAGAAAAACACAGGTTTTATGGAAGTGAAGGCTATACACATAGCTGGTTTGAATCATACTTAATGAACAGAAAGAAAAAAAGTTGTGCTGAGTAGCACAAATATTGCTGGGAGGGTGATAAATTTTAGTGAATGGGGAGTTATCACTAAGGGAATCCTACAGGGTTCAATTTTAGGTCCTCTCCTGTTCCTTATGCATGTGAATATTCCTTATTCACATACTTTTTGCAGATGACATGAGTGTTATCCGATTCCAGAAAAAGCAACTGAAGATATTGTTAAGTATGTTTTTCAAAGAATTATTAATAGGTTCTCAGAAAATGGAGTCTCCCTTAATTTTGAAAAAAATCACTATACCCAGTTCTGCACACCAAATAGAATCATACCAACAATTGATGTAGCATATGAACAGGGCTCCTTTAACAGGGTACACTTCTCCAAATTTATGGGTATTCACATTGATGACAACTTGAACTGGAAGAAGCATATTACTGAACTTCTCAAATAACTAAGTTCAGCTTCTTTCACTCTTCATATAATCGCTAGTCTTGGTAATAAACAGATCAGCCTCCTAACGTACGTTGCATATTTACACTCAATAATGTCTTATGGAACAGTTTTCTGGGGTAACTCACCACTTACACATAAAGTATTGATTGCACAAAACAGAGAAGTGAATATAATTAGTGGTGTCCACCCAAGGACGTCATGTAGGCACCTTTTCAAGGAGTTAGATATTTTAACTGCAACATCAGAGTACATATATGCGCTAATGAAATTCGTTACAAGTAATTCGTGAAGAACATCGATGTTCATACGTACAACACAAGATGGAAAAATGACCTTTCCTATACATTATTGAAGCTGTCAGTTTCTCAAAAAGGAGTACATCATCCAGCAACAAAAATCTTTGATCATTTGCCCAACGACATAAAGTGTCGGGCAGGTAGCAGACCAAGTTTTAAATTTAGCTTAAAATCATTTCCTTTGGACAAACTCCTTCTACTCCATGGACGAGTTTCTGTTTAAGAAAAGGTAAAAAAAATGTACCTCTAAATGTAGTTGCATGTGTAGAACTAAAAATTTGAGTAATATTAACGTGTGTGAAATCTTATGGGACTTAACTGGTAAGGTCCTCAGTCCCTAAGCTTACACACTACTTAACCTAAATTAGCCTAAGGACAAACACACACACCCATGCCCGAGGGAAGACACGAACCTCTGATGGGACAAGCCGCACAGTCCATGACTGCAGCGCCTTAGACTGGTTGGCTAATTCCATGTGGCAGTAATATTAATCTCAGCACTATTCATGTGTGTATATATATCTTGTAATCTGACTTGTTCCACATCATATCGATAAAATAGACGCAAAATGATCTACAGAAGATGACATAAGTAAAACTAAAACAATACCTAAAATTATTGAAGATTTCATTACAACCTGACGCACCCTGAGTGAGACCCTAGAAAGTTAACAGCCTGAGCGCATCCCTTAGTACACCTTGCTGGACAGGTCCATAGCCAACATAGCATCCCTCATTGAGACAGATCTCCAGCAGAACAATGCCACACTACCTGCCACAGCGCCAGCAGAAGCCTGGGCTGGGGTGATGGTCTGAAGGCACACATCTACACAGCGGAGAGCGGAGTCATAAACTGGGCTAGTGTACTGCGCCATGCATAGTAAAAATTGACAGATTTTCACGTTCACCAAAAGTGCAAGTAGGCCAGTGAACCACTTTGCCCAGCTGACTCAGTTGTATGCGAAAAATCTGGCGTCTGAGAATCGTTTGTAGATAGAATCATTATTACACCTCATAGTTAGGAATAACAAGGTCCAAGGCACAGGCGATATCTGTTTGCTTGTTGATGTGGTAGGAAACATGACTTTGGGAAAAAAAATCATCTTCCCTTCTGAGAAAACGAAAAAAGGTAGTAATTGGCGGTTTCTGTTTTTTTCAGAGACTCAGGTATCTTAAACCTTGCCCTGGTTCAAACTGAGTTTGTGCTATCGTGTGAGAGAGATTTAGCACCAAAGCCCTGTGATTGGCTCAAGACGGTGTGAAGACGGTGTCGTTCCCACACTTTGCTGCAAAAACGGATTTTTTCCTGGAATGGTGCGAAGTATTTGGGTGTGGGACTTTGGTCTGGTAAGACTTCTGGTTGAAGCTCTGTCATGTGTGGCTGGTGCCTGGAACCGATCATGAGACTGCGAGTAGTTTAGTCTGGGGAGCCTTTGGTGAAATTCCTACTGTACTGAGAGATTCCACTTGCGAGTAGTTTAGACTGGGGAGCCTTTGGTGAAGTTCTTACTGTACCTGCAGTGTGACTTCAAACCTCTCGGACTACTCGTTTGCCGAGGGAACACTTATTCGTCTTTGGATTACGAATTTTAACGTTCGGTATCCTTGTGCGCTCTGCCGTATAAGTGAACCAAATTAGTCTCCTTGGTACGACCAGCGAACGGGTGTGTCACACACTGAAATCTACCGTGATTTCAGAATTCTGGTAGAGAATAAATTGCGATCCGTCTGCCTGATGGCTAGACCGTGAGATTTTTGCACTTCTGCCATGGCCGTGATCGATTCACAGGTGGCTCCTCCACGAATTTCCTCAGCCGCACACATCTCACCAACTGCATGTTACATCACCGCACGAAGCAAACAGGCAAACAGGGTAACGTATTGTCTTTTTTTTTCTGAGACGCAGATATCTTAAACCTTGCCCTGGTTCACTCTCAGCTGCACCTATGCAGAGGAACCTCAGCAAATTTGATCAATCAAAGCTCTGCTCAGTGTCAGATCAATTCAGCTTGTGTTATTCACATTTTTAGGGCCACAGTTAAACCATCTTTGCCACCCAGGATCCTTGTGTAATGTAGTCTTAAATCACCTGTTAGTTGTTTATGGCACTGAATCAATAACTTGTTTAGCATAATTTATGTCTGTTTTCGGAAAATAAATGTTGGTAGTACACAAACGTTTGCCTACATTCTCAATCATTTATGTAGTCCCACAAGGGTTACGTGTCAGAGTCTACACATAAAAATCGATATCGTTATATATATGGACAAAACAGAAGCAAAACTAACGAACACTATAGGGTAAGACAAGGATGATATATTTCTCCAACACTCCTCAATAAATATAAAATGTTTAACAAAAATGTTTAACATAGAGGCAGATCTTTTAGGTCGTGACACTAAACAAAACGCAATTTTACTCTGAGTACACAGAATGAGGATCAGGTTGACATGGGACTCTACTAGTTGCAGTACACAGCTTGAGATTAGAACCAAACATTGTCGGTAGATAGAACGAAATTGGTGCAATTTCACCACAGACTGCCAGGAAGATCTGTAAAAGTCTTTAATACTGAAATCTCGGAACAAGTAAAACATTTTAAATATCTAGGATGCGATATTACTTACGAATATAACGATGGCGTGGAACAAAATTAAATAAATGCACATCCTTACGTAGAACCACCGTAAAAAGTTTGTAGAGTAAAGCCAGGAAATACAACCAGCTGAAGATTTATAAAACAATAGCAATACCTACCCTTACTTATCGAAGTTAAGCGAGCCAACACAATAAGTCAAGAAAGTCGAATACATCCTCAAGAAATTACATTTTGAAGAAGGGTATAGGGATGTCCAAGGGAAGAACGAACGATAAGTGGATATATAAGGAATGACTTAGGAATATCCAACACAAAATAAAAAATAAAGGAAAATAGACGAAACAGTTTCCACCTGAGATTGTCAAGCTGTTCCGCCACGCAATAATGACAACGTATATTACGTACCGCGACGAATATATGAGCTGACTCACGGTACAGGCATAAGATCCCAATTGTCTCTGATTGTCGTGATCTTTGTTATGGAGCACTTTGAGGAGCGGGCTCTGAACCCTGCGAGCTTGCGACCCTCTTGCTTCCTATGATGCGTTGACGACACATTCTTCATATGGCCACATGCTGAAAAAGAACTACAGCGGTTCGTCGACCACGTGAACGGTGTCCATCCCAATTTTATATTTACTGCGGAGTTGGAAAGGGATGGCAACCATCCATTCTTGGATGTTTTAGTTGAACGGAAGGCCGGAGGGAGGCTTGGTCATTCAGTATACAGGAAATCAACGCAAACTGACCGGCATGTAAAGGCCAACAGCTTTCACCACCCCGTACACAAGACAGCGGTACTGAAAACGTTAGTACACATGGCAAAGGTTATATTTAACGACGACCATCTAGAGGCTGAATGTCAGCATTTGAGGAAATGGTTACAGCGAGGGAGAAATTGCTAAGGCTTTCAAGTGCCACCGGCGAAAAATGCTTCGTGAATCGGCGGAGGAGACCTTCCATACTGTGGAGCAACTAGTAGCAAGACAGGGCTCGTGTTGAAGATACGTGGACGAAGACCAGTGTTCCGGGCCGCCTTCGTGACAAGAGATACGTTACATCCCGATAAAAAAACTGTAGTTCTTCGAGTTCCTGCCATGTGTGGCGTCCCCTGCTGAGGTGGCAGTATTTACATAGGCCAGGCCATTCACACTGTTATCGACCGTTGTACAGAACATTCACTGCTCATCAAACGAAGGTAATGAGCCATGCTGCAGCTGGAATTGGTGCTGTTCATAAGTTTCCGTCCTCTGTTGGCGGCCAGACCGTATCGTTTAACTGACATGATTGCGGTTGTTTGTCTTCTTCTTGGGTTGACTGGCACCACTTGGTTTCGCATACGTTGCCTGTCCGCTAGTGGCAGCAGCGGTTGTTATCGATATGTAGTAACTGTGGCCCCATCTTTGGGGCGACGTCGTTGTTCTTCTAGGTCGTGTCAGTGTGAGTTTGGTTGGGGACTCAGGAGGAGCGAGGTCCGCCTAGTACTAGGACACGCTGGGACCGTTGGTGGCGCACATGGACTACCGGATCGAAAGCCTGTGGTCACGAGGGTGTACGACGTTGTCGTAAACCGGATCCTGCAAGCTTTGAGTGCATTTGGATTCAAGTAGAGAAACCTCCAGCATTGCGAGATCTTGCGATTCCCCAGTGACTTTGGTTCGTGTTGCTGCTCATAGCGATGCTGAGGTGAAGAGCAGTGAGTAAAGTGCTTGCGGAAGGTGGATCTGATTAGCTTTCCTGGACTTCTAATTACTGTTTCTTGCGTTCAGTTTGTTACTATTTGTTAAGTTCAACCAGCGGTATTTTTCCTGCCTCGTGGCCGCTAACGCCGCAGTTACCTCCTCTGGGGGTTAGTGTATGAAACGGCTGTGTACGTTTCCTCGCCAACTGTTGTCCGGTGAGTCGTGTACTTTTGACAGCTTTCTTCCTTGTAGGTTGGTTGGTGATTCTTCTACTCTGGCGGTAGTGATTCCTTTCTCATTCTGGGCACTCTAAGCATAATGTTCTGCGGGCAGAGTTAAAGCCGCCGGTCCGGCTTTGGCGTGTTTTTCATCTTTGCATTTGGACATCAGGTAGCCTCAGCAAGATTATCATTAGTCATTCGTTAGACTGCCACTAGTCTGAGTTACCATCTTGTGAAGTCAATTCCTGGTGCACCGTCTGTGACTGGCCTTTGTGTTTTATTATTGTATTTGCTGTTTTATTGTATGTTTCTAAAATTTCTTGTATAATTGGCACTCTTGGCGTTACAGCAGGTTTAATGATTGTGATACCAAGTTTACCATCATTTTGTCTCACGCGTTTGGTAATCAGTTGCCTGTCTTTTTAAATTAACCTTTGCTATCGCAATGGTGTTTTCCAGTGTGTTTGTTAATTTTTTTAATAATTGCTGTTTTCGGCGTTAAAAGCCTTCAGTCTTGACTGTGCTTACTTGCCTTAAAATTCTAATTGCGATCACATTGACTTGTTTTTGAAATATTATTAGCTGTGCCTGTATTTTATGGTCATTGGGTAACTTTTAACGTACTGAAAGCGCTATTAATTAAACTGTTGCTTATTCTTTCATTAATAAAGTGTGATATCTTTATTTATTGCCGAGTCTGGAATTACCGTTTTAAATAAATGTGTGTAAGTGCAAAAGGAACCAATAGTAACCGATTACGACCCCCTCCACAATCGTAACCGAATCCCTACCTTCCTTGACTATCAGGTTCCAGGTTTCAGGCCGTGACAGAAGATTTCCTATAAAATTGGCATGTAATAAAATTGGAAAAAGGGGGTATCTCACTGCAGACGAGAGCAGAAAGACAACTGTAGGACGAGACAGTCTCCGCCTCGCTCTCTCTGAGCACTCACAACCGAAGCGAGCATACAGGCCGGCGCCCGGTGCGGCCACACTGTTGGGTTAGGACCGGGTTGCGACCTTCCGCAAACCGTCGCGCAGTGGAGAGCCTGGGGTGATACAGGGACAGGGAGGGACCTGTTGATCCCGGCACGGAAGGCCAACCTGCAGGCCAGAAGTCGCCCTGCAGCAACGTACACTGACCGTGGCGTCACGGCACTTGAGGGCCCAGTACACACGCACGAAAGAAAAAGAGCAGCTGTCACGTTTCCATGAATTTAAATTAAGTGGCTACTGTAGCTTCGTTTTGTATTCAGTTTCACAAATTGATACTAACATTCTCTGAGTCATACCGACACTCTCTCATCCAGGGTGTTTCCGTAACAGCGTGCAAAAATCTAACAGGACATGGAGAATGCTCCACTGAACAATTTGAGGTATGGAACCTGGGATCGGAGAAGGCAGCTTAAGGAAATATGGAAGTAAACTTGTCTACCACTTTTTCTAGCATTACCGTTTCCCACCGTGTTTACAACTTACATGTATACAGGTTTACACGAACAGTGCTGTTTATTTATACATACGTTCTTTACTTCCAGCAAGAAAACAAGGAGAACGAGCCTGATGATGCAGGTGGCTCTTTTGCATATTATTTACATCGTCCCATGACAGAACGCGCTATGAATCAACGACAGACTGATTCATTACTCGGTGATATTCAGAGACGTACAGTACAATTCGATGGAGCACTACCGACAAAGTATTTCCTGGTCGCTGGATGGGAAACAGAGGTCCTACTGCATGGCCTGCAAGGACACCGGACCTGAATCCCTTGATTATTTTATATGTGGATATCTAAAATCACTTTTATATGAGACCACAGGGGACACCGAGCTGGAATTACACTACTGGCCATTAATATTGCTACACCAAGAAGAAATGCAGGTGATAAACGGGTATTCATTGGACAAATATATTGTACTAGAACATTTCATGCAATTTGGGTGCATAGATCAGTACCCAGAACAACCACCTCGGGCCGTAATAACGGCCTTGATACGCCTTGGCGAGTTCAGGTACCCATCCAGCTTTAACACGAAACCACAGTTCAAGAGTAGTGATTGGCGTATTGTGACGAGCCAGTTTCTCGGCCACCATTGACCAGACGTTTTCAATTGGCGAGAGATCTGGAGAATGTGCTGACCAGGGCAGTAATCTAACATTTTCTGTATCCAGAGAGGCCCGTACAGGACCTGCAACATGCAGTCGTGCATTACCTGCTGAAATGTAGGGTTTCGCAGGGATCGAATGAAGGGGAGAGACACGGGTCGTAACAACTGAAATGTAACGTCCACTGTTCAAGATGCCGTCAATGCGAACAAGATGTGACCGAAACGTGTAACCAATGGCATTCCATACCATCAAGCCGGGTGATACGCCAGTATGGCGACGACGAATACACGCTTCCAATGTGCGTTAACCGCGATGTCGCCAAACACGGTTGCGACCATCATGATGCTGTAAAAGGAAACTGGATTCATCCGAAAAAATGACGTTTTGCCATTCGTGCTCCCAGGTTCGTCGTTGAGTACACCATCGCAGGCGCTCCTGTCTGTGATGCAGCGTCAAGGGTAATCTCAGCCATGGTCTCCGAGCTGATAGTCCATGCTGCTGCAAACGTCGTCGAACTGTAGGCGCAGATGGTTGTTGTCTTGCAAACGTCCCCATCTGTTGACTCAGGGTCTAGACGTGGCTGCACGATCCGTTACAGCCATGCGGATAAGATACCTGTCATCTCGACTGCTAGTGATACGAGGCCGTTGGGATCCAGCACGGCCGTTCCATACTACCCTCCTGAACCCACCTATTCTATATTCTGCTAACACTCATTGGATCTCGACCAACGCGAGCAGCAATGTCGCGATACGATTAACCGCAATCGCAATAGGGTACAATCCGACCTTTATCAAAGTCGGACAGGTGATGGTACGCATTTCCCCTCCTTATACGAGGCATCACAACCACGTTTCACCAGGCAACTCCGGTCAACTGCTGTTTTTGTATGAAAAATCGGTTGGAAACTTTCCTCATGTCAGCACGTTGTACGTGTCACCACCGATGCCAACCTTGTGTGAATACTCTGAAAAGCAAATCATTTGCATATCACATCATCTTCTTCCTGTCGGTTAAATTTCGCTTCTGTAGCACGTCATCTTCACGTTGTAGCAATTTTAATGGCCAGTAGTGTAGAAATCTGAACTATATACTCTTTAGTTCTAATCTCTGACTATGTATTTGCCTGAATTGGAGGTGCCTGTGATGTGGTTCGATACACACCAGGGATATTTGTCACGATGTGTCAGAATCGTGTTCGCCGATGTAATGTTTGATTTGAGGTTGATGGTCGTAACATTTTGTGAGAAACAGTACAAACGGTACGTTCATTGTGTCAGTGATGGTATTTGTAGTTACCTAATCATCTGTAAGTCCTGTTAAATTCCTGCACACTCTTACGGAAACGCCCTGCACATCATGTATATTCAGTGTGAAGCAAACTACTTCGTTTATGCAAACATTTGAAATTGTTATTTCCCTTAGAACGATAAATGCACAACCTAATTACTCCTGTGTTAGTAGTATAAAACAATGGAGCACTCACGAGTCCCTATTGCAAGCAGATTTAATGTTACGCGCCAGCAAGGGGATATATCACATTCTTCTTTCCTCGCACCGCGCGCTGCACGTCACTGGTCTGAATTACACACTCTTTGACCGAAAGAAAGTGAAGCATCGGGGACACGTGGTCTGTCGGATGTCATCGTATCTTCGCACCCGCACACATCATCATTGTGCATGTAAATCACAAAGCTACATTTCTCTTACGCAGGTAGGACGGTCGCCAAAGTACATTAGTGTCATTCGTGTTTAGTTCTGTTACCAGGCCGTACTTGGAACTTGCTCCTTGGCGCTACAGCCTGTGCAGGGCCTTGTCCTCCTGGACAATCTCTGCCCACTCTTCTGCTGACTGCTTTGACTCTCCCATTCTTCTCACGCCCTCTTCCGCATTGTCTAGCCTTCTGGTCCTTGTTGTGACCCTTATACGGCGTCCACCTGGTTTTTCCTTGAAAACGTTCTTGATTGTGCTGCTCTCAACCATTCTTCCCACATATCCCAACAAATGCAGTCTACTACTCCTTATTTTTCTCACAATATCTGCTTTTTTATACAACTCTTTCATTTCTGTATTATTTCTGATTCGCCAAAACACTCTAGCGGTGTGTATCAGGAGCGCGAACAGCCTCAGATGTTGAGTGATCATAAACACTATGTTTATTGTTCATCTAAAATTTGTTTATAAATTTTTGCTTGATACTATATCTTCTATAAGTAAACTGTGCTATACAGGAGGTTGAAATTCTTTCCATTGTGTGAGGGTAATGTATGTAAACCACTATGTAAATTGTTTATTGCGTTATGTAGTTTTCTGAGGACATTTTGTATTTAAATATATTTGTGTGTTTAAACTGTTTATGTTGATGTAAATTTGACAATTATAAGCAATGGTCACAATTAGGAACAATTTAAGAAATAGGATTTAAGTAGAAGCCAGTGTGCTTTTGCGTGAAGCGAAAGTGGCTCTGGGGAGTGGAAAATGTGGCAAGGGCGAATTGGTGCGCTACCTGGAACAAGCGCAGGAAGTAAGTTTGTAGGCAGCAGTGGCTGAGGCTTCACCCTTGTGGGGAAGGAGAAGCTTTGCCAGCAAATTTGAACAGAAATGCCTCGGATGAAGACTGCAAACTGCTTACGGCATAGCTGCGAGTTGTTTGACCACTGTATGTAAAATTGAACGACGCCAAGAAGAGAAATTAGGCCCATACAGCAAGACACTCGCACGCGGTGCTGTCGGTAGTGTAGCCGCCATTATTTTCGCCACACCCAAGCCTACAGGCACCGGATATGATTGAACAATCAATTTAAACTGTTTTCTATTAGTCAATAATTATTCTTGAACTTTAAAGAAACTGGTTCACCCTGTTGTTTCACCCTAGTCATACACCTATATAGGGTTCCTTTCTGGTGTTTAATTAATTCGACTACCATGTTTCGTGTTAAGTTGATATAAAGAAGCACCGCTTAAATTGTTTTCGTGTAAAACGTTGTCTTAGTGGTTACACTGAAAGGCGTAATGATAATTTTAGTTAGCGTGATAACAGGTCCATGGTTAGTACGTTACAGAGAAATAAAGTCAAATTATTCTTATTTTAAAAGTTTTCTTAACTACTGCAAGGTGTTATAGTAAAAGTCTGCTTATGTGAAATTCACTCAGAGTGAAGCAAAGTTACTACCAACTGTTACACGATTATACAGAGTTAATTCTAAGAGTAATGGCTTTTAAAAGCAAATTCCAGCACCAAAGAGGTCTCTTTGAAGTGAAATGTTCAATATAAAAAGTGTATGCTTTAGAACCTAATTACTTTAGTATCTACATCTACATCTACATTTATACTCCGCAAGCCACCCAACGGTGTGTGGCGTAGGGCACTTTAAGTGCCACTGTTATTACCTCCCTTTTCTGTTCCAGTCACGTATGGTTCGCGGAAAGAACGACTGTCTGAAAACCTCCGTGTGGGCTCGAATCTCTCTAGTTTTACATTCGTGATCTCCTCGGAAGGTATAAGTAGGGGGAAGCAATATATTCGATACCTCATCCAGAAACGCACCCTCTCAAAACCTGGCGAGCAAGCTACACCGCGATGCAGAGCGCCTCTCTTGCAGAGTCTGTCACTTGGGTTTGCTAAACGTCTCCGTAACGCTAACACGAATACCAAATAACTCTGTGACGAAACGTGCCGCTATTCTTTCGATCTTCTCTATCTTCTTTGTCAACCCGATCTGGTACGGATCCCACACTGATGAGCAATACTCAAGTATAGGTCGAACGAGTGTTTTGCAAGCCACCTCCTTTGTTGATGGTCTACATTTTCTAAGGACTCTCCCAATGAATCTCAACCTGGTACCCACCTTACCAACACTTACCAACAATTAATTTTATATGATCATTCCACTTTAAATCGTTCCGCACTCATACTACCAGAAGTAACTGCTACGAGTGTTTGTTCCGCTATCATATAATCATACAATAAAGGATCCTTCTTTCTATGTATTCGCAATACGTTACATTTGTCTATGTTAAGGGTCAGTTTCTACTCCCTGCACCAAGTGCCTATCCGCTGCAGATCTTCCTGCATTTCGCTACAATTTTCTAATGCTGCAACTTCTCTGTATACTACAGCATCATCCGCGAAAAGCCCCATGGAACTTCCGACACTATCTACTAGGTCATTTATATATATTGTGAAAAGCAATGGTCCCATAACACTCCCCTGTGGCACGCCAGGCGTTACTTTAACGTCTGTAGAAGTCTTTCCATTGATAACAACATGCTGTATTCTGTTTGCTAAAAGCTCTTCAATCCAGCCACACAGCTGCTCTGACTTTTTTTATCAGGCAACAGTGCGGAACTGTATCGAACGCCTTCCGGAAGTCAAGGAAAATAGCATGTGCCTGCGAGCCTCTATCTAATATTTGCTGGGTCTCATGAACAAATAAAGCGAGTTGGGTCTCACACGATCGCTGTTTCAAGAGTCCATGTTGATTCCGACAGAGTAGATTCTGGGTTTCAAAAAACGACATGATATGCGAGCAAAAAACAAGTTCTAAAATTCTACAACAGATCGACGTCAGAGATATTGGTCTATAGTTTTGCGCATTTGCTCGACGACCCTTCTTGAAGACTGGGACTACCTGTGCTCTTTTCCAATCATTTGGAACCTTCCGTTCCTCTAGAGACTTCCGGTACACGGCTGTTAGAAGGGGGGCAAGTTCTTTCGCGTACTCTGTGTAGAAACGAATTGGTATCCCGTCAGGTCCAGTGGACTTTCCTCTGTTGAGTGATTCCAGTTGCTTTTCTATTACTTGGACACTTATTTCGATGTCAACCATTTTTTCGTTTGTGCGAGGATTTAGAGAAGGAAACAGCTTTGGAAAAAGGTGTTTAGTATTTCAGCTTTACGCGTGTAATCCTCTGTTTCAATGCCTTCCTCATCCCTGAGTGTCTGGATAAGCTGTTTCGAGCCACTTACTGATTTAACGTAAGACCAGAACTTCCTAGGATTTTCTGTCAAGTCGGTACATAGAATTTTACTTTAGAATTCACTGAACGCTTCACGCATAGCCCTCCTTACGCTAACTTTGCCATCGTTTAGCTTCTGTTTGTCTGACAGGTTTTGGCTGCGTTTACACTTGGAGTGAAGCTCTCTTTGCTTTCGCAGTAGTTTCCTAACTTTGTTGTTGAACCACGGTGGCTTTTTCCCGTCCCCTACAGTTTTACTCGGACGTACCTGTCTAAAACGCATTTTACGATAGCCTTGAACTTTTTCCATAAACACTCAACATTGTCAGTGTCGGAAAAGAAATTTTCGTTTGGATCTGTTGGGTAGTCTGAAATCTGCCTTCTATTACTCTTGCTAAACAGATAAACCTTCCTCCCTTTTTTATATTCCTATCAACTTCCATATTCATGGATGCTGCAATGGCCTTATGATCCCTGTTCTGCACTTACAGAGTCGAAAAGTTCGGTTCTGCTTGTTATTAGTAGGTCCAAGATGTTATCTCCACCAGTCGGTTCAATGTTTAATTGCTCGAGGTAATTTTCGGATAGTGCACTCAGTATAATGTCACTCGATGCTTTGTCCCTACCACAAGTCCTAAACATCTGAGGGTCCCAGTCTTTATCTGGTAAATTGAAATCTCCACCTAAGACTATAACAAGCTGAGAAAATTTATGTGAAATGTAAGTGCTCTGCCACTAATGCTGCTGCGTCGGGAGGAGCCAACTATTAACCTAGCTCAGTTGTTGAGTGTAACCTCCACCCATAATAATTCACAGGAACTATCCACTTCTACTTTACTACAGGATAAACTACTACTAACAGCGACAAACACAGCACCACCGGTTGCATGCAGTCTATGCTTTCTAAACACCGTCTGTGCCTTTGTAAAAATTTCGGCAGAATTTATCTCTGGCTTCAGCCAGCTTTTCTGTATCTATAACGATTTCAGCTTCGGTGCTTTCTATCAGCGCTTGAAGTTCCGGTACTGTACCAATGCAGCTTCAACAGTTTACAATTACAATACCGATTGTTGCTTGGCCCCTGTCATGTCCTGACTTTGCCCCGCACCCTCTGAAGCTGTTGCCCTTTCTGTGCTTGCCCGAGGCAATCTAACCTAAAAAACCGCTCAGTCCACGCCACACTAACCCTGCTACCCGCGTAGCCGCTTGCTGCGTGTAGTGGACTCCTGACCTATCCAGCGGAACCCGAAACCCCACCACCCTATGGTGCATGTCAAGGAATCTGCAGCCCACACGGTCGCAGAACCGTCTCAGCCTCTGATTCAGACCTCTACTCGGCTCCGTACCAAAGGTCCGCAGTCAGTCCTATCGACGATGCCTCAGATGGTGAGCTCCGCTTTCATCCCGCTAGCGAGACTGTCAGTCTTCACCAAATCAGATAGCCGCCGGAAGCCACAGAGGATCCATAGCGACACGCATCATAGTTGGTATCTAAGTCTGTTGATTATGGAAAGTGCTTTTCTAAAGTTCCCTTCCGGACAAAACTTTTTTAATTTGTTTGAAGTAATCTACTTTTTTCTCTTTTAGAAAACGTAATGAGTAATGGTGCAGTAGTCAGATAATTTCGGTGTCGTCATCAACATTGTTTTTGTGGTGTAAGGTTTATTTGAAGAAGCATCTTAAACAATAGGAAGAAAATAGGCAGAATTGATACTTGTTGTTTTCCAGTACGTCACTGTTTCATTGCTTGGATAGGGTGGCGACAGTTAGTACATATTTTAAACCATTAAATGAACTTGGAACTGAGTTGTCCTAACTGCAATATAATACTATTCATACTACGTTTCTTTCTAACCACTGGGTGAGATCTCAGGAAAATAATTCAATAGAATGATTTATCTATTCATTATCCACAACACACGCTCAAATCCTGTAAAAGGAGTAACGGTATTGATTAGCTTTTCCTATTAACAGGCCGGCCGGTGTGGCCGAGCGGTTCTAGGCGCTACAGTCTGGAACTGTTGCGCGACCGCTACGGTCGCAGGTTCGAATCCTGCCTCGGGCATGGATGTGTGTGATGTCCTTAGGTTAGTTAGGTTTAAGTAGTTCTACGTTCTAGGGTACTGATGACCACAGATGTTCTCCCACAGCGCTTAGAGCCATTTGAACCTATTAACAGGACAATCCTCCCATAGTGTACTTTATTTTGGAACTAAACTAAACGTTAGTGAGAGAGTTACACGTGGCAACACAGAGACAGGGTTTTCTGTTACTTAGGTAAAAGCACCCTAAATTGCAATAGTAGTGGTAGTGTTTACCCTCTGTCGAGGAGACGGAGATGGTCGGTATACGTGCGAGACAGTGTTAGCAGCACCTGACAGAGTTCGAATGGGCCGTTATCGTGAATCTCCAATTGCCTGGCTGGACGAATCGTGCAATAAGCAGAAGGGCGAAGCATTTGCATGTAACAGTGGCTCAGTGTTGGAATGCACGGGGACTCGAGGACAGGCTAACACATCGATTTAGGTTCCCGTCGACTAAGTCTGACCACCACAAGGTACTGTGTACCGATCACATCGTAACCCAATCACATCTGCCCCTGCCATCCGTGAACAAGTAATTAACTGCCTCCAACGTTCCGTGCCGTCTATCATCATCTGTATTATACTAACAGGAACGGAATTTTGGTCCCACGCCTGGGCTCCCGTTAACAACACAAACTGCTGCTTTTGTGGAAATACCGCGACCACGAAGCATGGGCTGCTGATGGCCGACGTACGGTGGCTGGCGACCCAGAAGCAGTCCCTGGCTCCCAGAGGCACAGCATCGGGCTGAGTTCCGGTCACGACTCGTACTGGCTGAGACAACTTTGACGGCACAACTGTATGTCATGGACATCCTGAATCCTAATGTGGTCTCTCCTACTATATTATCGCGGTGTCGTTTTTCAATGGGACAATATTAGTCCACACGAGGAACGAGTTTCCACGAAATGTTAACAAGTTGTTGAGGCACTAACGTGACCAGCAAGGTCCACAGATGTGTCCCCGATGGGGCTAGATGACGCACTACCTCGGAGGACAGTTATGTCCCAGGGCTAGTAAGCAAGATATCTAGGGCCAGTTATAACAGTTACGGGCCAGCTTCCACCAGGAGAAGATGCAATGGTTGTATGTCACCCTTTCTAATCGTGTCGTTGCGTGCATCCAACCCAGGGAACGTGCAAGATCGTACTAATAACTCTGCCGAGTTCCCTGTAAATTTGATTCCATTTTGTAGTCTATCAAATACCATATCATCCTCTCTCAACCCGTAAAGTTCCATTTCGTTTACTCCTCCCATTCTGAGTGCCTCAGTTTCTTTATCAGACCATGAAGAATTAGAGAAAAATGGTTCAAATGGCTCTGAGCACTATGGGACTTAACACATTAGGTCATCAGTCCCCTAGAACTTAGAACTACTTAAACCTAACTAACCTAAGGACATCACACACATCCATGCCCGAGGCAGGATTCGAACCTGCGACCGTAGCAGTCCCGCGGTTCCAGACTGAAGAGCCTAGAAACGCACGGCCACTGCGGCCGGCAAGAATTAGAGAACTTCACAAATTTCGTTTCATAATTGTATGACATTTGGAAGTAACTTTCATTGGCTTATAAAATTTCTACTGTAAACAAATAAATACTCACAAGGGGAACTGCCTTAGAATAATGGCTAAAGGATAACGACACCAACAATACTATTTGGAGGTGTTTTAGAAGTGATGGGCAATATCACGGGTATGACAGGAGCAAAAGAAATGAAGTTAACGTGGGGCCCAAAGTGGATACATTAAGAGTTACTTGCAATTCTTGATCTTCGCTACTGTTAAACAAATTTCTAGTGCAACATTGTTGCTTCCCATATTTTGGGATGTGGTAGTATGGACCAAAACAAGAAAAATTTCCCGGCAAATAAGTGATCTAGAATGCATACCTTAGAAGCTATGGGCACTTGTTCATCTTCGCTACTTTGAAACAAACTCTTCTAATGAACAAGAGTATCTAACGTTTAAGGTATGCAGTTTAGAGCACATTACTGGGCGTTTTTTCTTGTTTTGGTCTATACCACCACTTACCAAAATATGGAAAGCAATGACCTTGCGGTAGAAGAGATCTGTTTTACTGTATCGAAGATAAAGAATTGCTCATAGCTCTTAAAGTATGAGTTTTAGAGTCCACGTTACTTGAATTTTTTGCTTGGAACGACCATTCATGTCATACCTCTGAATATTAACCATCACTTCTGAAACACCCTGCTTGGATATCAACAAATTTCATATCAGAATAACTATTCCATGTTTAACAAGATAAAAAAATTCGAAATCTCTCTCAAATTGTTGACTACTAAAGAAACAGATTTCCTGCACGGTTGCGATATCACCCGAGACGACTACCGAATTTACAGATATTTTCGTAGGTGACTGTCTACAACTGTTAGGTGATTTTAAAAAGACAGCGTATTTGGGCCATCCACTGTAGAGCTCTAATTTTATGTTATCGGTTTCGATTATCATCGTCATCACGAATAGATCAAACACACATTGTGTCAAATTAGACACAACCAAATGTAGAACGTATATAATTGTCAGAACAGTTTATCTTAACACAGTCCATACAAACGCGCGCAGTCTTGACACAATTACAGTAGTAGCTACATGGTAATATCGCAAGTGTGTACTACTCTAATTGTACCAAGGCAAAGCAAGTTTATATTAACCGACGTTAAGAGAGACTGTTTCGATTGCGTCATATTGGACCAAAATATATGTTTGACCCACTGATGCACACTTTCTGTATGACAATTTTGTTAGCATACAAATTTTTATCCACGTTCTGCTAAATGTCTGAAGCGTTGCTTCCCGTGCGAGAGGGCGTGCCGTTCCCCGGCACGAATCCGCCCGGCGGATTAGTGTCGAGGTCCGGTGTGCCGGCCAGCCTGTGGATGGTTTTTAAGCCGGTTTTCCATCTGCCTCGGTGAATGCGTGCTGGTTCCCTTTATCCCGCCTTAGTTGCAGTATGTCGACGATTACTGTGCACTGTCACCACATACGCGTAGACAATAATTACGCAAACAACGTTTGGGGTTACACTCGCGTGGTATGAGACGTTCCCCAGTGGAAAGGGGGGAGGGGGGGAGGAGTCCGCTGGGGGCGAACCGCATAATAACCTGGGTTCGGTGTGGGGCGGCGGTGGGTTGAGTAGACTGCTGCAGCCTGTTGTTGGGTTGTGAACCTCTGAGAGCTACGGCGGGGACGAGCCCTCTCCGTCGTTTCTGGTTCCCCTGTGCAATACACACACACCAGTTTCTCGAATTTATCTACTTAACACCAAGTACATCATATTTCTGCTTCTTACACATTCTCCAAAAAATACATTTTTGTTGTATCACTGCAATCACCTTCTTTGCAATCTAGGATATTTTTGCCCACCACACGATTGTTGTACTTCTCTAAATATCTGTCAGAGAGCATATTTTCAATTATTTCACTGACAGTCTGCTGTGAAATCTCCTAACTCCTTTATGTACTATACAATTCTTCATTTATATTACGTATTTCTGTAATATTTTTATTCACGGTGGAGTCTATAGTCCACATAAACAGGGTAACTAAGTCAAACAGTATTAAAGTAATAGAAGTGCAAACATCATTTAGATGGAACCGTCTCATAAACGGAAAATAATCATTGGAATCTTTGTGAAAAGACAGTTGTAGAAATATGAATCCACCATTTGAATCACAACAGTTCAGTATCCAGATCGGTTGCAAGTTCTCAGGGTTAACACACAGAAGGTTTGTATCCCTGATGAAGATGCTGGTGCTTGATTGAAGAGTGTCCTCCACAAAAAATTAAGCATGCTCACAGGGTTAGAAAAGACTGGTAGACAGTGTGTCGTGCCCCAGCGTTGTCTTAGAAGCCGCTGGGAAATTAGATGAACGGCCCACAGATGTGTGTTACAATTATTACCACGTGCACTGTGACTCAATCTATCACTGTCGCAAATTATTTGGAAAGATGCAGCGTACAACAAGACCATGCATTTAATACAGAAAATATATTGTGTGAAAAACTTGTTCTAGGAATGTGTCTGGAATAATTTACAATAAACTTTACTGAAAAATTTTAAGGATAGCTTAAACGAAAATATTAAATATAATTTCATTGAGTACTTATCAGTTGAGGTAGTCGATTTTCAATGTCTACCCACATCCCTTAAGTCGTTCATAGATTTTAATGAGAGGCACGGGAAAGAGAATGGAATGAATGAAAATACACTCCTGGAAATTGAAATAAGAACACCGTGAATTCATTGTCCCAGGAAGGGGAAACTTTATTGACACATTCCTGGGGTCAGATACATCACATGATCACACTGACAGAACCACAGGCACATAGACACAGGCAACAGAGCATGCACAATTTCGGCACTAGTACAGTGTATATCCACCTTTCGCAGCAATGCAGGCTGCTATTCTCCCATGGAGACGATCGTAGAGATGCTGGATGTAGTCCTGTGGAACGGCTTGCCATGCCATTTCCACCTGGCGCCTCAGTTGGACCAGCGTTCGTGCTGGACGTGCAGACCGCGTGAGACGACGCTTCATCCAGTCCCAAACTTGCTCAATGGCGGACAGATCCGGAGATCTTGCTGGCCAGGGTAGTTGACTTACACCTTCTAGAGCAGGTTGGGTGGCACGGGATACATGCGGACGTGCATTGTCCTATTGGAACAGCAAGTTCCCTTGCCGGTCTAGGAATGGTAGAACGATGGGTTTGATGACGGTTTGGATGTACCGTGCAGTATTCAGTGTCCCCTAGACGATCACCAGAGGTGTACGGCCAGTGTAGGAGATCGCTCCCCACAGCATGATGCCGGGTGTTGGCCCTGTGTGCCTCGGTCGTATGCAGTCCTGATTGTGGCGCTCACCTGCACGGCGCCAAACAAGCATACGACCATCATTGGCACCAAGGCACAAGTGACTCTCATCGCTGAAGACGACACGTCTCCATTCGTCCCTCCATTCACGCCTGTCGCGACACCACTGGAGGCGGGCTGCGCTATGTTGGGGTGTGAGCGGAAGACGGCCTAACGGTGTGCGGGACCGTAGCCCAGCTTCATGGAGACGGTTGCGAATGGTCCTCGCCGATACCCCAGGAGCAACAGTGTCCGTAATTTGCTGGGAAGTGGCGGTGCGGTCCCCTACGGCACTGCGTAGGATCATACGGTCTTGGCGTACATCCGTGCGTCGCTGCGGTCCGGTCCCAGGTCGACGGGCACTTGCACGTTCCGCCGACCACTGGCGACAACATCAATGTACTGTGGAGATCTCATGCCCCACGTGTTGAGCAATTCGGCGGTACGTCCACCCGGCCTCCCGCATGCCCACTATACGCCCTCGCTCAAAGTCCGTCAACTGCACATACGGTTCACGTCCACGCTGTCGCGGCATGCTACCAGTGTTAAAGACTGCGATGGAGCTCCGTATGCCACGGCAAACTGGCTGACACTGACGGTGGCGGTGCAGAAATGCTGCGCAGCTAGTGCCATTCGACGGCGAACACCGCGGTTCCTGGTGTGTCCGCTGTGCCGTGCGTGTGATCATTGCTTGTACAGCTAGCTCTCTCGCAGTGTCCGGAGCAAGTATGGTGGGTCTGACACACCGCTGTCAATGTGTTCTTTTTCCATTTCCAGGAGTGTAAATCGGTTTAATAGTTTTCGTTTCGTTACAGTCTACAATAGCTTAAGGGACATATGGGTATTCTATTTATTGGTAGGAAACGCTTTCCTCTCCACTTTTTCATCTCTTTCTTGTACATCGACGTTGTCAGGTACCATCCTCAGCTATTACATTGTCGTTTGGTTTGGTATATTTCCAAAAGAGCAGTGAGGAAAATCAGATGTCTTACATGAGTCGGGTGTTCATTAATCTCTGTGGATACTTTCGTCGCATACAGGATACGAAATGATTATTGATATGATAGTGATAAGGTATTTGGATAAATGCACGAAACAATCATACGAGAGACTTCCTTTTAAAAATTTATCTTTAATAATTCGAACAGTAGACTGTTTTAGTAACTGAGTGCACGCTGTTTGAGGTAGCGTGAATCTCAGGTGTGTCTCGTGACTGGGCTCATCTTATCGCGCCCTCTGCGAGTGCGGTACGCTGCTGACTTCGCCCTCGACTGAGTGGCCATGTAGCAAGGCGGAAGAGCCGCTGCGCAGTGGAGTCGTCTGCGTACGTCGTAGAAACTCTTGAAGTATCCAGAATTCTTAACGTCACACTGGATATTGTGTATTCTAGTGCGTTCTTACACAGAAGACCATAGCGCAGTATATATTAGCGGGCCTAGACCTACTTCTGCAAGAGGGGGAGCGTATACTACAACACACGCAAAATAATAGACCACTATGTGAAGATTTGAAAAATCTGAAATACTTCTTAATCCTTTCGCGTGGCGTGGGGGATATTATTCCTGCTAAATGTATTTCTTTACAGCAATTAAGCGAATATGTGTTACCACTCCTGTACGCTCCTGTCATTAACTGGCAGTCCGCTGCACCATCTGGAGTTCGTGTTTGTCGTGAAATACAGCCTTCACGACTGTGGTAAGTGTATAGTCTACCAAACAACTGTGTTTCAATGCTTCTTGGGAACTACGGTTACCAACGAAGTAGTTTCTGGAAGGGACTTGGGAAATACACTCACCATAAAATTAGTCTGTAATTTGTGGTCTTTGGAAAACATAGTTACAACCAAGTTAGAGGTATCCCAAAGCTTTTCGGACTGTGTCTTTCCGCCTCTATCTATGCCTGTGGCAGAACACTACACCAGATGTTTGAAAACTGCTACAACTATCAGTTTCTGTTTATCATGGCAACAGCTGTTGTCGGAACACATTGCTTCCCTTCTACGATATACATTATTGTGCCCTGTATCAGCCCATATCTTTATTGCGTGATAAAGTTACTGGGATTGTTTTCACATTATGGTAAGTAAACTTTAATATTGGTAACAAATATTTTTAAGTAAAGCAATAGAAAACATAAAAGAAAACGCTGTGCATTATCTTTTACGTGTAATGGCAACACACAATGGAAGTGGGTAATCCATTTACCACCATAGTTTTAATACATCACTATGGTGCCACGTTGATATATGTACCACCACAGTCTTTGCTCCTAAATCACAGACACAAAATTGCCAAAAATATAGTCAGTTGATCACAGTTCTAATAGGATAGCAAAAAAATTATCTTCGCTGAGTTGGTACAAAAACGCTCCCGCGAAAAGGTTAAATAGAAATCCATGCTCACGGTAATGTCACTATGTATTTATTGCTGTTCGCTAAACGCTATTAGCAGATATCACTGGATGCAATACATAATGATGGTCTCATCTCAACGTAAAATTGATTAATAAACTTTGAAACACAGTGCCAATAGTTCTGTGCGGTCGCAGTCGGATATGATATGATAAGACGATGCTGTCGTCGTAGGTGATGATTACGGAGCGAGGTGAGCGGCGCTACGCTCTGACGTAAGTAATTTTCCTGCAGCGGCGTCGTACGGAACTTCTTGAAGGCGTACTTGCGCTGATGTCTCTCATTTTCTGCTGTGTCAGGTAGGAACACTCCTTAGCTGTGTTTCCATCCCATCGGTCCACGTTCTTCGGAAGGCAACCCACACAAATTTCTCGTTCTAGCAGTAAGTACAGAAATGTCTCATAGGCACATTATGTAAAATTTCGAAATGTGCCTGTATTGGTCATAAGATCTAAAAAGTTTTACTATTTCGTAGTGGAGTGTGTTCTTGAAAAAGGATCTCAGTATTTCTGCTAGTCTGGCATACGCAGTGTTTAGTACAGTGGTTGCATTGAATCTGATGCATCACAGTATCCTAATCATCTCTTTTCCAAAAAGACCTGCAACAATTCGAAAGAACGAGAAAACAGTTCAAGAATTTTATGCATGAGTCCTGACTACTGAATCTACCAGTCAGTACGGCGGCTATGGCGTATTCTGCCTGAATGAGATTTTCATTCTGCAGCGGAATGTGCGCTAATACGAAAGATTAAATCACTCCAGGCAAATGCCGGGATGGTTCCTCTGAAAGGGCACGGCCGACTTCCTTCTCCATCATTCCCATATCCGATGAGACCGATGACCTCGCTGTCTGGTCTCCTTCCCCAAAGAACCCCATCCTGGCAGATTAAAATTGTGTGCCGGACCAAGATTCGAAATCGGGACCCTTACCTTTCGCGGGCAAGTGCTCTACCAAGCGAGCTACCTAAGCACGACTCAGGAACGGTTCTCACAGCTTGGGCAGCTCGGTTGGTAGAGCACTAGTCCGCGAAAGGTGAAGGTCCCGAGTTCGTGTCTCGGTCCTGCACACAACTTTAACTTGCCAGGAAGTTTCGTATCAGCGCACACTCCGCTGCCGAGTGAAAATCTCATTCTGACAACATCCGCCAGGCTGTAGCTAAGCCATGTCCCTGCAATATCCTTTCTTCCAGGTGTGCTAGTTCTGAAAGATTCGCAGAAGAGCTTCTGTAAAATTTGGAAGGTAGGACACGAGGTACTGGCTGTGAGGACAGGTCGTGAGTCGTGCTTGGGTAGCTTAGTTGGTATAGCAATTGCCCGCGAAAGGCAGAGGTCCTGAGTTCGACTTTCAGTCCGGCACACAGTTTTAATCTGCCAGGAAGTTTCATATTCTACCTGTAGAAACGCTAGTTCCGGATGCGGAGCCTGTGTGTTTTGAGATGGGTTACTGCTTTAATTAATGTTATCAACGTATTAAAACATTGAAAAGAAGGAAATTACGGGTTTTTCATCTGCAACCTAGATGTTACTGCGCACACACACAGCATATATTTATATAGGGTGTTAGGTACGGCCCAACTTTCAGCATTCCTCACACACAAATAAAGTAAAGATGTTACGTGGACATGTGTCCGGAAACGCTTAATTTCCATGTTAGAGCTCATTTTAGTTTCGTCAGTATGTACTGTACTTCCTCGATTTTCCGCCAGTTGGCCCAATTGAAGGAAGGTAATGTTGACTTCGGTGCTTGTGTTGACATGTGACTCATTGCTCTACAGTACTAGGATCAAGCACATCAGTACGTAGCATCACGAACGTGGTTTTGCAGTCAGTGCAATGTTTACAAATGCGGAATTGGCAGATGCCCATTCGATGTATGGATTAGCACGGGGCAATAGCCGTGGCGCGGTACGTTACTATTGAGACGGATTTCCAGAACGAAGGTGCCCCGACAGGAAGACGTTCGAAGCAATTGATCGGCGTCTTAGGGAGCACGGAACATTCCAGCCTATGACTCGCGACTGGGGAAGACCTAGAACGACGAGGACACCTGAAATGGACGAGGCAATTCTGCGCGCAGTTGACGATAACCCTAATGTCAGCCACAGAGAAGTTGCTGCTGTACAAGGTAACGTTGACCACGTCACTGTATGGAGAGTGCTACGGGAGAACCAGTCGTTTCCGTACCATGTACAGCGTGTGCAGGCACTATCAGAAGCTGAGTGGCCTCCACGGGTACACTTCTGCGAATGGTACATCCAACAATGTGTCAATCCTCATTTCAGTGCAGATGTTCTCTTTACGGATCAGCCTTCATTTAAACGTGTTCAAATTGTAAATTTTCACAATCAACATGTGTGGGCTGACGAGAATGAGCACGCAATTGTGGAATCACGTCATCAACACAGATTTTCTGTGAACTTTTGGGCAGGCATTGTTGGTGATGTCTTGATTGGGCCCCATGTTCTTCCACCTACGCTCAATGGAGAGCGTTATCATGATTTCATACGGGATACTCTACCTGTGCTGCTAGAACATGTGCCTTTACAAGTACGATACAACTTGTGGTTTATGCACGATGGAGCTCCTGCACATTTCAGTCGAAGTGTTCGTACGCTTCTCAACAACAGATTCGGTGACCGATGGATTGGTAGAGGCGGACCAATTCCATGGCCTCTACGCCCTCCTGACCTCAACCCTCTTGACTTTCATTTATGGGGGCATTTGAAAGCTCTTGTCTACGCAACCCCGGTACCAAATGTAGAGACTCTTCGTGCTCGTATTGTGGACGGCTGTGATACAATACGCCATTCTCCAGGGCTGTATCAGGGAGTCAATGTGACGGATACTGATGAGGCAAAGCATCACGGCCGCTCTGCTTAATAGCTTGCTGCTTCTTCTCTGGATCGCAGTTAGGACTGTTGATATTTTCAAAAATATGGGGAATCAAATAGATCGATATTTAAACTAATATCCATATATATCATCGATATATCGAAAACTGTACACATATTTCGATACATCCGTGGAAAATAACCGATATACCGACCTATAAAAATATTGGCCGAACACTGTAAACATATTGCCAGTTTTAGAACCGAATAGTTAAATCTCAAAATGGTTGAAATGGCTCTGAGCACTATGAGACTTAACATCTGAGGTCATCAGTCCCTAGAACTTTGAACAACTTAAACCTAAATAACCTAAGGACATCACACACATCCATGCCCGAGGCAGGATTCAAAGCTGCGACCGTAGCGGTCGCGCGGTTCCAGACTGAAGAGCCTAGAACCGCTCGGCCACTCCGACAGTCCAGTTAGTTAAGTATTGCTTTATTATTAGGTACTCTATACATCAACAAAAAAGCAGACTGCCTATCCCCTCACAGTAAGAATTGAAAGGAAAACGACACACGTTCACGCTCGGCGATAACTACATCGCTAACGATGGTAACTGCACGTAAATGGCACAATAAAAGTGTACAGTGTGTGTCTCCTTCGGTTTCGTCACTTACCTGATTTGTTCGGAACATTTCATGTCGACTTCCCTGCTTTTCATCTCTGCCAACGCCAGCGACCTAGCAGTTGTAGTGTCAAAATTGCGTGGTGGAGCTATGCGTTGCTGTTTCTGTTGGTATCGACGAGCGCTGATTACGTCGGTATTTCCTGTCACACGTCTCCGCCCACAACGAAGACCAATCT
Organism: Schistocerca gregaria; assembly: GCF_023897955.1. Lineage (NCBI taxonomy): Eukaryota > Metazoa > Arthropoda > Insecta > Orthoptera > Acrididae > Schistocerca > Schistocerca gregaria. Next base: position 97,289,342 of record NC_064923.1, on the reverse strand, counting down.
CGTCATAAAGATTTTTGTTCATAATTTTCAACAACAATTTGTGAAGAATGCCGATGTGAGCAAACAGCACACTACTTGCATTAAAAATTGTTTTCTGACGCAGCTGGTACGTTATTTCTTCATATGACAAATCTGGTTGTTCGATTCACACCGACCCTCCCCCCTTTTCACCAGCCCTCCCTCGCCAGTGCAATCGAACTTCTTCTTTGTCCCATCTTCACCACGTAGTCAAAGAGGAAGACTGGACATGATGAAATCTCAAAGAGTAGTAAAACTTCTTCACACAGCGAAAGTAAAATTACGTTCTACTATAATTTCAAAAGAACAGATATTTACCGAATCTTGGTAAAAGAAAATATCGGCATCCACACAGCCATTAGAATATCGATATGTCGTGAATAACACATTCGACATATATTGACATTCCTTGGACAAAGATCGATATACGGCTGTATTGATAACTAATCAACAGCGCTAATCGCAAGCTATTTCGTGTGGAATGGTCAACTCAAGTTACTGGCAGGTTTCTTGAGGCGTCTGGCACCAGATATCTACGTAGAGGCCACGCAATTACCGTAAATTTAAATTACGAGCCGGTGGTTTATGGGCTCGGAGCTGGAGCCAGACGTTACCCACACGATAATTTGTGTGTGTGTGTGTGTGTGTGTGTGTGTGTGTGTGTGTCGGAGGGGGGGTGGGGGTGGTAGACCAGGGGTTATGAAGTATTTTTAATAACTTGAAAGACGGAAGGCGACTTGTAAGTAGCCATAAAAAAGTTCCGACTCCGACCCATTTTAAAAGTTGTGTAATACCGAGTTTTACGTCATTTTCGGAAAGAAAAACAGCTGACTGTAGTTCATCTTTTTCCTTTCGCTGAGAGCTGAGGGAGGGATGAGTGCGTCCAACCACCCACTTCCCACCCGTACGGGCGTCGTTGCTCACAGCACAGTACCCCCACCAACCTGCGTCCACGGCGCGGTGCGCGTTTCCTGCACCCAGCCGTTCTACTGGCTGACGTCGTATACGGTCACGACCACCGGTCCGTCGTAGGAAAAAAATTGATTCGCCCAACCAGGAGACGCGTTTCCATTGACCCACGGTCGAATCTCGGTGATTCCATATCCACTTCAAAAACAACTGGCAATGCCGTTTGACTGTAAATGACAACAGCCAAACAGCCATTGGGCTTAGCTAAAGTTTTAGATGAGATGTCCATATATTTGGAAACATTCTTTGAATCCTGAGCAGGTACATATTTCAAAAAAGAGTCCACATCATAAACTAGCGAGATTCTTACACACTAAAATTAAAGAAGCCTTAGTTTTTGAAAATAATTATTCCGTTAAAAATAGAACTGAGTTAATAATCAAGCTAAAAGCGGGTGATTGCATCACCTCCTCTCGGTTGGTTTCGTTCGACGTTGTAAGTTTATACACTAATGTTCTTGTAGATATCATTCTTAAAATTATTAAAAATAACTTATGACAACATAAAACTTTAAGTGAGTAACAACTGTCAGAATTTATGTCACTATTGCAGGTTGCACTCGATTATAATAACTTTCAGTTTAATGGTAAAATGTATGAGCAACCATTTGGCTTAGCCATTGGTTGCCCGTTAGCTGGTATCTTAGCTGACACCTTTGTGAATGCTTTAGAAGGAAATTTTTTCAGAAACAATCCTGTGTTGGGTAATATGCTCGTTACGTTGAAGACATAATATTTCAAGAGAGTGACCAAGATATGCAACTAATGTTTTATGTTTTTAACAGTTTTCACGAAAAATGAATTTCACAAAAGAGGTACAAAACGACGAAAGAGAACTCAGTTTTCTTGATTTGAAGCTTAAGTTATTTGACAACACTTTCAGCTTTGACATTTTTCGTAAAAATACTTTTTCTGATGATATTATCCGAGCAGATTCTTGTCATCCGCAATCTCACAAAATTGCCTTCTTTCACTCTGCAGTTCATCGTGCCGTGAACACACCTTTAAAACAAGATTGTTTGAAAAAGAAATATCTTTAGTAAAATACTGAGCTATTAACAATGGATACGTCCCTATGTTAATTGACCAAACTGTTAGGAAAGAAACAGCTGTAAAATCTTCAGCCTTAGGAGATAACAGGGGGATAAAGTGTAAGGGTAATTATTTCTGTTCCATTTTTTTGGGAACGCATCATACAAGATACGAAGACTTCCTTTGAAGCAATACGGTTACAGAGCTGCCTTTTCCGTAAACAATAGCTTAAAACAAAAAGTGATTCATACTCTTGGGGCACGGGAAGAACTTGACATTAAATCCGGAGCCGGCCGCGGTGGTCTCGCGGTTCTAGATGCGCAATTCGGAACCGTGTGACTGCTACGGTCGCAGGTTCGAATCCTGCCTCGGGCATGGATGTGTGTGATGTCCTTAGGTTAGTTAGGTTTAAGTAGTTCTAAGTTCTAGGGGACTAATGACCACAGCAGTTGAGTCCCATAGTGCTCGGAGCCATTTGAACCATTGAATCCGGAGTTTACCAAATTACTTGTACGTTGGACAGACAGGTAGACCCATTAAAGTAAGATGTAAAGATCACATGCAAGTTAAAAATGGGGAGAACATACACAATTCCACGGTTGCCGAACATCTATTGCTCTTACAACATACGCCACGTAAACTGTATGACATAGAATTGCTACACGAAGAGAGTAAGGGTTACAAACTGGACCTGTTCGAGGAATTAGAAATTTTTAAACATCTATCTCAAAAAGATGGATTGATTCTGAACGAACAGGCGCAGCATAGAAATATTTTTTTTTGTTATTTTCAAGCCCCTTCTTGCTCAAACGTATTATACTCCGGCTAACTAGAAGCTAGTTTTCTTGTCTGTTGATGCTGGTGAGGTGTTCCTTGCCTGTCGTGTTGGGATTTTACGCATTTTTGATGATTGTGGTTCGCGGTTTTCGATGTATCTGTATGGTTTAAATGATTCTGTTATGTTTTTTTATTTATGATGACAAATGATTTCGATTTCCTACAACATTTTATTCCTTTTCGATAGTATGTATCCTAGCCTTTAATTTTGCACGAGATTCTCGCTCACAACACAGGTGCTCCCTCTCGTTGGATATGTTTCTTAGCGCAAGCTTCACCTGCTTGACACTATAACACAGGCCAATTGTTGTTCGTATTTTCTATTGTATACAAGTGTTTTAAATGGTTCTGATATATTTCATTTATTAAGGCAGGGAGTTGAATTAGCACAGTGTTTAAAGTTTTGACGCGCATGAACATGTATCCCAGGTTTTAATGTACGCGATTGTCTCGAGCATACCTCTAGTACTCTCTCTCGGTGAAACTGTCTGCCCTAGGGTTTCAACTCCCTCTTCACGCTAGTTCAAAGGCTACGTACTGATAGTATGCTTCGTTCGCATCGACCAACTCTTCATAATTATTCAGTACAGACTGAGGTGATATTTTAATTTTAACTACTGGTGGCGCCTTCGGTACGATTTTTTTATGCATGTCCACAGCAGGATGTGAATTTATTAAGTGGCTAAAAGATTATGTGCTTGTAATACTTAGGCAATTTTCATTGTTTTTTAGAGCTATAAGTATTTTTTTCTTCTCACTTATGTTGATAAGTTTTTTGCTAATGAGGGTGTCTTCCTGTTGAGGTGTATTTTTGCTTCTGATGAAGATATGTTTAGGTGTACCGAAATCGTGGTCTAGGATTTCAATAAATCTTTATCCTGCAACTGTTTGGCTGTTATCATTGACCGTGAAGATTTCTAATGGTTGCTGCTTCAACCATGTCTAAATTTAGAAACGTCTTTTGACCTACGTGGGACCACGCGCGTCGGTTGGTGTGCTCTTAAATAATTGTTGCCAGCACAAGCATTGTACTGTACCTTCAGATTTGCCGCAAGTCGCTTTCTGCCCTAGATTACAGAGTGGATTATCCTCCGAACTTTATATTGTGTGGTGAGACTTGAACGTCCTGTATCTTATCGCCTACTCTTGTTTCACCTTCCTTAAATCACTTTACAAAGATGCTCACGACAGCAGCGCTCGAACATCTAACCGGCTTCTGCGTCTCCGAGATGCTCCTTCCCTGGTCCCGTGCTACAACAATCCGTCCTTTGTCAAAGTAACATATTAATATAATTGAGTGGATTTTAGAAAGCTGAGTAGTCACAAACAAACAGATACCTTTTGTTTTCTGGTGTATTTATTCCAAACGACGTGTTTCGTACACTGCCCATCATCAGATATCCTGGAATAAACAATATAAGAGAAATTAGTTATAGATTTTTCAAAACAACATATTTTAATAAAAAATGCAAAATCGAGTAATGTGTCAAAATCAATACACATCATTTCATGCCATTTGTTCGTTACCCATACATACACGAACCAAAAGGTATGACAATTTCAACTTGGAAATTGGGAATGTTGGTCGCGAGAAGCAATACGAAAAACTTTTATTTCACTTCGCTCGCGCAGGGCATCACCTCACGGCCTTATGGCTTTATGCCTGAGAGAAACGTCGGTATTGCGTGGCAGTGCTCTGTAATTTTCGTAGTGGCAAGAGAAACTGTTCGGAGCGGGAAAAGTGTGCAGAGCGTAATGTAAACCCAAACTTTAACATACATACAGAGACAGCAGTCGGTGGCGGTCCGTGGAGATTTTTTGCAGGTGGACTAACGTCGAGGGTAGTTTGTACAGATTATTGGTTGACTCCGGTCGGTAGTAGATCGTAGTCACGGTTTGCAGGCGGACTTCAGACGAAGTTAAAAGGAGTGTATTGTAACCTCCCTACAAAATACCTAGTCTAACTTCCCAACAAAATAAAATAATATGAATAATATTCTCATTTAGCGTAACCACCCAACAGTGAAAATATAATACAATGTGACAAACCTATACCCTTTCAATAATTGACAGTCAATTTAAACTGGTAAATTCTGGACGTCAGCAATGCTGCGTCATGGCCCTGATACACCATTCTGAATAAACTGAAAAATATTACCTTAATTAGATCGACGGATAACGCGTATATATCTGCTCCTATAAGAAGTTTTCCTGACGCAGCTAAGTGCAATGCTGGCTGATAGATTTGTCTTATATAAAAGAAAAAAAACTGATTTTCCTTTTCAATAATCGGGGTGGCCAAGGATTAGAGAAATTAGTGAATTCTTTAAATTAAAATGAATGTCAAAAGTTACATTTTATGAGAAAGATTATTATTAACAGATTTTTTTAAAAACATTTACATGGGATTTGATGTAACAATACTACATATGCGCGAGGCTGCTTTTACCTTATCCTACAACGCTCAGGCTCCGCCATCGCTGCACACGACCGGCCCAGCCAACACGATACACCAGACACGACTGCTCGCTAGCAACAACTTACTGCTAGTAACACACAGTTCTTACTGCAGTTAATACTGCTCTTTGGTCTCAGATTCTCTTCTAGCTTACATATCGCAGGCAGCGCGTGAGCAATACATCGAAATTACATCAGCTTGAGTGCGCCAGCAACTAATTCTTTAACTGTGGACCTCTTACAGTAAGTTAGCACATAACCAGGCTACTGTGTTTCAGTGTTCACATCGTGCCGTTGCTATCTCCGGCGAGCTACACCACTGGCCATTAAAATTGCTACACCACGAAGGTGACGTGCTACAGACGCGAAATTTGACCGACAGGAAACGATACTGTGATATGCAAATGATTAGCTTTTCAGAGCATTCAAACAAGGTTGGCTCCTGCGACGACACCTTCAACGTGCTGACATGACGAAAGTTTACAGCCGATTTCTCATACACAAACAGCAGTTGACCGCCTTTGCTTGCTGAAATGTTGTTGTGATGCCTCGTGTGAGGAGTAGAAATGCGTACCATCACGTTTCCGACGGCGGTTTATCCTATCGCGACATTTCTGCTGGCGTTGATCGAGATCCAATGACTGTTAGCAGAATATGGAATCGTTGGGTTCAGGAGGGTAATACGGAAAGACGTGCTGGATCCCAACGGCCTCGTATCACTAGCAGTCGAGATGACAGTCAACGATTCGTGCAGCCACGTCTCGATCCCTGAGTCAACAGATGGGGACGTTTGCAAGACAACAACCATCTGCACGACGACGTTTGCAGCACCATGTACTATCAGCTCGGAGACCATGGGTGCTGTTACCCTTGACGCTGCATCACAGACAGGAGCGCCAGCGATGGTGTACTCGACGACGAACCTGGGTGCTCGAATGGCAAAAAGTCACTTTTTCAGATTAATCCAGGTTCTGTTTACAGCATCATGATGGTCGCATCCATATTTGGCGACAGCGCGGTGAACGCACATTGGAAGCTTGTATTCGTCTCGCCATACTGGTGTATCACCCGGCGTAATGGTATGGGGTGTAATTGGTAACACGTCTCTGACGCTCTTGTTCGCATTGACGGCACTTTGAACAGTGGACGCTACATTTCAGATGTGTTACGCCGGTGGCTCTACCTTTCATTCGATCCCTGCGAAACCCTACATTTCAGCAGGATAATGCACGACCGCATGTTGCATGTCCTGTACGGCTCTTTCTGGATACAGAAAATGTTCGACTGCTGCCCTGGCCAACACATTCTCCAGATCTCTCACCAACTGGAAACGTCTGGTCAATGGTGGCCGAGCAACTGGCTAGTCACAATACGCCAGTCACTACTCTTGATGGACTGTGATATCGTGTTGAAGCTGCTCGGACAGCTGTACCTGTACATGCCATCCAAACTCTCTTTGACTCAATGCCCAGGCTTATCAAGGCCGTTATTACGGCCAGAGGTGGTTGTTCTGAGTGCTGATTTCTCAGGATCTATGCAACCAGATTGCGTCAAAATGTAATGACATGGCCCGCCTGAGTGGCCGTGCGGTTCTGGGCGCTACAGTCTGGAACCGGGCGACCGCTGCAGTCGCAGGTTGAAATCCTGCCTCTGATATGGATGTGTGTGATGTCCTTAGGTTAGTTAGGTTTAATTAGTTCTAAGTTCTAGGCGACTGATTACCTCAGAATTTAAGTCGCATAGTGCTCAGAGCCATTTTGTAATCACATGTCAGTTCTAGTATAATATATTTGTCCAATGAATACCCGTTTATCATCTGCATTTCTTCTTGGTGTAGCAATTCATTAAAATTCAGTTTACTTCCACGCCAGCGGTGTTCGTCTTCGCTCACGATTAATTTACGGTGGGCATTAAAAGTCGCTCTGCCAGCTAGTTCATTCTCTTCCACACTTGTGGACAATCATATGACTGCCCGTCTCAGTATCAACTTCCGCGTGTTGGCTGTATGAACGTTTTAATCAATCAGCAAGTTTCGAGTCACTGTACATTTAGGCAGGAGTTTGTGGGCTTTTGCTTGAATCGCAGATCGCAGCTTTTGTTAACTGGGTGCAATTGTTTCAGATAGTAGAGTAATACTGTTATCCATAACTATCTATAATAAGAATGTTCATACAGACAGAATTTATCAACTGTTACACCGTCTCTTCCTTATGAGTATAATGATCAATGTTTTAATAAAATAAATTAAAATGTCTAAATGAAAGATTGTTTTTGTCATATACTACTCTGTCAAATTAATTATTATCAAAGTCTCTCAATTTAGGTTTCATATCTACAGCCTAACATCGCATTATCCATCTAAAATTATCCACATATAAATCACAGTGTAGATTCTAGACAAGTCGCTGGCCCACAATTATTTTTCTGTGTTGGAGAGATAAAACCACGAAGAGGTGATCTTGAGTAAATTGCTGAGCGCTTGCCAGGATTAGAACCGGGATTCTAGAGGTACACAGTCAAAAACAATATCTCTGGGATTCCATTAACTGGGAACCTGCTGAGCTAAAATTTTTATTTTCGGTTATTATTGTTCATTCATGGCGTTCTTGGTGACTAAGGGTGCGCCTGTACCGTATCACAATACTTTGAATACCTGCTTCTGTATATCAATAATTTTTCTACATTCTTACCCATAGCTTCTAATTCCTATTTTTCCGGATTTCGTTCCACATCTGTAGATATATCGGAGTTGGACACCAGCGTTGTGAAATTCTGGGGTAAATTGGCTACATATATTTTTGTGAATAATTAATTGTTTGTGGGTAAATGGAAACTATCACGATAAAAATTTTGTTGATGTTATTATGATGATTGAGTACTGCAGAAAATTATTGTTGTCGTGCGGTTTGTGAGGGCACACAGTGGGATTTGCATCAGTTGAAAGGAAACTCACGGGAAGTAGGGTATTTGCGATACACGAAATGTTACCATTGCAGTCTGACTGGATACAGCACGCTGTGTACTAAAGTAAAACGGGGGATCTGTGGAACGTGCCAACAGCATGGACACTCAGCGCAAGAGAGCATCAGCTGTGCATAGCGGCGCAAAGGGAACGATGAAGCAGGGAAAGCTGTGAGAGCGGCATCGACACAGACACAGACGACGTTTGTGGTTAGCAAAAGAACCACTTACAGAGAGGTTTTGCGAGCGGAAGGAGTAAAGTGAATCTCTTGTTTTTGTGCTGAGGTAATAGAAAGTTTTATCTTCAGATTGACTGTTGTGTGTGAAAATGTAACCAGTGTCAGAGAGGTTACTGAAGAAGTAACTGTGTGATGAAAGAAATGAAAACATAATAGTTTGAAAATTACAGATTCGTGGTCGATCGGAAGCCACAGGAGGATCAAATTCTTGTTTCTCGTTTCAGGTTGAATTTACAGTAAATATGATGGCAATTACATTTCAGGGTATTTAACGCAGTGATTCTCTGTTGTCGTATGTATCGTTCTTCGTAGCTCTGAATTGAGTACGGAACATATCGACCACTGAACTTGCAATACTGATACTTAGCTACGTCATTTATGAGTTTTGTGCACACGCCATGCAGTGCGACTTTTTGACGTGGGCGAAGCCACAGATGGTACCCGACACCTACTGCTCGCGAAGGGATGTGTTTAAAGTATTAAAAAACAGACGAGAAACATTACCGACATTGGAGAAGCTCAGACCACATACGATAGCACAGGCTGTGAAACCATAATGGAGAAAGAGGGATTCAGACAGAAGATTAGTGCTGCTGAAAGGGAGGACGTTTTGGACGCTTAAGAAGAGAGAGCAAGGATCACTTAATTACTTATTATTCAGGAGAGAATACTGTTACTTTTACCTCGCAACACTTAATGCCGGTAGGTGGAAATCATGATGACACTGTAGGATTAGCAGGCAATTGTAAAACGAAGCCAGTACTGCAAACGGCAGTACTCGAGATGTAATGGAAGAATACCGACACAAATATGAAGAAACGGTAGTGATAATTCATAACCAGGAGAAGAAAGAGAGCAGAAGATCGAATCGGCAAGCGATAAATGTGACGTCAGTAAGATCTAGAGCAGCTTAAACAGACAGAATGAGCGAATACGGAAATGACGAGTTAATATAATCGATTTTTTTAAGGGAATGAAGACAAAATTTTACATCATGGGTAGAAACGAAAGACAACAAATTGAGACATGGCGAAAAGATAAGACAAGTGAATAAGGACATGGGGGAATTAGTGCAGAATGAAACTTGGAAGATAAAAGGAGAAGCAAACAGGATTGGTAAAATACGCAGAGAAAACGAATTAAATTTTACAAGAGGTGCGGTGTGAGGCGCAGGATTCTATGAGTAAAGCTTGAGAGGCAAAGGAAGAGTGCAAGAGAATAGAGCCATTTAGTTCTGAGTAAATAGCAAATTCAGGGGAAACAAACTAGAAATTAGAGAAGCAACAAGAAGAGTTGGCGAGATAGACGATCAGGACAGAGATTTGAAGGTAAAATTAGATGACGCCATGCGCAAATACAGCTCGAGAAGCACGGAAAGATGTCGGATGCGACAAGAAAAACAAAGGAAGAGATCAGACTGATATCCGCAGACGTGCAGCTGCTCCCCGAATGGGACGAATCATAGGAAAATGTCTTTGAAAGCAACAGTGAAGAAGAGGACACGTGGCAAAAAGATACAGTGGATTCTGAGACGTGGAAGATGTTTGACAAGGGCTAAACGTAGATGTTATGTCAATAGCCGAGCTCACATACAGATGGCAGGGGGGCCCTGGGCCAAAAACGACTCATGTAACCGTTATCAGAGAATAGGGAAGTTCTGAAAAGTTGAATGCATAACTGAGAAAAACTGAGGAGTTGATTTCTCTGATTATTGTGTATAAGTTACAAGTTTTTCTCCATTATTGGGAATTTTTCTACCTATATAGTTTATACAGTTGTGGCTTAAGTGTCCCTCCCTGGTAAGGCTTGATACGAGGAGAGACCATATATTGGTCACATTGGGGATATTAATGATTTGATGAATGTGAAATGAAAATTTAGTGATACAATTACTTTGTGGTATGAAATATGGTATTTTATATTCGTCAGAGTACAACAGAAGGAGGACAGTGGAAAGGATAACCAATAACAGGGAATAGTAGGTTACAGGAATGCAGGACACGCCGAATAGTAAAAGAAAAGAAAACTACACCAGGTGCTTTGCATAAAAGTATGTAAGGTATGGCGTTGAAGGTACCATGATAAACATCTCAGCTCAGCTTCACTCATTATTGTATTGGAAGTATCTTAACAGTAATTATTGACAGAAAAATTTGTGTATGTGAGATTTTTGTCAGCATGAGGTCGTGGGGGTACACGACTATGAAAGCAAGGAACGATTGGTATCAGACGGGATAATGTTTAAATTTTTTTCATTCTACATGTGAGTTACCAGCCTGTACCTTAAATTAATTAGGTGCTAAGCATGTAAATCAATCTAATGTGGGTGTAAGATATGGCATGTAAACCTACTGAGGTAACAAAGGCATAAGTAAGACTGATCAGACCCGTTATTGATCGACAAAACTACACTACTGGCCATTAAAATTGCTACGCCAAGAAGAAATGGAGATGATAAACGAGTATTCATTGGACAAATATATTATACTAGAACTGACATGTGATTATATTTTCACGCAATTTGGGTGCATAGATCCTGAGAAATCAGTGTGAATATTTGGGATTTGTTTGTGAGAGGGTAATGTCACGAGCACATTGCAGTTGCGGACGCTCTCTTTGCAGTAGGGGACAGTCTTCCGACTTAATTTGGGTGTGAAGGTGGCACACTGTTTTGGGTGGAGGGAAACCTCTCTACCGGGCAGCAGTGTTTCGTAATTTCACTAGTGGCAACAGACACTATTTGGCCAAAAGAGAGAGTGCAGAGTGTAAAGCAAAGCCAGATATTAACATTCGGTAAGTGGCGGCTCATGGAGAATTTTTGCAGGTAGATATTCCTTGCTGGCAGCCCATAAAGATTAGGTGTCTGACTGATGTCATTAGCAGATGGTGGTTTGGGTTTACTGGTAGACTTCAGACAAAGTATATCTTAACAGATGACCAGGGGACAGTTCCCCACTGAGCCACTTCCACACCAGAAGCGTTCATCTTGTCACACGAGAAGTTTACAGTGAGCATTAAAAGAGGCACCAGCCAGTTACTTCGTTCTATTCCACACTTGTGGAATTTCATACGCTTGGCCGTCTCAGGTTCTACTTTCATGTGTTCCATGTATGATCACCTTACTCAATCAACGAACTTTGAGTCACTGTGTTTTCAGCAGAATATTGCACGGTTAAATTTGAGTCTCAGGTTTGGGATTTGAGTTATCTAGATGGAATTTCCTAAGGTCGTAGAGTAGCACTGCCAGTCAAATGATCTATAATCAGAAAGTTCATACAGATACAATCCGTCAACTACTGCACTGTCTCTTGCTAATGTGAATGATTATCAATGTTTTGACAAAATAAATTAGAGTGTTTTAGTAAAACATTGTGTCAGATACCCTCCTGTCGCTTGATCTATCTAAAATTTGCATATGTAAGTTCATAGGGTAGATCTTAGAAAAGTGGCCAGTCTACAACTATTTCTGTGGGTTTTGACGTAAAACCACAAAGAGGGGATTTTAATACCCTCATTCCTGGATAGGATTATTTTAGATTGGTTGGGTTTTCCACTTTAGTGGATTATGATTATGGCATGTAGCAATTCTGACAGAAAACCATCACTCCTCCATTCGCTTTATTATTATGGCAAACATACTTTGAACTTGACACAGCATAAGTACATCAAGGATACATCAAGGAGATTTCCATTTATTTGGCACTGGATTTGTATGCTCATAGCCGGCCGCTGTGGTCTCGCGGTTCTAGGCGCGCAGTCCGGAACCTTGCGACTGCTACGGTCGCAGGTTCGAATCCTGCCTCGGGCATGGATGTGTGTGATGTCCTTAGGTTAGCTAGGTTTAAGTAGTTCTAAGTTGTAGGGGACTGATGACCACAGCAGTTGAGTCCCATAGTGCTCAGAGCCATTTGAACCATTTTTTTGTATGCTCATAATGGCGTATATTGTTAGGTAAGGGAACAGATATTTGCCAAGGATACATCCTACCATATAAGGTATTCAAACTTGCTGTAGGCCAGAAGTGTCTTATAAAAATCACATACATTTCTGTAGATTGTCGTTTAACGTACTTATTAGGGGATGATCAAAATGTAAAATGACACACGTATTGAAATTACTTGAGTTTATATTCATATCAAAAATATCACGATCAACAGTTAAGCCAAAAATGATATTCACATACACTCGATGATTAAGGCTTCATACACAATAATGGAAATCTGTGGATATTTCTCAATAACATTTAATAATGGTCGCTTGTGGAACTATATGTCTGACGAATCTAACATGAGAGAAGAAAATTGAGGATAATAATACAATTATTTTGTGATTATTGTGAAGCTAGTTAACATAGAGGAGAACGACTGTAGGTAAATGTACTATTGAAGGTAGTATGTCACACTTGTGGATTTTGAAGACCAATTTTTCATTACTTCACAAGGCACTGAGGCTCTATATGGTAAAATTATGAGTTGAAAATCCCCATATCTAACGCAGTAATTGCTTGGTCTTACCATAATGTAGTTCTCAGTGACTGAAGTTCTGCGAACTCAGTCTGTGGCAGCACCAGCAGTCGTCTCCCGTCACCAAGTGTTGGATGGCCTCATAAAGCCCTGCCAACTCACCAGGTCAGCTGAAGGCTGAAATTGATGAAGATGTCAGAGCAGTAACAGCAGTGCTCCAAGACCAGACCCTCACTGAAGCATGTCACAAAATGAGACGAGATAAGGTGGGACATTGATAAGCTGGACTCTGAATCTTCTGAGCTCTGACCAATCAGAATTCTCCTTAGAGTGCTCAGGATCTCCATTCCTGAAACATGTTTTACTAGGTTAGGCAATGAGCGTCGTCCTACTATTCTACTCTGGAAAAAGTCATTCATCGCTCTTCCTGCCTCTCTCCACAACCAGCAACATAGCTTTATGCCATCACTGTCTGCCTATCTGCCGAATCTACCTCCAAAAATTTACGTTTTTGAGTTTTGCACCTTTCGCTACAGATTCTTCCTCGCTCCACCTCACCTGCAGTGTGGCAACACTGCAGAATATCCTAATTGTCCTCCATCTACACTATGGCGCCCTGTGATGTCGCAAAGATGCCTGTTGATCCAGCTGTGGCAATGATGGTCTTCCCTCAGTGGTCTTCTGTGAAGAGCTCAGGAGGGTTGTTGACTACTCCGACATTCATCTCTGCACCCGCGTCAACCAATGTGCCTACAAAAATGTAGACGTTTCCTGTTTAGCATGTAATCACGTGGTAATTAATATCAGTTCATTTCTCTGATTGCATTCAAATATTCAAGACGAGCGTGGGTCTCAAATACCAGTTTATACGAACATGCATATGTTGTATGACTGTTCCGAAAAACTGTCCAATAACAGTTGCTCACAGAGAATTTGTAAGAACTATGTTCAAGCATGGAATACCATCCACTGGAGCTCATTATTAAATAACATTATTGATTAATATAATACTTTGTTGCTAATATTCAATGATTAATGCATTTAAATCTCTGACAGTATTATTACTACTTCATCAACAGACTGGCAGTTGCTTCATATTGGGATTGATATACATTGCTCATTATTAAGTCCACATACGAGTCCCTTTGAAGCAAGATCACAACACATGCAATGGTATCAAGTTTAGCAATCAGCCCTTGCAAAAGAAATCTAACACACAAATTTAATGCCGGTTAAAGGTTTTTCAATCTGTTCATCATACAAGATAGTTTCTACCACTAGTGTGACATGAGGAAAAATACCTGAAGCTACAGCTTAAAATTTGTTTTCGAATGGGCTCTGCCTTGAGCTAAAGACAATTTCATTCCTTCTTTTCTGTTCCAAGTATGTTTCGCTGAATTTCCCACAGTGTCAGTGGGCTTTTGTTTTCTTTCTTATTTCTAGTAAACAACAAATATGCTCTTTGCTGCTTGTACACAAATAAAATTGAGTTTATAACACAGAATTTACAAATTTGAAGAGCGGGTACAGTTTATATATGCTGTCCTATCTCATGCTGTGGTTTCCCTCGTCTTCCAGACTGCAACCCTATTCAACTTAATGTAGAAAAGTTATTTACAGCGAAGTTTCACGTCTTTAAATTTCTTGATTGTGTGTGTGTGTGTGTGTGTGTGTGTGTGTGTGTGTGTGTGTGTGCGTGCGTGCGTGCGTGTGTGTGTGTGTGTGTGTGTGTGTGTGTGTGTGTGTGTGTGTGGTTCTGCAATATGTTTCATTTATTCGCTCAAGTTTCCCCTTTCTCTTCACTGTCTAAAACTGTGCTACGTAACTTTCGATGTCACTGTTTGCTCACAGCTAAAACAAGAATGCTGACAGTCGAAAAGTTGAATGTGTTCAAGATGGGAGTTTTGAATCTTTGGAGGTATTTATGCACGCGCGCGCGCGCGCGCGTGTGTGTGTGTGTGTGTATGTGTGTTATGTGTAGTCCGCAGCTCGTGGTCGTGCGGTAGCGTTCTCGCTTCCCGCGCCCGGGTTCCCGGGTTCGATTCCCGGCGGGGTCAGGGATTTTCGCTGCCTCGTGATGACTGGGTGTTGTGTGCTGTCCTTAGGTTAGTTAAGTTTAAGTAGTCTAAGTTCTAGGGGGACTGATGACCATAGATGTTAAGTCCCATAGTGCTCAGAGCCATTTTTTGTTGTTGTTGTGTGTAACTGAAAGTTTGTGTGTTTTGTTTAATTAATTTAACTGTGTGTGTGTTTGTGCGTGTGTCTGTGTGCGAGTTGGTGCATGAGTATATTTACCGATTGGTGTTTTCTAATTGATCTTTGATGACAGAGAATACAGTTCGCAAGCTGTGTATTCATTTTTAATTTCTTTCCTTTTCCTATGGCTTTTTGTATTTCATAGTTTTGCTCAATTATAAGTTTTGCGGGTGGCTGTTGCTGCATTTGATGATTTTCAAGTCAGTTTCGATATCTATTTGGGTGTGTTTGATGCCCACGACGTGTTCAGCAATATGAAATGACAGCAGTTACTTGTTAATGCCCCTCTGTGGTCTGTGCATCTGGTATTAAAGTGACTGCTTGTCTATCCTATGTAAATTGATTTGCAGTCTTGGTACGTCAGTTGGTAAACACTGGACATGTTGTGTTTGTATTTGTATGTGTTCTGTAGGGTACTTTAAGCCCTTGTTTTTTTTTAGTATGTTTCCTATTCTGTGGGCTGCTTTGTTGTAGTAAGTGCGAGTGTACCATTTGCCAGTAGTTATTGGCGTTTCTCGTTCACATGTATATGCATGTGTGTTCTGAGTGTTTGTGTTCTGTAGGTTTATGTTCCATATTTCTATGTTTTAAGTTAGTAATGAGCTTGAAAGGTCTCTGTTGGCTTCCTTTCATGGTAATTTCTTAAATCTTTTGTCATTTACGGCATAAATTCCTCTTCTAAATTTACTGTGGCGTTTCTGACTTCCTGCGAGGAGACTGAGTAGTGGAACGTGTTACTTTTACACACAAACAAGAACGATCTGTCACACTACTACACTTTAAAACACAGTTTACATGCAATTCATGTCACACAGTCTCATACGGAACCTACATCCGCTTTCTTTTATGTACTGTATACGATAATATACTGTCATCCCCCTTCCATTCTGTGTGAGAGGATGAATGAGCAAATGTATTTCTAGTTGCATGCTTGAGGGTAGCAGACAAGCCTGTCTGCTAGAGAACAGTAGGACCAACGTCGGAACAGGTAGCTATGCTTTCTAAAAGCAAAGAGGTTTCTATCCTTAGTATGGTTCTGTCCGTCCCTTGTCATGTTGGTATAGGAAGCTGCCCCTCTGGCCACTTCCGTTTTGTATACGGAAGCACCCTTGGTAGGAGCGCAGGTCAGTCTGTCCGCGGCGACCGTCTGAAGTGGTAAGATCTCCGGCTAAGCGCGTGTCTGCTAAGTCCGTAGGACAATGGATTTCTTAAGTTCAGCCTAACTGACAAATTTAATCACCTTTATTTCAGGTTTAGCTCTAAAAATATATAATGTAATCTTAAATTGCATCGCACTGTGATTCGAGTGTACAGTTCAGAATAACTTCCGGTAGTTGCTTTGTCACAACTTTGTGAGTAAAGTGGAACCACGTGTTGATCAGTAACTCTAACTAAGATCATCAATCTTAAATGCGAATGTGCATGAGATTATAACGTCTCGTCTTCACAATATTTTTCAATATAGCAACTTTTCTTCATGTTCAACCCACTTGAGGTGTACTTTGTGAGATCAGTAACACGTGCTTACACAATTGTTTGACCTGTCAGGTTAATAGTAAGACGATAGTAACCAGTTCGAGGTTTTTGTTTTGTAAATTTCTTTTCGATCTAATTTATTTTAATTATCAAAATTATTGTGGAGTTACACTATTTGTGTAAACCAAGTTGACCACGTGAAGCATGCTGTGTGATCATCAAAGTAGCCCTCAGCTATTCTTTTCGGGGAGATTTCACAGAGAGTTAGTATGAATTTAGTATACCAGTGTGTGGTAATTACATGACAGACAGGATTGCGCTACGGACGTAACTTCTTTGGGTGAAAATTGAATCGGTTGGTTGTGGTTAATTTCCTATCGCATACGTTTCAACGTTCTTCGTGTGTTAATTTATGAATGCAGTGTTGTATGCAGTCTCCCAATCTTGGCTCCATATTTAATGTGTTCCGTAAGATGACACTCACATTTTCACAATCCTAAATAAGGCACCAGCTTAGTTATGCGTCAAGTTTAATATGCTGAAATTTCAATGATCAGTGTTAAAATAAATTTCCAAATATAAACTGATTTATTTCTTTTTATTTAAATTATCTTTTTTATATATATCACCGGTTTTCGTATGATTATTAAAAGATTATAATTAATGTTAGTCTGGTTGGGAATTTGGTAAGCTAGACTGGATACCTGGTGAAACAGTTGCGCAGTAATGCAAGGTTAACTTCCTCAGATAGCTCACAGCTTTTAAACCGCTCTATTGTCTATCAGCACCGCTTTAC
Organism: Schistocerca gregaria; assembly: GCF_023897955.1. Lineage (NCBI taxonomy): Eukaryota > Metazoa > Arthropoda > Insecta > Orthoptera > Acrididae > Schistocerca > Schistocerca gregaria. Next base: position 97,271,839 of record NC_064923.1, on the reverse strand, counting down.
ACCTCAAATTAATGCAACAACATTACAAGCTCTTTGTTTTTGTGTTCTAGGTGTCCCCTGTATTTTTGTTTTAAGTTTGTGATTCAGTGTCTATGTTGAATTTTACTATTGGGCGAACTTGTGTTTGTCATTGTGGAGTTGTTGAATGCAACTGGATGTTTCATTTAGAAAGCATTTAATGATATATACATAACTATACTAGTATACTAGCTTTTAGTGTTTGGATCTTACTATTATTTCAAATATTTTCTTTTCGATGTGATTATGGAAGATGTTGGATGGGACTCAACCAACTGGTGACCCCGTGGAGATCCCATCATGTTATGAGTAGTAGTGGCTTTCAAATGAGAAATAGTTTTGTTTTGTGATTAGTATTTGTATAATGTGGGATTTGGGGATGTCTATCTGTTGGTTTAATTGTTGTTTCATAATTTCAGTGGTAGGGATATTATGTATGTAGGTCTCATATCGAATGATATGATTATGGCTGCTTTGAGCATGTTGGTGAGTCTGATTTACTGTATCAGCTCTTACGTGTTGTGTATGCTTCCTTTCTTTATGTATATATTATGTTGCTCTGCACGTGTATTTCCCTGGTTAGATGGTATGTGGGAACATCTGCGTAATTTATCGGTGGGCAGACTGGAATATGTTCTTTTTGGAGCTTTTGTAGACTGTTCAGTGTGGGTGCTTTGACAATCTTTTGTTTAAGCCACTTCACTTTCTGTTTTGTCAATATGTTTGAGGCTTTTTTTTATATATGTGTGTGTTACTCTCGTACCTTTGTATTGGGTCAGTGCATAGCTTTGGTACAGATGTCTGCTAGAAATTTTAAGGTTTAATTTTTGTATTACTCTTCTTTTATTACTGTCATTGTGTTGGCCTTGTCTGATCTCGTTTGTAAGTCTGTCCGTTATTTTTCTGGAAGCTTTTTCTTCCATTTTTGTTCCTGTCAGTATTGCAGTGAACCCAAGAATTTGTTTGTGACCCCACATAGTGTGAAAATTACTTATGTGATCGACACACACCGGGGAGCCAATAATTGACATCAGTTATTAAATGAAATCAGACACAAAGGTTATGAAACTATGAGGTTGATAGGATGAATGGAACAGATTGCTTGGTAGTTAAAACATGAATGAAATGTATTTGTTTCAGTACTGTTTACACAAAACAAAACAAAATTATAGATCTCAGGCAGATTTGAATGGGCATGGAAATTCATCAGTTATTAAGGGAAAGGAGCGAGGACTAAACATCTCACTATTATTCGTGATCATTCGCCGTGCAGTGGTATGGGCGCCAGGCGCTGCGTCGGTAGGGCACGTCGCCTCGGAGCTGTGCGGCGCCAATCGGCTCCACGCATCAGCAATCGCGGCTTTGCAGTGCCGCCCAGGTACGGTTCCCGTATTGTCTGCCAATTATCAGTTACCTGACCGAAGCTGTGATACCACGGTGTCGGAAGGCAGATTTTGGCGATGGATGGAAGATCGCCCGTGTCCTCTCGCTTCCATGCTGTCTCAGCCCAACTACTCTTCAAATATTTTTATCTTTTCGGCGTTCTCATTGGAGGACCAAGTTTTCAGTGCAGCCCAGTGACAGGTCGCCGTTTCATGCCCACGCCTCTCCGTGTAGCCTCAAAATTTCATATCTGTTTGGGCTGGTGTTTGCCTAGGAAATTGGCATCGTTCTCACGAGTTCACATTTTCTAAGATGTTTTTTCTGCGTTCCGAAGCAGTCGTGAGAGCAGCTGCACAACATTTCTTTGTAACCGCTGTCTGCGTGTGAGACCTGGACGGACTCATGTTTGGGTTCCGTCTCAGATTCTTCCGGAATCCGTGATTGATTAGGAACGTCCTTACTATCGATAAGAACATCTTCCTCAGAACTCTGACTTCTCTCACAAGCATCCTTGCGCGGATTTTCCACACTTTATGTATGCCGCTCCCTACGCCCGAGGTGCTGGAATTCTCGGCACATTCCTGTTTTCTAAGGCAGGTAAAATTACTGCTGTGAGGCCAGAAGAACTGACATGCTAAATCGCGTACATTCTTGATTGAGCCGTGGTAGGGGAACCAGGGGGAAACAAATGGTAGCACCAAAATTTTTCTTATAACATGGTGGCTTTATTGGAGTGAACATTTACACTAATTCTCAAGCTTTCAAAATCAGCTTTAGTTCTTTAATGCAAGCAGCTGCGATTAATCAAAACAACAAACACTTTTAATACAGTAGCAAAGGGCAAGCTGGGAAGACAATGAAATTTAAATAAGACCTCTCCACAAAAATGGCTTCACAGATAAGATTAAATTTATGATTGTTCGAATATTTTTAAAAAAGAAACTTGCAAAAAATTTCCCTCAATGCCTTTAGTAAAACAATAAGTGATAGGCCTAACAAGAAAGTGCAATCCGCCCCAACATTTCCATAGATCATAGACACAAGTTGCACAGTTTAACCCCAAGGATTTGCCAAGATAAAATTTCCCCAAAACGTAAAAGATAAATCATTACATCAGTTTCAACATAAAAATTAACAAGTACCCCAAGGGTAGATTATAACATTTTGACATCGCAGCAGAAGGTAAGATAAAATTAGCTCAGTTAACAGCGACAGCGCGGAGGGACCCACCGCCCGACACAAAAGGCAATGCTCGCGCCGCTCGCGCCCAAACTTGAATGCCCGCGCACACACCACCGGGCAGAGACGAAGCCACCCATCGCCAGGAGGCGCCCCGCAACCAAGGAAGAAACACCCTTCTGAGGCCCAACGATCGAGAATCAATCGGGAATACCGGTGCCACGGCACATTGATGTTGCGTCCTAACTGCTGCAGGCATCCACCAGTACTTGCCACGCTTTTCATCGTCTGTTATTCTCTTCACAATGTGTCCCTTCCTATGCGAGGCGAGGGCGTCCGCCAGTTACCTCTGTGGGTTTTGCAGAATGGCTGCAGTGTCCTCTTATCGGGCGCTCACACCATGGCGTCCAGACGATGACTTCCTGGACCACCGGTGGTGTGAATCGCGGAGGCCCCATGCGGAAATATCACAGTATGTTGTATTTGTTTCCCTTTATTCTGCATCTGATTTCTTCTGCAAATTACTCTCTTGTCAAACCTGCACTTAAGTTCGAGTTACTGTTTCATCTTATTCTTTTATTGTGCGCTAAATTTCTACGATTATTACAACTGAAGGTTCATAGGTATGGGCTTCTGTTCATTGACAATGCAGTGTTTATTTCGCGTAATTGTCGACTGGACTTTCGATAGCACGAAGTTTATCTCATTATCTTTTTACCCCGCATGAGAGTACGTTCACTCAGCTGGGTATTTACATTGTTTATGACCACGCTCATCTATATTCAAAATTGTTCAAGTCTATGATTTGGTCACTTATGTTCTTGCTTGTTTTAACTACGTACAAGTTTATTCTGGCTAGTAAATGTTCACCCTCTCAATAATGCTATAAATTTCATCGAATGAAGATCAGATTATGGTGTCCTCCCACTTGATCAAGAGCGCGAACGTTATTTATTGCCTAGTGGTGAGATGCGTTACAGTTTCCTTTCTCACCCAGCAAACAACAATGACTCGAGATAAAAAAGTGTTCATCTCAGTCTACAGTTTTCCTGTGTCATGCATAAGTTGTCGCTCGTGCCCAACATTTTGTGTTCATTGATCACACTCATCACCATTCAGTCTGTGATAGGAGTGAAGATGAGTTCATAGGGCTACATGGACAACACGTAATAAATGTTTCTGAAGTGTCCAAGCGTATTTCAATGAAGATTTTTGAACTATACATTGACTGAATGGTACAAAGCACCTCTCCCCACTGAAACAAAACACGTCGTTTAGTTATACATCAGCAGCTTAATGGTATTTCATATTCTTTGTTTCAATAAATATTGAGGTTGTAGTAGTGTTTCTTTATTCACTGTGCCGACAGTTAAGGAAAGGGCAAACTTGTAACTGAAAGCATAATTTCCGACAGTTAAATTAAGAGATCGCATGCGGTCTAAACCCTGGCTAGACGTTGCCAATCCTCTATGTGATATTTCGTCTCAACCAATAAACACATCACGTGAATTAAATTTAAAGGGGTCGTGCAGCGTACAATTTAATGAACTGAATCTATTGAACAGCGCTCGTCCTGGAATACATGAGGTGTAGATGCTGCAACTCACAGGAAGATAAGACTAGGAAGTTCATCAGACCACTGAACGAAACAATGGTCATTACAGAACCATGTTTATTATAATTACTTTTATACATGAAACTGAACACTAGTGCATAAAAGACGGAAAAAGTCACTTAAATTAAATATTAACAAGAATTACAATGAAATGGAAAAGATGTGGTAACGAGTTTGAGATAAATATATTAAAATCAGATCAACACCTGGTGCATCAGCTAAGCTCATGGATGTTGCACAGTGATGTTAATCAGAGGAAAGAACAAGGTACAGAAATAATGATGCATGTATCCATAACCTTGGTTGACTGTAAGCAGAGGTCAGGATTGATAATAAATGTGCTTGAAATAGTAATGTGAATGCTCTAATGTCAGTCTGAGATCTTTGCATACATCCTATAGCTTGCTTCGTGAATCCTGCTGACTTATCAGTTCCCACTAGTGGAAGAGATGGTGCCTGCAAGTTCTAAGTAATCTTGCCTGCTGCAAAGGCTGTTCTCCCTCAGAGACCAGAATGAAAATTCCTTTCCCAAATTCCCCTGGCGAGTCGTGTATTGACCTAAGCTGTACAGAGCACTCCCAACAGGAACCAGAACTGTTTATCTTTTTGATATGATTCTGAATACCTATGAAAGTGGTTCTTCTGAGTGCCAAGCAATCATGTCGTCAAAAAATGACCCTTTTATGCACAATTCTAATCTAATTAACGAATGTGAGGGATTATAGAGCTGTAACTCAAAAACAGGCAATTTCTGCTCCCACTACCAGTTTTATTTTGAGTTCTAGATAATCCGGCCATCTTTACGTTTACACAGGCGAGTTCGGTTTTCCCATTGTGGAACAAATTTGTATTTTCCAGTGGTACCTTCTCCTGCAGTTTCTTGACAGTGTAACAACAACCCACTTAACTTGAGGCCAGCCAGATGACTGGGAAGCTGTGTTCTTAAGTACAAAAACGCCAGTGTGTCTCTCCTATCAATCAACTTTAGAGATTTAGAGACCTTATCTTTCCGCTATGCTGAGTCTAGTAGTTCCCAGACTACAGGTTTTCTGCAACGTGTACCTCGACACCCCCCCCTCCTCCTCCCCTCCCCCCCCCCCCCCCCACAGCTGAAAGCTCGCGATGCACCTACCAGTTGAGAGAGGGGAGCGGACACACAATGATAAGAACAGTATACAATAGCTTCCTATTGTTTAGGATGTTTAGGATGCCAACACCTTGAGCGCATACAATATACTTATCCCCGCTTCTACCGGGCACCCCCTTCAACTGTTTTAGTAGCAGTGTTTGTCATTTGAAGAGGACTGCGGTCCTCCTAAAGGCAGAGCAATGACCTACTTTCCCCTATTCTTCTGCCGTCTGCTCAACATGCATCCAATAACATTCTCACATACACATTTAAACACTCCTCAAAAATAAGAAATGAAAGTAGAAATTCAGTACTTAAGTATGGTAGTCACTGATTTTAACTTTAACTATACACATGATCTAATTTCTAGCTGGGGATTGATTTAGACTGGCTAGGTTCATCAATTTGGCGTAATGTTAGTATGGCATATGTAAGTTTTAACATAAATGGCCTCATGACAGTACCTCTGTGCTCTTTTCCTGAGGAGTTGAAGTCCTTCAGCTACTGTAACTATGGATGAGCCTAAGAGATTCTTCTGTGTCATATGTCTAATAACTATCTTATCCAAATGTTAGTGTGAGTTGACCAGTTTCTACTGTGATTTACTGGTATCGTAGTTGTAGGATAATAATTGTTTCTTGTTTGTATTATGAATTGTAAAATTTTATACTTTTCAAAGAATTTGTAAATCTTTGGACTACTTGGAAATCTTATCAGGTTTGGGGCTAAATATTTGTGAAGCTCTTTTTACTCAGCTGTTCGTTAGAGATATATGTATAATCTGTGAAAAATCTGAAATTACTGTTAATACAATCTCTAAGTTAGTTAATAAACAACTTACCAGAATGAGATTTTCACTCTGCAGCGGAGTGTGCGCTGATATGAAACTTCCTGGCAGATTAAAACTGTGTGCCCGACCGAGACTCGAACTCGGGACCTTTGCCTTTCGCGGGCAAGTGCTCTACCATCTGAGCTACCGAAGCACGACTCACGCCCGGTACTCACACTGACAGAAGTAAATCTGTGAGTACCGGGCGTGAGTCGTGCTTCGGTAGCTCAGATGGTAGAGCACTTGCCGCGAAAGGCAAAGGTCCCGAGTTCGAGTCTCGGTCGGGCACACAGTTTTAATCTGCCAGGAAGTTTCAATAAACAACTTAAACATCATGGATCCCAACACACTTTTCTGGGGCAAACCTGAAGCTACTTTTATATGTGTCAGAGAATCTTCATAGAAATGCAACTTTTTCCCTACCAAGAATCTCTGTATAAAGTCACAAATTTCGTCTGATAGACCGTAAGACCTTAGTTTCGATAGTAAGCGTGTATGTGATGCTGACTCAAATGATTTTCCTAAGTCAAGAAATAAGAGTATGACATCTAGATGACAACCCTGATGCAGGGTTCTCAGGATCTCATATGTGAGAAGCGCGAGTTGTGTTTCACATGGTCGATGTTTTTGTAATCCATGCTATTTGGCACGGAGGAGATCCTTCTGTTCGAGATACCTCATTATGTTTCAGCTCGCAGTACTTTACAATATTCTACAACAAATGTATGCGATGGATTTTGCGCAGTATTTTTCTGGATCACATCTGCGGTCCTTCTAGATGCATGTGACCTGTGCTTTCTTCCAAACTCTAGGCACGGTTTATTAAAGTTAAAATATTCAGTCTTTTGGGGCTGAAAATAGTTGTCTTTGGGTAAAACTGAAGACGATTGAGACATGAAATATCTGATTTTCTTGTTAGCAACTACAAAAAAGCTCACATCCACAGAGGAGTTTGTGGCGGACGTTACACAGCAGGTTCCTTTCGTGGGCAGCTGCCGCCATACCTGTCAGGGGCGGTTCAGAGCAGGTCGTAAATCAGCATCACAGAAAGCGGTGCAGAGCGAAGTGTGGGCAGGCGCCTGGGCAGCTACTTTCCACCAGATAAGGCACGTGCCTGGGTCAGCTGCGTGGTTTATCGCCACACACTTCACCTACTGCGGCTATCAACACGCAGAGAGTATCGGGATGGGGAAGTTTGCTTACAGGTGGCAACAGTCCTCAGCTCACAAAAACGGAGAAGAAGGCGACATATAGGCTGATTCACCAAAGTCTTTATTAGCAAGTTCGGCCATATGGTAGGTGCGAAAAGCAATAATGTCTCTGTCCAAAAAACTTTAAAGTCCAGGAACATTTGGTACTCCTGTACCTCCACGAACAATGGCTACAGTAAACCATCCGTTACCATGACCAAATGAATCATTTATATCTAAACTAAAATTAAGTCTGCAACTGCACAAAACAGAAGGGCCGTCCAGCAGGGCTTGAGCAGCGCCAGACTTGACTGGAATACCATTCTTATTGTCTCCAGCTGTTGTAGCAAATTCGATGTTCTCGATGGTCTTGTATACTGTCTGTTTAGAACGACGGCGATAGATGCCGTACAGAAGATATCGCCGTCGTTACATTACTGATTATGCGTATCAGAGATCCGACAGCTTGTTGGTAGGTTTGTGGAGGTATGTAACATTGGATGTCTCCCCAAAGGTCATGTAATTCCCGCAGGTAACAGGCCGATGATTTGGGTGCGCTGTGGTGGCACCCGATAGCACCGATAACAACCCAGATGCGTTCCATAGGACTTACATCAAGCCAATTTTGTCGCCGAGTTGCGGCGGCGCGGTTCTTTCCGTCCCTTTACGACAGACCTGCACCTATCTGTGAACATTGTCTCAGCAGATCATCAGTAGGAACGCCGAGTGAAACTTATTGTACTTCGACGTGAACCAGGCTGTAATTTAAGTCACTAATCTACGTTTCGCGAGAAAGTTTTCACACAAATGCAAGTTTGGAAATTTTGTCCTCAGTTAATATATACTAAAACTTAGGTGAACAAGTATCACTGCCAAGCCTGTGCTAGTCTTAACACAGTCACTAACAATCCCTTTGACTCACGTTAACAAGTTTATGGTGTTGCATTTCCCGAAAACGTAATAGCTACAAAAATACTGATTGTTTTTTAATGATAATGCTCGCCAATTATTAAGTCTGTCAGTACCAAATGCAGTCACAGTTTTTAGCCATCGACCTGCTTAATACGCCACGCGGAATATATGTCTTACCTCGTCACAAAATTCACTTTTTTTGTCATCAGTCTACTGACTGGTTTGATGCGACCCGCCACGAATTCCTTTCCTGTGCTAACCTCTTCATCTCAGAGTAGCACTTGCAACCTACGTCCTCAATTATTTGCTTGACGTATTCCAATCTTTGTCTACCGTTTTTGCCCTCTACAGCTCCCTCTAGTACCATGGAAGTCATTCCCTCATGTCTTAGCAGATGTCCTATCATCCTGTAGCTTCTCCTTGTCAGTGTTTTTCACATATTCCTTTCCCCTCCGATTCTGCGTAGAATCTCCTCATTCCTTACCTTATCAGTCCACCTAATTTTCAACATTTGTCTATAGCACCACATATCAAATGCTTCGATTCTCTTCTGTTCCGGTTTTCCCACAGTCCATGTTTCACTACCATACAATGCTGTACTCCAGACGTACATCCTCAGAAATTTCTTACTCAAATTAAGGCCGGTATTTGATATTAGTAGACTTCTCTTGGCCAGAAATGCCTTTTTTGACATAGCGAGTCTGCTTTTGATGTCCTCCATGCTCCATCAGTCATTGGTTATTATACTGCCTATGTAGCAGAATTCCTTAATTTCATTGGCTTCGTGACCATCAATCCTGATGTTAAGTTTCTCGCTGTTCTCATTTCTACTACTTCTCACTACCTTCGTCTTTCTTCGACTTACTCTCAAACCATACTGTGCACTCGTTATACTGTTTATTCCGTTGAGCAGATCATTTAATTCTTCTTCACTTTCACTCAGGATAGCAATGTCATCATCAAATTGTATCATTGATATCCTTTCACCTTGTATTTTAATTCCACTCCTGAACCTTTCTTTTATTTCCATCATTGCTTCCTCGATGTACAAATTAAAGAGTGGGGTCGAAAGGCTACAGCCTTGTCTTACACCCTTCTTAATACGAGCACTTCGTTCTTGATCGTCCACTCTTATTATTCTCTCTTGGTTGTTGTATATATTGTATATGACCCGTCTCTCCTTATAGCTTACCTCTACTTTTTTCAGAATCTTGAACAGCTTGCACCATTTTATATTGTCGAACGCCTTTCCCAGGTCGACAAATCCTATGAACGTGTCTTGATTTTTCTTTAGCCTTGCTTCCGTTATTAGCCGTATCGTCAGAATTGCCTCTCTCGTGCCTTTACTTTTCCTAAAGCCAAACTGATCGTCACCTAGCACATTCTCAATTTTCTTTTCCATTCTTCTGTATATTATTCTTGTGAGCAGCTTCGATGCATGAGCTGTTAAGCTGATTGTGCGATTATTCTTGCACTTGTCAGCTCTTGCCGTCTCCGGAATTGTGTGGATGATGCTTTTCCGAAAGTCAGATGGTATGTTGCCAGACTCATATATTCTACACACCAACGTGAATAGTCGTTTTGTTGCCACTTCCCCTAATGATTTTAGAAATTCTGATGGAATGTTATCTATCCCTTCTGCCTCATTTGACCGTAAGTCCTCCAAAGCTCTTTCAAATTCCGATTCTAATAATGGATCCCCAATCTCTTCTAAATCGACTCCTGTTTCTTCTTCTGTCATATCAGACAAATCTTCACCCTCATGAGGCTTTCAATGTATTCTTTCGACCTATCTGCTCTCTCCTCTGCATTTAACAGTGGAATTCCCGTTGCACTCTTCATGTAACCACCGTTGCTTTTAATGTCACCAAAGGTTGTTTTGACTTTCCTGTATGTTGAGTCTGTCCTTCCGACAATCATATCTTTTTCGATGTCTTCACATTTTTCCTGCAGCGATTTCGTCTTAGCTTCCCTGCACTTCCTATTTATTTCATTCCTCAGCCACTTGTATTTCTGTATTCCCGATTTTCCCGGAACATGTTTGTACTTCCTCCTTTTATCAATCAACTGAAGTAGTTCTTCTGTTACCCATGGTTTCTTCGCAGCTACCTTCTTTGAACCTATGTTTTCCTTCCTAACTTCTGTGATGGCCCTTTTTAGAGACGTCCATTCCTCTTCAACTGTGTTGCCTACTGCGCTATTCCTTATTGCTGTATCTATAGTGTTAGAGAACTTCAAACGTATCTCGTCATTCCTTAGAACTTCCGTATCCCACTTCTTTGCGTATTGATTCTTCCTGACAAATGTCTTGAACTTCAGAGTACTCTTCATCACTACTAAATTGTGATCGGAGTCTATATCTGCTCCTGGGTACGCCTTACAATCCAATATCTGATTTCGGAATCACTATCTGACCGTGATGTAATCTAATTGAAATCTTCCCGTATCTCCCGGCCTTTTCCAAGTACGCCTCCTCCTCTTGTGATTCTTGAACAGGGTATTCTTCTACTCCTTCCCCTACAACTACATTCCAGTCGTCCATGACTATTAGATTTTCGTCCCCCTTTACATACTGCATTACCCTTTCAATATCCTCATACACTTTCTCTATCTGTTCATCTTCAGCTTGCGACGTCGGCATGTATACCTGAACTATCGTTGTTGGTGTTGGTCTGTGTCGATTCTGATTAGAACAACCCGGTCACTAAACTGTTCACAGTAACACACCCTCTGCCCTACCTTCCTATTCATAACGAATCCTACACCTGTTGTACCATTTTCTGCTGCTGTTGATATTACCCGATACTCATCTGACCAGAAATCCTTGTCTTGGTAAGGTGAGGCGTAGATAACTGAGTTCAAGAAAGAAGTATCGTATATAATGGAACTGGGCCGGAACGTCCGAGATCATTACTGGGGCTGACAGTGAGACCGGCGTATATGTCGACAGGAGGAGACCAGTGAGGCTCGTTGGGCATCGTGTCCATACCGTCATCTGGGAGCTGACAAATAGGGCGCGAGCTCTGTCCGGCACATGAAACAGACCTACCCCACCTCGTTCACAGGGAAGAGTAAGGGTTGCATAGTGAGTCACCTGACATTACCGCTGGATATATTTCGTAAACCACATCAAATACTGACGAATCGATTCCACAGACCGAACGTGAGGAGAGGGGCTAGTGTAATTGCTTAGTAAAAACCATAAAAAATGCACGGAAGTATGTTATTTAACACAAACCACCGTTTTTTCAAATGGGACCCCGTTAGTTTTGTTGGCACATCTGAACATATAAACAAATACGTAATCAGTGCCGTTTGTTGCATTGTAAAATGTTAATTACATCCGGAGATATTGTAACATAAACTTGACGCTTGAGTACCACTCCTCCACTGTTCGATCATGTGTATCGGAGAGCACCGAATTATGCAGGGATCCAAAGGGAACGGTGATGGACCTTAGGTACAGAGGAGACTGGAACAGCACATTACGTCCACATGCTAACACCTTTTTATTGGACTTTACCACTCACGCACATGTACATTACCATGAGGGGTGAGGTACACGTTCAACGGGAGTTTCATAGGACGTGGAGGACACATAAATTGGCCAGGCCGTTCTCCTGATCTTACGCCTCTGGACTTCTTTCTTCTCCTTTAGGAGAATGTGTACCGTGTACCGTGATGTGCCTACAACCCCAGAGGATATGAAACAACGTATTGTGGCAGCCTGCGGCGATATTACACCAGATGTACTGCGGCGTGTACGACATTCAATAGGCCAGAGATTGCAATTGTGTGCAGCAAATGACGGCCACCACATTAAACATCTACTTGCCTGACATGTCGGGACTCTCTATTCCACTCCGTAATTGAAAACGGAAACCACGTGTGTAAGTGTACCTCGCCCCTCATGGTAATGTACATGTGGGTCAGTGAAAAAGACCAGTACAAAGGTGTTGGCATGTGGACGTAATGTGCTGTTACAGTCTCTTCTGTACCTAAGGTCCATCACCGTTCCATTTGGATTCCTATGTAATTCGGTGCTCTCCGATACACACGACCGAACAGCGGAGGAGTGGTACTCAAGCGTCAACTTTACGTTACAATATCTCCGGATGTAATTAACATTTTACAATGCAACAAACGGCACTGATTACGTATTTGTTCATATGTTCAGATGTGCTAACAAAACTAGCGGGGTTCCATTAAAAAAACGTAGGTTTGTGTTAAGAAACATACTTCCGTGCATTTTTCTATGGTTTGTATTAACCAATTACACTAGCCCCTCTCCTCACGTTCGGTCTGTGGAATCGATTCGTCAGTATTTGATGTGGTTTACGAAATATATCCAGCGGTAACAATAGGTGACTCACCCTGTATATACACTCCTGGAAATTGAAATAAGAACACCTTGAATTCATTGTCCCATGAAGGGGAAACTTTATTGACACATTCCTGGGGTCAGATACATCACATGATCACACTGACAGAACCACAGGCACATAGACACAGGCAACAGAGACTGCACAATGTCGGCACTAGTACAGTGTATATCCACCCCGCAGCAATGCAGGCTGCTATTCTCACATGGAGACGATCGTAGAGATGCTGTATGTAGTCCTGTGGAACGGCTTGCCATGCCATTTCCACCTGGCACCTCAGTTGGACCAGCGTTCGTGCTGGACATGCAGACCGCGTGAGACGACGCTTCATCCAGTCCCAAACATGCTCAATGGGGGACAGATCCGGAGATCTTGCTGGTCAGGGTAGTTAACTTACACCTTCTAGAGCACGTTGGGTGGCACGGGATAGATGCGGACGTGCATTGTCCTGTTGGAACAGCAAGTTCCCTTGCCGGTCTAGGAATGGTAGAACGATGGGTTCGATGACGGTTTGGATGTACCGTGCACTATTCAATGTCCCGTCGACGATCACCAGAGGTGTACGGCCAGTGTAGGACATCGCTCCCCACACCATGATGCAGGGTGTTGGCCCTGTGTGCCTCGGTCGTATGCAGTCATGATTGTGGCGCTCACCTGCACGGCGCCAAACACGCATACGACCATCATTGGCACCAAGGAAGAAGCGACTCTCATCGCTGAAGACGACACGTCTCCATTCGTCCCTCCATTCACGCATGTCGCGACACCACTGGAGGCGGGCTCCACGATGTTGGGGCATGAGCGGAAGACGGCCTAACGGTGCGCGGGACCGTAGCCCAGCTTCATGGAGACAGTTGCGAATGGTCCTCGCCGATACCCCAGGAGCAACAGTGTCCCTAATTTGCTGGGAAGTGGCGGTGCGGTCCCCTACGGCACTGCGTAGGATCCTACGGTCTTGGCGTGCATCCGTGCGTCGCTGCGGTCCGGTCCCAGGTCGACGGGCACGTGCACCTTCCGTTGCCCACTGGCGACAACATCGATGTACTGTGGAGACCTCACGCCCCACGTGTTGAGCAATTCGGCGGTACGTCCACCCGGCCTCCCGCATGCCCACTGTACGCCCTCGCTCAAAGTCCGTCAACTGCACATACGGTTCACGTCCACGCTGTCGCGGCATGCTACCAGTGTTAAAGACTGCGATGGAGCTCCGTATGCCACAGCAAACTGGCTGACACTGACGGCGGCGGTGCACAAATGCTGCGCAGCTAGCGCCATTCGACGGCCAACACCGCGGTTCCTGGTGTGTCCGCTGTGCCGTGCGTGTTATCATTGCTTGTACAGCCCTCTCGCAGTGTCCGGAGCAGGTATGGTGGGTCTGACACACCGGTGTCAATGTGTTCTTTTTTCCATTTCCAGGAGTGTATTATAGATGTTTGAAACTTTAAAAAGTCTCTGGAGCTATATAGTTTCATTTGACGAAGTCTTTTTGCCCATTCTGAGAACAAGATTGAAATTTTTCGAATACATATTGCCTTTCGACATCTTAAAACCACTGCATTCGTTATCAGCGTGCCTATAAGTCTCTCAGACTTCTGTTGACTGGCTGTAGTTAAATGACTAAAGCCGAAACGCCTTCACCGTCTGAAGAAGGTTATGCTATGTAGTGAACGTCGAATTACATCTACTGGCGTCGAGTCACAGCATCCCATGTATCCTTCAAGTCACATATCAGCTCAACTGTCAGGCCATGTCTGTGAGCGTCTGTCTTAGTCAAAAGTAACATTCAAAAAATGTACAAATTTGCTCGGATAGTAGCGCGGAATCTGCTGTATATCTGTTGGGATATGGTCTGAGAAATACAACTTTATCGATCGGAGATCGGTCCTTTGCGAACAAAAACTTATATGCGAAACATCTCTTTGACTACTTGACAGTCATTGTGTCCATGTTATGTATGCACGTTTGCAAATCTCTCGTGAGTGACATAACAATACTTCCTCATACACACTTTCCACTAGTATTTGTCTGGTAACTGTAAGAATATGAGACTTTAAAAATTCGAAAAAGTGCAATTTAAATCAGACAAACCCAAAAATATGGTAATGATGCCACTACTGTATCTGGCATAAGGGCATCTGTTGGAAATATCAAATAGACAGCACGCAGTTTTTAATTCGAGTGACACAACTTGCCACCAGTTACACATAATTCTGCTCCGCGTGTTTAGCGTGGAGCAGAAACAGTCTCATGTATTAATGTTAGAAATCTATATTAGGAACATAAATCTAGCTGCAACCTAGCGTGAAATCTCTAATCCTAACTGCAGTATACACTGTTGAGACTAAGTATTATTGTCACTGCACACCTGAAAGTAAATGCCGAGTGACGAGTTAAAGCGACATTTGTCATTGTGACCGTGGCAAATGGGGTATCATTCAGCTACGATATTGGCCAAATCTTGGAAATAGTGACTTCGAACAGTCCGCCATCTTAGATCGTGCATATTGGAAACGTCGCAACTGATCGGCTGTTCTCGATCTACTGTGGTAATGGTGCTACGAAAACAGGTTACAGGCCGACGTAACGTCGGTAGTATTATAGGCCCCTTTCTGTTCCTTATCTATACAAACGATTTGGGAGACAATCTGAGCAGCTGTCTTCTGTTCGCCGATGATGCTGTCGTTTATCGACTAATAAAGTTATCAGAAGATCCAAACAAACTGCAAAAAGATTTAGAAGAAATATCGTAATGGTGAGAAAAGTGGCAATTGACCTTAATAACGAAAAGTGTGAGGTCATCCACACGAGTGCTAAAAGGTACGCGTTAAACTTCGGTTACACAATAAATCATACTAATCTAAAAGCCGTAAATTCAACTAAATACCTAGGTATTACAATTACGAACAATTTAATTGGAAGGAACATACAGAAAATGTTGTGGGGAAGGCTAACGAAGGACAGCGTTTTATTTGCAGGACACTTAGAAAATGTAACAGACCTATTAAGGAGACTGCCTATACTACGCTTGTCCGTCCACTTTTAGAATACTGTTGCGCTGTGTGGGATCCTTACCAGATAGGACTGACTGAGTACATCGAAAAAGTTCAAAGAAGGGCAGCACGTTTTGTATTATCGCGAAATATGGGAGAGAGTGTCACAGAAATGATACAGGATTTGGGATGGACATCATTAAAAGAAAGGCGTTTTTTGTTGTGACGGAATCTACTCACAAAATTCCAACCACCAACTTTCTCCTCCGAATGCAAAAATATTTTGTTGACACCGACATACATAGGGAGGAACGATCATCAAGATAAAATAAGGGAAATCAGAGATCGTACGGAAAGATATAGGTGTTCATTCTTCCAGCGCGCTATACGATATTGGAATAATAGAGAATTGTGAAGGTGGTTCGATGAACCCTCTGCCAGGCTCATAAATGTTATTTGCAGAATATCCATGTAGATCTAGATGTAGATGTAGAACATAAGTAGGCGATTAACTGATTGACTTCCAAGTCCCACCAAAGGCCTTAGATTTCAGAGGATTGTCCGCATAGTAAATCAGGATTGGCAGCGACCTATGCAGATCTGACGATACAGTAAAATGCTGGTGGTGGCACAAGCGTTTGGGGGAAACACTGTTCAGTCCACATTATTGAACGTGGGTTTCCGCAGCTGATGGCCCTCTCATATTGACCCAATGATGTCACAAATAACGACTGCAGTGAGCGTGGGACCATCAGCATCGGATCGTGATCAAAGCAAGCTCGTCGCTGGTCAAGTGAGTCTCATTTCTTTTTACAACGGGTTGATGACCTCTCTTGCATACTTCGGCATTCAGACGAATGCTGCTCGAAACATGCACCGCACAACGGTCGCAGGTCTGTGGAGGTATTAAATCAGTGTTGGCCCAATCCATCTGCCTTTCAGTGGGACCTGTGGTAGTGATCGAGGACCCTATGACAGCTGTGCAATACGTTAACGTGTTCAGCGGGCATCCTGCATCCCTTCAAGGATTATTTCCCCGAGGAAGATGGCGCCTTATAACAGTATAATAAGGAAAAATTCGTGGTACAGTGCTTGTGGAGTATAGTAATAGACTCTTGTTCCACTTCTGGCCACTAAATCCTCCTGATCTTAAAGTGACGGAATACATCTGCGACGCTATGGGGTGCCTGCACGCACCATTTGACATCTACTGTCTCGTAGATACGGAAGCCTACCACGGACTTGCCGAATACTTACCACAAAGAATCACTGCTATTTGTGATGAAAAGACGATTCAACAAGTTTTTAAATATATGTTAATTATTTGGCTCATCACTGTAAATCTCGAGAACGAGTCGTCAGCAGGCCTTTGTGACCGAGCGGTTCTAGGCGCTTCAGTCTGGAACCGCGTAACCGCTACGGTCGCAGGTTCGAATCCTGCCTCTGGCATGGAAGTTTGTGAAGTCCATAGGTTAGCTTGGTTTAAGTAGTTCTAAGTTCTAGGGGACTGATGACCACAGCAGTTGTGTACCATAGTGCTCAGAGGCCTTTGAACCATTTGAACAGCCTGGATCATAGTCGTGTAGAGATTGTTGTAAATAAGTCGATATCTAGTGATGCAATTTTAGATTCCGTAAGAGGAATGATCTGAGTTAATGGAAGTGTCAAATATGGGATAAACTTTAAAGTCAGATGGCTTTTGTGTAGTTCACCTTTATCATAAGTCACAGCAGCAGAAAGTTTGAGAGGAATTTGCAGACTATGGCGTTACAGTTTTCTGACCTTTGTGCATGTAACACAACAGATCAAATAAGTAAGGAGATGGCTGGTTCAATGTCACGAACCGTAGGAATGTTAAAAATCGGCGTGCAGGCTGGAATGTTCTTCCTTTTTGCTTTGAAGACTGAAATATTTCAATAAACTTTTTTTTCTCTGTAGGTCGCGTTATGAAGGTACTGCGCATACCAGCATGCTTTACATAACTCGAATAACTCAATGAGAAAGAGAAAGATGCAACGACATTAAATGAAAGTTGATCTCTTTGTAGACAAAATGCATTAAAATTCTGAATGATTACAAGTCAGTATGCATTTATGAAATAATTCACCGTGTAAATGAAATTCTGGGGATGTGAACATCTGACCATTGAGTCAATTGGTGACGTCATTGTTCTGTGATATATTACCGACTACTTTGACAAAATACGTATGACGTAAAAATGAGCAAGAGAATGAGGAAACGATCGACAAATAAATCACAAGTTGGTTCTGCTTTGCAACAAGGAATAAATATCGAAAGAACACCTAAAGTGTCCAGTTGTTGTACCACCTGACACTCCTCCTTTAGTCTTGTGACCGCCCTAAAAAATACATAAATACTCATAAAACTGTATTCATTATACAGGAAAATAGGAGGTTTAAAGTGTTCTGAAATAATTACTAGCTGCATTAAAGTTACCATGTAATTTATTTCTGTGTAATAACAGAAGATTGGCACTCACATGTCCTCAGTTCAACATCAGACAAGAAAAATGAAAAAAAAAACTGCGAAAGGGAGAAATGAAGACATCTAGTTTCATTTATCAGAAAAAATTATAGTATGACTTCTGGGTATTTCTAAATGAGTGGCTCGTTAATTACAGCAACACACTACGTTACAGTACAATTGTTACACTGGTTTGACAAATCAGGTGAAAGACGTGCATGTGCCTTGGACTTCTTTCACTTATTTATGATTTACCATATTCTAGTCATATTATTATCATTACTAATACAGCTTGTCTGCTATTCTGCTGATTTTTTCAGTATGACAGCGTAATGAAACTAGAGAGAGGACTGGAGCAAGGTATTTTTATTTTATTTCCGTATTGAGCAGTCTTCATCAGTTAGCCATGTTGGCTTTCCTTTTCCCGCGCTGACCTTTTAGCTTGGAAGCATAGGTCGGTAGTATGAACTACTTGAAGAAGCCAAATTAGTCCTTCTCCTTATTCTTAGAAGTAGTAGTACCAACTTAAAACTTAATGTCTCCTGCACATTTGGCTCTGTAAAGACGCCTACCTGACGACTCCCTGACTAGATTCTATCCAATCACAAGCCACATCACCAAATCAGAAATGTCTGCTTCAACGGCAGCTAGTTCGGCTCCATACACCCTGATTGGCCTGCGAAAAGTGTTCCAATTCCCACCCCCACAAAGCCCGGCTCCGATGGAGGAGCGGCAATAAGCGGTTAGCAGCCGTGGAAAGTCGGTAGCGAAATCCAGAACAAGACGGTTGCAAGGTGGTAACCATGCGTGCTCTTGCTAGGTTCAGAAGGTGACAGAGGAGAGAATACACATTAAAATGTTAGGTGATCTCCAATTTCGGGAGGATTTGCGCCTTATTGCTTTTATTTCTTCCTCATCTTGTAATTTTCTTCTTGGCGTTGGCGTCAGAGCCTGGTCGGTTGCAGTATGCAAAATATACGTAGGAATCTCAGTCACCACGTTCGGTATAATTCAACCTCTCTGTAAGCACTTCGCATTCAGCGAATGTCCTTCCTTTTCCAATACCCCTTGATATTAGTCAACATTTCATAACGGCCTTTTGTGTTTTAGGTTTTCCCTTCTTTGTCGCCCACGTGTGAACACTTGTCGAGTAGTACTGCACACGATATCTGAATTGAAGCAGAACAAGCATGGCCCGCGTTTCTTGTAATTCGTATTCATAAACGAAGATGTTGCGGAATGGGTTTTACGAATTTTACTAGTTTGTGTACCGGAGGCCGCTTTAATAACGTGCACCGACAAGTAGTTCATAGTTTGCTTTTTCACTATATTTATGCATTAGCTATTAGATCCCGTCTCTTACCTTTCACTAATTATTAAAGCAAATTCTTTTCTAGGTGGTCAGATTCAACCTTTCCTAGTCCATTTCGAAGGCTAGTATTGTGGGTGACTGCTGAATTTAGGTCATATCCATCCACTCCTCCTAATCTTGTGATAACATCCATATGTAGAAAAGTTTTGTTGTTGTTGTTGTTGTTGTTGTTGTGGTCTTCAGTCCTGGGACTGGTTTGATGCAGCTCTCCATGCTACTCTATCCTGTGCAAGCTTCTTCATCTCGCAGTACCTACTGCAACCTACATCCTTCTGAATCTGCTTGGTGTAGTCATCTCTTGGTCTCCCTCTACGATTTTTACCCTCCACGTTGCCCTCCAATACTAAATTGGTGATCCCTTGATGCCTCAGAGCATGTCCTACCAACCGATCCCTTCTTCTGGTCAAGTTGTGCCACAAACTTCTCTTCTCCCCAATCCGATTCAATACTTCCTCATTAGTTATGTGCTCTACCCATTCAGTATTCTTCTGTAGCACCACATTTCGAAAGCTTCTATTCTCTTCTTGTCCAAACTATTTATCGTCCATGTTTCACTTCCATGCATGGCTACACTCCATACAAATACTTTCAGAAACTACTTCCTGACATCAATACTCGATGTTAACAAATTTCTCTTCTTCAGAAACGCTTTCCTTGCCATTGCCAGTCTACATTTTATATCCTCTCTACTTCGACCATCATCAGTTATTTTACTTCCTAAATAGCAAAACTCTTTTACTACTTTAAGTATCTCATTTCCTAATCTAATTCTCTCAGCATCACCCGACTTAATTCGACTACATTCCATTATCCTCATTTTGCTTTTATTGATATTCATCTTATATCCTCCTTTCAAGACATTATCCATTCCGTTCAACTGCTCTTCCAAGTCCTTTGCTGTCTCTGACAGAATTACAATATCAGCGAACCTCAAACTTTTCATTTCTTCTCCATGGATTTTAATACCTACTCCAAATTTTCCTTTTGTTTCCTTTACTGCTTGCTCAATATAAAGATTGAATAACATCGGGGAGAGACTACAAACCTGTCTCACTCCCTTCCCAACCACTGCTTCCCTTTCATGTCCCTCGACTCTTATAACTGCCATCTGGTTTCTGTACAAATTGTAAATAGCCTTTCGCTTTCAGTGCTATTTAGCAAAGTATGTAGGAAAGTATGTATACTCAATAATTGTACTTCACTTATACAAGTGTAACTTCGTTTTATAATAAACTGTTGTGCTTTTAATCCGAATTTCAATGGAAATTATTCACACCATTTATAGAGAATCAATGAAAGTCTAGCATTGCAAAGCCCCCAGTCGAAAATGCTCCTCTTAAACTGTAAATTCAATGAGTAGTTTTTGTTTGATCGTGGTCGATATTTTTTATGCAGTCAGATAGACGATCCTTGCCCCAGGCCCCAGTGCTTTCTGATGTGCTGACAACTCTTGTATGTGGTTACCTGTATGAAACTTAACCCCAGTCCTTCCTTCTAGATAAGGAAAAGTCACAAAGATCGGGCAGTTGTGAGTAAAACCCACGTTATATGGTGAAAGGGGAGGTCCTGCTATTCTCGATCCTTTTTAATGGGAAAGGCACCTCTGTTCCGGGAAATTTCATAGGAGCGAGAAATATAAAAAATATATATACAATAATTGTGCCGTCCCATTTATAAGATAAGCGATTCTTCTGGAATATCTGGAAAATTTGTAATTCTCAGGTAATTACATTTAACCTGGAATAAACAGAGGAATCTCAGGGAATTTCGGGAATTTCATACAGTCTCAGGGATTTCTGTGTTTTTAAGTCTGGGATTGGAATTTAATTTTATTTAGTTTTGTAAACCACATATTTTAAAATAATTAATACTTCAATGTGTGTTAATTACATGAGTTGTTTCTAGGTCACCGGTTAACATACAATACAAGTGTGATTGCTAATATGTTCACTGATGATAAACAGCAATTACAGCACAGGAGTGAAAGACGATTATCACATCAACAGTATCCGTACATACCAGCATCTCGATGTGATGAGGAATATGGTGCTACAGTTTTTTCTAAAACTGTATGAAACGTAATTAACAAAATCCTATTCAAATTACTAGCGGCACATGAAGTTGCATGTGTAACTGAAGCAAACGCCAGCGACAGCGAATCAAATGATATATACACATAAATACTGAAGGATATTTGTAACGTTTATTTGCAAGGTGAGTCCGCTGTCCGACGGTGGAATAGTGAGAACTACAGGAATACAACTGCAAGTGAATCACAAGTCACAAGGCTGTTCAATGCTGAAAGATAGCCAGGTAGACAGTGAAAGGATGGCCGCTGTCAGAGACGGTGTGGCACTTTCCGATAACAACTCCGCAGAGGATTGAAGGCACCATACGTCAGGCTGTATAAATCCGTTGTTAGAAGCACCGTAAGGAATGTTTCCTGGAAAGGCAGAGATCAGCAAAGGGATGGAAATACACGAGGCACTGAAAGCGAGAAGAATGTTTCGGACTCACATGAGGAAAACATTAATTGATGATAAAATTTGCATGAAATCCAGGATTGCAGCCTCTACCATGAGCCGAAAAGTGAAAACACTCTCATAGTGGGAGAGGAATGTTGCTTTCTGCGCCACTCTAACTACGGAAACTCCCAGTCACAACCAACCTCAGATTTAGTCGTAAAATGTCCCAGTAATAGCCCGTCGAAAACTGACGACACATCAAGCATGAAAACAGGAAGAAGGTGTACTGAACATTGGAAAAGTGAACGGTCCAAGCTCAAGACATGTAACATCGGAGCGAAGTGCTGGAGCCACCGCTTCGTGACTGTGTGGTCACGGTATGGGTCTACGGAGGAGGAAGTCCGCTTTCAAACCTCCCTCAGTCCCATTTTTTTTCACAAACTTATGAATTGCCCGTCAGGTTATTTACGTGTCCGTTCTCCTTCTGAAGTCTTGGAAACTGTCATACTATACATGTCTTATGGTATATGTGGTAAAAGTATATAACCGTCGGAAGCAAATGTGATGAAAATTGATAGCATGAGAGATGCCGCATGGATATCTTACAGATATAAAATCGATAAATAAACGTATGTGAACTATGTTACATCAAAGGAATTCAAGAGTCAAAACTCCCAAAACGGAGCGCAGGGGTCATAACATGTGATACTTGTGTAGAAGAAACAGGAGATACGTACATCTGCAGGTCTGTTCCTTACACCTTGCTGTTGTAGACGGACGTTGCACCACGGCACAGACACAAATTTGAATGCAGGGCACAGACAAGTCAATGACCTGACGCACAGTCCATAATTTTGTGAAAAAAAATTAGCACGAGGGAGATGTTAACCCAGAACTCCTCCTTCGCTATCCAACACCATATCGACATAACCACGACGACTTTCCTTTCCAAATGCATTACATATTGTACCTCTTGAACTAGGATGTTTCACTGTTTCTATTCCGATGCTTTTTTCGCAGTTCAATACACCTTCTTCCTGTTTTCATGCTTCATCTTTGTTCAGTTTTTAACGCGCTATCTATTGGCTCTGGAAGTTTCCCTTGTAGGGAGGAATGCTTGTTACTGATTACTCAAAGCAGATTCTGAACGAGAAGGCTTTGGCTTTTGGACGCGCCAATACAGCCATCTTAATAGTGGTATGTTAGTTACGACGACACGAACAGAAGGACAACGAAGTACCCCGTACGCGATCATAGAAAATCTCCATTTCAGCCAGGAAATGAACCCAAGGCCCCTTCGATTAGGAATCCGCAGAGCTAACAGCGCAGATAGCCAGGTGGACAAACGAGACTATTGCTATTGTTATCAACTTTTCGTTGGTCAGAACTTGGAGGTCTACAGTGGTTGGATAACGAGAATCTGGTGTTGGCGGAACCAGCAAGATTCTGAGAGGGAGAGCAGATACACACATTTAGATCTTCAGAGGAGCAAATTGGACCATCAGGGCGGAAAACCCTTCACTTTGGAACTGCGGAATAGGATGACTTTGCCCTAGAGCCGATCGCAGATTATAACTCTCAGCTATCACTGCAACCATTCTGTGCACCTGAGATAAATAACATTGAGATATAGAACATGGGTGGCGCTCTTGTGACGAGCGGAGAGTCAAGTCGTTTTCTTTAACTTAGAATTTGCTTTTCTAAACTAATTCAAACACTCAGCAAGGGAAGTTCAACATGTCCTTAGACAAGAGTTTGTGCTCACATGTACTTTTCTGGGTCTTTCCCTTAATTATAGTGACTAATTCAGCAATCATTGGGGGTTTAAGTGGACATTTTTGATTCTACCATCTCATTTTTAATTGCACCCACCTGCATACTTTGTAATTATTTACTGTTGCCTGTTCAATGATTAAAATCAAATTATATGATTTCTAAACAGCATTTCATTGCGACCTATGGAATTATTTCGTAATTCGACGATAACCCTTGCTCATTATATGTACGTGAGCCATAATGACAAAATTTCATGTTCACTTGCACCATCCATGTTTAAATTCAGATGTTCAATAGCATCCATTACGGTCTGTTCACTTTAAAAGCCATTGGGTTCATACTCTGTTAGGATCTCGGGCGTGACAGATGCTTAGAGGTTGTCTCACAGTGGCCGACTGTTGTTTGCTGATCATGTGAATTGTTGTTGTTGTGGTCTTCAGCCCAGAGACTGGTTTGATGCAGCTCTCCATGCTATTCTATCCTTTGCAAGCTTCTTCATTTACCAGTACCTCGTGAATCTTTTTAGTGTATTTATCTCTCGGTCTACCTCTACGATTTTTACCCCCCCCCCCTGAACTCCAATACTAAATTGGTGATCCCTTGATGCCTCAGAATATGCCCTACCAAAATATCTCTTCTTCTAGTCAAGTTGTGCACAGATTTCTCTTCTCTCCAATTCTATTCAGTACCTCCTCGTTATTTATGTGATCTACCCATCTAATCTTGAGCATTCTTATGTAAGACCACATTTCTATAGCTTCTATTCTTTTCTAGTCCAAACTATTTATCATCCATTTTTTTTTTTTACTTTCATACATGGCTGCACTCCATACAAATTCTTTCAGAAGCGGCTTCCTGTCACTAAAATTTATACACGATGTTAACAAATTTCTCTTCCTCAGAAACGCTTTCTTTGCCATTGTCAGTCTACATTTTATATCCTCTCTACTTCGACCATCATCAGTATTTTTCTCCCCAAATAGCAAAACTCATTCACTACTTTAAGCGTCTCATTTCCTAATCTAATTCCCGCAGCATCACCCGCTTTAATTCGACTACATTCCATTATCCCCGTTTTGCTTTTGTCGATGTTCGTCTTATATCCTCCTTTCAAGACACCGTCCACTCCCTTCAGCTGTTCTTCCAGGTCCTTTGTGTCTCTGACAAAATTACAGTGTCATTGGTGAACCTCAAAGTTTTTATTTCTTCTCCATGGATTTTAATTCATACTCCGAATTTTTCTTTGTTTCCTTTACTAATTGCTTAATATACAGATTGAATAACATCGGGGAGAGACTACAACCCTGTCTCACTCCCGTCCCAATCACTGCTTTCCTTTCATGCCCCTGGACTCTTATAACTGCCATCTGGTTTCTGGACAAATTGTAAATAGCCTTTCGCACCCTGTATTTTACCCCAGCCACCTTCAGAATTTGAAAGACAGTATTCCAGTCAACATTGTCAAAAGCTTTCTCCAAGTCTACAAATGCTAGGTACGTAGGTATGCTTTTCCTTAATCTATTTTTTAAGATAAGTCGTAGGGTCAGTACTGCCTTAAGTGTTCCAAAATTTCTACTGAATCCAAACTTATCATCCCCGAGGTCGGCTTCTACAAGTTTTTCCATTCGTCTGTAAAGAATTGATGTTAGTTTTTTGCAGCCGTGGTTTATTAAACTGATAGTTCTGTAATTTTTACATCTGTCAACACCTGCTTTCTTTGGGATTGGGATTATTGTATTCTTATTGAAGTCTGAAGGTATTTAGCCTGTCTCAGAGATATTCCTCACTAGATGGTAGAGTTTTGTTAGGCCTGGCCGTCCCAAGGCTGTCAGTAGTTCTAATGGAATATTGTCTACTCCCGGGCCTTGTTTCGACTTAGATCTTTCAGTGCTCTGTCAAACTCTTCACGCAGTATCGTATCGCCTGTTTCATATTCGTCTACATCCTCTTCCATTTCTATAATATTGTCCTCAAGAACATCGCCCTTGTATATGCCCTCTATATACTCCTTCCACGTTTTTGCTTTCTGTTCTTTGCTTAGAACTGGGATTCCATCTGAGCTCTTGATATTCATACAAATGGTTCTCCTTTCTCCAAACGTCTCTTTAATTTTCCTGTAGGCAGTATTTATCTTACCCCTAGTGATTTACATAGCTCAATTACGTTTCGCAGGTATTAAACGTCGTACTCCGTTTACAAACGGTCTCACTACTTATATGTGGATGAGGTCGTGGAGCCACACTTCGAGCAAGCCGGCTTTTACCAGAAAGTCTTCCGTAATGGGCACAGAGTACATGGCAGCTACATATTCACTGCCCGGGGACATCGATAATTGTGAGTTTAAGTATCCCTCATATTTAGTCCTTGCTCTAAAACACCACTCTGTCAGGGAAGGTTATTATTTTCTATGGCCACTCTAATCAGAGGTTCCAACGAAAACCTATGCACGTCTTACCAACGGGTTGTGAGGGAACTCTGCAAATTTGTTTGGTTACCATTTATCTGGCTGGTGCTAAATGCCATCTGTCTCCCAGGAAGGCATCCCAGCATTCCTGACGCCGTTTTTCAAACTAAGCAGCCTCTCTAACGGTCATCGTCACCTTGGCTACAGATTTAAAAGCATTTCATAGAATTTAAACTGGCCAAAAATTACTCCTCTGCAGAGTGAATGATGGTGTGTAATTTCCATCTCACTCTCGTCTCGGACACAAACTGGGAGGCAAATTCCTTTTATTTTAAATTGTAACATTTAATTTATGTCTAACAAAATAAATGTAATGGCACACACACAGATAAAGTATGTTACTTTACAACGCCCAGGACCACAAAGCTGTCACGGCGCCAATACTTCAATGACCTGCTGGATTTGAATGCACCACACAGACAGTTTTCCGAGGAAGTGCTTATAATACTGTAAGGTGCCACGACGTGGGCACTTACACCTTAGCTTACCAACATTAGTATTAATAATAAAGGGATTGGCAAGGGCATCATATCATGACTCTACTGAATTATGATAAGTATGAGGCACTGTCGAGCAGTATTCCTTGCATGTTTGCATGATTAAGTCACTAACTTAAAGCGTTGGTAAAAAGTGTCGGAATTTGACAATTGTGTCATATAAAGTCTGTAGCTGGCCGTAGCTCGCCGGGCTGCCGTGGGCGGCAGGTAGCGGTCACCGGAAACGCGGGACAATACGGCGTTTTTGGGGATAGCCCGGTATCCGGAACCACCTGTGCTGGGCAACACTTGGCGAAGACGGAAATTAGGTTTGCCTAGGGGTTTTATGACCTACTCGATCATTGGGCAGATCTCAGAAATGCCGTTGGAGGGACTTCGGCGATGATAGAGCGTTCGACACTGGCCGAAACTGAGTATTCTTCCGCCCCGTTTTCTTACGCGTGGGAGACGGGAGAATTGTGGAGAGGTGGACTTCGCCTTCAGCCATCGAGCGGTACGGACTTGGATACGGCGTCTTGGCCATCGTCTTCGAAGGGAGGTATACGGTCTGTATCGCACCACTGCACCAACGCGTGTTCCGTGCAGAATTCTGCAGTTAGAGCTCTTTGTATGCTCAGAAGCGAGATTTTCACCAACGCTTAACCACTTCCAACAACTTACCTAATATTCTTGATCTGGTAGTTATCCTTGCGAGGTGCCGAGTATTTATCAACGTAGCTACCGGTAATAGGGGCGTCTAATTGCAAATTGTTAATGTGCCATCCTCAGGAGTGTGTGGGTGGAAAAAGAAATTGACATTTTTTTTTGTAAATTTTGTCAGTTGTGGGCGATAACAAATTAAAATCCCAGTATTCCAATCGAATTATCGACTTCATTGCAGCTAGCATGTACCCTGTACCAGTAAGCTTTACATGTACTCTAGTCACTGCACAGCTTGCCCAGACGGGAAGGAAAGAAGGTTTGCGGTCTTTAATGTCAGCACGGACAATTAAGTTTACAGTACTACTATTTTTGAAACTGTGGTATTGTGACCAACTTCGGCAGATTATTCGTACGTTTATTTATGTCATGGAAAAACAAACATGGTAGTTTCGCAGGGATTCAGGTGGGTATCATATATTGTGACATTGACAAAAGACAAATGTCCTAAAATATTTGTCTCGTGCTGACCATAACCGAACAGATGTGGGCATTGCTGTTCTTTTACGTGGCCGTCGCACTGTACCTTGTGACAGTTGCTTGCGAACTGAGCCGTATACGTCGGAGCTCAGACACAGCAACGTTCTTCCTGCGGCGGCCCAGCGGCCGGTGACAGGCTGCGGCGAGCAGCGACGCCTAGGGGCCCGTGACGCCATGTTTACAGCCGCAGGCGCGCATCACGAGCCGTGAAGACTGGCCGCGGCTTAGCGTTTCGAGGCGCGACGCAGTGCGTTGCGGGCGTGTAGCGCTGTCAGGCGTCACGCATCCCACAGGGGTCAGTACTGGGGCTGTACACTCGATAAAACTCTTGATCTCACCAAAGTCTCCTCTGTAGTGTTTGTTTAGGCAAATGGGTAATGCTGAAACTGACGACTACGATGCAAGAGTTCATATAACTCTGAGGAAAACTCCGATTATTCATACTGAGATAAGTACGGCAGTTCAGTACTATGTTATTGTTATGTTTTTAATACACAGATGGAAATTAAAAGCGTTTCGCCACGAAACACCAGTACTGAATTTATCAACCTTTGTGTAAGTCTTCATCACATGAGAGTTATTAAACGATTGAATTGTTATTCCAGCTGGAACTGTGGATACCCACTGTCAATATCAGCATCAGTTTTGATCCACACGTTCTCCAAGCGATATCTCAACGAATTTTTGCATAGCCCGAAACGCTCGCTGTTACTGTTCGCGGATTTTGGCTAAACGATGATTCACACGAAATTAAAGGCTGTGAAGTCGATTAAATACTTCAAGACCATAAATACTAATAACTTATAGAGTGAAAAATTACGATGTCGGTTGCGGAAGCTTTAATTTTAATATTTCAGGAACATGTTGCCCCTGTGAGAGGGAGCTTCAGATTATCTACAACGCCAAAAATTACAGAAATAGGTATAAGGAAACGTTCTGATCCCATCTTGAACAAAAACGTGCTCTACGGAAAATCTTCTTATGCAAACTTACTTTTGGGGTATCAAAAAGTCGAAAACCACCAATGCACCTCAAGTGGTTTCCTGAAAAAACCAGAAGGATCAAAAATTGCTGTAAAAAGTTTTAACGTTTCATAACCCGGAACTAATTGGTTGTTCAAATGGCTCTGAGCACTATGAGACTTAACATCTGAGGTCATCAGTACCCTAGAACGTAGAACTACTTAAACCTAACTAACCTAAGGACATCACGCACATCCGTGCCCGAGGCAGGATTCGAACCTGCGACTGTAGCGGTCGCGCGGTTCCAGACTGTAGCGCCTAGAACCACTTGGCCACCCCGGCCGGCACGGAGCTAATTGAGTTTGAAAAGGACGGCTAAGGATACTGTGAACATAAATAGCCGAAAATCATTTAATTACTATACTCATTGTCATGTGTAAAGCACGTCACACAAGTTAGGAAGAGCTGCACAGCAGAGTTTCGTGAAGTGGGTGCACAACAGGTATGAGCGGTCACGCTACAAGCATAGAACGCGGGGTAGTATGGTAATCGGGCCTCGGGTGCAAGTAGTGCAGTAAAATCAGGCAGATGACGTTGGCTAGTCTGCAGATTATCCACTGTGCAATACCCTATTCATATAAAGAGCATCAATAAATTTATAAAACATAATGTACTTAATTTCTAAAATGACAGGCCAGAAAATTAGAGTAAATTTAACTGACACCTTGTAACACACCCTGGAGTACAAATGGGGATGGGGGACTCTTAAACTGGGTGTTGTTTCTGCTTTTCTTGGGCGAGCGTCCTCTCCACAACACGTACCTAATAACCACGCGCCGGTCGTACTGTTCTGCTCCCCACTGCTGCTGGCTTGCCTGAAATTATCTATAGAAATATGCAAGCGAGTCAGGGGAGCCACTCAATGGCAGAACCCAACACTGTTCTACGTCTGGTATGAACAACTATATTCAGAGGCGATAAAGAAAGTCGCAGGTTGCACTGTTTACATTCTAATTCATAAGTGTTTATCCCAATTAATGGATGATTACCAGTCTACAATATCACTCAGAGGATCGTACGCGTAACCGTCACGACGCGGCTGATTGTTGATGATGCAGAAGACGAATGATCGCACGAGAGTTCTTACGCTCGCCACGCATACACAAATTTCTTTTGGTACCAGTCCTCTTTGACATTAGTAATGATATAACACTGAGTATAGAGTTAATTATTCAGCTCTTTGTTCTCACTTGTACGAGCGTGCTCGTAACCGTCGCGGCGCGGCTGATCGTTGATAATGCGAAACGCGATGACCGAACGCATGTTCTCACGCTCGCTACGAAACACTGGCACTTGATTGCCCTATTTTATGGTAACTAATTTTTACTGATTCATATCAGTTCATTCTGGGAGACCGAACACGGCTCGGATGATTGATGCTGTGTGACACGGAACGAGAGTATACCCAAATACGTTATCGGCGGCACTGCTCACTTTTAATTACATCATTACGCACTTTCCTCTGAATCACTTCCATATTTCATCACTTTAACAGCACTTGTAGCAACACTTCAAAGGCCATACCAACAATGCTTTTTACATGCAGAGCTATCCACAACACAACACAACAAAACAAAACAGTTCGGTGTCCCGTGCTCGATTCTCTAGGCGCAGCTGCCCGCAAAAATACTCTACAACTAAGCCAGCGATATGACAATACGCTTACAACCTGTACGATGTAATAATAGTACCTTACGGAAATATTGTTATAAATATAAAAACAAGAATTGGCGAATTTGAAAATTTGCGTATTATTGATAGGAGGCGGGCAATGGCCTGACACCCTCAGATGTTCAGCAAACGAAGAGTTGTTTTATCTGCCTTCTTTTTGTGAGCAGGTGTTCCTGAAACCTGGTTTCAAATATTCTTCCCGTCCTGAAACATGGTTTCAAATATTCTTCCCGTTTGTCCAAGATATTCAGCGCTGCATTGCGTACTTTCTGATCTGTAATTCCTAGACATATCATAAATACTTTTCTGCGCCTGTCCATTACACAAGGCACCGAGTAAGGTAATTAAATGAGTGTTCGGTATTTACGTACAAGGTCTCTTAAGCAGCCCTTTCCAGATCCAATTATTTCCAGTTATCAAATCTCAAAATTTTTTCGCTGGCAATTCTTATGTTTCCGTTTCTTCACGGGAAAGGCACTGAGGATTTTCGAATTTTTGATATCCCAGTGGCATTTTGCCGAGATATTCGTGTCATTTAATCATTTTATGTACGGCGTGCGTCCTTACCAGATTCTATAAGTTTGCCTTGCTGTGCTTTTTTCGTAGAGTACGTTTTTGCACAGGATGGGATCAAGGCGTTTCCTTATACCTATTTCTCGCAGTGTAGATACTTTGTACATAAGAACCTCCGCAACCAAAATTTTAATGTTTTATCTCAAATCTTACACTGGTTGCTGTATTAGACGCAATGATGGAATGGAAGATATTTTACAAATAACGTGGATCGAAACAACCACGTAGATAATGTTGTGGGGACATCTAACCAAACACTACGATTTCCTGGCTGACCACTTACAGGATGCAACAGGTCTACTAGAGTGACAGCCTACACTACACCTGTCCATCATCTTTTGGTGTACTGCTTCGCGCTGTGGGATCTGCTTAAGATAGGATGGAAGAAGGACATCGAAAAAGATGAAACTATGGAAGCTAGTTTTCTATTATCGCGAAATAGGACAGAGTATCACGGATGTAACACGCGAGATAGGGTGGCAATCAGTAAAACGAGGGCGTATTTCGTTACGACAGGATCTTTTCAGGAAATTTCAATCACCAACTTTCTCCTCTGATTTCAAATTTTTTTTCTGGGGTCCACCTACATAGGGATAGATGATCATTGTTTAAAAAAAGAGAAATCAGGGCTCCTTTGGAAATATTGAAGAATTTGTTTTTCTTCTGAGCTGTTCGAGTGTGAAGGAGTCAAGAAACAGCCTGAATGTGATTTGATGAATTCTCTGCCAGGCACTTAATCATGAATTGGAGAGTAGTTAAGAACACGTAAATGTAGATGAGGACGGGTATTGTTAGATGGAGGCTGTGTTTTAGGGTAAAATTGAAACAGTCCTTAGCTTTGTGCATATAGCACAAAGATTTATAAAAAGATTTTCTAAAAATGCATTTAATGAAAAATGTAGAATTTCTAACTCATTAACATTGCTTCCAAGATTTTATATAAAGCATTTAAACGTTTGTAGAATAAGAAATCATAATCATCTGTAGAACGTAACGTTAGACAATTAAATGTTCAAGAAGAATGGCAGATATGAAACTTGAATGATTTACTGCAAATACTTTTGGAAATTCCTAACTTGCAGTTCTGTTGCGGAGCTTTGAATATTTATATTTTTTCACGTATTGTTAACTTGGAACGTAATATCCTCGAAATTCAAATTATCATTCAGATACATTTTATGAGAGCTACTACACACAACAGGCTGTTATAATACTTGTTATCAATGCTTTCATTGCAAATAGACAGTCAGGAACGCGTAGGAATGGGAAAATTTTGATGATACAGAATAAAATAAGTTTCTTATTCAGATACTGCTAGAAAGTTTGATTCCTCCTGTCTTCTCGTTTTCATAGTCTGGAAGTCATTGTACCGAGCTAGAATATGTACTTTGTGGTTTGAACTACACTACTGAACAGCTGTGATTATGTATCTGCATTAGTCTACATTATTTCGGTGTAATACGCAATTTTCGCTTCCCTCTGTTCAACAATTACTAAATTTTTAGTGGAGACTTATCCATCACCTCCCAACACGATGGTTCCAAGGCAAGAATAATCTCTGGAATAACTACTTCCTAAGACCTTCCACCAAATTGTGTATACATATATTGGCACCGATTTGCCGTCCACAATCCGAAACGACAGTCATCACACCACATAAGGCCACTCAGTGTGCCAGTAGCCTCCGGCTCGACGCCATGCAAGTTCCTGTTGCTTGTGGTAGTGTAGTAGTGTCCCGAGCGTAGATCTTGGCAGGGATTGAGCGACAGCGGTTCGTATTCAAGGCAATTCAGTCGGCTGACCGAAGTAAGAGAGAGCGTCGATTATGTGACGTAAATTCCCTGCGGTCGGTGTAGGTCGTTACGGGATGGCGAGGTGCCTAAGCACTCATGAGGTATAGTTAACCTTTAAGTATACTCTGAATCTCAAGTTACAGAGTGCCTTTTTTTTATCTGAGGTGCCTCCTCGCTAAAGTCAAGTCCTTACAGAGACGGTGATGTATATCACTGTGCTGTATGCAAACTGAATTCCTCGTATGAATATAATATCAAGAGAGCCCTGCAGCCCATCCATACTGTCTACTTGGCAACAGTCCTTGACTTCGTTTCCGTAAAACTCCCTCTGTGGACGCTTAGTCCTCAAGTTTCGTTCCGCCTTCCACTTCCACCCCACCATCCCCTGCCGTGACGTGGCGTCGAAGACTACACATCGCCTTACTGCCTAACTTCTATTCTCTGTTATTCAAAAATGCTTAAGACGCTGTGTGGAGGGGAGAGGAAATACACTGCCAGAAAAAAACATTGCTACACCCTTTTAGAGAATTCCGATTCATTTTAGATCTATTTTTGCCACAGTGCATATGGAGTACATGAAACGGTTACATTTACAGATCACTACCACAAACGGTGGTACCAGTTATTGACGCGGGCTGAAACACCATTTAGTACGTGGTGTATCCTCCATAGGTGGCACTTTAGGCCCTGATTCTGGCATCCAGTCGATCGTACAGATGGCGGATACTATCCTAGTATACGTTACTCCCTGCCTGCTCGACCTGTTCATGTAGTTGTGCAAGAGTTGTTGGATGACGAATCGCACGAGTTACTTCACGCTCCCGATATCTCCCCCGTACTCAATTGGAGATGTGACCGGAGATCATGCTGGCCAGGGAATTTGCTGCATGTCTTGGAGAGCATGTTGAGTTTACCTAGCAGTACGAAGGTGAGCGTTATCCTCCCAATATCTCCCCCGTGCTCAATTGGAGATGTGACCGGAGATCATGCTGGCCAGGGAATTTGCTGCATGTCTTGGAGAGCATGTTGAGTTTCACTAGAAGTACGAAGGTGAGCGTTATCCTGTTGGTACAACACATCACATTCCTATTACAAGAATAGCGAAAGGACGGGTCTAACAATATTCTGCATTTAGCAAGCGCTAGCTAGCCTCTCCTCCAGAAACATCTTGAGGTGAACGAGAGTCTTATCTTACCGCATCGCAGATCATAAGGCCAAGGGGTGGAGCCAGTGTTTCCTGGACGAATACATTCTACGAGACAGCGCTCACCAGGTGTGCGTCGAACGTGGAAAGGACCAATTCCTGCGTGCAGGTAGAATGTGCTTTCATCGCTGAAGACCACTGTGCGCCAAGTGATTCTGTGATGGCATCAGTCGAGCCGTGCTCGTCGATGCTGTGGCGTGAGTGGAGGACGGGCTGGAGGTGTGCTTGCCTGTACTCCTACTGCTAATAACTGTCTTGCTACTGTTTGTGTTGACACGTCTGAGCAAACAAGCCCTCTTTCCTGTGCTGTGGTAGGCGTACGATCTGCCACTGCTGCCCATATGACGATCCTAGTGAACTTCTGTTCTTCGTTGACGACGAGAACCTCGTTTGCTGCTGTGAGAATGTTCACGTGACCGGTGATACCATCATCGTTACACAACTGTCGCAGCGCAATTGACGAACCTTGTGTGGCAATTCTCCGAAAGAACCATCCCGCCACTGGGAAGACCGCACTTTGACCCCTTACAAACTCGCTCAGTTGGCTGTAGGAAGCACGGGTGCATCTTCGTTTGACGTGTTACGTGCTTGCTTCACTCTACTGCACCACACTGAGCCTTCTGTCAGCAAGCATTTCTTTTTGGTGCGTAGACACCGATGGATCTCTCGTACTACGCCACCTGTTGGCAGACGACGTTGAAACCATTATCAGTACATCTGCTAGACCCCGGGTATGATGTTAAGTCATCGGATCAAAACCGACGTTTGTTCACGTGTACTAATTATTTTTCCAGCCATGCATTTCCGTATGTGGTTAGCAAATATGTCATAAGCATTTCATTGTAGCGGTAGTCTCCACCATAAGCCTCCCGCTATTTCTCTCTTTCATCTTACACTCTCTGACAGTTTTTGGGTAAGGGTGTTGCTTCATTAATCTATGTTTTACTTTTTACTGTGTAAATTCTTTGTTTCATTAATTCAACCACCACGCTCATCCTCTACTTTCTAAGGAAGTTGCTTCATTAATTCTGTCATTTAATTCATCCCTTTACTACCGACATTGCCCAGTAAAGTTTCTCAAATAACAGGGTTCCATCGTCTCCTGATTTGGCGTATGATGCATGTGGCTGCGACTGCTGCGTCTCTCCTCTAGACACAGGGTCTTGTGACTTCAGCCACGCCAAACTTTCGTTTTCACTCTAATTAACTTTGGGTATTGTTTACAGGACTTTTCTTTCAGCTAAGGACATGACACAGTTCAGCTGTAAGAGATGTATGGGTAATCTCTACCCCAACATAGCTTCCAGAACTTTGTTCGTGCTAACAGTCTTCCTGCCTATAGCCTTTCCCCGTGTTTCGTTTGTTAACATCCGCCTATTCGTCAGATCCTACCGAACAGTCCTACTGCCACATCGTATTACAGGCCCTCTCAGAGGCCCCTGCCTACTCTGCTTACCGCTCTGTTGCCCTGAGTCCATCTCGTCACCTTCCGTTCGGCAACCGTCACGTTGTCTCTATGATCTGTCAGCATGGTGCTCCCACACCCAGTGTGACAATTATTTCATTTTTCTGAACACAAAAAAAGTGGTGACAGCCTGCACCTTCGTATCAGATGTAGTGATCCTCATCTAAAAAGTTCTTTTATCGTAGGCACATTCAAAAGCTGTCGTGTGCTCACATCATAGTTAGTCTGCAGGAACGGCATTTTTCTCTACTGAAAATACGCTCCCATAGGGTTGAAAATCTAATAGTTTCCCACAGGCATGGAAACACAGGGTTATCAGTTCGATGACGTGCAGTCAAGTCATTCGTGGTGTAACACATTCTAAGTGCACCAGATTTTATACGGAACCAGTTGTTACCAGTGGATGAACTAGCATTCAGTAAAATAAAATGAAATTAAATGTATGTATGGCTTCACTGGCCGGGAGGTGCATTTCAGGAAGTTCGGGCGGTCGGTGCTAGTGTTTTTATTTGACGCCACTTCTGCAATTTAGCTGTCGAAGATGGTAAAATTATGGTGAGAACAACACACACAATCCGGCGCGAGCGGGAATTTCGACAGTGCTGCGAATCGAACCCGGAAAACGAAGGATGAAGGACAGAAGTGTAACCACAAGAAAACCAACGGTTGACGCGTGTTAGCAAGCGCCTCGGATGTTGCAAGCGAAGCGAGACGCTCAGTGAATGAAATGCAATGGTTTTGTGAATGATATTAGTATGCAAGTACGGAATAAACATGTAGAGGTTTGTATAAGCAATGTGTTCATTACGCTGAATCGTACTGTATATACCATATCAAACAACAATAGCATATTAACAAATATAATAAATTTTAAAAGTCACGGAGTGTATGTCTTCTATGGAAGAGTAATTATTGTTATCTATATCGCGTTATATTCTTCAAATCAATAAATGTGTTATACTCCGTACTTTCTAAAGTAGCCTACGTTTTTCCAGTATGCATACGAAATTTCATTAAAAATGGTTTAGCGTTTTAATAGTTTTAATAGTAGAAGCGTAACAGACAGAGATACTTGCGCATTTATGTGGATATCGATATATCTGCTGCCGATACTTGCTATTTTGGCAATGAGGTACTAACCAAGCTGTTAGAGGGAAATTTGCGAAGAGCAACAATAATTTCGTGGGTACTGTTAAGAATGTAAACAATGATTTTGTGAGTGCTATCAAGAATGTAAAAAAAGAATATATATATATATATATATATATATATATATATATATATATATATATATATATATGTGTGTGTGTGTGTGTGTGTGTGTGTGTGTGTGTGTGTGTGTATGTAAGAATTCATGTGTGCATGTGAATGCGCAGCGTGACTTTCCAATCTACACAAAACTGTAGCCTGCAAAAAAGAACAGACAATATTAGCATACGAAAATAGCTTTCTTATGTTTCGCAAACGGTTTAGTCAATAATTCACATCGAATTTTTTTGTTTATAGAAGCAACCTTCGGAAACTGACTGTCGCCGGAACAAGCGGCGAAACTCGGATGTTGCAACAAGCAGCCGCAAGGGAGACTCCCTGCTACGTGCTGGCAATAGTCTACGAATACAAAAACGACAAACTGGGTCACATTCAGTCGGTGACTTTCGCCTAGTAGCACTGCCGCCCAAACACCATGAAAGAACACTGTGTCAGTTGCTACGAACCTTTTCCTGTTGGGTGCAAATTTTTTTCATTCGTCTCCTACATGTGCCTCAAAACAGGCAACCCAGCTTACATCTGGAGCTTAGTGCGATGGTGTATGTTCGGTTGCCTACCTTAAAGTCAGTCTTAGCTCGCCAGTCCTGTATATGGTCCCTCCAAAGATCTATCAGGTGCACTTTCTCTAATCTTTCTGAAGATTCAATTTATTTTCTGCGTTGTGTAACTGGAATCAGCCCAAAAAATTCCCACTCCTCACTCCTCTCATGCGACGGAAAACGTAAACCGAAACAGTGTGTTTATTTCCCATCACACACGAGATGATTTTGAAAGCGGAATTTTGTGTTTCCATTCGATAGGGCGAGCCCAAATTAGTTAAGTGCGACATTCACTTTATCGGTATGTCTTAACAGAGACAGTAAAACAGGAAGAAGAGTAAGTGCCCCAGCAGCGGCAGCATCGCATCGGCTGGCGCTGACTGCTGCTGCTACGCTATTTATTACTCATGTTGTACGGTTCCTGTTAATACATATCGATAAACCAAATATCACGTTATCGGTCTCACACGGAGCTCCTTGTGCTTCCCTCATGGTTGAATCGCCATATGCCTGCCGATGACAGCTTTCCAATCTTATCGCAAAGCCACAGTCAGTATCAATATCATTCGCGTACAACAAAAACGGCTTTGACCTTGTTCACCTTCACGAGGGGCATGTTGCAAACCTCCTGTGCTCCCCATGGTTTTACGGCACATGGCTCCTTTGTTTCCCCTACTGATAGTGTGGTGGCGATCCTCCTACATGACTGTATCCTCGCTGCAAGTTTGCTTATACAGGGTGAAAAGTATTTAAACTGACAAACTCTGAGAGGTTGTAGGGGACATCAAAACAAATACTTTTCCCTAATGTCATTTTCTCCTATGGGGAGCATTTCCCATAATGCTCAGAGCCATTTGAACCATTTGATGAGTATTTAAACCGGTAGAGGAAGATCTGTCTGGCGTCAAATTAATTAAACCAACAAACACTTTTCCATTTTTTATGACCAAGACACAACGCATTAACACAATCCAATTTAAATTACAGTAGATTTTCAAAAATGCTTCCATTGACACGTAAACAACTGTTACACCGTCGGATCATGTTCCGTCTGACACGGGCAAAAACCCCAGGAGTATCCTGACTTGTTCCTGCTGCTGCTACTATCCCGCAAACCAGATCCTCTTCCGATGCAACAGGAGATACGTAAACAATGTTGCGCATTTCTCCACACAAAAAAGTCCAGAGGGCTCATATCTTGGGATCGAGCAGGTCATGGTACAGGACTACCTCTGCCAATCCACTTTTCTGGGAACCATGGTCCAGGAATCGACGTACACGACGACTGAAATGTGCCGGCGCCCCGTCATGTTGAAACCACATACAATGTCTTGTAGGCAACGTGGTCTTCCAGCAATTCTGGCATTGCTCTGGAGAGAAAATTGTAATAGTGCCTGCCATTTAATGGCCTAGGTAGCAGGTACGGCCCAATTAAACAGTCCCTAACAACACCGACCCACGCATAAACGAAGAACCGCACTTGATGAGCGCTAGTAACTTTAGCATGTGGGTTATCCTCACTCCAAACATGCGAATTGTGCATGTTGAAGACTCCATCACGCCCGAACGTTGCTTCATTGGTAAACAACACACAGGTTGGAAATGTAGGATGCATTTCATACTGCTCCACGTACCACTACGTAAACTGTGCTTTGGGTGGATAATCAACTGGTTCCAGGTTGTGGCACGCTGTAAGTGAAATGGACGTAACAATTACTCTCGAAGGACTGTTCTTACATTCGTCTGATTCGTCCCCTTGTTACTTGCAATTGCACGAATCCTGACTGGAGGATCCCGCTGCACATGCTGCGAGACATCTTCCTCACTTGCAGCGTTCTTTCCGTGCGACGGCGTCCCTGTCCAGTTAATCTGCTAAATGATCCGGTCTCTCGCAGACGTTAGAACACAGCAGCAAAGGTCGTATGCTGCGCGATACGGCGATTAGGATATTGTTGTTGATAAACCCGCTGTGCAGCTCGTCCGTTGTGGTGCGCTACGTAGTACGCACCAACCATATCAGTGTGCTCACACCAGGTGTATCGCTCCATTATTAAACACAAAGTACTACTACACTGGTGGACAGCAGTTGTCAACAACTGAAGAGCATAATACGGCATCTAACAACTGAAGAACATAATACGGCCTCCACCGGTTTAAATAATCCTCATAGGAAAAATGACATTTGGGAAAAATATTTGTTTTGATATCCCCTACAGTCTCCCAGAGTTTGTCGGTTTAAATACTTTTCACCCTGTATATATGATGCCAGAGTTATGGCTCTCACGTTTAGTGCCATCAGCATCATCGACGTGTGTGTGCTGTCTCCTTTGGGTTGCCGCCACCAACGTTCCATTCTCTTCTCAGAGGCAGTCTAGCCTCTGATCCTGTGTCGCCAGGATCCATTGACGGTGGGAGGCGATTTCACCTTCATCCAGACGTCCAAAGGCCAACTGACACATCACTCTCCATTCGCAAAGCTAGCGGCAATTCTCAAGCACCTAAACCTTGTGGTTACCTGGGAGCCTGTTCAAGGTAATAGTCCCGTTTTATACATTTCACCAGCCATTCTTTCAGCCGCCTCGATCTTGTTTATATCCCACGCAATATGGTCAGTGGAGTGCAGGCTACTGAAGGCAAGTCCTTTGTGGTCTCTGATCACTACGCATATGTTTAAGCCATCAATCTGCCACCGAAGGATGTAGCGGACGGGGACCATGGAAACTGACCATGATCCATCGCACTTCATTCGACTGTGGTCGGCTCATCGAGACCACGTGGATAGCTTGTTGTCGACGCCTTGATGGATATCAGTCTGCCCTGTCATGGTGGTGCTCTGTGCAAAGCCTGCTGCCCGCACGGCCTTGATTCTCTAGAGAATGAAGGTCGGGGCCGCTACAACCCCAGGATTTCTATTTCAGTTTTCTGGGAATGTACTACGTTGCTACATTCGCCAGAGCGAGAGGCGACGGTGAATCTGGCCAAGGCACAGCTCACTTCTCCTCTCTCGCCATTACCTCAGCAGAGCTATGGTCAGGGCACACATACATATGTCGGGTTAGCGCAGGAGCGTATTTCTATGTAGCATGTGTTACTAGAGCTTCGCCACCGTCGGAGGACTTTGACTGATGTTCTTAAGCCTGATGACAGGTCGCGCTACCCAGGCCAATGTAGGGTCTGTCCTACAGGCACATTATGTCGTACCTGGTAAAACGTCACCATCCTGCCTACACTTTTACGTCCTCCTCACTCTCCATCGGTTAGGTTGCTAGGGATGCAATGATAGATCTGCTTGTAGACGTCACGGAGGACAAGGACCATGATGCTATCCAGATGGATTTTAAAAACAAGTCGCCTATCCGTGACGACCTCTCACTGGAATTTCATCGTCCCCTCATGGCACTAGTGTGGACGAAATTTACCGGGACGTGATGTCGCCTCTCGTGCAGATCCTAGAGGGTTTCCTCAACTGCCTCCCCATTCCCATCCACAAGCCTTGGGTACATCTCGGATATGCGATCACCGCCCCTTGACGTTGCTGAACAGCTGAAAGAAGATTTAGGCTGCATGGGTTAAACGAATGGCCTGGTACGTTGTTTCCTATGTCCAAACTTCTTTGGGAGGTGCTAAAAACATCCGCTCTGCCCTCTGTCGCTATCATGACTTAATCGCTCTTACTCAGCCTCGTCGTATGCGTGGACATTTGGTAGTTCTTGACGTCATCCAGTCGAAGTGGTACCCCGCAATACGGGATAACCAGATACTACCTTCGATGTCGTGATGCTTCACATTCGTGGCGCTACGTCCCGCTTTATCTATAATGGCCGTCTTACTCCTCCCATCTTGATCCGCAGTTAAGAGCGTCAAAGCTGCCAGCTCTCTATGCTGTTGTTGGGTTTGTCCATTGAACTGTTGGTCTGTGGTTTCCATCATCTTCTGTCTTCAATATCTTTCAGTGGCCACTTATTCAGCTGCACTGTTTCTGTATACCATTTCGTAACCATTCCTCGTAGCGGTGCTGAGGTCAGGGAGTCACTAGCAAAGGTTAGCACTTAAAGCGAAGCCTATGGTAGCTGCCTTAACGTCCGTAAATCGAGCACTGCGGCTGTAGGTGCGGGGCTTCCTGCTGCTTCATTTCGTGTAGTTTCCAGTATCCAATGCTTAGGACTCGATTTGGCAAGTGATTTGCCGTCAACTGATGACACTTGCTGTTCCAACTACGGGCTCGGCTCCAGATCATCGTTCACGAGTCCTCGATCTTCTGCAGCGGACACAATTTGTGAATGTATATTTAGCGTCACGTATGCCGCACGTGGCACAGACGCTTCCTGTTCCGCCATCCATGGCCCGTTGAATGCTGGCGTCATATGTTTACCAGAACTCACCGTTCAAGATAAGGTACGAGACCCCCTCCCTCCCGAGGTGCAGGGGCGGTTTTGGTCTGTATGGTGTCCCTAGCAGAGCATAGCCCTCTTCGTAAACTCAAAATGGAGCTGTGGAGCCGATGTCATACTTGCCTGCCGCTGGAGGTCGTTGCACAACACACTCTCTCAGCACCTATCCAACTTTTGGACGTCCCGCCGAACTTCTTTTATTTCCGCCAATTTTTCTTCCAACACAGCTACGTCCAAATCGAGATACTTTCAAGACATGTCACGTCTGTGAAGGCGATCTACGGCATTCGTCGGTGCACAGGTCCTCGAATGTGGTTTACGGAAAGCACCGCCAAGTGGCTGGCGTGCCGTCTGGTGACCTGTGTGCTACCCTTATCTTGCTACTGATGCCCAATCTGCATGGTATTTTACGGTCAATGGGAAGCAAGTTTTCCAATCACGCCTTCAGGGTATTCACTTTGCAGACAGCCCGTTTTGTGTCGCTTGTGATGTTTTGGACGTGGACGAGCACCACCTAGCGTGGGGCTCCTTTCTTGGTGCGACAGATAACCCGTATGACTCCTCTTAACATACCCTCTCACCTGCTTCTCTTTCCGGACATGCAGTAGTTCCCGCCATCGAAGACGAGCTCCGTCAAGTGGGTCTGTGGACACAGAGTTCACCATCTGTCTGCTGCAGGCGAGAAAAATATCCTGGATTTCTGGTACTTTCTTAATCAGCGCCATTGTGTAGTTGTCCGCAAACACCGACAACTTTTCTCTAATTTCCTTTGTAGTGTCCTTGGGCGTTACTGCAATGAGAAGCTGATCCACACCTTATCCACTATTAACACAGACTATTCTCTTGTCGTCAGAATGTTCTTCTCCGAAAAACTATGCGTTGAAAGTATCACCGAGTCTGGTAACTTGCAGCTCCCTCCCCCTTGTGACGCTGGTTTCCTGATATTCTCACTGACGTTACAGATTGCAAAGAAATACAAAATAAATAAATAAATACATAAATAATTGATGTTCTTTGTACCTCTGCTCCACGTTCCCTACACTTCCCTTGGTTCCTGACAAAGGGACACGGTGTCCAGCCTCGAGTTGCGACCCCTGCTCACTTTGTCCCCAATCCTCCCTTTGTGCGTCATGAAAGTTCCTTTACAAAGGCGGAAGAACAGTAGCGATCAGCGACATGAAGATGCACAAGGCAATGGTAAACCGTTGCATTAAAGACACGTAATGATTATCCACAGAACATGTGGCCTCCAAAGAACATGTGGCCTGTAACTGAGAAAACGTCGAAGTGTCGTGATGATCTCTCCACTGGCAAAAGACTCCGGACTAGTCCCCATTCAACAACGAAACGGTAACGTTCCACGACTCGGGAAGTGGAATGGCAGGGGTTTTAATGTGGTAGTGAAGGTATAAAATCTGAAAATGGAAATACTGGGTCTTAATCTGAATATAGCGGGAGTCACTGAAGTGAAATGGGAAGAAGGCAAGGATATCTAATGAGACCACTGTACGGTAAAATCAACAGCAGCAAAAAATAGTATAACGAAAGTAGAATTCGTTATGAATAGGATGAAAGGACAGGGAGTGTGTTAGTGTGAAGAGATCAGTAATAAGGCTATTTTCATCAGAATTTACAGCAAACCAATACCAACAACGACAGTTCATGTAAACATGCCGATGCCTGAAGGCGAAGATAAAGAGTCAAAGATAGAGTATGGGGATATTCCACTGGTAATTCGGTACATAAAGGAAGATAAAAATCTGATAGTCATGGGGATTGAAATGCGGTTGACGATGAAGGAGTAGAAGAAAGGTTTACGGGAGAATATGGGCTTGACAGCATGAATGATAGACGAGAAAGACTGAGTTCTGCAATGAATTACACCTGGGAATAGCGAACACACTGTTCAAGAATGACAAGACGAGGAGATATACTTGGAAAAGGCCGGGAGTCACGGGAAGATTTCACTTAGATAACATCGTGGTCAGGCAGAGATTCCGAAATCAGATACTGGACTGTAAGCC
The DNA here is from genome assembly GCF_023897955.1 of Schistocerca gregaria. Lineage (NCBI taxonomy): Eukaryota > Metazoa > Arthropoda > Insecta > Orthoptera > Acrididae > Schistocerca > Schistocerca gregaria. The sequence goes on along the minus strand of NC_064923.1, from coordinate 97,228,024 downwards.
GTACGCTGGATTAGTTGTACGCTCAGATCACAATTTACTAACTATGAAGAGCAGGCTGAAGTTCACACAGACTAATTGGCAAGAATCATTGCGCAAAGAAGTGGGATACGGCAGTAGTAATGAATGAGGACATACATTTGAAGTTCTTCGAGGCTATAGATACTGCGATAAGGAATAGCTCAGTAGACAAAACAGTTGACGAGGAACAGACGTCTCTAAAAAGGGCAATCGTTGAAGTTGCAAAGAGAAACGTAGATATAAAGAAGTAACTGTGAAGAATCCATGGGTAACAGAGGAAATATCCAGTTGATAGATGAAAGAAGGAAGTACAGTGTTACGGTGAAAAGTCAAGCCCCGGCACGCCAGTCGAGAACGACAGGGAAAAGAAGGCTGTGAGAAGAAGTCAGTCAACCGGACGCTTATCAAATCTCCCTCCAGGACGACAACGCGACAGCAACAGTCCATATGTTAATAGGACATAAACGCCGCAGCCGACTGGTGACGGCCCCGATTCAATAGCAGCGTTCAAGATTAGCGACTTGGATAGCAACGTCAACCCTAGTCTCTTCGTTTCTACTGTGTATGTAGCACAGACTTGGGATTGTCTATACTGGAAAAGATTGATTATTATGAATGTCGCCCTTTCGTTGCGACACATCTGTGTAACTGCCAAAGATAAGTATTGTAATTTTCTTATCGTAATAAAACTCATTAATTCGACTTGTTTCATTATTTGTTTAGCGAATCGAGTATGCGGAGTTCCTAGACACAATATACAGAAACGTTCTTGGAAAATCAGGAATGTATAGTTAAAAGTCACATAGGAATGAAATAAATAGGAACTGCAGGGAAGGTAAGGCGAATTGATTGCGTAAGAACGTGGACAAATTGAAAAGTGAATGAATGTCAGAAGGATTGACTCAGTACATAAGAAAGTGAAAACAGTACCCACCTAGATAGCCAAGCGCGCTAACGCGCTGTTTCCTGACCTCGGGTAGGCGCGCCGGCCCCGGATCGTATCCGTATGGCGGATTAACGAGGAGGGCGGGTATGCCGGCCAGCCTGGATGTGGTTTTTAGGCGGTTTTCCACATGCCGCTAGGTGAATACTGGGCTGGTCCCTATGTTCGGCCTTAGTTACACTCGTCGCAGACATTTGAAACACGTCAACACTATTTCACTATTTACACTAGATGCAGAAGTTGGGGTACACCGATTCCGTCCTGGGGGCTACGGGGTGGCGGCAGGAAGGGCATCCGGCCATCCCTAACACTGCCAAATCAGTTGTAACAACGCCGACCATGCGATCGCTGTGGGATAATGCAAGAGTGCAATAAGGTGGATAACATTCTATCAGAATTTCTGAAATCATTGGGGGGAGGGGTGGCAACAAAACGACTATTCGCGTTGGTGTGTAGAAAGTAAGAGTCTGGCCAGATACCATCCACACAATTCCGAACACTGGAAGAGGTCGACAAGTACGAGAATTATCGCACAAACAGCTTAATAGCTCATGAATACGAGTCTGACAAGCATGTACACATGTATGCTTGTTAACAAAAATTTTCGGAAGGTATGTAAACAAATCCTTATGGACGTCTTATAAGTAATATCCGGATTTGTACTCTGTGATTACTTCTGTTCGTAACGGCTTTACTTTTGGTACATTGTAGATGCGATAATGGCAGCAAGATTCTGTCGAATCTGGTCATTGTGAAAGAAAATGGAAATATCAAGTGATTTAGGCTGGGGAATTTCCTATTCACCAATTTATTTAGTGTCGGGTTTTTTTCAAATACTGCAAAAAAGAACCACAATTAATCATTGGCTACAACATTTCAATAACGGAGAGTCTGAGTTGCAGCAAGATCTAACAAAAGGACGGCAATACATTTAAGCTTTCCCTAAAAAGGCTTTCCTCTAAAGTAGAAAACATTGACACCTTCACACAAGCACCACTCACACACGCATAACCACTGTCTCTGGTCACTGAGGCCTGACTGTGATCAACTGCGATCGATGGGAGAAGAACTCCATAGATGGTGGGCTCTGGGAGACTGGGATGGGGAGGGGAGAGACAGTAGGTTATGGGTGTGGGAGAGGGTAGTGCTGCTTGTGGGGGTGTGCATGGACCTGGAGGGGACAGGGTAGGGCTGCTGGGTGCAGTCAGGTGGAGTAAAGGGGGGGGGGGGGAGGGGAAAACGGAATAGTGCATACGTTGGTGAAATAGAAGGCTGTATAGTGCTGGAGTGGGAGCAGGGAAGCTGATGGACGCCTTAAGGATGGGGACTAGCGAAGGCTGAGGCGGTGGAGGTTATGGAAACGTAGAATTTATTGCAGGAAGAGCTCCCACTTGCACAATTCAGAAAAGCTGGTGTTGGTAGGAAGGGTCCAGATGGCATAAGTTGCAAAGCAATAACTGAAGACAGGTGTCACTTGGCGACAGTTTACCAGTGGCAATTCATGTGGACAGACAGCTTGTTGTTCTTATGCCCATCGTAGGAACCTGGTCAATGGTTGCATCTTAGCTTGTAGATCACGTGAATGCTGTCACAGGTAGCCCAGCCTTTGAAGGGATAACTGATGGCCAATACTGGACTGAAGTAGGTGGTGGCACGTGTGTTTATGTGACCGGTCTGGCACCTAGGTGTAACAGAGGAATAAGAGCCATGACACTAGGGGTTGGAAGCAAGGTTGGAGTTGGTATGGGCAAAGATATTGGGTTGGTTCAATGAGTGGCAGAATACCACAGCATGGGGGGAGGGAGGAAGGTGTGTGAGACGAATAGTGTGTAGGATATTACTAATTCCTAAGCGCGACAAGAGATGGTCGTAACTCCCACAGAGAATGTATTTCAGTTGCTACAATCCTGGATGGTGCTGAGTCATGAAGGGAGTGCTCCTTTGTGGCCAGATAGTGGAAGTGTCGGTGGTGGTAGAAGGGGGTCGTTATTCCACCCCGGGTTTTCATTTTTCACTATTTGAAAAAAAAAATTGCTGTGCTTGCGTATCATCATGATGTCCATCTGAACTCCTTCTGACAAGGGCCTAACTATCGAGCTATACAGCATCTACGGATCTGGAATAGTGTAATGTCCATTTGCTTGTAGCGCATTTCGGAAACGACAAAACATGGCTACATAGTGAGTGATAATTTGTTTTCAGAGGGTTGCACATGCTGTGTCAGCTAATTTTAAAGAAATTAGCTGGTTCGAAGCTAATAATTCCACAAATAAATACAAGAGAACCAGAATTACCCAGCACAGCAAGGTACTGAAAGTACTTGTCTACATTTTATTGAAAAATAATCTTTTTAATAGGAGCTTGCTAAGATGTTTGTAATTTCTTATTCTACAAAACTCCAAACAGTTTAGTTAAAGCTTGGAAGCGTTATTGTCGGTGTGTTAGGAAATCAATATTTTGATAGAAACAGATGCCAGAAAACGTTTTTATATTTGTGAATGTCTCGCATTATATACAAAACCGTGACAGTATGACCATATCCTACAATTTAAGATGATTCACTTCACTGCGCAGTCAGGTAATAATACGACTGTGGTCTCATGAAATGTGTTTATTCGTCAACCTAACGCAGTCTTAGACGTATAATGAGTCGGTTTAATGTTTTACACAGGGTGTAGTGACATTTATAATTAATTTTCACGCAGTGTGGGAGGGCTACATTCTTAATTATGATGGAAACCGAATTCTTAATGCTACATAATTTCTAGCAGAATCGAATGCTGCACTCATCATCATTATACAATAATGGGAAAATGATTTTAAAAAATTCGCAGTTGGTTATAAAGATTGATTGAATTGAAAACTCAGTCTTTGCTTTTCCAAGGTAGTTAAAAAAATCCCACATAAAACAGAACTGGACTACAAGAAGAAACACTATTTACAGCAGGATCATAATTCACTCCTTGTGTACTGAAGCACGAAGTAATATGACATATACAGGATGGTCCATCGATAGTGACTGGGCCAAATATCTCACAAAATAAGCATCAAACGAAAATCTACAGAGAACGAAACTCATCTATCTTGAAGAGGGAAACCAAATGTCGCTATGGTTCGCCCGCCAGATGGCACAGACGTAGGTCAAACGGATATCAACTGCCTTTAAAAAAATAGGAACCCCCTTTTTTATTACATATTCGTGTAGTACGTAAAGAAAAATGAATGTTTTAGTTCGACCACTTGTTTTTGCTTTGTGATAGATGGCACTGTAATAATCACAAACGTATAAGTACGTGGTATCACGTAACATTCCCCCAGTGCGGACGGTGTCTGCTTCGTGATACATCACCCGTGTTAAAATGGACCGTTTATCAACTGAGGAAAAGGTCGATAAGGCGTTGATGAATGGCTATTGTGATCAAAATGCCAACAGGCGTGTGCTATGTATGCTTCTCGGTATCCTGGAAGACATCATACAAGTGTCCGGACCGTTCGCCGGTTAGTTACGTTATTGAAGGATATAGGAAGTGTTCAGTTACATGTGAAACGTCATCCACGATCTGCAAGAAATGATGATGCCCAAGAAGGTGTTTTAGCTACTGTCGCAGCTTATCCGAACGTCAGTAGCAAACAAATTGCTCGAGCATCTGGAATCTCAGAAACGTCGGTGTTGTGAATGCTACATCAACATCGATTGCACCCATACCATATTTCTATGCACCAGGAATTTCACTGCATGACAGAATGGCGATGCACTTCCAACATGATGTCCGGCACATAGCTCGCGTGCGGTTGAAGCTGTATTGAATAGCATATTTCATGACAGGTGGATTGGTCGTCGAAGCACCATACCATGACCCGCACGTTCACCGGATCTGACGTTCCCGGATTTCTTCCTGCTGGGAAAGGTGAAGAATATTTGCTATCGTGATCCACCGACAACGCCTGATGACATGCGTCAGAGCATTGTCAATGCATGTGCGGATATTACGGAAAATTACACGTATTGCCAAATGCATTGAGGTTGACGAATATCATTCTGAATATTTATTGCATTAATGTGGTATTTACAGGTAATCACTCTGTAACAGCGTGCGTTGTCAGAAATGATAAGTTCACAAAGGTACATGTATCACATTGGAGCAACCGAAATAAAATGTTCAAAAGTACATAGGTTCTGTACTTTAATTTTAAAATCCTACCTGTTACCAACTGCTCGTCTAAAATTGTGAGGCATATGTTTGTGACTATTACAGCGCCATCTATCACAAAGCGAAGAAAGTGGTCGTACTAAAACATTCATATTTCTGTACGTACCTCACGAATATGTTATAAAAAATGGGAGTTCCTCTTAAAAAAAAAGCTGTTGATATCCGTTTGACCTATGGCAGCGCCATCTAGTTGGCCAACCATAGCGCCATCTGGTTTCCCCCTTCAACCTAGACAAGTTTCGTTCTTTGTAGTTTTTTCGTTTGACGCTTATTTCGTGAGATATTTGGCCTGGTCACGATTAATGGACCATCATGTGTACTGTCACAATTACGTCATTACGGCATTATAGGCACTTAGCCATTCATACGATACTGCGATTTAAAACAGAAAAACCAAATTTCTTTAAATGCTACTAATAGCAATCAGTTTTTATGCAACGTGCAGATATTTTTAGGTAAACTGGTATTTAATTTGTAACTAGTATGGACTCCACAAAAGTAAAGTTATAGTACGCCTAATTAAACTATCACTAATTTTAACGTTACTAACTGGATTCCTACCAGCAGTTGAGTCATACCTGTGGGACAAAAAAAGGCTGAATTATCTGCAGTATCAGATTTTCTGTAAATCTGAAAAACTGTCATTCCATTATCTATAGATACGTATTTATGAAGTGTAAAACTACTGGCCAATGGCAATGTTGATTCGACATATATGTATTAGTCGATCTGCACTTATAACGTGCCTTCTACGTTGTTTTGTTTGCAGAGTAATCATGGAGAAGTAGGTAACTTGAGATGTTTTGCTAACTTAATTTTGAATCTGCTAGGACGTGGAAATGTATGGAATAAAACGACGTTTTTGCTTTTATTATGAAATATTACGAATGAAGATGAATAATAAGGAAGAAACAAGTTAAAAATTCACAAGGGTGAGGGTGAATCCAGTGCCTTTCTCATTTCAGTTACGCCTTCTGCAGTTTCGGGAACACACTTTATGGAAATGGAATCAGACTGAGACGACTGCGACGAGCCTGCACACAGTCGAAAACGGCATTTCTTCTGTCGCAACAGGTCACTCCGTCTTAGTACACCGGCGCGTGCTGTTGCATAGTCGCTCGTGCCCATTCCGAACCATTTTTCACTTGATCGTAATACGAGTACTAAGATCTTAAGACTGGCGAACTGTTGTTACATTGTCGCAGAAGAAGCTGATTATCACCGTGGTGTATTGGTTATGATACTTAACTATTACATGGAGGGTCATGTGTTCAAACCTCACCTGGACTGTACAAGTTTAATTTCCATAAACGGTTCGAGTACATTCTAGAAGTATTTACAAATGTCAAGTATATGTAAAACCTACAGGAAGATATACCATTCGTGTGGGTATAATTGACAGTGCACAGCCCTTCGCATTCATCGTCTTACAAGAGAGTAGTCATGACGTCATTTTCACAGCCCTTCGAGTTCATCGTCTTACAAGAGAGTAGTCATGAAGTCATTTCCGGATGGGTCTTTATGAAAGCTTCTCAGGCAATTACAGACTGTGGTCACTTGAAGATTATACTAGACGTGATGAGATATTGTTGACAGCAAGATCCGCATCCTAATGTGCGGGGACTGCGTGCGCTGGATGAAGTGATCATTCCTGCAATAAGCGCTAGTAAGGTCATACCATGCATCAGGCCATTGATCTTGTAGTGGAATGTAAGAGAAGCATACCACTGAAGAATAACTTGGTCATCCCAGCCTCTGTCGTCTCATTTAAGAAGGGATACGGTGAATTGTAGGTAGTTGACTGTCGCAGAGAACCACAGATCCTTCCAAGACGCATGTGAGTAGCAAACTCTCACCTGTAAATTGCAGAACAGCTGAGTGTTATAGAAACCTCCCATGCTTAGTCTGTGGGTGAAATGAGCGGTATCACATAGGACAGAGTGCATCGAAAAATTTCAAAGAAGGGTAGCACGTTTTGTATTATCTCGAAATATGGGAGAGAGTGTCTCAGAAATGATACAAGATTTGGGCTGGAAATCATTAATAGGAAGGTAGTTTTCGTTGCGACGGAATCTTCTCACGAAATTTCGATCACCAACTTTCTCCTTCGAATACGAAAATATTTTGTTGACGCCGACCTACATAGGGAGAAACGATCACCACGATAAAATAAGGGAAATCAGAGTTCTTACGGAAAGATGTAGGTGCTCGTTCTTTCCGCTCGCTATACGAAATTGGAATAATAGAGAATTGTGAAGGTGGTTCGATGAACCCTCTTCCAGGCACATAAATGTGATTTGCAGAGTATCCATGAAGATGTAGATGTAGATGTATCGTAGATTCGGGGCTGGTGTTCATGATGTAAGCTGGGATTCCTATCTTCAGTTGCACGAAATATTTCCGAGGCCAGTTTTGTACTGCTCTGGCCCGTGTAATTACAGTGGAAGTAACAACGTGCGTGCAGCCAAACGGCAGCCATGCTCACAGCGACACGGATCTACGCCTTCATTTTGAACCCACGCCTGTAGAAATTCGTACGGCGGTATCTGACAGGCACAGTTATTTTGCTGGCCATGAATAACTGTAGCAGCTACAAATGGCAGCCACTACTCACTGCTGCGATTAAGAGCAAAAGAAATATTTCACAAAAGCACCGGCCTGACGGCTGAACAAGAATCGCCCGCACCGGACCGCGGTGCTCAGCAGTAGCGGCTGAATGAAGCGACCCCCACGCCGGACGATAGCGTCTCTAATCACCGCCGCACGACCGGAATAGCAGCAGCTGCGGAATGGACGGCTCCACAGCATGCAGCCCTCCTGTCACACGTTCCCTCAGTTTCGCTCAGCTGGAAACTCGTAATGGATGTTGTAGCGCTACGGCAACACGCTGCGCTATTAATCGGAAGGCATCCAAGTCGCGTTGCTCTGTGTTGTTCCGTATAGGTTTATTGTCTCCTTAAACTACTCCATTCAAATGATACTTGTATAAAGCACCAAATGTTATATTACCTTTTCATTGTGTATATCATGTTTATTTTCTGACGCAACCACGTTTCTATTCTCACCAATAGCCCACTGGCCCAGTACTGCACTTTAAAACACCGAACGCCCATATATAAAACAGATTTCAAACGTCTGCTTGCCTTACAAATGAGTTTATGTGTTAAAACCTTGATGATTGAAGACGCAAAATTATAATCAGCTCGTTTTATCAATTTCATAATATTCAACCACAGCCGAATGAAAGAATTAAAAACAATGTTTATGACCTCATATATCCTGAACCATGTGTTTTATAATTTTGCAGGTACATTCAGTGGTATACAACCGAAAAAAAGGTGTACCGGATACAAGAGCTTCTTCATCCGTCATGGTCTAGGCCATTACCCCGTTTTGTCTTCTAAACATCAAGCCACCTTTTAGTAGGTCTTCTAACGGATCTTCTATGAAAAGGTCTCAAATTTAAGGCTTATTTTGGTAGTTTTGAAAACCCCTCCGTCTACAGGCGACAAGTGCCCCATCGGGACCATCCGACCGCCGTGTCATCCTCAAGGGAGGATGCGGATAGGAGGGGCATGGGGTCAGCACACCGCCCTCCCGGTTGTTAGGATGGTATTTTTGACCGAAGACGCTACTATTCGGTCGAGTAGCTCCTGAATTGGCATCACGAGGCTAAGTGCACCCCAAAAAATGGCAACAGCGCATCGCGATCTGGATGGTCACCCATCCAAGTGCCAGCCACCCCCGACAGCGCTTAACTTCGGTGATCTCACGGGAACCGATGGATCCACTGCGGCAAGGCCGTTGCCTCGATAGTCTTGAATGTATCTATATTTGTAGATTTTCGATCAGACTTCGTCTTCTCATTTGTAGCATGTAACCCAGACTGTGCTCTTACGCCTTCGTTTCTTAGTCCATATAATCTTATGCAGCCCTACGCTCGGAAATTTTATTTCTGCAGCTTGGATGTTACACACTTGCTTCTCGTTAGCTGTCCAAGTTTCACTTCAAGGCATCAGCGCAGGGACAGCCATTACTTTACAAAACCTCATTTTTATGTCTTTACTCAGGTTATTTCTCATTGTTCTGTTGAATGTTCCGTGTATTTTTTAAGTTTACAATTAAGGATCTTTTTGGAATGACTATTTAGCAGACTCCAATACTTCTTCTGTGAGGGTATATGTAAGCATTAAGGCATTTATCTGTCTGTGGAGACATTTATACGCTTGACTGCCCAACTTGTCTTTTACAAATTAGCTCCTAAAACTGTGAGGTGTTGGCCTATTTGTGGCCCTCCCTCCCATTTTAATGCCCCATTCATATACAATAAATCAGAATTTATTCGGCTTCACTTTTTGTTCATACTTTATACAAGCTGATTTTTGTGTCGTTTCTCGCGTTCTTCCTCATTGTTCTATTGATTGCTCTCTGTATCATTTGTATCAGTTTTTTGTCAATGTAGATTCTGGCAACTCATTACACTTCCCAGGTAATAGAAGTGACTAACCTGTTCAGTGATTTCTTTTCCAATTACGATCTTAGTCATCAGCACTTTTGTCCCTTTGAAAGCCACCAGTTCTGTTCTTGGTATAGATGTTTCTATATTATATTTCTTACAAATTTGGCGAGGTCTATAGGTGATCTTTGTAGCGAAATTTCGCTATCGTTTACAATTGCAAGGTCGTCTGCAGCAAAATTTAAGTACTATTAAAATACTTCATCTGATAATCTCAAGTTCTGATCCGTATTTTGTTCCCATGTGTCAGCCATACGAGTATCATCAGCCTGCCTAGTAAAAAGGTGTAAGTTGTAAGTAGGCGGCTACACTCTTGGCGGAGCCTTTGGTTGGTAGGTGTGTCTTCCGATATAGCATGTGAAGTACCTTTGTACTTTGCACCTTTACATAGACTTTCTATCACCTTTGCTATCTGACGAGGATTTCATTCCCTGTCTAATGTGTTCCGTAAGGTTTTCCTATCTACATGATCGGAGACATGTTTTTTTACTGTAAAACTTACATTGTTTCTATATGATTTTTTAAAATCCTTGGGATTGCCAGCTTCCTGTGCTGAGAGGTTTCCGTGTTCCTCTGCACCTGACAGCTGTGCTGGTGGGGGTTAAGCTCCTGGCAGCGCCATCCAAGATAGATTGGTGTAAAGATTGAGACAAGGAGAAGAGCAGTCCATTACGATTCGCTTGAAGGCTTCAGATTATACGGCACCGAAGCGGGATCAGAAATTGGTGACGAAGGGATCTCAGATGCGGAAAAATAGATCTTCCCTGGGGAAACAACGCCGAAGAAAAATTTAGCAGGTGCTGCCTCACAGTAAGGTGATTGGCTTACCAAATGATACAAAAAGTAAACCTTCATCAAAAATTACTGGAAAATCTTGAGTCCAAAATGTAGTAGCCCCATCACACGTGTAGCCTGGCTACAAGATAGCATCCCGTAACGAGCATAGTAATCTGCATAAAAAGTTCTCGGTTTACTTGCCACGTCAAATGTGAATAAAATCCCGAGCTTTCGATGACTGCCTCCGTCATCTTCGTCAGGGGTAAAACTGGCGAAGATGACGGAGATAGTCATCGAAAGCTCGGGAATTTATCCATATTTCACGCGGCAAGTAAACCGAGAACTTTCTATGCAAAGACTCCGTCTCGGAAAGACTTCGTAGTCAGGACTTTAATTTACTCATAATGTTAGGAAACCAGCCGGACGGATTAAATAATAGTAAATAAGTAATAAATTAAAGGGTCATGTGTGAAGTTGAAGTTGTACAACACGAAAAGTTAAAATGTAATAAGCGAAAAACCTCTTTTGTGTCATTGACTTGTGGGGTTTCTCAAAATCTGCAAATCAAATATTAAATTTGTTGGAAGTCGTTAAGTCCTAGCAGTACTGAATTAATACTTTCTGTGCACTGTGAGTTACACTGCCTCGAGAAATACACAGTTTCTAATGTTTATACTATAAACTCAATATAGCTCAAGGAAAATGTAATTACATAAAATCAATGGACAATTTTTGTTGCTCCTGGTAGAAAGGCATCCTGTATCGTTTACTTTTGACCATTTAACCGCTCTTTCATATTAATAGGACCCATTTCAGCTGAACTAAACGATTATAGTCAGTGTCATAGAGTTGTTGATGAAGCTGCAGTGTCACATAAGAATATGTCCTGGTAGACCCGACAGAATATATAACAGTGACTAGAGCTCTCTTACAAAGGTTACTGACTTGTTCACAAAACTGTACTATTTAATGTTTGTTAAAATATGCAATACTACCATCTGTAACATAACAAAGTTGCAAAAAAATTTATAGTTTATAGGAATTACCACAGAAGATATATATAGATGTCACAAAACAAATAAAGTGACATAAATGGGGGAATTTTTACTTCAAAGGCTCTACATCTACATCTACATCCATACTCCGCAAGCTACCTGACGGTGTGTGGCGGAGGGTACCCTGAGTACCTCTATCGGTTCTCCCTTCTATTCCACTCTCGTATTGTTCGTGGAAAGAAGGACTGTCGGTATGCCTGTGTGTGGGCTCTAATCTCTCTGATTTTATCCTCATGGTCTCTACGCGAGATGCACGTAGGAGGGAGCAATATACTGCTTGACTCATGGGTGAAGGTATGTTCTCAAAACTTCAACAAAAGCCCGTACCGAGATACTGAGCGTCTCTACTGCAGAGTCTGCCACTGGAGTTTATCTATCATCTCCGTAACGCTTTCGCGATAACTAAATGATCCTGTAACGAAGCGCGCTGCTCTCCGTTGAATCTTCTCTATCTCTTCTATCAAACCTATCTGGTACGGATCCCACACTGCTGAGCAGTATTCAAGCAGTGGGCGAACAAGCGTACTCTAACCTACTTCCTTTGTTTTCGGATTGCATTTCCTTAGGATTCTTCCAATGAATCTCAGCCTGGCATCTGCTTTACCGACGATCAACTTTATATGATCATTCCATTTTAAATCACTCCTAATTCGTACTCCCAGATAATTTATGGAATTAACTGCTTCCAGTTGCTGACCTGCTATTTTGTACCTAAATGGTAAGGGATCTATTTTTCTATTTATTCGCAGAACATTACACTTGTCTACACTGAGATTCAATTGCTATTCCCTGCACCTTGCGTCAATTCGCTGCAGATCCTCCTGAATTTCAGTACAATTTTCCATTGTTACAACCTCTCGATACACCACAGCATCATCTCCCAAAAGCCTCAGTGAACTTCCGATATCATCCACCAGGTCATTTATGTCTATTGTGAATAGCAACGGTCCTATGACACTCCCCTGCGGCACACCTGAAATCACTCTTACTTCGGAAGACCTCTCTCCATTGAGAAAACACATGCTGCGTTCTGTTATCTAGGAACTCTTCAATCCAATCACACAATTCGTCTGATAGTCCATATGCGCTTACTTTGTTCATTAAACGACTGTGGGGAACTGTATCGAACGCCTTGCGGAAGTCAAGAAACACGGGATCTACCTGTGAACCCGTGTCTATGGCCCTCTGAGTAGACGAATAGCGCGAGCTGGGTTTCACACCACATTCTTTTTCGAAATCCATGCTGATTCCTACAGAGTAGATTTCTAGTCTCCAGAAAAGTAATTATACTCGTACATAATACGTGTTCCAAAATTCTACAACTGATCGACTATAGAGATATAGGTCTATAGTTCTGCACATCTATTCGACGTCCCTTCTTGAAAACGGGGATGACCTGTGCCCTTTTACAATCCTTTGGAACGCTACGCTCTTCTAGAGACTTACGGTACACCGCTGCAAGAAGGGGGCAAGTTTTCTATCTCGGTTGTTGTACCACGGTGGCTCTTTTCCATCTCTTACGATCTTCCTTGGCACATACTCATCTAACGCATATTGTACGATGGTTTTGAACTTTGCCTACTGATCCTCAACACTATCTGTACTTGAGACAAAACTTTTGTGTTGAGCCATCAGGTACTCTGTAATCTGCTTTTTGTCACTTTTGCTAAACAGAAAAATCTTCCTACCTTTATTAATATTTCTATTTACGGCTGAAATCATCGATGAAGTAACCGCTTTATGATCGCTGATTAACTGTTTCAAATACACTGCTGGAAATGGAAACAAGAACACATTGACACCGGTGTGTCAGACCCACCATACTTGCTCCGGACACTGCGAGAGCGCTGTACAAGCAATGATCACACGCACGGCACAGCGGACACACCACGAACCGCGGTGTTGGCCGTCGAATGGCGCTAGCTGCGCAGCATTTGTGCACCGCCGCCATCAGTGTCAGCCAGTTTGCCGTGGCATACGGAGCTCCATCGTAGTCTTTAACACTGGTAGCATGCCGCGACAGCGTGGACGTGAACCGTATGTGCAGTTGACGGACTTTGAGCGAGGGCGTATAGTGGGCATGCGGGAGGCCGGGTGGACGTACCGCCGAATTGCTCAACACGTGGGGCGTGAGGTCTCCACAGTACATCGATGTTGTCGCCAGTGGTCGGCGGAAGGTGTACGTGCCCGTCGACCTGGGACCGGACCGCAGCGACGCACGGATGCACGCCAAGACCGTAGGATCCTACGCAGTGCCGTAGGGGACCGCACCGCCACTTCCCAGCAAATTGGGGACACTGTTGCTCCTGGGGTATCGGCGAGGACCATTCGCAACCGTCTCCATGAAGCTGGGCTACGGTCCCGCACACCGTTAGGCCGTCTTCCGCTCACGCCCCAACATCGTGCAGCCTGCCTCCAGTGGTGTCGCGACAGGCGTGAATGGAGGGACGAATGGAGACGTGTCGTCTTCAGCGATGAGAGTCGCTTTTGCCTTGGTGCCAATGATGGTCGTATGCGTGTTTGGCGCCGTGCAGGTGAGCGCCACAATCAGGACTGCATACGACAGAGGCACACAGGGCCAACACCCTGCATCATGGTGTGGGGAGCGATCTCCTACACTGGCCGTACACCTCTGGTGATCGTCGAGGGGACACTGAATAGTGCACGGTACATCCAAACCGTCATCGGACCCATCGTTCTACCATTCCTAGACCGGCAAGGGAACTTGCTGTTCCAACAGGACAATGCACGTCTGCATGTATCCCGTGCCACCCAACGTGCTCTAGAAGGTGTAAGTCAACTACCCTGGCCAGCAAGATCTCCGGATCTGTCCTCCATTGAGCATGTTTGGGACTGGATGAAGCGTCGTCTCACGCGGTCTGCACGTCCAGCACAAACGCTGGTCCAACTGAGGCGCCAGGTGGAAATGGCATGGCAAGCCGTTCCACAGGACTACATCCAGCATCTCTACGATCGTCTCCATGGGAGAATAGCAGCCTGCATTGCTGCGAAAGGTGGATATACACTGTACTAGTGCCGACATTGTGCATGCTCTGTTGCCTGTGTCTATGTGCCTGTGGTTCTGTCAGTGTGATCATGTGATGTATCTGACCCCAGGAATGTGTCAATAAAGTTTCCCCTTCCTGGGACAATGAATTCACGGTGTTCTTATTTCAATTTCCAGGAGTGTAGTTCGGGTCTGTTTGTCACAAGAAGGTCTAATATGTTATCGCCACGAGTCGGTTCTCTGTTTAACTGCTCAAGATAGTTTTCAGATAAAGCACTTAAAAAAATTTGACTGGATTCTCTGTCCCTGCCACCCGTTATGAACGTTTGAGTCTCCCAGTCTATATCCGGCAAATTAAAATCTCCAGCCAGAACTATAACATGGTGGGGAAATCTACTCGAAATATTTTCCAAATTATCCTTCAGGTGCTCAGCCACAACAGCTGCTGAGCCCGGGGGCCTATAGAGATATCCAATTACTATGTCTGAGCCTGCTTTAACCGTGACCTTCATCCAAATCATTTCACATTTCGGATCTCCGTCAATTTCCTTCGATACTAATGCACTTATCGCTACAAACCCGCCTCCCCTTTCACTGTCCATCATGTCTCTGCGGTATACATTGCAATCTGAGTTTAGGATTTCATTACTGTTTACGTCTGGTTTCAGCCAACTTTCTGTCCTTAGTACTATATGGGCGTTGTGACCGTTTATTAATGTGATCAGTTCTGGGACCTTCCAATAGACGCTCATGGAGTTTACTATTAGCACATTAATATTGTTATTCCCTGTTTCATTTTGCCTACTCCTGCCTTGCCGCGTCCCAGGAGGCGTCTTGTCGGGCCTAGGGAGGGAATTCTCTAACCTAAAAAAACCCCATGTGCACTCCAAACGTACTCCGCTACCCTTGTAGCCGCTTCCGGCGTGTAGTGCACGCCTGACCTATTTAGGGGGACCCTACATTTCTCCACCCGATAGCGGAGGTCGAGAAATTTGCACCCCAGATCTCTGCAGAATCGGCTGAGCCTCTGGTTTAAGCCTTCCACTCGGCTCCAAACCAGAGAACCGCGATATGTTCTGGGAACGATACTGCAAATAGTTAGCTCTGATTCCACCCCGCGAGCGAGGCTTTCCGCCTTCACCAATTCCGCCAACCGCCTGTACTAACTGAGGATGACCTCTGAACCCAGACGGCAGGAGTCATTGGTGCCGACATGAGCAACAATTTGCAGTCGGGTGCACCCAGTGCTCTCTATCGCCGCCGGTAGGGCCTCCTCCACATCTCGGATGAGACCCCCCGGCAAGCAGACAGAGTGAACTCTGGCCTTCTTCCCCGACCTTTCCGCTATTTCCCTAAGGGGCTCCATCAGTCGCCTAACGTTGGAGCTCCCAATAACTAATAAAGCCCTCCCCCCCGTGTGCCTGCTCGGTCCTTGCTGAAGGAGCAGCTACATGTCAACTCACAGGCAGACTCATTTGTTTACGCGTGTTTTTCCGTGCCATTTTTACAGAGAACTCTTCTAAACACTTTCGGTAGCTTATACAAAATTTTCAGTGAAGTTTTTTGAGTGGTCGGCGACGTTCGAATTAAGAGTAACAATTTCAGCCATTCTACTTACTGAACCAAGAAAGTGGAGGGGCCGGCCGGGGTGCCGAGCGGTTCTAGGCGCTACAGTCTGGAGTCACGTGGCCACTACGGTCGCAGGTTCGAATCCTGCCACGGGCGTGGATGTGTGTGATGTCCTTAGGTTAGTTAGGTTTAAGTAGTTCAAAGATCTAGGGGATTGACGACCTTAGCAGTTAAGTCACATAGTGCTCAGATCCATTTTTTCGAAAGTGCAGGGTTTAGCTTCCAGTAGGCAAGGTCATTAAACACAAAGGGCAATTTTAGGTTTGGGACACATATGGAAGGAAATCAGCTGTACTCTTTTCAATTGAAGTGTCTGGGCATTTGACTTAAGCTACTTAGGAAAAAAATATAAAACTTATATCTGAACGGACAGAGTGGTATTTTAACCGTCGCCTAGCCATATGCGGAGTCCAGTATCTTATCACTTGTGTCTCATACTTCTTAAGAGACTCATTTGAAAGAGTGATTGCTATGATCATAGACTAGACGTAAGTTATACGATATGAAGGGAATCATTTGCCGGCAGTCCGTTATCTCTCACAAAGCAGATTAATTTTCTTTCCGTACATGATGTTAGCAATTATACGCCTGACGCGGCAGCCTAGTACTTCATGCATTACAATTATTGCAAGTTCTCATATCTTCAGAAATCCGTCCCTTAGCCATAAAATAGCTAAATCCAAAAAATTACACATACCTCGCTGCTCATGGGATAGTTGGTTGGTTGATTTGGGGCAGGGGATCAAACAACGTGGTCATCGGTCCCTTTCAAAGGAACCATCCCAGCATTTTCCGGGAGCTATTTAGGAAAATCACGGAAAAGCTAAAGCTGGGTGGACTTACGCAGAGTTGAATCGACGTCCTCCAGAGTGCGAGTCCAGTGTGTTAAGCACTGTGCCACCTCGCTCGGTTAAGGGATCGATCAGTATAATTATTAATATCATTTTAATGGTATGCGGTTTCTATAAAAACAAAACAATGTCCTTCTTCGTTCTTAGTTCTACTGGTCAATATTTCTTGTCTTCTGGTATTGATTTGGGATGCTTTCATTCTTAGTTTGGTTCTGGTAATTGTCTGTCTTATTTTTTCAACTTGCAATTAGGGGTCATGTTGAAATGACCGTTTAACAGATTCAAATACTTCTTCAGTGGGTATCTACATAAGCATCAATGGATTTCAGCATGAAACTTTCACTCATCAGAGGCGTGTGCGCTGATATGAAACATCCTGGCAGATTAAAACTATTTGCCGGCCCGAGACTCGAACTCGAAACCTTTGCTTTTCAGGAGAACTGCTCTACGAAATACGCTATCCAAGCATGACTCAGAACACGTCCTCAGACCTTTACTTCCGCCAGTGCCTCGTCTCCTACCTTCCAAACTTCACAGAAGCTCTCCTGCGAAAGTTGCAGAACAAGCAATCCTGGACGAAAGAATATTGCGGAGACACGGCTTTGTCACAGCCTGGGGGATGTTTCCAGAATGTAATTTTCCCTCCGCGACGGAGTGTGCGCTGATATGAAATTTCCTAGCAGATTAAAACTGTGTGCTGGACCGAGACTCTAACTCGTGGCCTTTGCCTTTCATGGGCAAGTGCTCTACGAACTGAGCTCCCAATCTGATTCAACGCACACTCCGATGCAGAGCGAAAATTTTATTCTGGGAACACCCCCAAGCTGGGGGAAGCCATATCTCCTAAATATTCTTTTTCCCATGAGTGCTAGTCTGCAACTTTCGTAGGGGAGCTTCTGTAAAGTTTGGATGGTAGGAGGCGAGGTACTGACGGAAGCAAAGCTGTGAGGACGGGGCGTCAGCCGTGATTGGGTATCTCGAACGGTAGAGCACTTGGCAGCGAAAGCCAAAGGTCCCGAGTTTGATCGGTCCGGCACACAGTTTTAAGCTAACAGGAAGTTTAGTCAATGGATTTACCTCTTTGTGGAGACATTTATATACTTGACAGCCCATCTCATTTTTTACAGATTAGCTCCTAAACTTGTATGGTTGTGGTGCTCCCTTCCATTTTAGTTCCCGATTGACGTACAATAAATTGGAATTTATGTGGCTTCATTTTATTTTCACTTTCATTCCTTTTTCTCTGCCAATAAATGAGTGGCTACGAGCTTCATATGTAACGATTCTTCAATTCATTTCATTTCATTTTATGTTTCAGTTTCGATTCCGAGAGCGCGTGTGATGTTCTGGGGAGTAGATTTATGGCCAAAATTCGGTTCACTCGAATGTTTTGTGCGGGAAAACCTTATGAGTTCCCGTCTGACAGCATGGTTCCACACGGGAATGCACTTGGAGGCTTCAGTAACTGCGTATGCAAACAGAAAGTTCACCGGCAGTGTTGGCTTCCCTTAGATGCAACACAGAGGAAATTCAGGAGGAAGAGCACTAGGACACTACCTTCAACTCTCAGTGTCGGTGCTGAAGGAGCGGGTGTCAGATAATAATCAAGCAGCTGGTAGAGCTTTCAGACCTGACAGCACCTTCTTCAGATTCGTTAGATCAGGTAAGCTATCAGATTTACATGTACCCCGTATTTGTCAAATTCTTGTGGGATATCAAGCTGGGGGTGGGGGGGGGGGGGGGAGCGTAGGGGACCAAACAGCAAGGTCATCGGTCCCATCGGATTAGGGAGGGATGGAAAGGATAGAGAAGGAAGCTGGCCGTGCTCTTTTGAAGGAACGATCTTGTCATTTGCCTGAAGAGATTTAGGGAAATCACGGGAATCCTAAATGAGTATGGCCGGAGGCGGGAGATGGAGGGGGCTTTCCGCAGTACGCAAGGCTGAGTGCGATTGGTTCCTTTCTGCTGGTCACGCCAGGGGGATCTAAAGGCTTCCCGGAAATTATTTTGATTGGGACCTATGTCTCGTGGCTGCCCAATGGTTGGGGGGGGGGGGGGGGGGGATGAGAGTAGGCGCACTGATCCGAGGCTAGGTGGAGAGTCTCAGACCTGAATTATGTCTGTGCACGGTTACGTATTGAGAGAGGATGGACTCAGCGTTCAGATACCGTCATCTAGTCTGTATTTGATGTTAGGAGAGGAGATAGTTGTTATCCAAACTGGCTTCTAAAGATTTTACACTTGTCTACAGATTTTACACTTGTGAAAAATCTATGAGTGTGTACACAATGCTGGTTGTCTCTAGGAACACTTTCTGTTATCATCTTAACAACTGCTGCACCAAGACCATATTCTTTTATATCTTATAAAGAACAGTTGCTAATTATGAGGAACTCTAGTTCAGTAAGCTGTAACCTGTCATGATTAGAGCCAAACGTTTCCCATTTGTACTGAGTGATACGCAGACGTATCAGGCAATCGATGGATGATGACGGCCCACTACGGCGCCATTAAATTTGCAGCCATTACTGGCGAAACAGGCTAGGGCGTGAGTTGCAGGCGCAATGCGCCTTCTGCTGCCATAACCAACGATTCAAACGTGGTAGAACTGTGTCACGTGAAGCACCGAATTCACATCATGAGGAAGAGAGATAGGATTCAAAATAGATGAAAAACTAAAAACTATACCCGAACTAGCAATGAAGGCTAATTTACCCCCCACCCTGCTGCCGCGACATCCTCAGTCTACAGGCCACTACTTATCAATCAAGTAGCTCCTCAGTTTGCCTCACGCGGGCTGAGTGCAGTGTGTTGGGCAACAGCGCTCGTCAGACCAGATGGTCACCCATCCAAGAGCTGGCCGAGCCCGATAGCGGTGATCTAACGGGAAGCGATGGTACCACAGAGACAAAGCTGTTAGCTGCGAGTCAGAAAACGGGGTCTAAATTAAAAGTCATGTTGGTAAAGTAGGGAACAGAACAGAGGCAAATTCGTTTCCTTATTCCTTTAAAAATAAGTGTTAACTCCTTAGATGAATTACACTTGTGTGAACACGTGCTATGGCGTTAGAAGACTTCCCTAATTCAAGTCAGGTCTGTATGAATTAATTTAAATGTATTTAAAAAAATTATGTAAGTGAAACTTTTTATGTCTAGACGGCAATTTTCAGTATTCAATTTCACCACGATGACTAGGTTAGCCTGATTCTTACAGTCATCTTCAGATCGTTCAAATCGTAAAAAAGGCGATGGACATGCATCGAAAAACATCATCATTAACGGCAGTTATACAATGGAATGCTTTCGTATTGTGGGTCAATAAGACTATGACCGTCTGTAATTAAAATATCATGGCCGAGCCAGGTTGTGAATCATACTCTCGCAAGATGACGTTAATAGAGAAGGAATATTGCCAGTTGGATTAGCAAAACTTGCACCACGTCCCTGTCATTTGCTGTTATATGGCAGGCCTTATACCAAGAAGAATATAGGCAACGGTAGGGGAATTGTCTGCCGTTGCACAGCCGTAAACATGCACACCAGACAGTACGTAAAAATATTAAGAAGAAAGCTATGTCGTCAATGGTCATAAAATGAGAAAGAAATACCTAACCCCTCCTTAATAACGAGTCATTCGGTATGGATTAAGAAATTGTCCTATTTATAAAACATGCTCAAGTTGTCAATTTGAAGATTATAAGGAGGATAAAATGTCAATTTTCACGTATATGGTTGAACTTGTGGAATTTTATTTTTAATCTTCAACTTACGTACATATTATAAAGATGACTAATTTAGACGCCATGATGGCTCTTTCGTTTTAAGGCAGGCTATGGAATAGCTGACACTTCTTGTACTGTGATATACACTGTTCTCAGTATAATAACTACTGTACAACTGCAAATAACGGTCACGTGATGCAAGTTTTGCTAATGCAACTGACAATTTTCCTTCGTTGTTACAGCCATCTTGAGAGATTATGGTTTACAACCTACCTTGCTGATGATGATGTTTTTAATTATGTAGTGTCATAATATTACCGACCAACAATACGAATGCATTTCGTTGCATGATTATAGTTAATGATGATGTTTTTCAGTGTACATTCAGCGCTTTTTACGATTTGAACGATCTGAAGATAATTGCAGAAAACAACCGAAACTAGCCATCGCGCTGTAATTTCATACTGAAAACAGCCGTCTATTTACAAAAATCTTTTCACATAAAAAATTTATTTAATAAATTACGTAAAGGCTGCCGTCTACTCCCTGACAGTGTCCAGCTTCACCAACGTAAATTTCTGTTTGCTTCCGTTGATTATTGATCTTGTACGTGTCCTTGTATCAAGGCATTTCAGATGCGTCACACTTGTCGTGACCCTAATATTGCATCATTTGATAAACAAACATATTGTTTGCATCGAGGATTTTTTCATCTGCCACTCATTATATCACATATGTTACTATAGCCGCGTAACCACACACCATAACTTAGTTGTTGTGGCCATCACGAGTCCATAATTGACTTGGCTTGGCTCTGAGCACTATACGACTCAACTTCTGAGGTCATCAGTCGCCTAGAACTTAGAACTAATTAAACATAACCAACCTAAGGACATCACGCACATCCATGCCCGAGGCAGGATTCGAACCTGCGACCGTAGCGGTGGCTCGGCTCCAGACTGTAGCGCCTAGAGCCGCACGGCCACTCCGGTCGGCAGTCAATAATTAATTTGCGTATCACCAACTTCATAAAGTATCCTTAGCCATAACAGTTTTGTGATCGTTAAGTTCTTGTCGACCAGGAGTCATAGTATCCACAGTGGCAGCGAATAACAGTAACAAATGTGTTATATCAAGAGGCTGACAGTAGATGATGACAAACAAAATTTTATCTTCTGGGAGCATGCAAGGAATTAAATTTTCCAGATAGGATTGCTTCTGACAACGAGAGACCGCGACACTGGTATCACAGATTTACTATAAATTATGTGAACCTTTACTAGGCCATTAAAACAATGTAATGTGCAAGTAGTAAGCTGCACTCCTCTGACAATTCTGAGATAATCACAAGAGTAGTTATACTCATCTGTTTTATAACAGATGCATCTGTCCGATGCTCTGAGCAGCGCTCCGCAAGTGTGCTTCTTTAATCTCTGCGGCAAGTATTACGTTCGTTGTTGTGAATTCGAGTTCTCACTGTATATGGTGCTCTTTCACCTCCAGGTGAAGTTGAAACTCACGTTCGACGATTTCTAAGTGCTTATGAAATCGAACGGTTTTTGAGAGGCGATCCCCAGGAGTTGATAGGCACCCATCTGTCTATCAGTTCCAGTACAGTCTGCCTCAAAGTGAAGGACGGAAAGGCCTGTGTCGACCCAGTCCGACATTTCACTAACGGCTACCGCTTTCGCCATGCAAACAGCAACGTCAGCACGATAACAGCGGACGACGCAGCTACGGGGTTACATACACCACTGGCCATTAAAATTGCTACACCACGAAGATGACATGCTACAGACGCGAAATTTAATCGACAGGAAGAAGATGCTGTGATATGCAAATGATAAACTTTTCAAAGCATTTACACACGGTTGGCGCCGGTGGTGGCACCTACAACGTGCTGACGTGAGGAAAGTTTCCAACAAATGTCCCGTACACAAACAGCAGTTGACCTGCGTTGCCAGGTGAAACGTTGTTGTGAGGCCTCGTGTATGGACGAGAAATGCGTACCATCACGTTTCCGACTTTGATCAAGGTCGCATTGAAGCCTTTCGGGATTGCTGTTTACCGTATTGAGACATTGGTGATCGCGTTGGTTGAGATCCAATGACTGTTAACACAATATGGAATCGGTCGGTTCACGAGGGTAATATGGAACTCCGTGTTGGATCCCAACGGCCCCGTATCACCAGCAGTCGAGATGACAGGCATCTTATACGCATGGGGGTAACGGATCGTGCAGCCACGTCTCGATCCATGTGTCAACAGATGGGGACGTTTGCAAGACCGTTCCTCACAAGCGACTTCCAATCAAGCTGCGAGCTTATGGGGTATCGTCTCAGTTGTGCAACTGGATTCGTGATTTCCTGTCAGGTAGGTCGCAGTTCGTAGTAATAGACGGCAAATCAGCGAGTAAAACTGAAGTGATATCAGGTGTTCGCCAGGAAGCGTCCTGGGACCTCTGCTGTTCCTGACCTATATAAATGACCTGGGTGACAATCTGAGCAGTTCTCTTAGGTTGTTCGCAGATGATGCTCTAATTTACCGTCTAGTAAGGGCATTCGAAGACCAGTATCAGTTGCAGATTTAGAAAGGATTCCTGTATGGTGTGGCAGGTGGCAGTTGACGCTAAATAACTAAATGTGTGAGGTGATCCACATGAGTTCCAAAAGAAATCCGTTGGAATTCGATTACTCGATAAATAGTACAATTCCCAAGGCTGTCAATTCAACTAAGTACCTGGGTGTTAAAATTACGAACAACTTCAGTTGGAAAGACCACATAGATAATATTGTGGGTAAGGCGAGCCAAAGGTTGCGTTTCATTGGCAGGACACTTAGAAGATCCAACAAGTCCACTAAAGAAACAGTTTACACTACACTCGTTCGTCCTCTGTTAGAATATTACTGCGCGGTGTGGGATTCTTACCAGATGGGATTGACGGAGGACATTGAAAGGGTGCAAAAAAGGGCAGCCCATTTTGTATTATCACGTAATAGGGGAGAGAGTGTGGCAGATATGATACGCCAGTTGGGATGGAAGTCATTAAAGCAAAGACGTTTTTCGTCGCGGCGAGAGCTATTTACGAAATCTCAGTCGCCAACTTTCTCTTCCGAATGCGAAAATATTTTGTTGAGCCCAAGATACATAGGTAGGAATGATCATCAAAATAAAATAAGAAAAATCAGAGCTCGAACAGAAAGGTTTAGGTGTTCGTTTTTCCCGCGCGCTGTATGGGAGTGGAATTATTGTGGTTCGATAAAACCTGTGCCAAGCACTTAAATGTGAATTGCAGAGTAGTCATGTAGATGTAGATGTAGATGTACTGATTTCTCAGGATCTATTTGCCGAAATTGTGTGAAAATGTAATCAGTTGTCAGTTCTAGTATAATATATTTGTCCAATGAATATCAGTTTAACGTCTGCATTTGTTCTTGGTGTAGCAATTTTAAGGGCAAGTAGTGTACATTGCGCATATTCGAACTGCCGTTCGAAGTGCCGGCCGCGCTCGTCACTGACACGTTACGGCCAGATGCTACGGTCCTGAGCTACACGGAAGAGACGTGGAACACCTTCGAACCCTATCGCTTTCTCCGTGGCATCTGACAGGCACGCATCCAACACCTCAAACACATGCCGACGTACGTGTTTATCGGCGATTGCCGTGCTATCATTATTTACGATGGACAACCGCGGATGCGTGTCGGCTATGGACAGGAATGCCACATTTGGTCAAACTGTCTCCAGCGCAACCTTGTATAAATCCATGTACGGAACTACTACAGACAGCGGTGCCGATCCGATACGTACGTGAAAGCAATGCGCCGGTGTGCCCATGACACACCCTGACGCGACCGCGGCGTCGCACGACGAGACGTCCTTGCTGCCAGCACCACCACCGTCGTCGTGTCGAGGGCGTCAGTTCCGGATCCCAACCACATGGCCGAAGGTGCTGACCACAGCGTTTCGACTGGGTGGACACGTGGTCCCGGCAACAACCCTCTCTGAAGTGCCATAAGAAACGCTGCCTCTCGACGGAAGATGACAAGCAGTCACGGGCCCTTGTTGACTCGCTGTCACCGGCCCCTTCCCCGCTTGGTGTCTGGGCAGAATACGCATCAGGGGCCCTTGACGCCCTTGACGCTACTCCACCACAAGGGACTGGCGCCCCACTTGAGGAGTGCCTAACCCCCTCAGAAGGGCAGCGTTACACATGCCTGCCACAAGGGTGGGTAGCCATGCGTCCCTTTTAACACCCTAGGGGCAATTTTTTGCATGTACACACTCCGCATTACAATGTCCCATTTATACCATGTGAATACGACCAACGTCAATGGCAAACACTCTGTCATCAAAACGCACATGTTCCATGAATTGCTCTGGGAAGTGGACATAGATATGATCCTCCTTCAAGAAGTCCACCTGGAGCTGCAATTGAACATTTACTGGTAGACAACTTACAGCATCCCATGTAGCGACGATGTGGATGGAACTGACATTCTCTTACGCGACAGCATCCATGCATCGGGCCTCACGTATCTGATATCTCCACAAGGTCTTGCCATTACGGAGGGAGAATTCCTTATTGTCAATGTATATGTGCCCAAGAGGACATCTCGGCAAGGTTAAAGGATCACCTTTTATTCTGACGAAATTGATCCACTCCCGAATGGAAACACAGAACACTACATTACAGGTGGCGATTTTCATAGCTTCCTGGACCCAGATAACCAAGCGCTGCACTACTCTACGTGCTCGGCACTACGAGCACTCGTGAGAGATCTGGCGCTTCAGAACAAGCGGCGTCTCATCAGTGGGGACCGCCAAGGTTATACACGTTTCACCGACCACTCCACCAGCCGGCTCGACTTGATCTACATCTCCCAAGGACTCCCTGCAGCGAGATGGGATGCAGAGCTGTGGCTGACAGTCTTCACCAACCATTTGGCAAACATCTGTCTGGTGAAACTCACCCGTCAATGCACATACCTAAGCCGTGGTCCGTGGAAACTGGGCTTTCCTACCTGCATGAGGACGCATGTCGTCGGGAGATCGCTGCTACTTGGGACCTCTGCCTTCGGAGTCTGCACCTCCGTCCTTCCACTTTACATTGGACTGACCGTACCAAGCTGGCCCTCAGCCGCTCATGTAATAAGCCCAAGACAGAGCATCTTGGTATTGGCCAACGTCTGACTTTCATTACACGACGCTGAGGGAACTAATGACGCTGCCGCAATCGCAAGACAGAAGACAGCAGTTAACCGTCTCAAAGCTCGCCTCCTGCATCTCACGACAGAACAGCTTAATGATGCGAGGGCACAGCATATCATATCCACCGGAATGGCATCCATATATCACGTCGTCAGTGAGAAACGCCACCTCAAGCGTGCACTAATAACATCAGTCGAGATGGCAGCTGGTGGACGCATCCATACGCAGTGTGCTATTGCAGCACCATTCGTCCAGCATTATAGGAAGTTTCATGCCGACCACCCGGGGATCGTCTGCGAGTATGAAGGCATCCTGTGCGATTTGCCTGTCCCCACAGTAGTAGCCCAGAACGAAGTCGTGCTCTCTCCCATAACGACTGAAGACTTAACAGCAGTCTTGGCACACAGTACCCTGAACAAAACACTGGGCCCAGACAGCTTACCGAATTATACAGTGCCATCTATCCCCTTATGGGAGCTCAGTGAATTCAGATGTTTCAAGACATCTTCCGCCCAGATTTTACCATCCCTACACATTTCCTCGAAGGCATCATGATACCAGTTCCAAAACCGAGCGGTTCTCAGCATTATCATGACTGTTGTTCTCTTACGCCCCTGCGTTATAAACTTTTCCTCCGAATCCGTCACACACATCTTCAGGCCACAATTGGCCACATGATATGTCTTGAACAGACATGTGAAGGCGGCGACGACAACATCCACAGGGCACTTGGCGACCACATGGCGTTGGTGGCGTCCGGCCGACTCCGAGGCCTTCTTCTCGCCGTCGATTTCGATCAAACCTTTGATTGTATCGACAGAACTTTCTTTCGAGGGGTACTTGAACACTTGTACCTCTTGCAGATGTCGCTCAAGGGTAATCCTACGTTCATTCTACAGGACCTGCTCCCAGATTACGGTCAACAGCCGCCAGGCCAAACACATCTTCGATAGTCAGTGCAACAGGGAGGTCCTTTATCAGGAATCTTATTCGCGATGGTCCTCTAATCCGTACTGCACGGCCATCGCCAACTACTGGAAGCCATCTGCATGCGAGACGTGGCCTTCCGATTCAGAGCCTTCCAGGACGAAGTGGTGCTGTTGGCGCGGCCGGGCGTCGAAATTCAAGCTACGCAGAAGTGATTGTGTCTCTACGCAGCGGTATCAGGCAACGTCGCCAATATGCGCAAGACGACGGACATCGATGTCGGAAAAGGCCTTCTCTGACCTACAGCTATCCCCTTCGAGGAAGTACCCAAACTGATGACATTGGGAGTGCAGTTCTCCAGTGTATTTCGCCGAACTGCGACAGCCGCATATCGCCAGCTACTGCAACGGACAGTTGCACTGCTTGAAGACAGCAAATTCCCCAACATGGGTATGGCTCAAATGGCTCTAAACACTATGGGACTCAACATCTGAGGTCATCAGTCCCGTAGAACTTAGAACTACTTACACCTAACTAACCTAAGGACATCACACACATCCATGCCCGAGGTAGGATTCGAACCTGCGACAGTAGCGGCCGCGCGGTTCCAAACTGTAGCGCCTAGAACCGCTTGGCCACACCGTCCGGCCAACATGGGTATGATTCTCCGGACACATTACGTCAACACTTACCTAGCGACAACACTTAATTATTTTGTACACATTACTCCCCTATCTGTCACTAAGGCCCATGGTTTCCAGGCGGCGTACGGACATTTTGTGAGCGCAAGTCACATATTTGAAGACTTCTACATTACTTCTCCGCTCCCACAGCCGAACTCAGGCTTTATAACTACGAATGTTGTGATTCTTGCGAACTGCGAACAGCACCAGCTTGTCGAGGACGCTGCTTCAGATCATCGCCCCCCGAGATCTTCAATGACTGGTCGCCACGGGCCACACACCTCCGCCTCTCACCCATCCGAGATTTCGTGGTGGAACTGAGCTATATGTAAGTGAATCCAGCAGTGACGAGGGTACCAAGCACGAGCGATTATTATCGCATCTGCCTAGCACGACAACACCACCAATTTCGAACACCAACACCCAACTGTCCGCTGGACCAGGGCTGTCCACACCCCATATATGCCACATACGCTCATTGCTTGGTGGAGACGATGACTGTGTTTGGTTTGTGGAGCGCTCAACTGCTCGGTCATCACCACCTGTACACATTCCCAATCTCTGCATAGTCCAATATGAAAAGAGGTCGAATCTCGCCACTTCCATGAGTGATGAGAACAACACAAACATCCAGTCCCCGGGGAGAGAAAATCCCCAACTTGGCCAGTAATCGAACCCGGGATTCTGTGATGCAGAGGTAGCAACGATAGCCACGAGGCCACGAGCCGCGGACGTATGTGGTGGTCAACAGTGAACTATCCACACGCCAGCGCCTCCACTACAATCCATCTCACGAATGACGCTCTGTCCTCGCACTGTGCAGTCGTCAATTAGGATGAACACCGCCTGACCTGTACTGCGATGGGCAGCTGCTGGGATCTAATACGTGTGCTGGCGCTCCTGTTGCGAGGGCGGCCAGAGTCTATCACGGCAGACGAGCTCCTACGCCCAGATATTGTTTACTTTCCCACCGCCAGAACGAATGCCTCAACTGGCTGAAGGGCATGGTGCTGTACTACATTTTGCAAGCTACGCCTGAAAGCGCGCTCGACTTGTAGTTCGACCTGACGATGACTCACGAGATGTTCCGCCGCCAAGTATTGCGTCGGGCACGACTATCGAATTATTTAGCGGCTTTATTCGACGATCCTGTTGCCCACTGAGCCGTTCCGAGTACCGGAAGACACACCTGAAGACCTCTGAGAAAACAGTTTAGAGGGAGTCCTGTCCACTAATCTGTGTGAAAACGAATCGGAAGCTTCTTGTGGCGGTAGTAGCATCCGATAAAAAAATATGAAACGTAAAAATGAACAAAAATGAAGTAATTACTTACCAAAAACAAAAAAATTAATTTGTTCATATAAAGCTCTATTGATCCTGTAAGACTCCTTTCCTTCATTGACTATGAGAAGGTGGGAATGAGGACAGGCCTCGGAAGGCCAACCCTGCCCTCTTTGAGCCCCGACCCTCGCCCCGGGCTTAATAAAACAAAAGAAAAAAGTGGCTAGCGTTCGAGATTCGTAAGGTGAACGTACACTACTGGCCATTAAAATTGCTACACCGAGAAGAAATGCAGATGATAAACGGCTATTCATTGGACAAATATATTGTACTACAACTGACATGTGATTACATTTTCACGCAATTTGGGTGCATAGATCCTGAGAAATCAATACCCAGAACAATCACCTCTGGCCGTAATAACAGCCTTGATACGCCGGGGCATTCAGTCAAACAGAGCTCGGATGGCGTGTACAGGTACAGATGCCCATGCGGCTTCAACACGGTACCACAGTTCATAAATAGTAGTGACTTACGTATTGTGACGAGCCAGTTCCTCGGCCACCATTGACCAGACGTTTACAGTTGGTAAGAGATCTCGAGAATGTACTGGCCAGAGCAGCAGTCGAACATTTTCTGTGTCCAGAAAGGCCCATACAGCACCTGCAACATGCCGTCGTGCATTAGCCTGCTGAAATGTAGGGTTTCGCAGGGATCGAATGAAGGGTAGAGCCTCGGGTCGTAACACATCTGAAATGTAACGTCCATTGTTCAAAATGCCGCCAATTCCAACAAGGGGTGACCGAGACGTGTATCCAATGGCACCCCTTACCATCACGCCGGGTGATACGGCAGAATGGCGATGACGAATACACGCTTCTAATGTGCGTTCACCGCGATGTCGCCAAACACGGATGTGACCATCATCATGGCGTAAATTGAACAACCTGGATTCATCCGAAAAAATGACGTTTTGCCATTGGTGTACCCAGGTTCGACGTTGAGTACACCGTCGCTGGCGCTCCTGTCTGTAATGCAGCGTCAGGGGTAACTGCAGCCATGGTCTCTGAGCTGATAGTCCATGCTGCTGCAAACGTCGTCGAACTGTTCCTGCAGATGGTTGTTGTCTTGCAAACACTCCCATCTGTTTACTCAGGGATCGATACTTGGCTGGACGATCAGTTACAGCCGAGCGGATAAGATGCCTGTCATCTCGACTGCTAGGGATACGAGGCCGTTGGGATTCAGCACGGCGTTCCGTATTACCTCGGAAACCACCGATTCCATATCCTGCTGACAGTCATTTGATCTCGACCAACGCGTGCAGCAATGTCGCGATACGATAAACCGAAATCGCTATAGGCTACAATCCGACCTTTATCAAATTCAGAAACGTGATGGTACGCATTTCTCCTCCGTCCACGAGGCATCACAACAACGTTTCACCAGCCAACACCGGCCAACTGTTGTTTGTGTATGAGATATCGGTTGGAAACTTTCCTCATGTCAGCACGTTGTATGTGTCGCCACCGACGCCAGCCTTGTGTGAATTCTCTGAAAAGCTAACCATTCGTATATCACAGCATCTTCTTCCTGCAAGTTAAATTTCGCGTCTCTAGCACGTCATTTTGGTGGTGCAGCAATTTTAATGGGCAGTAGTGTATATGAGGCGACTGTTCGACTCCCGTTTCAAACTCGACTTTTTTATCTATATTTTTATCACTGGTCATATTATTTAATTTATATGACGTTTGAGAGGTATTTTAATTTAAAAAATACCTGGTGTATGTGCATGAAAAAGCCGCTGTGGCCGAGCAGTTCTAGGCGCTTCAGTCCGGAAGCGCCCTGCTGATACGGTCGCAGGTTCGAATCCTGCCTCAGCCATGGATATGTTTGATCTCCTTAGGTTAGTTAGGTTTAAATAGTTCTAAGTTCTAGGGGACTGATGACCTCAGATGTTAAGTCCCATTGTACGTAGAGCCATTTGAGCCATGTTATTTGCATGAAGTTTTCGTGACGTTTATGTTATTTGAGTGCTTACTATTTTTAAGCAAATTTATTTAATAGAACGAACGTATTTATAGCTACCGTCAAGTAAATGAATAAACGCATAGAGTTTTCCTGAAAATTTATGCGTCTCGTGATTAGCGAAATCCCTTACACATGCGATGTGGTAACGTACCCGGAACTACTTTGCACATCGATGGTTCAAATGGCTCTGAGCACTATGGGACTTACCTTCTACAGTCATCAATCCCCTACAACTTAGAACTACTTAAACCTAAGTAACCTAAGGACAACACACAACACCCAGCCATCAAGAGGTAGAGAAAATCCCTGACCCCGCCGGGAATCGAACCCGGGAACCTAGGCGCGGGAAGCGAGAACGGTACCGCACGACCACGAGATGCGGGCTGCATCTCGATGCTTCGAGCTGCAGACACAGAGGCTGGTCCCATATGTCAGTTAACCTGCATAGTGATGAGAATGCAGCAAGGATGCACAGTGTACGTGCAAATTTCTGAAAATCACAGAATTAAAAACTTGTACTACAAAAATGAAAGTTTGACCGGGAGTAGAATCTTCGCCTCATGCACGTTTATCTTGCCATGCTAGAACGCTAATCATTTTCCTTCTTTTTCTCACGTTCGTCATTGTTCGTTGCATTTGTTCAGGGTGTTCATCCCATGACACCCACTGAAGTACATGTTAAATCCTTGCACTCGGTTTTTTTTTCCCCCCCAGAGGAGAGCTGATGCTCTGATAGAACACGCCGAGCTACCGTGCGAGCAGCCACTTGACCGCCATCAGGTCTAACTTCCGGCACCTTCGCACAAACATACCATTTACATAACAGACACATAAAACTCTTCTTCCGATTTTCTCGGAATTGCCCGGCCAGTGCACCTTCTTACTGGCACATTATGTAGTTTTAATGGCCTACTAAAGGTGTGCAAAGTTTGAAACCAATCCGTGATCCGAAAGTCGTGCCTTCGCTTTTAGTCAGACGTCCTGCGAGAAGTGGGATGAAACAGTACAAGTCCGTCCTCGTGGAGCAGGCATTTAATCGCTCTCAGACGGTACTGCCACTGATGCAGACACACACACCACGTATCCCTGACCGTGGCAGCAGCGAAGTTCGCACAGTGCCAAAGGGCGGTTCTGTGACGCCATCTGCAGAGTCAGTGGGCTTCTCACTCGACAAGAGTGCACCGGCGCAGACCGAGCCATAGCTGTCCACCGGCCATTTACGGGCTCTTGCGTCATTCATGATCACGCTATTCCAGGTACAAAAGGGCGCCAGTTACGGTTGTCCTTCTCAGTGTTAATTGAGTCTGCCGTTACACGGCGGACCATTCTGTAAGGCGAGTTCTCGTAGAGCAGATCGGCGCACCTTAATACAGAAATGGAGTTTACCATAAGTGACTGTACAGAGTTGATCTATTATTTACTAATTGTAACGTTTAAAACAATAGACCGGTAATAATCAGGTTATTAGTTCTAACGTTTAAAACATCGTTGTGCTTTATTACACTACACGCCATTAAAATTGCTACACCACGAGGAAAATGTGCTACAGATGCGAAATTTAACCGACAGGAAGAAGATGCTGTGATACGCAAATGATCATCTTTTCAGGTCATTCACACAAGGTTGGCGCCGGTCGCGACACCTACAACTCGCTGACATGAGGAAAGTTTTCAGCCGATTTCTCATACACAAACAGCACTTGACCGGCGTTGCCTGGTGAAACGTTGTTGTGATTCCCCGAGTAAGGAGGAGAAATGCGTACCATCACGTTTCCGATTCTAGCCTATCGCGATTGCGGTTTATCGTATCGCGACATTGCTGCTCGCGTTGGTCAAGATCAAATACTGTTAGCAGAGTATGGCATCAGTGGGTTCAGGAGGGAAATACGGAACGCCGTGCTGGATCGCAACGGCCTCGTATCACTAGCAGTCGAGATGACAGGCATCTTATCCGCATGGCTGTAGCGGATCGTGCAGCCATGTCTCGATCCCTGAGTCACATGATGGGGACGTTTGCCAGACAATAACCATCTGCACGAACAGTTCGACGACATTTGCAGGCCGGCCGCGGTGGTCTAGCGGTTCTATGCGCACTGTCCGGAACCGCGCGACTGCTACGGTCGCAGGTCCGAATCCTTCTTTGGGCATGGATGTCTGTGATGTCCTTAGGTTAGTTAGGTTTAAGTAGTTATAAGTTCTAGGGGACTGATGACCATAGTAGTTAAGTCCCATAGTGCTCAGAGCCATTTGAACCATTTTTTGACATTTGCAGGAGCGTGGACTATGAGCTGGGAGACCATGGCTGCGGCTACCCTTGACGCTGCATCACAGACAGTAACACCTGCTATGGTGTACTCAATGACGAACCTAGGTGCACGAATGGCAAAACGTCATTTTTTCGGACGAATCCAGGTTCTGTTTACAGCAGCTTCATGGTTGCATACGTGTTTGGCGACATCAAGGTGAACGCACATTCAAATGGTTGAAATGGCTCTGAGAACTATGGGACTTAACATCTATGGTCATCAGTCCCCTAGAACTTAGAACTACTTAAACCTAACTAACCTAAGGACATCACACACATCCATGCCCGAGGCATGATTCGAACCTGCGACCGTAGCAGTCTCGCAGTTCCGGACTGAGCGCCTAGAACCGCGAGACCATCGCGGCCGGCGAACGCATATTGGAAGCGTGTATTCGTGATCGCCATACTGGCGTATCACCTGGTGAGATTATATTGGGTGCAATTACACTCCTGGAAATTGAAATAAGAACACCGTGAATTCATTGTCCCAGGAAGGGGAAACTTTATTGACACATTCCTGGGGTCAGATACATCACATGATCACACTGACAGAACCACAGGCACATAGACACAGGCAACAGAGCATGCACAATGTCGGCACTAGTACAGTGTATATCCACCTTTCGCAGCAATGCAGGCTGCTATTCTCCCATGGAGACGATCGTAGAGATGCTGGATGTAGTCCTGTGGAACGGCTTGCCATGCCATTTCCACCTGGCGCCTCAGTTGGACCAGCGTTCGTGCTGGACGTGCAGTCCGCGTGAGACGACGCTTCATCCAGTCCCAAACATGCTCAATGGGGGACAGATCAGGAGACCTTGCTGGCCAGGGTAGTTGACTTACACCTTCTAGAGCACGTTGGGTGGCACGGGATACATGCGGACGTGCATTGTCCTGTTGGAACAGCAAGTTCCCTTGCCGGTCTAGGAATGGTAGAACGATGGGTTCGATGACGGTTTGGATGTACCGTGCACTATTCAGTGTCCCCTCGACGATCACCAGAGGTGTACGGCCAGTGTAGGAGATCGCTCCCCACACCATGATGCCGGGTGTTGGCCCTGTGTGCCTCGGTCGTATGCAGTCCTGATTGTGGCGCTCACCTGCACGGCGCCAAACACGCATACGACCATCATTGGCACCAAGGCAGAAGCGACTCTCATCGCTAAAGACGACACGTCTCCATTCGTCCCTCCATTCACGCCTGTCGCGACACCACTGGAGGCGGGCTGAACGATGTTGGGGCGTGAGCGGAAGACGGCCTAACGGTGTGCGGGACCGTAGCCCAGCTTCATGGAGACGGTTGCGAATGGTCCTCGCCGATACCCCAGGAGCAACAGTGTCCCTGGAAAGTGGCGGTGCGGTCCCCTACGGCACTGCGTAGGATCCTACGGTCTTGGCGTGCATCCGTGCGTCGCTGCGGTCCGGTCCCAGGTCGACGGGCACGTGCACCTTCCGCCGACCACTGGCGACAACATCGATGTACTGTGGAGACCTCACGCCCCACGTGTTGAGCAATTCGGCGGTACGTCCACCCGGCCTCCCGTATGCCCACTATACGCCCTCGCTCAAAGTCCGTCAACTGCACATACGGTTCACGTCCACGCTGTCGCGGCATGCTACCAGTGTTAAAGACTGCGATGGAGCTCCGTATGCCACGGCAAACTGGCTGACACTGACGGCGGCGGTGCACAAATGCTGTGCAGCTAGCGCCATTCGACGGCTAACATCGCGGTTCCTGGTGTGTCCGCAGTGCCGTGCGTGTGATCATTGCTTGTACAGCCCTCTCGCAGTGTCCGGAGCAAGTATGGTGGGTCTGACACACCGGTGTCAATGTGTTCTTTTTTCCATTTCCTGGAGTGTAGTTACACGTCTGGGCCACCTCTTGTTCGCATTGACGGCACTTTGAGCAGTGGAAGTTACATTTCAGATGTGATACGACCCGTGGCTCTACCCTTCATCCGATCCCTGCGAAACCCTACATTTCAGCAGGATAATGCACCACCGCATGTTGCAAGTCCTGTAAGGGTCTTTCTGGATACAGGAAATGTTCGAATGTTGCCCTGGCCAGCACATTCTCCAAATTTCTCACCAACTGAAAACGTCTGATCAATGGTTTCCGATCAATTGTCTCGTCACAATACGCTAGTCACTGGTATCGTGTTGAAGCTGCGTGGGCAGCTATACCTGTACACGCCATCCAAGCTCAGTTTGACTAGTTTGTCGTATCAAGGCCGTTTTTACGGCCAGAGCTGATTGTTCTGGGTACTGATTTCTCAGGATCATTGCTACCAAATTGCATGAAAGTGTAATCACATGTCAGTTCTGGTATGATATATTTGTCCAACTAATACCCGCTAATCATCTGCATTTCTTGTTGGTGTAGCAGTTTTAATGGCCAGTAGTGTACTTACGCTTTTCGGCCTTTTTACAGAACAGATCATTAGGATAAGAAATTCGTGACCCCTTGGACCTCACCTATTCAGATTAAACATACAGATTAAACATACAGGCAGAAACTAGTACTTAATTCATACACCCCGATATTATACCACACCAGCGCAATAAGGGCCCTTCGCAGCACAAGAAAAGACCAATATGCTGTATGCTGCTGTTTAAAAGAGTCTGATTGTAAATTTGTGTACCAGGTACCTCGTTCTACCTTCCTCAGCAGCTTTAAAACTTATCCCGAAATTTTTGCCGTGCGAAACTATTGGCGCCCTTTTTAACATGCGACTCACCTCTCACTCCGACAAGCTCTCTAAAATGGAACTCGCTGATACCCACTAGTCCATGGCTATAAATCGCCCATGTTCATCCACTCATACTTTCCCATCCCAACTCGCTCGCTCATTAAGCTCAACTATTCTCACTATATATTTGTGTCTCTCTAGCTGTCGCTACCTCCCGTCACACAGCCACAGTCTCCTTCGTTCTGTCTCCTCTTACTGTCACTGTCTTTGTTTCGCTCTCTCTTACTGCTGCTATCTCATTGATTCAGTCCCATGGTTTTGACTCTTCTCACTGTCGCTATCACTCTCTCTCTCTCGTTGTCATTCTCATAGACTGTCCCTCATTACCACCTTCTCACGCCCACTTCTTCTTTCTCGGTTTCTTTACTTCTCTCCCACTTGCAATGTCTCCTTCATTCGTCTCCTAGCACTGTTTTCTCATTATCAACTATGTTCCACTGCCACTGTGTTCATTTCTTTCTCCCACACTCCTTCGCTCCCTCTACATCACAACCACTGTCTGTTATCTTCCAGTATTTATTACTTCTCCGCTTCTGTCACACTGTCACACTGCCACTGTCTCCTACTCTCTCTGCCCAAAAAACTGCGGTTATGTTCGCAAGTCAAAATTTTTGGGAAAATTTTTAAAGGTTCCGAGGAAGGTAGAGTGTGGAGGCTAGTGTGAAAATTTTCAGTCAGAGTGTGTTAAATAGGAGCATATTTGCCTGTTTTGTGCTCCGATGGGAGCTTTCTTCCGCTGGTTACCTTCTCTTCCCTGCTGCAGGAGGCCACGTCACGCATACGAAAAGAACTTAATGGGGCAGTGAAATTTGTATGGCTTACTGGTATGAAATAGAAGTACTGCAAAAGTCATTTTACACCTCAGCAGGGTTTTACGTGCTCAACAATTCTGCATGTACTTCAGTACTACAATGTGTCGTTCCCAGAAACCATCTGATAATAACAGAGACACTTTGTAACATACTCGTATTTATGCGCGCTACGTCATTTTGGAAACTATGTTTTCGCATTACTGTGTATTTTACGTATATAGGTATGGTAAGTGTGACCCTCTATATCTCGGAAACGGACTGAACGTATGAGAATTGTCAAAGCTGTTTCAGATTGTAATCTAAAGGATATATCGTATAAATTTTAGTCACTTGCTGTTCATGGTCGTCATGGAGTATGTGGCTCGGTTATGGTACGAAAAAGGTTAGAAACACTTACTTTGGGGCTGTCTAAGACATTTACCAAGAATTAATAAAGATTATCGGGAACGGGAAGATGGTACTACTGGATATATGCCAAGGGAATAAACCGTTAAAATTGGAGCGATTTTTTGCGGTCATTTATATTTATATTGCGCCACATACTGGATTTTACGTGCGTATTTTACGGGTACAAGTAGAGTACCTTCCAACCTCTGTATCTCCAAACGGAAAAGCAAATATTCAATGTTTGGGATCGAGATCTCAGGAATGTATCTTAAGAATTTCAGCCAATTGCTGTTCATAACCGTCTTGGAATCTGCGGCTCGGCTGTGATACGAAAAGTATTAAAGAAACTCTCTTTTGATGGGGATTTCTGACGAAATGCCAGTGAACTAATGGTCCCTCTACATTCCCCTTAAGGCTCACCGCAGACCACATTAAATGCAGAAGGAACCAACTACTTTGCTCCATTTGCCCAAGCAGTGTAATACTTACACTTGGACGCTGTACTCTAAGATAGTGACACTACGACGATCCTTGTGTTGAGTATGCAACTGATCCTTAACCAAAGGTGTATCCAAAAGAACTTGACGATACGTTTACATCACTAACAGGACCCGACATATGAGCCCACGAAGAATTGCGTTTCTACCCGCACGTTTTGCTTTTGCATGCCTACCATTTTCCTTGGATAAGAATTGTACGTAGATTAGTACACAACAGCTCACTTACCCCATGTTGTGAACCATGGATGAAGAGCAACAGGCAGATTCCATATTCCGAGATTTACGAAAGCCTTACTGCAGATTTCTGATGAAGGCATGAGGACACGGAATAGGTTTCCATGTACGTGAGTGATTCGAAGAATACTTGAGTAATAGAACCTATTACCTTGTCCTCAACGGCGAGGTTTCACCAGAGGCAAGGTTACTGTCAGGAGTGCGCAAGGGAAGTGCTATAGGACCGCCTTTATTCACCCAGAGTAAATGATGAGCAGGAATCTCCGACTGTTCGCTGATGACTCTGTAGTCCAAGGGAAGTGGCGTCTTTGAATGACTTCAGTATGATAGACGATGACGAAATTTTCATTTGTTGTGATGAATGGCAGCTTGCTCTAAGAACAGAAAATATTAAGTTACTTCGGAAAGCAGGAAAAGCAATCCTGTAATTTTTAAATACAGTAGCAATGGTGTGCTTCCCGACACATCACGTTGTTAAGATATCTAGGACTACCACTGCAGAGCGATATGAAAGGGAATGAGCACTTAAGGACGGTGTTAAGGGAGGCGAACGTTCGTCTTGCGTTTATTGTGTGGAGCTTGTGGAAATCCAACTCGGCTATAAAGGAGACTGTATATAGTGCAGCAATTGCGACCCGCTCTTAGAGTACAGAGAAGGGATGCTAGATCTGTTAGCCTTAGGTTCTATCAACAAGCATGTAACATGGAGGTGCTTTGGAGACTGAAACATGAATCTCAGGAGGGAATCCGACGTTATTTTCTAGGAACACTGTAGAGAAAATTTAGAGAACCGATTTTGTAGCTGACTGTAGAACGTGTCTCCTGTCGCCGACGTATATTTCGCGTAATGAACTCTAACACAACAGAAATTAGTGACCGTGAGGACGTATATTGACTCTCTCTTATACTGAATAATTCCACGTAATCTGCAGATAACTTAATTTGTATTGACTTTTCTTTACCTTTTGCGTATTTCGGATACGGCTGTATTATCAAATAAATTTGTTGATATTGCAGGTGGTGAGTCAATTTACGAATATAAAAGCTGAGTACAAAGGTCAGTTAACACATATATACTTAAAGTGTAACTGGAATAGAAGCCCATATTGCAAAAGTGAGTGAAAGCTGACTGTCTGTGAGTTGCTCCATTGTCACCAACCAAGTAAGTCTTCTTCGAGGAGAATTTTGTGTCAAATACTTTCGACAGCTAGCATGAAAATGAGTTCTCTTTGGTGCTTTATGTTTCCAGCGTAATAATTGTTAGTCTATGATGTTACTTGTATTTCATTGATCAAATAATTTAATGGCCATTTTTATCTACCATAATCGTTTGTTTAATTCACTGTGTTTTTTATCCGTAGTCATTTCCCAAAATGTTAAAATTTGCAAAAAATCAACGAACTCTGCAAGAAAAATGAGGTAGCCTGTTCTAGGTGCAAAATACGTGCCATCATGTATCTGTAAGCAATGGAAGACAGCAAGTCGCAGCGGGGAAGATGTTCCTCACTTATCTTCAAGCTGCCTCCGTTTGGATCACGGATCCGATGGGGCTAAAGAAACGTACCCGCTGCTTACTCGACGCTGGAGGCCAATGAAAATTTATCAGCACTAGTTCAGTCAACATCTTGCAATTGTGAGTCATCACCAACCAACCATCAGCTGTTACAGGAGCTGAGTCACTACATTCCAAGTCAACAGATATCAGGTTTGCTCACATCAAGTTACCACGAGTCTGGAAAAATAACACATTGACTTTCTCTGTTTTAGGAAGTGGGAACACGTATGCATCATTTCCAGTTTCTCCGCAAAATATTACTTGCTGAACCCAAGTCTGATGAGCATCAGTGTTTTGCTGAGATTCTGACAGGTGGAGGCTAATGCTGGAAAATAATAAAAAAAACGACACCCCAACATGTCCTGATGATTCTTCTGTTTTCCTTCCTTCGAGATTTGGACCGACTTTGAGTGGGCAGAGGTGTTGCACAACTGTCAGCCATGTCACTCTGTCTGTCAGGGGTGTTATTGTGAGCTACAACTAAGAGACCGCGTCGTTATACAAGAGCATGCGACCCTTGTGGGGACTGATGCCAATAAAACATCCGTCTCAACGAAGAATACTACCATTTTGTGCGAATTCCATTATACGTTTCAAACAGAAGACGGACGAAGATCATTGTCATTACTAAGAAAGAAAGATGTGGACTTTTCTTTGAATCCTTGCAACGTAGAAAAAACATTTCATACGTTTATAAAGAAAATGCTCCAAATAGGCTTATTTTGTGGGATGTATCATTCTCAGATGTGGCTTTACATTCAGAGTGAGACAGTCGAAAGGATCAGGTTGCAGGACATTACAGATGAGTTCTTCCTGCCTATAACGCATTGAAGAAAGGGCTGGGTATTAGAAAGTGAAGCATTGTTTTCAAAACTACTCTAAAGTGACTGAGTGTGCCGTCCCCTACTCAATAATAAAAGTTTGAGTTTCTCCACTTAACATGAATTTTGAGAAAGAGATTAATAGCACTCGAGATAAGTACCAAAACATCAAATTTGTTCTTGCTTGCAAAGTGAACGATGTCGGAATCAAATTTTTGCAACGTGGTGATTCAATTACGGGATATAATTCTATTTACAGTAGAATATTTGTTTTGACATTTGTCTGGCTTTCAATTGTGTAGATACCTTAAATTACGTGATTTTCATGTCAGAGGAAGGTGACATGTAAGTGCCGCGTTTATTCAAAGGACATAAGAGAGCGCTTTTGATTTAGTCTGTTTTGTTGGCCGAAGAAGAAATGCTACACTGTGTAATTGGTACATTAATCCAGTTCTGTCGCGTGATAACGTCGGCGAGAGTAGTTTAAAGTCACACAGAGAACACAAATAAGACTTTGCTATAGGACGCTCTGAGACGGCATTGTGTATGATTGACTTTTCCGAATTAATTGAAAACACGCAGATTTCAATAGCCGAACGATAGACAATAGTGTGGTGCATAAATAACTAACGGAGATTTAAAGACTCGCCCGTGCTAAGTTTTAAAATATTGAATTTTGAAATAATCAGCAATACGGAGTAACTTATTGATTTCGTTACTAGGTTGCATGAATCATTCAGCACAATCACAGTTGTATACGAAATAACACTATTTAACACGAGAGGATGTAGAGTGACTGCAATTTTATTTCAGAAGGATCAATAAACCGCAGTTTGACATGTTCAATGTTGTTCGATTTTCTCAACGTAAAACGAATCTTTTGAACTTTGAATGCCAGTACACTACATACATGTCGGAATTTTGGTAAGGAATTTAAAGAAAGGAAATTGATTTAAAAATACAAATTCATACTAGGACAGTAACTGAATAGTCACGCTTACCGAAACTCTACGTGCCGTTCTCCCTCACTCCTTCCCTGACACGAGCAAGCCGGAAGACAAGACACAACGCAAAGCAGTTCACGTGATGATGCGAAAGAAGGAGGGGAGAAAGTGGTTCACTACGTCTCAGGAAAACATTTTATCGTCACTTGATGACACTTCGGACTCTGGATCAAATTTTCTGCCTGAAACATTGTCAACATTATTTCACTTCAGGATGTAGCAGTAGGCAATCGATGGAGACGACACTCCAGCATTTTTTACAAATGTTTACGAAGACTTAATGAGATTCTTCTGGTTGTTTGTCGAGAAGAGAGAAGATGCAGTTCGGCAAATTACGAAAGACGTTCTCATTTACAGGTTTACAGTTTTACCAGCTGGACTTACAAGCAGCCCAATTCTCCTCTCTACAACTATGCTTAGGGGCATATCTTCCATTGCAGGGGAACTCATTTATAAAGATAGTTTAATGGACGACTTCGCTGTCACTTGCGGGAACGACAGTGAAGTGATATCCACATAAGCTAACCGCACAAAAAGTCAGTAGCCCCGCAGTAACCACACTGCGCTCGCACTGGTGAATCGTTAAGCCTTTTCTTATGGCCCAGTACTCGAGCGACGAGAACGCACCGCCTCTGGGTGAACGTAAGGCAGTAGCCATCAGTGAGACATTTATGTTACAAGCAGACATTGTCCGTAAACACGGGTAAATGTATGGACGTGACCGAGTGATAAAAACGGACAATTGTGTGTGTCTGTGCGTGACGTTGCTAGATTTACTGATGTTTCGCGGCGGACTGTTCCATGTGTCTACAAGTAGTGGTGTAAGACACGTGGCCACGAAACACAACGTCAGAATTATGGTCGCTAAAATATCCTGATTGCGATGGACTGGAGACTCCACGACTTGTGAATGAAAATCACTTCCAAACCTAAAGCGAATTACTGCAGACAGAGAATGAAGGAACATCCAAAACAGTTAGCGAGAGAACTTTGACACGGGAACCTCATGCAGTGCATATTTGGCCTCGTAAGAGTTCACTGCTCACACAGGCACGTAAAGACAACAGCAATGTTCATCGGCACGGAAGAATATGTGAGAGGTTCCCTCAACTCTCTGCCAGTCTATTACATCTCGGTGGGCGCGCATAATCCCTTGACTTGAACTCTTTGGATCATTTGTGGGACCTGCCGGAACATCGGTAAAAACTCCGACATCGACATAACCGCAGTTAGGTGGGATTTCGCGTTCAGATCCTCAGCGAGTGGTTTCATCCGGATGAGATGTACAACGATTTGGACTCTTTTTGAAAACAGAAGCCGCCATCAACTCGCGACCAATCTCACGCGATG
Organism: Schistocerca gregaria; assembly: GCF_023897955.1. Lineage (NCBI taxonomy): Eukaryota > Metazoa > Arthropoda > Insecta > Orthoptera > Acrididae > Schistocerca > Schistocerca gregaria. Next base: position 97,185,446 of record NC_064923.1, on the reverse strand, counting down.
ACTGCGAAGCAGCGACAAAGGCTGCAGAATGTCTGCGTGAAGAGATGGGGGAACAGGTAGCTGTCCCAGTTCAAGATCTTTCATGAAGTAAAGCCCTTTTAAATGCACAGTGGGAGATGCTGTACTCCTGCAGGAAGACAGACAGCCGAGGCACCTGTGGAAGAAAGACCGCAGTGTTGAAAGAAAACCAGGTACAGATGGAATAGTGCGGGACTCAGTTCTTCAAACCACAGACGGAGGATATATTAGGCGCCTGATGGAATTGGTCATCCCGCCGGATGTTGTGGCCGAGCGGTTCTAGGCGCTTCACTCCGAACCGCGCTGCTCCTACGGTCGCAGGTTCGAATCCGGCCTCGGGCATGGATGTGTGCGTTGTCCTTGCGTTAGTTTGGCTTAAGTAGTTCTAACTCTAAGGGAATTATGACCCTGTTGATACCGCTGATTGTTGCCGACTTACGTGGTGGGCCTTAATCAAAATGATACTTCATTTTATTTTCATTTACAATTAAATGCTTTTGTGAAGTTCTTTTTTTAACAATAATAATCTTCAGTGGAATTAGACTCGCTGACTCTTAAAGCATGAACATCTAAATTGAACAATGTAATAAACTTTACATATTAATTTTCTCGGCTAGTCAGTTCACTTTAAAGCAAAAAATCTTTAGTTATTAATTACAATCGCGGCCCACACACGCGCGAGAGTAATTTCCCTAACCTCCGTTAGCCATTGCATTGTAGTCGAAGTCCTGGCTCTGGCCCTCGGCTGTCGTACTGAAAATAATAATTTTAAAGGTACGCATTTTCTGCAACGTCGGGCAGCTGTGGGGAAAAATGTATATTCTGTTAATAGCGGGCGAGTAATGTCATCGTTGGCTGCATCGGCCTCTGCGATTGTTGCACTGTAAATTACTCGAATGCAGGTTAATTCAAGGAAGGCGGGCATGAAATCGGGATCACCTCTCACAAATTAAAAGTGAACAATACTATTAAATCAATATATTATCTGCTTAATTAGTACAAATATGCTTATATTTGCCAGCACTCGAAAGATGTCCTTCTACACACAACCAAGACGAAAGAAGAGGTGAAGACGACTAAAAAACTAACAAAAGAGCGTACCTTGTCATCTCTTTAGATCATTTTGTTATATTTCTTTGCCCTCGAAACTTACACGGAGAAATTATTATTTTACAGGTAGCTGAGAAAAATATATTATTCAATTTTTAAATGTCTCTTCCTTATAAATACTGTTTTTAAATCTTTTAGTATTATTTCACTGGGGACGCTAAACAGGGCTGAACAGAACAGGATGGAGAGCCTGTTGAGGATCAAACAAATACTCTGTTATTCATCCCTCATATCATTTATCTTTTACTTGAGACAAAACTAATGCTGTGAAAACTAAACGTTGTAGGGAAGCAGCCTACTCATCCCATATAAAATTCACATTAGTCTTTCCATTGTGTGCCAGCCAGTCCACTGTAACTAGCTGTGAAATCATAAATGTTGTGCAATACTTTAAAAATCAAGTAAATAACCTGAAACGTTTGTAGCATGTCAGGAGTAATACTAAATCTATATGTGTTGAATATCAGTTCAATAACTTTAACCATTTTCGAAATTTGGACTTTTTCTGTAAAAATAATTGGCGCAACAGAAAAGGGCTAGAAACTTAAAAATTTAAATTTAGGTTCCTTTTGCATAATAATTTAGTAGAAAGAGTATTCTGGATATCACAAATTAAAATTTTTGTTGACATTCATGATTTTCTGGTTTTGTCTTAAAAATTAAGGAAGCAAGATAGATTAAGTAGGCGAATAAATAAAGCTAGGATGTTTAAATTCAAGTAGAAGGGAGATCCGCTATAATCATAACGAAGTTTCAACTAAATAACTATAAAACTATGGCGATAGCGTATCTTCAAAGAGCAAGTTCTGAGCTCGTCTACTGTGTATAGTGTAGTTAAATTAATTCTCTCGCCCAAAATATTTGACTTAGGCACGTCTGACTTTTATTATGATTACTTACCTGTGTGCTGATTGCACATTTAAATTGAGAGCTTCATCGGCCATCAGCAAAGGAAGCAATGATTTATTCGATAACTTAAAGTGGTGCATTACTAGCCCAGCGGCTAGTCGGGAGAGCGGATTTAATCAGGAATTCCTTTAGCCGTCCGCACCGCGGCTTTATATATAAGAACGCTGCGAGAGAAAGAAAGGCTCCAGTTCTCTCCAGACGCTGATCAGCGCACCACCTGTGCCGGAGGTCGTGTCGCATCGATATCATTGCTGTAAACAGCCTTGGATGCCGTAATAAGTTACTCGGGATACGTGTAACCATGAAATCGTTTTCGATTGAAGTGTTAATTCTGGAATGACTTTAATGATCTATCTTCAGTTTGCGTATGTCGTATTTTCATTTGCCGCTGCGGGACAGAGATTCTACCATTATTTAGCGTGGCATTTGAAGAACATTATCATCAAATTATGGCGAGCATTCACTTAAACATTTAATTTGAACAGTTATAGTTGCATCAGCGCATTAGACTCTGAACTGCTCTGGTAGCTGGAATGTGTGGATTCTTTTTGGTCTGTGACTTTCAGAATATAGTGAAAATTTTAGAGAGAATCGTTTTGCTTATGAATTCTAGACAATCTCCTAATTCCTCAGAGCTATAAGGTGTAGCTATAAGTGTATTTCTCAGGTGAAGTGGGCACTAGGAATTCTAATTACAGGCTTCACGTTTTGGTAATCACTTTCTGGTTGCCAATATTGTAGTTAGAGAGCCAGTGTTGAGAACGGCAAACAACAGCATTAAATAAATCATAGGAACATTTTAATAACAATAATTCCACCTGCCGCCCCACATATGGTGCATGTGCCGGGAAAGACATTCCACATTTATCATTATTCAATTATATTTCCACCCGCCGCCCCACAACGTGGAGTCCTGTTCGTTAATACACGACGTATATCACATATAAACTACAGAGAAAAATCTAGATGAACACACAAATTATGTTGTTACCGGAAGTTTCATGTTGCTGAAGACCTGATTTACGCAAATTACTATCTACTTCGGATGATAATAAAAACAGCGATGGGAGTCGAGATGCGAACAAAAGTTACAAGCTGACACAGGATAAATGGTGATTACAAACCTGTTAACATTATATACGTCCAGAACTACGCTATTGACTGAACGCCTACCACTGAAATTTCGATTACTGAGTGTGTTATCAAATAACAACAAATAAAGGCTTTGATTTAAGTTAGGTTAATGCATTTCCAGTGAAAATTGAAAAGATTGGCGACCGGGAGTCGTTTTAGACCTAATGAGGATGGAATTCAACACCCAGGAGCAACTTGACTTTCACGATAGATGAGTGGTTGCAGTATGTGTAGGATTAGGGGACAAAAAAGTGGCACTTACATTCGGATTCGGTCCCGCAATTTTGTGACGATATCCTCCGACATTGACCATTGCCTGTGTCAGTAGTTTCTTTGTGCATCAGTCATAAGGCTCAATAAAAGGTCCGATGACTGCTTAAATTTTTTAAAATGAATATTTTCCATGTTTTTGATATTGCCTGACCTTTTATAGACGGCGATGCAGCGCATGTGACGGAGAGTTCCGAGTACACCACCATTTCTTTACGAGGCCGTGAAGAGTACTTGCAGCTTTGGAATTTGAAGAACTTTGCAATGGACACGAGGCGAAATGAGCTGATAGTGCAGCTACTGATAAACATTGATTGTACAGTCGTTTCCTGGTTTAAATATATTCTTACATTCTACATCTCTGCCGCGCGGGGCAGCCGCCTTGCACTGTCCGTGTGGCTCCCCCCCCCCCCCCCCCCCCCCTGTCGGAGGTTCGAGTCCACCCTCGAGCATGGGTGTGTGTGTGTTATCCACAGTATAAGTTAGTTTAACTTAGATTAAGTAGTGTGAAGTAGCGTGTAGGCTTAGGGATCGATTGTAACGCGCCACCGGACGGTACCCAAGATCGAACTTACAACGACAATGGATCGTACTCTACTAATATAGTTATGCCGTTAATGTGTAGCTTCCTGCCACGTAGAATACTTGGGCGAACCAATCGACCACTAGAGCTTTAATTATGTACAGTTTTTAATTTCATACTGGATGTTATGACTGCGCGTCGCTGTCTGATTTTAGAAGATTCCAGTCGTAGTGGAGCGCCTGGCGACTACTCGGAGTCTAGCTCGCTCCGTAATCGCACTCTCAAGGAACAAACTGAAGACAGATCACCCTTAGTATAATTACTACTGCAGCAATCTCAACCAATGACTATGCAGCCGGCTCGAATATCGAATAATGCAAGACAGCACCCTTACTTCACACAACGTCGACATCGAAAAATGACACGATTACACTACGAATAGACACATCCAAACATTCTAATGACAATGATCACCAATATCAAGCAGTAATTAAGAGACAGGCCGATTTATGTAAAACTCTCGTTATCTAAGCTACTGCTCGAACCCAAATATCAAAACACTTTAAATACAGTGGTTGTTGATATAATTTCGGGGATGTGAGGTCGTGTTCCAAGAACTTTTCTGCTCCTTACGTTTCGTCCAGGACTGCGCTGGACTTCCTCAGAGGCGCTGCTCCGCTGAGTCTTGCCTCACATCCCGGAAAGCATATCAACAGCCATGTCACCCGGTTGTGAAAGCCTTCATTCTACAACTTTAAATACAGTACCCGTTTATATTATGTCAAGATAAATGCCCATCTAGCTTGCAATTGTACTCCCACACAACGAAATTCTCAGAACGTCGTACATTATCTCAGGAAAAGACTCATACCTTTTAGTTACTTACAAAATTCCTATTCCATACATCATGTTATGACTAGTTTTTATTAAGACGCTTTTACATATATTTATATAGATTAAAATAGTTTATGCTACCACTAAATCTATCTTTCCGCGTAGCTCTGCCTTGCTATGTAAATAACATGACGTCACGTACTCCACCGATTTACCAATCTTTGTTATAGGTATAATCTTTGACTGTTCCGTAATAAATTACGATAACTTCAATTCTACTTGCATTCACTGAGCACACTTTTTCCATATAAAAAATCTTTTTAAGTCTTTCGAATATCTCGCTTCTATATATTTATCATGGATCCACTCACTGAACTTTTGATCAGTTAACCTTACAAATACCAGCATATACTCGTGTCGTGCAGAGCGGTATAACGATCTCTGGAATTCACCCTTTTCTTTTCGCCTAAAATATATATACACATACCAGATACTAATTAAATACACGGAAGGTTTATGTTACCCCAACAAAACTTGAATTTATTTGCTCTAGGTATTTCAATACAATCTCATCCACCTAAGTGTGCGAGTGGCAACCAAGACTACATCCCACAACACGGAAATTCAGAATTAAAAAAGATAAAAACAATATGTGCCACCAGTACCTTAAATGTAGCCTTAAGTGACAATTTAAGACAATTCTGAACCTCCTCAGGCGTTGAAAATACGGGACCCGCTAAGTTCCCTACTTGAATTCGTCCACTCGTCACTTTGGCTAATCAAGTTTATGTTTAGCTGCGTGCTGCGTGTAAAATGGCTATTTTATTTTCTCGTCGCTTATCCACTCAACTACTGGTGCACTCTATCACAATATACTGAAACAGTTCGTATTTATTCGAGCCAATTCTTGGTCCGATGTAACATAGTGATATTTAAACAACAACTACAAACCTGTGTTCGAGGCTTTCCCTTCTCGATACACACACATCATCCACTACCAAACCACTTCAACAAAACGGCTCACAACCCATTTACCTCTTGGCGAGCCGCGACCTCTAACCGTACAACACGGACAGCATATCTTTTCCACCGCTTCCCAAAAACTTAGCACCTACAAATCCACTTCTCTCTCTAACCAGGCTCACACTGGATTTACCACAGCAAACTTTACGGCCGAAACTGCTCACAAGACGACAATAAATTGATAGCTCGTGCACCTAAATTCGGCAAAACCGGGGTATCATCAGCGACTATTCAGAAAATACCACAGAATCTCTGTATATTTCGTTGCTCAGCTTTGAGGGGAAACAACCGTCGCAGCCACGTATATGAGCAGGGGCGTAACAGACTAAATAGCCACGCTGTCTCCGCAAAGTGTACCCACATTAACGTACTGGTACTACCAATACAAACCACTTTCCCTCTCCCAAGCCTTAACAGCCAGCTGCAGCGCCTCACTACATTACGCAGTGTGTCGCTGTACTATCGGACACAGACGCACACCGATATATCCATTTAGTAGGTGAGAGGTCTACATGGGAACTAATTAAATCTTTATGTCATACCAAAGGCACCATTTAAAACGAACAAACACGCAGTGCCAATTAGACAATTAATTAATTATTCGTTGTTGCAGTCGGTTACCAATGACAGAGGCCAGCTACTGCGCGTCGCTCAGGCAGCATCTTTGGACCCAGCGAAGGCGAGTTGTTGCATCGCTGAACTCGCGCGCGCTCACCACCTGTTTTTTCGTCGACGTTCGCGGTTCATCTACAACTTTTTTTTTCTTAATTCATCGTACACGTATATTTACAGTAACCACCAGGTGTTATTATTAAGTTATCGTGTAGGACGCTCAGCGCCAGTAAGGGTGAACGTAACCCGTGCGTTTTGACACAGCACATGATGACCTCAGCAGTTTAGTCACGTAAGACCTTACCACAAATTTCAAAAAATTTCTAGATTTCTGAAGCTTAACGCTGATAATAGCTCACACGACTCTGGGTGCGGGTATTTTTTCCGCTGTTAATGAACCGTTGCGCTCTTACGACTTTTGTAGCAATGACAATTTCGCAAATGTTGGTACCTCTATCATAAGGACGCTTGAGATTGTTCTTAGAGCAAAACAGCTTGAACTAACTGTCTGTGTGAGTTTTATTAGTCAGTCTTTGTAGGTAATTTACGTATCCACCAACAACGGAGCAGTTATGAAGGGTTTTGGATTTTATCATCAACAACCAGATTCACTTTTCCGTTTCGACGTATTATCACAAACTGTATGGAATAGTTCTTTTATTCTCCTTGTTCATTGACGAACTAATAAATGTAGTATAGTTTTCTTCTTCCAATGTCAACTGTGGTGTCACCGCCAGACACCACACTTGCTAGGTGGTAGCCTTTAAATCGGCCGCGGTCCGGTAGTATACGTCGGACCCTCTTGTCGCCACTATCAGAGATTGCAGACCGAGCGCCGCCACACGAATGGTCTAGAGAGACTTCCTAGCATTCGCCCCAGTTGTACAGTCGACTTTGCTAGCGATGGTTCACTGACTTCTACGCTCTCATTTGCCGAGACGATACATAGCATAGCCTTCAGCTGCGTTATTTTCTACGACCTAGCAAGGCGCCAGTATCCGTACTATTGATATTGTGAATCATGTACCATAAAGAGCGACGTTATCCATTAATGGATTAAAGTTAAGTATCCCACCAGCTAAGTCCGTTTTTCTCAATTCTAATTCCCTTGTCATGCTCCAGACGTCACGCCAGCCTGCGTGAGATAAAACGCGTGCATTTCGGCCTCCTTTAGTTATATGGGTTAGCTCTCCTGCCAACTACAACATCATCAATAAAAATCAACATGACTTTCACAAACAGAGGTCTTGAGAAACTCATCTCTACCCCCTGGGACGCAAATAGTATACCCCACCTGTCTGCAACTAGCGTAAACCGTGAAACAGTGTGAACGTATTTCATAATTATGTCAGCAAGTCGTGTAACTGAGACGGGACTTGGGGACCAGCCCAGTATTCATCTAGCGGGATATGGAAAACCGCCTAAAAACGTCAAGGAAGCAGCGCATTAGCGCTCTTGGCTAACCTGTCAGGACTCGTTGCGGTTGTCTGTGAGAATATTAAGCTGCCATTTTTATGGCATTTTCTCTATGAAACTTGGCGAAATTGCTTTTCTGCTGTCCGATGCCGCGATTCTAAATTCGTTGAAGGCTGTAACTCCAAAGGAAAAAAGATTTCTCGCAACAGAACATTCGAAGGATGTCTGTGCAGTGATACCACTAGAGACTGGAATTTGATAGTATCATACGTTCAAGGATAACCTCAAAGCGAAGGAAAACACTTCTTGGGCGAATAAAGTTTATTGCAGCAGACTTCTGACTGTGCGCAGGCTATGAATTTTCTCCGGAGTACATCTGTGCCAAAGTCAGTTCGGATTCACAAAACGTCGGCATTCATAGACAGAATCACATTAAAAAAATATCTTAACTAACTTTTCAAATTAAAGTATGATGTGTTTTACCGTTCTCGTCTCATACAATAGTCATTAGCGTTCCTATTTGACTAATTGAGACTTTCTCCTTTCATTAAGGTTTAGAATTTGAAAATTTCTCAGAATGGCTGACTTCCGATAGTAGGTTCCATTATCGTTTCACAAAATTCAATACACGTCTACCCAGTCAAATAAGTTATCACCGGACTGTGTTATTTCGTTTCCTTCGTAGCATATTATCAAGCTACAGAAAGAACCCTACACACCACAGAGGATATTGCTTGTCTGTCTCAATCGAAAATCAAAGATGTATATCTAACGTTTTTATTTTACGGTGTGCTGGGAATAAATGCAATTGGCATGACTGCACACCCATGTGCTCAATACGTAACTGTCGGAAGATTGTTATATGAGATGGCAGAGTTCGAGGAGCAACGCATCTGCATTTGGAAAACTTTACAGAGACACTCCAAGTGATGCACGAATTCCACGATGATGAGTGCTTATGCTATAATCGGTGTTAAGAATGGTGCACACGGTTTAAAGATGGCCAGCCGGAAGTTGAAAACGACCCTCGTTTAGGACGCCCTTCGACGTCTACGAACGGCGTTCATGTCAGGAACGTCAACGAATTTGTGCATGCCAATCGAAGACTGATTGTCCGATAGACTGCAGCAGAATGTAGCATTTCAATTGGATCAAATCACAAAATCCTGACACAGCAACTTGGAATGCACCGTGTTGCCGCCAACCTTGTCCCACGACTAATGGGTCATCACCACAAGGACCTTCGCGTGTGAAATCACAGTTCTGCCCCATCCTCCATTCTCTCCTTATCTGGCCCATGCAGACACTTTTTTTTATTTCCAAAGTTAAAATCCCCTTTGAAAGGACAAAGATTTGCTACGATAGAATAGATAATCGAGAATTTGCAGGCGGCGCTTCGCGCGATGCAGCAAGGAGCGTACGAAGACAGTTTCCAGGAGTGGAAACGATGTTGGGAGCTGTGTAGCAATTGTGGAGGAGAGTATTTTGAAGGAGACAGTGCATAATAAATAAAAGCTACGCATAGAAATTTTTAGTGGCGCATTTTTTACCAGATATGGTACAGTGTATCCCGTTTGTTATAACGTAAATATTTGCACGCCGCAGATGGAAGAAAGGCTAAAACGAGATGTTAGATATTGTTGAAGTGATCTCATTGGAAACGTGGGAAGCTCGTTAAGGCTGTTGGCAGTTGATGTTGTTGTCAATAAGAAAACAGCAGTGCCCAAAGACTCTGGCTATTTGCCAAAGGACATGTGGAGGATTGGTAAATGGTGCGAGCTGTGGCAGTTGACCCTGAACGTAAGTAAATGTAACATACTGCTCATACACAAAAGGAGATATCCACAGCTGTGCAGCTACACTGCCGATAACAAATTACTGTCAAGAGTATTCATCGTAAAATATCAAGGAGAAACCATCCGGAGCGAACTTAAGTGGAGTGACAACGTAAAACGTATGGTGCGCAAAGTAGACACCAAACTGAAATTCATAGATAGACTCTTATGGAAATATAACTCATCCTCGAATGAAGTGACACAAAAAACACTTGTTCAACCGATTTTTGAATATTGCTCCCATGTTGGGAATTTTGCCAGGCGGAACTAATATAAAGTACAGACAAAATGTAAGGAAAAGGCGCGTGATTCATCAAGGGATCGCTAAGTCGGTCCGAGAGCGCTACAGAGCTGCTAAGCAAACTGCGGTGGCAGACGCTACAGGAGAGGCGTTATGCATCACTGAGAGGTTTGCTTGTGGCATTCCAAGAGAATGTATTGCGGGAAGCGTCGGACAACATATCAGTTTCTTCTATATTCGCATCGTGAAATGACGACAGTGATAAAACTCGAGAAATTTGAGCCAGTACCAAGGTTTACAGGCAGCCATTCTTCCCACGCGCCGTTCGCAAATGAAACATGGTCTGACAGGGAGGATTAATTAGTGGAACCAAAAGTACACTGCGCCACACACCGTAATGTGGCTTATGGGTTGCCAGAATGAGATTTTCACTCTACAGCAGAGTGTGCGCTGATTTTAAACTTCCTGGAGTTAGTCGCGCTTGGGACGCTCAGATGGGAAACCCGCGAAAGGTAAAGGTCCCGAGTTCGAGTCTCGTCCCGGCACACAGTAATATTCTGCCAGGAAGTTTCATATCAGCGCATACTCCGCAGCAGAGTGAAAATCCCATTCTGGAAACATCCCTCAGGCTGTGGCTAAGCCTTGTCTCCACAATATCCTTTCTTTCAGGAGTGCTAGTTCTGCTATGTTCGCAGGAGAGCTTCTGCAAAATTGGGAAGGTAGGAGACGAAATACTGGCAGAAGTAAAGCTGTGAGGACGGGGCGTGACTCGTGCTTGGGTAGCTCAGATAGTAGAGCACTTGCCCGCGAAAGGCAAAGGTCCCGAGTTCGAGTCTATGTCTGGCACACAGTTTCAATCTGCCAGGAAGTTTCACTGGCTGATATTAATGTGGTTTTAGGCACGAAGAAGCTTAGGAAGGGTCGTTGGATATTTTTAACTGCTCATCGTAATACAATTGATGAGTATATTGTTGGCAATTTGCGATCGGTCTTAACCAAAACCTAGTTTTTCGCGCATCTCAGGGGCTATGACAGTCATATCTTTTGGATTATGAGTAGTATAATGACATAGTTTTCCAGGTACATTCCGTGCTATACGTGGACACCATCTGCGAAATGTGTTGCGTATACGGTTTGTAATAAAGAAGAAATAAATTTACTCATCAGACCTGATGCGGCAGAATTACAGCATGAACACAATTTTGGGCAGGGTGAGAGGGGATAAGTTTTGTAAACGTTTGACATGATGTCTAAACCTTGTTGAAAATCACTAAGAGCTCTCATTCTCAAATACTGGGTGAATATACTATGGGTATTTGCACAAAGTGCTTCACACAGCCTCAAGTCGTATTGACTGTTTATAACTATAATACTTATCTCACTTTATTCAACTTTCACGTAAGTTTATATCTCACAATGAGCAGAGTATTAGAATTTTTAATTCGGGTAGTATTTACAAGAGATTTTTAAAATCAAATTTTTTGTCCCTACAAGCCCTTAGGTAGGCAATATGTAAGGGATTCTGCTGCGCGGAATTAGCCGAGCGGTCTCAGGCGACGCAGGCATGGACTGTGCGACTGGTCCTGGCGGAGGTTCGAGTCCGCCCTCGGGCCTGTGTGTGTGTGTATGTGTGTATGTGTGTATGTGTATGTGTGTGTGTGTGTGTGTGTGTGTGTGTGTGTGTGTGTGTGTCTGTCCTTGTGTTTGTCGTTAGGATTATTTAGGATAAGTAGTGTGTAAGCTTAGGACTGATGACCTTAGCAGTTAAGTCCCATAAGATTTCACATATGAACATTTATGAACATTTGTAAAGGACCGTCTTCTGTAGCTTGGGATATCCGCTACGTAATATAGACAATGAGGTCCAGTGTAGCCACTTCCGTTGTAATCATTTTCCAGTACAACAAATTTCCCTATGTAACCATAATACAGTATAGCCAACTGTTTCAAGTTCATCTATTTCACAGTGTAATAAATATTCAGTGTAACCTTCATTCAGTGTTACCGGTTTCCAGTGTTACCGGTTTCCAGTGTTACCGGTTTCCAGTGTTACCGGTTTCCAGTGTTACCGGTTTCCAGTGTTACCGGTTTCCAGTGTTACCGGTTTCCAGTGTTACCGGTTTCCAGTGTTACCGGTTTCCAGTGTTACCGGTCTCCAGTGTTACCGGTCTCCAGTGTTACCGGTCTCCAGTGTTACCGGTCTCCAGTGTTACCGGTCTCCAGTGTTACCGGTCTCCAGTGTTACCGGTCTCCAGTGTTACCGGTCTCCAGTGTTACCGGTCTCCAGTGTTACCGGTCTCCAGTGTTACCGGTCTCCAGTGTTACCGGTCTCCAGTGTTACCGGTCTCATTTTACAGAGGAAGCATATTCCAGTGGAACCAGTTCCTGTGTAAATATTTTCCAGTGTAGCAGCTTTCCAGTGTAGCAGCTTTCCAGTGTAGCAGCTTTCCAGTGTAGCAGCTTTCCAGTGTAGCAGTTTACCAGTGCAGCTCTTGTCTACAATAATAATTTTCCAGTGTAGCAGCTTTCCAGTGTAGCAGTTTACCAGTGCAGCTCTTGTCTACAATAATAATTTTCCAGTGTAGCAGCTTTCCAGTGTAGCAGTTTACCAGTGCAGCTCTTGTCTACAATAATAATTTTCCAGTGTAGCAGCTTTCCAGTGTAGCAGTTTACCAGTGCAGCTCTTGTCTACAATAATAATTTTCCAGTGTAGCAGCTTTCCAGTGTAGCAGTTTACCAGTGCAGCTTTGTCTACAATAATAATTTTCCAGTGTAGCAGCTTTCCAGTGTAGCAGTTTACCAGTGCAGCTCTTGTCTACAATAATAATTTTCCAGTGTAGCAGCTTTCCAGTGTAGCAGTTTACCAGTGCAGCTCTTGTCTACAATAATAATTTTCCAGTGTAGCAGCTTTCCAGTGTAGCAGTTTACCAGTGCAGCTCTTGTCTACAATAATAATTTTCCAGTGTAACAATTTTCCAGCATAACCATTACCTAGTTGTCAATATCCAGCATAACCATTTTTCAATGCAACCATTTCCTATTGTAACCATTTCCCAGTTTAAATATCATCAAGTGTAACTCTTTCACAGTGTAGTTGGTTTCAGTTGTAACAATTTTATGTGTAACCATTTTCCAGTGTAACCATTTTCCAATGCAACCATTTTTCAGTGTAACCTTTTCCAAGTGTAACCATTTTCGAGTGAAGCTCTTTTCAACTGTAGCCATTTTCCAATGTAACCATTTTCCAGCGTAACCATTTTTCAGTGTAACCATTCTCTAGTTTCATGATTTCCCAGTTTAACCATTTTCCAGTGGTTGAATTTTCCAGAGCACATTTATTCCTGTGTAACCATTTCCAGGGTTAGCATTTCCATGTGGAAGCATTTTGAAGTGCTACCATTTTCCTGTGTAACAATTTACCAGTGTAAAGTTTTCATTATGATAATTTTCCTATGTAGTTGTTTTCTACTCTAATAATTTCATATTGCAAAAATTTTCCAGTGTAACCATTTTACAGTGTAACCATTTTCCAGTGTTAACATTTGCCAGGGTAACCATTTACCAGGTTACCATTTTCCAGATTTATGATTTCCCAATTGAACCACCTTCCAGTGGAAGAATTTTTCAGAGCACACTTATTCCAGTGTTTCCATTTCCAGGGTTAGCATTTCCAAGTGGAAGCATTTTGAAGTGTAAACATTTTCCTGTGTAACAGTTTACCAGTGTAAAGTTTTCATTGTAACAATTTTCCAGTGTATCTGTTTTCCGCTCTAATAGTATTATATTGCAACTGTTTTCCTGTGTAACCATTAGGTAGTTAACCATACCCAGCATAATCAGTTTCCGGCATAACCATTTCCCAGTGCAACCATTTCCCAGTGATTTCCAGTGTAATTGTAATACAACGATTTCAAGTGCAATTGTCTTATCACGACATTTTCCAGTGAGTAAAACACTTAGAATCATCATGTTAGACGCTCAGATCAATACTTTATCCATGTTGTCACTAGCCATTCAGCCCTTATGTTATATATAATCATGATATCAGATGTTGATCATTGAAGGTGGCAGAATTAAGTCACAATAACGGGAAACTGGTTACACTACAAAAGTTACTCCAGAAAATGAATTGGCTGAAAAACGGATGTTTTTTAAACAGTCATACTAGAAAATAGTAATGTTGAAAATGGTTGGACTAGAAGCAGTTACGGTGGAAATGCTTTCACAGGATATGGCTAGACTGAATGATGGTTACACGGGAAAATGGTTACACTGGGAAATACTTACACCAGAAAAAGGTCACACTGGAAAATTTTTGCATTAGACTGGAAATAATTAAAAGCAATGGGAAACCTTTACACAAGAAAATGGTTTCAATGTAAAACAGTTATACTGGGATATGCTTATGCTGGAAATGGGTACACTGGAAGACTGAAACTTGATGTCACCATTTTTGTAAGGTGGGATGTGTGTGTATGGTTACAATTTAACAGTATTATGAATCAATTTGTTACGACTTTCCTGTAACTGGGGTCGTAGAGTTTCTGCTGTAGCATAGGGTGTTACGATTTTTGTATTAATGTGTGTTGTTAGAACTTCTGCTGCATTGTCGATGGTAAAATGTTTGGTCTTACATGGGCCATTTATCAGCCATGTGTTTCGAGTAATGGCAGTGAGCCGCTGCACATACACATTGTCAGCTACTGATATTATACACTGTTTTGAAATACGGTAACTGGCAATTGCTCCTAAGTTATGGCACGTACACTATCAAGTAATGGCACAGACAACGTCAGATCCAACATTTAGAGTATTATTTCAGTTACAGATGTCCGTTTGTGTAAGTAAACTATCATCGCTTGATTTCGGTTCATTCTCGAAGCACCAAACAGTCGATTGCTGGGTAGCTATGCGCTCGGACATCTGTACCCAAATTTAGTCCCCTGGTATGATGTAGCATAACGATTTGCATTTTCTCTCTCCAGTTTGTCGAACGTTTTCATTTTCCAATGGACATGTGCTTCATTCTTAGTGTGCCTTTCGATTAAAACGTTCACATCTAGTTCCCATATTCTTTTCTTTTTTTGGCAGTCATACGTCTTTGATCGCCCAGTGTAAACAAAGTGCTCGGGAAATTTCTGGGCTGCCTGTTATTTACACAAAAACAAATGACGTTTTAGAGCCCATACTAATGTCACATCTCAATAGCAGCATATACTGGCTGTTAGTAAAAACTTGAAAATTAAAATAAAAGAGCAAATAAGTAGACAAATGAAAAAGGAAAGGCGGTAATATGTCTGCATTACGCTTTATTAAAGAGTAATACAGTCTTGGCCCCCTAGCACCCCAACCCGACCCCCCTCCCCCACTGTTCATCCCCCACTCTCCACTTCTTCTTCCCCCCCCCCCCCCCCCACCCACCCACCCACCCACCCAATCTCTTCGCCACATTTACTTTACAACTGATGCCGCGAAAACAGGCGGTAATGGCGGCGGCTTCTGAGACGAAGCGCCTGGTGTCCGGTTCGCTTCCGCATGACGCGCCTCTGACGACGACGACGTCGACGCCAGCGCAAACGTATCGGGCGTGTAGACGTCTCTGAAGTGCTGGACGCTTCGATGGGGAGAGCCCCCGAGGTGGACGGTAGGGGGACAACGGCGTCCTGCAAGCGAAATACGGGACCTTCAGCATTTCGCCACCAGTGGAGTAAGTTACATGGTGAATTGTTGGAAAACAAAAAATTCAGAAAATTGCGGTAGCTTCCACGGCTATCAGCTAGCGTGAATTTCTTAACGATGCTGTCCAGATTTTCAAACTGCCGAAAGCACACAAGGTGATCGGTTTTCCGGCTGAGAGACATTTCTATGCTGACTTCACTAACACTAGGGGCTGTTAGACGCTGCACCACATCCTCGACTACTAATCGAGGTGCCATCATAGCGTGTGTTTTCGCAGAGATGTGGTTCCCTTGTTGAATAGTTCAATTCAAGTATCATGAACGGGACAGCGAATGTTACGCACAAACAGAGCTAACATTGCGTGTGCACCAAGCAGGCGTAATGTTGTTAGTATACATAACGCAATTATTACGTGACGTCAGAAGCAGTATCAGATTGTTCGCTGACGAGCAGCTAACTGCAAGGAGGTATTATCTGAATACTAGATGATTACTCTGTATTTTGCAGAGGGTTTATCGAACAATCTTTAAGCTACTTCTCTACCGTTCTATTCTCAAACAACGCAGGAAAACCGAACTCTTAATTCTTTCCGTGCGAGTTCTGAGTTCTCTTATTTTATTATGATGATAATTTCTCCCCATGTTGTGGGCGCCAACAAATTACTTTCACACTCTAAGGAGAAAGCTGGAGGTTGAAATTTCATGAGGAGGTCCTGCCGCATGCAAAAAACACCTTTGTTTTAAAGACTGCCGCCCCAGTTGAAGTATCGTATGGATAATAGCATTCGTAATATGAATGGAAGTGCAAGTCAATGCCTATAAACAAGACTACGGTCCAATTAAAAGATTAGTGTTGAGCGTATTGAGTACATCTCATCGTATCAGTATTCAGAGATAACAATGGGAATTAATGCAATGTAGGAAGAGGATGCAATGTCTTTACCGGACAAGGAGAACTGAAGACTTAAATAAATATCACGGGTTTTGCTAAAGTGCACTGCGCTTGTAAAGGAAGTTGCACTGAAGACGCTTGATGAATGATTCTAGAATATTGTGCTGTCACCAGCAGTCTTTATCCCCAAAGAACAAATTCAGCGATGTGAAGCTTTGATCATAAAACTGTCGGTGTAGTACACAAAAAAGGGTAACAGAAAAGCCTGGGTAACTTAAATGGGAATTATCGGAAGAAGGACTACTTAGTTCTTCCTAACACTTGTTGTTTAAATTTAGAGAACCTGTACTCGCAGAGGACTGTGAGATATCCTGCTGTTACCGTCATGTGTCTCACATCAGGACAAGAGATTAAGACGCGAATAGAGGCGGGTACTCATATTGCGCTCAACACGCAAATGAACTGTCGCAGAACATCGATAACATCGTTACGAAGAACACCCCACTGTGTACCATCCTCTGGCTTGCAGAGTCTACATCTACATGGATACTCTGTAAAACACGTTTAAGTGCCTGGTAGAGGGTGATAGAATCACTTTCGCAACTCTCTATTATTCCAATCTCGCACAGCGTGCGAAAAGAACGAACTCCTATATCTTCCTGTACGAGCTCTGACTTCTATTACTTTATCATGGTGATTCTTTCTCCCTGTGTAGTGTATTTGTAGATGGAGATTTACCACTTTAGTTACCAGACGTGAATGTAAACCTGGAACTCGCGGACAACGCGAATTTAGAACGTTAAATCTGTATCTACCCACTAAGATCTTCATGTTATGAAACTCTGTTTAAATACGAGGCGTTATGATTAACAATTTTATTTACGTAGTTGGTAACTCAGCCATTCTTCTACTCACGTCGAGAAAGCTCTACCATAATGAGCAAAATACTGATTGTTGGGTCTGTCGATGAAGTGTCAATTCACTATCATGCGTCGAACGGTGGGCAGTGAAGACTGTCTGTTGCTGAAGGCGGAAATTAACGGAAAACGAATGCCGTTGTGTCATCGCAAACAGTTACGGCTGCTGTTTACGCGGCACCCACAGAATATTCCGGAAATGTTACCAGTGACTCCCGCTCATTAAGCAACGGTATTGGATTGTTGAAATGCATTCAAGCGGAATACGTAATGTTTGAAGCGATACAAAGGTCTTTCGAATAGTTTCCGCTCTCGGATTTACTGCTACAATGGCAACGGCAATCCGTAAATTCTTCGAAATAATTTACGCTCTCAGATTCGATGACGGAGACCGAGTGCAACTATTTTCGTTTCGATCTGCACAGCTATGCAACATTTCAAAGTAAAATGTTTAACAGTGCACTTCGTGTCACGTACAATCGGTAACCACAAGCGGCTCCGTGCACTGACTCCTCACGTCGTCTGGAGCCTTGGTCTGAGGGTCGTCTTGCAGACCGAAACCAGTAACCAGAATTTAAAACAATAAAAATTATCGTGAGCTGGACTGATTGCTGTTAATATATTAAACACGATTGCTGTGTTCCGTAATGACGTCAAAGATCGCAATAATTATATCTCGCAAAGGAGAATTCGAGCAGTCATTTGTCCCTCGCTCCATATGATAACAGTACAACGCACTTCAGAGTAATTTACAGAGTGTGGATGTATATGCAGATGTAAAAGTAAATTTAAATGTAAATGTCAATGTGGCCTGAATGTTATGGATACCGAAGCTGATGGCGAACCGTGACCTGGAGTTAACACGATTTCCTAGTTTGGTTCAACACGTAACTGGCTTCACTTTCAGGTATCAATACATCATATTCAGTAGAAGCCACTAGTTTGCTTTGTAATACGGAGGTGCAGATTGATACTGCTTTATATTTTCAGTTCCAAGTTGGAGCTGGAACACTGCCGGCATGTACTAACGAGGGAATCATATAAGTATTTCCTAGCCGCTATCACAATCAAGCTGTAAGATGAGGTACTCACCGCATCAGTATCTCGAACTTCCTCCCCTTGCAGTCGCCGTTCCATCAGCAAGCGCAGGAACTCGTCCAGAGTGAAGAGGCGCCCCTCCTAAAAGAGAACACACGAGTTTAGGTACAGAACACCTAGTCGAAAAGGTAGAACGACCTAATATTTAGCCTATGTAGTCTACATGTCACCGTAACAATGTTCCCGTGTTTTACAGCCTCAGAGAAATTGTTATTAACCTTTTACAAGGAGATTCTTTTTCTCTCTTTTTTACACAAAGGTTGTGTCTCTTCCAAATTATGTAAACACTAAGTTTATGAGCAAGACGATAAATAAGAAAATTTTTCCGTAAATCGAGATTTTAATTAGAAATTTTGAAGTGATTCGAATTCACATCAGCGGGACAGGGTAATGTGTTTGGTAGTGAAAATAAAAATGGTTTCTCGTTTCATAACACTTTTACTGATCAGTAAATGACTGACAGCCAACAATTTCGTTAAGTGTTTTCTGAATGCGGTCCATGATAAAACGTAATACAATAATACAAGTCCTCCATTTCCGTCATCTATAACTTTTAATACTGATTCCGTGTCGATTTGTCTAAGTATGCAATTCGGGGATCGTCACTACCAAATCAAACACCACTTATATGACGAGGTGCGTTAAATCCTCTGTTTTTCTTACTTTTGAATACATTATGAGAGTAGCAGTGATCAATGAGTTACAAATATTTACTATTAAAAACAGAGTTGATCACGATTTATTTATTTAGGTGACCTGTTTCGCCCCCTACTGTGGTCATCTTCAGACCATTGAGTAGGAACCTCTTTCTGCTGGAGAACTGAGTAGTGATTCTCCAGCAGAAAGAGGTTCCTACTCAGTGGTCTGAAGGTGACCACAGTAGTGGTCGTAACCGGTCACCTTAATAAATAAATCGTGATCAAGTTTGTTTTTAATAGTATATCTCTGTTTTTCTCATTACTCTGATGTGATGGACGCCACCCCCCGCCCCACCCTCTCCCCCACCCCATCACTCTATTCCGTGCATCGTTCGTTTCCCTTTTCAAGAGACCTGTAGCCACATTATGTAGCCAAAATTTGACCTCTTTTTCGAACCGAGTGTCGTGTTCACAATGGCTACGCATAGGCCTTTATCATAGTGATCAAATCAGTTAGGTGTGGTGTACATTAAACTGAGCAGCAACAGGTTACTGGAAGTGCACTTCTCCGCGCACCGCAAGATGGCTTGCGGGGTACAGATGTGGATGCTGATGTAGCAGCTAGGCTAAAGTGTCTGAGATGACAACCACTAATTGGAGAATCGAGTTCGGTCATCGATACTATTGTACCCAACCTTTCACATTCGAATACAAATTAGTGCGATGAGGAAACAGTGGAGAAATACTACTCGACTCATGCTGTTGATGACTACGGGACTCAAAGTCTTTCTATCAAAGCCATGGCGGAGGTACAGTAAATCGTGATGGCGTTTAGTAGCTAGTAGCTACGTTAAATTCAGTCAGGTTGCCCTCAGTCCCTACTGGCCACGAGAAGGCTCACCTGCAGAGTGTCCGGAAACGAAGCGCCACTGTGCTGCTCTTCCTCCGTGTCCGCGTCGCTGGAGCACAGGCAGCACACCTTCCTGAGGCGCTGGAAGATCTGTGTATAGAGAAAACGTGTGAGTCAGTGTCCTGACGTTGAGCTTAAGCAAACGCTACAGCGCTATTTCGCACGCGATAGGCGATGCGGTATAATACTTGCAGGTGCGACTGTACAGAACAGATCCTGCAAGAATTACATGCTTTCTCCTCTTTACTGAGAAACACCTGACTGCGGGTCACAGTGTGTCGAACTTTAATTTCGTAGCATACATTACTGTGAAAGTATTTGTATGGAGTTTAGCCATGTATGGAAGTGGAACGTGGACGATAAAGAGTTTGGACAAGAATAGAGTTGAAGCTTTCGAAATGTGAGGCTACAGAAGAATGCTGGAGATTAGATGGGTAGATCACGTAACTAATGAGGAGGCATTGAACAGAACTGAGGCGAAGAGAAATGTGTGGCACAACTTGAATAGAAGAAATGATCGATTGATGGGGTATATTATGAGGCATCATGGGATCACCAATTTGGTATTGGAGGTCAGTGTGGAGGGTAAAAATCGTAGAGGGAGACCCAGAGATGAATACACTAAGCAGATTCACAAGGATGTAGGTTGCAGTAGGTACTGGGAGATGAAGAAGCTTGCACAGGATAGAGCAGCATGGAAAGCTGCATCAAACCAGTCTCAGGACTGAAGACCACCACAACATTACTGTCAGTGTTGAAAATAAACGTTGAAGACGATCTGCCAACTATGTTACTAGCAAGCAGCAGTTACCTTCTGTAAATAAAATTCCAATATATTCTGTATCATCGATGTAATATACCCATTAATTCCTTAAGGTTTCGCAACCACCGACACCATGCGACTGTTTCTATGACTTATCCGTTCCAACTAAACAGTCAGACCTTTCCATTTTCAGTCTATATCTCGTATCGCAACTGCAACTGTGAGTTAGTACGATAACGACAGCTGTTTCGGGGACGTACCTTGTAAAGTCTCCCCCTTCTGGTCGGTTGAGGGCGCCAACGCCACTGACGC
This sequence comes from Schistocerca gregaria, assembly GCF_023897955.1. Taxonomy (NCBI): domain Eukaryota; kingdom Metazoa; phylum Arthropoda; class Insecta; order Orthoptera; family Acrididae; genus Schistocerca; species Schistocerca gregaria. Next base: position 97,164,313 of record NC_064923.1, on the reverse strand, counting down.
GACACCTGGGTGGGCGTCTCTGAAGACCGGGACGGCTCGGTGTCCAGACTAGACCAGCTGGCAGTGTCCTGGAGAAAAAATTAAAAACTTTGAACTAACGATACCTGTCAGTAATATGATGGATTGATGGGTTTGGTAAGTATTTAACAGTAGATGTAACTGAAAGTCATTGCGTTAGCATTGGAAATAATTTCTTTCCGACTAAATGAATATAAACTGGGCAACAAGTTGTATGCGTCATGCTCTCTCAGATTAAAGTTATTGTGGTGTAATTGTATGTAAAACTATAGCACTGTCATTGTTATTAGTGTCGTCCCATTACTGAGTCAATGGTTAACTAATACAGTGGGATATATGTTCCTGTTGTTGTTGTTACTGTTGTTGTTAACTTCAGCCCGTAGACTTGTTTGATACAGCTCTCGAAGATAATCAGTAGTGTGTAAAGTTCTTGAACTGGCCACAACTACTACGAGCTCCATCCACTTTAACCTGCTTAGTGTAGTCATGCTACGGTTTCTTTCTACAGTTTTTGTTCCTCACCACACACAAAAAATGGCGCCTGTCATCAACAACTGCATAATAAATACACAAGGAAAAAATTCCTTGAATAAGTGCTAGATGGCGTCACCGTTGTTGACATATAATCAGGGTACAAAATATGGAGTAACCTTGTTCAGACCACTGTTATAACGGAACAGTACGGAATCTTTGGTACTCACCCCGGCACCTCCACGCTCTTCCTCCCCAAGCAGGCGGATTTCCAGCAACAGAAGAAAGAACTCGTCCAGAGTGAACGCTGGGGCCTGTTGGAAAAGGGAATGTGGTTGTTGGCTGCGAACATTTATTTGTAGTGTTAGGACATTGTAACTGTTCACAAGCACAGATTTTGCCGCACTATAACAGTCTCGATAATATCGATACTCATGTTGTCTGGTTGAAGCACGAAACACACATTCGTAGTTTCCAGTCATCACTGGTCTTTCGTACCTGGAAGCTCAGAACGTTGATTGGAAGGATAGATGTGCATAAGAATTACTTGGATGCTCTAGTCAAAGGCTGATCGTACCAAAACCGAGAGGGAATAGTTGTAACGGAATATCAAAGGGGGATATTCTGGAGTTTTAAAAAGGCATATAGCGTGAATGCAGTGTTTCTCTACAGCTGTTCATGCTTCAAATCTAAAAAGCAACGACGGAAATAATGAAAAGGTTCAGAATCAGAATTAATAATCAGGGTGAATGGACACAAATGACAAATTCGCAAATGACATTAATATCGTCAATGAAAGTGAGGAAGAATTACAGCAAATGTAGAACTCACTAAACAGTGTAATGAGGAAAGAACATGGGCTGAGAAAGTCATGAAAGAAAAAAATTGTGAAGATTATCAGAAATGATATTAGAGATAAACATGACGTCAAATTTCAGACCTTGTACAGACGGGATAAACGAATAGTGGTACATTGGTAGATAAATAACATTTGACGTCAAAAGTTAGGAGAATTCAAGTAAAAGATTAGGACAGATGAAGATGCATTCCTAACTAAAAGGAGGTGAACTAACATTAAACCCAGGTCTTAATATGAGAAAGGAGTTTCTGAGAATACCATGCGAAAGTGAATCATCATTGGGCTCTGAGCTCTAGAAAAATCTGGGAAGGACAGAATCGAAGCGTTTGGTACATGATCTTACAGAGGTAAGCAGAAAACTGAGAAGGCTGATAAGGTACGAAATGAGATTCTACACAGACAGAACAAGACTACATGAAAAAAATTGTAGTAAGAAAGGAATGGACTAAAAGACATGTGTTGGCGTCAGGAAATGCTTTCTATTTTGCGAGAGCGAAGCACAGAGGGCTAAATCCATAACAGAAAACAGAAGTTGTAATATATCGAACAAATATTCGAAGACTGTGGGTCTAACTGATCCTCTAAGTTGAAGAGGTAGGCATGTTTTGGAAGTTTGGCGGCCACTTCAAACGAGTTAGAAGACTGATTACATGTCTTCCCCCTCCTCATGAAATGAGTTGCGTCCCAGGACGAAGACATGCGGCGCATCTTCATCGCTTGTCACGGGCTTCTCACTCAACCATGGAGCAGCTGACCACCTGATAATGGACCAGACAATCTGCAATGGCGTCATCCAACGGCGGATCTTACATCAGGTCTAGTGAGTGAGGTTCCCGTGACACAAAATGCTGCGGAGCCTCCACAAGATGCTACACTCGGGCACTTCCCCTCCCCAGTCTCTTACGCATCGTCCTGACGGTGTGGTTATTCGTAGCTAAGGCCTTACATAACTTTTTTGAGCTCTTTTGGTCTCTTCAATTCCTTCGTTTACATTACACGGTATGTCTCTCGGTTTAGGCTAAATAAATTAGAAAAAACACAGAGTGAGTAACTATCTTTTCGCAGTGTTTTGGGTTTACCCTCATGAGCGTTACATTAGCATGTAACTCACCTGCGAGGTGGCTGCCACGTGGACGTTGGAGTTCTCCACGGGGGCCTCCTCCTCCCTGTCCTGTTCTGCTGAACGACAGCAGAACCACCTCTTCACGCGTGCAAACATCTGTGCAAAGAGGCACCACGTGAAATGTCATCCACACATTACGCAGGGATAAACATTATAGCTAGAGACAGAAAAAGAATCATTCCACTGTTAAAGCCGTTGTCGGATTATTTCATGGCAATTGTGTTTCACGTGTGTTGCCTCCTATCTTATATCATTGCTCTTCGGTGTCCTATGAATTACATTACTATTTTAAAGAATAAATATATTTCCATTATTGGAGAAAAGAGAAATTCAGGTTAAGTTTGTTAAATCTAATGAGTTAAGGAAGTAGAAATCTGAAACCAAACATTGTTGAAAGTTTTCCAAAGTGTAGCATTTTCAAAATGTTTACGCTCTCCATCGAGAAGCTAAGTTACCGATCTGCCAACGTAGCGCTATGGTGTGAAGGCAAACCACCCAGTCTTTTTGTGAACATAGAAGGATCACAGTACGCTTTCACAATGTTCATATTTTTGCTACTATATGAAGTTACTTTTCCTGAAGGGATTTGTGTCAATTTGAGGTGAGGGAATCTGGTCGGGAAATGACCCGCTCGAAAGTAAAGAACGAAAGCCATTCTGATATCTCCGACAGTCTAATACATGTACTGGTACCGTTGTTACTAACAAGGGAACCACCCCCATCGCACCGCCCTCAGATTTAGTTATAAGTTGTCACAGTGGCCTTGAAAAACTGAACACCGATCAATCGAGAAAACAGGAAGAAGTTGTGCGGAACTATGAAAAAAATAAGCAAAATATACGAACTGAGTAGCTGTTTGGTATACCATTTCATAGTATGCAATACTATCAGATTATGCGACATTTCTTCTACTCTCGTTGCATCAGGCGTGACTGGCTCCTAGATTTTACGGAGCCCTCGCACCAGATGCAGCTGACCATGACATTTTAAATCAAGTTCCAATCAACACTGTTATGTTAAGCTCGGGAACACATTATAACCTAACTAATCAATACATTAAATTACGCATCACCACTGTCGACTCAGCACATGTGACAGATGTAACCATACATGTAGAAGGAGTAAAGGAGTCAAATGTCACAGCATAGCTAAGTCAAATTTCCATCTCTTTGTTTCTTACATTAAATCCACTTTCAATTTTACTTTAAAATACACCCACAACATATGATGTATCTTATTTACTATCATCACCTAAGCTAACAATAATTTTAACCAAATTGTGTATATAAATTTCTACTTATATATTTTTCTTATTTTTTTTATTTGATTTTTTTTTCCTATTTCGTTGCATTAGGTGTGATTGGCTCGAAGTTTTTCCAAGCCCTCGCATCTGATGCGGCTACGACATTTTAATTCAACTCCCTGTCTCCAGTGTTACAGTAAGTTCCGAAACACATTATAACCTAACTAATCAATACATTAAATTAAGTGTTACTACTTTCGAGACAATGACAGATGAAACCATACACATAGAACGTATAAAAGAAGAATTTTCACATCATACTTAAATTAAATTGCCATCTCCTGTTCCTTCCATTCAATATTCTTTTAATTTAAATTAAAAATACATTCACAACTTATTATGTATCTTATTCATCATCATTATCGATGGTAGTAACAAATTTAAATAAATTGTGCATGTACATTTTCACTTATTATATGAACTTTTTTATTTGTTATTTTTTCCTTTTATCCTTTCCTAAAATTTTCGACAAAGAAAAACAGTAATAGTAACAAGACAGAATTTTTTTGATATAAAATGCAAAATCACACAACGTACGATCTGCTATATAACAACAGGCAGCAGGTTTTTATTTGACAAATAAATAAATAATTAATTTGTGTCCTTTTTTTGGTAACGTCCTAACTGACACGCAAATCATCTGCATCGCGTCACATAACAAGTCTAAGCCTACGTAATTTCGTACCAGAGTACAGCTTACTCCTAATTAATGTTCTGAACAAAAAAAGAAAAAGGTCATGGTGACAATTTGATATGTGCATAGCCCGAGGTATGACTGGTGGAAGAAATTGAGCAAGTGTAGTTATCTTACGTGTCTGTCAAATAAAATTAGAGTATTTAACGTCTTCTATTATTTACACTTCCGAGAGGGTGTGATACTAGGGTCGGTAATTTCCCTTCCTGTATCCCTGCCTCCCACACTTCATTTGCAACAAAGTTAGTTAGTTTCAAATTCCGTGAGACATTTTGTAAGATGAGTCGTAATGTTGTGGGACGAGTTATTTTGCATTCACGTTGTAGTTAATTTCTAAACCGGATGTGGCTACATGCTAAACATTCATAGGTAGGGTGCATGCTTTAATTTGGAAAAATGGAACTGTTATAGCATCGCTTAGTTGTCCATCTGCGTCTCTGTCTGTCCATTTTTCTCAGGAATCAGTAGATGTATTAAGTTCAAATCTATGTCACGTATTGAGGTCTATGGTCACCTGGGGGGGGGGGGGGAGGGGTAAAAGTTCCAGTCAATATATACTGGTGTTCATGTCACACGTTTTGCACCCAGTACACCCGCGGCCTAGGGCCGCCACCACGCTGGCTCAGCGTGTTCGATCAGAGGGTTAGATCTTCTTTCTAAATAAAAAACTAGATGACTAGATCAACAATAAGCTTGAACGGGTGTTGTATGGCGCCCGCCGTGAACAAATGCAACGAACAACAACGAACAAAATAAGATAAAAAAAGGGGTAGCGTCTTTGATTAGGAACCAAAACCTTCTCGACGCCCGCTCCGGACCCAGTCACTGCTTAAACTTTGAATAAAAAGCATCAGCTGTGACGGCAGAAGACTTCCCGCATAAGAAGTCACCACTTATTCAGCCAACGACCTTCTCAAAGAGGGAGGAGAAGCGGACAGAAGTTCAGGGCACCCCCTTGCGCTTGGGGTGGGAAACTGCCCCAATAGTTAGATGAGTCAGCGATGATCAATAGCATGACAGTGTCGAAGGCAATGGAAAATACTCCTTATTGATAAAAGATCCCAGAATTGTTCCTCATTCAGATCTTTGGGAGGGGACTGCGAAGGTGGAGATGACAATGAGAAAAAGATTGAAAAACCAAAGAAAAGTTAACGTTCTACGCGTCGGGGCGTGGTATGTCAGAAGTTCTTAACGTGGCAGGGCACTTAGTTAATCTGAAAAGGGAGATACTTAGTCTCAATCTAGATATAGTGGGCGCCAGTGAAGTGAAATGGAAAGAATCAATGATATAACGGGAGTAGAATCATTATGAGTAGGACGGTAGGGCAGAGAGAAAGTTACTATGAACCGTTTCAGTGACAGTCTGGTTTTAGCAGCGGAGCACCTCAAATGTATTTACGTCACGGCTGCGAAGCCCTTGAGGAAGAGGCGGTGTTTATACCAGCGGTACTTGTTTGAACAATATCGTTGGTACGTAAGTTTCGAAAAACTGCGCTATGGTATACATTCTCTAAGGAATACGCAAGACCGAAAGCATTCGAAATTGAGCGATTCTCGAGAGATGTACATATTAATTACACGGAGCTCACTGGAATTCATTTATCAGCCACGAGCAGCACTGTTTATGTCACGACGGTTGATGACGCAGCGTGTGATACGATTATAGAAGCCACCAAACGAGTATTCCAGTTTCGACAATGTGATGGTCATGTTAGCGGCGTGTTAGTGCTTCATGTGGGCCTCGGCGTGTGCAATATTCGAATCTTCGAGCTGCCCTTCGAAGTACTTGAATCACCTATTAGTGAATCCCTCCTGCCATATGGCGGAATAATTAGCCGTATAGGGGCACGTTGAGACAATTTTTGCACGTGTCCAGTGCTGAACGGTGTTCGTCAGGTGTGAATTACCCTTACAAAACATCTGCCCTCCTATTTAAATACAGGCGTTTGCAGAACCATTGTTATCATCGATGGCGAACCCTGGGCGTGCTCTGGATGCGGTAGTGAAGGACGCCTTCGAGCTGAGTGCATGAAGAGGAGACTCGCGCAATTATTCAGTGGAGACGTGCCAACCCAGGCGACACCAACCTCACTACCGTTCACACACGCGTCGGCGCTCCGAGAGGAGGTGACGCCGAGGTCGGAGCGTATATTCGAATTAATTTCGCAGATAATGGGGGGCCATGGAACCACAACTATGCTGAGATGGCTCCTACTCCACTCCACCACAGATGTTGCAGTTGACAGATCACGAGGACGACCACACAACAAAGGGCATGGAAACTGAAGTGAAGATAGTCCAAGGACGCTGCGACAACAGTGGTACAACAGGAGCTGCAGTGTTCAACACCAGCTGAGGTCGAGATTATGTCACGTAAATAACCCTCCCAGAAGCGTTCGCAAGAAGCGCCGCCTCGACTCTGGAGAATCGTCCCATCCTCATACTGAGACACCTGATGACTCTGGCAATATGGAACTCTGATATAGACCAGCTCCCACCGGTTGTTGCTGAACAACTGCATTCAAAAGGTGAGAAGGTTTATCGTTCCGACGTTCCGTGTCTTTAGGCTTCCAGCGGCCCTTCATCAGCGTGGGATGATACGGAGGAAAGTGCACGAACGCCACCTACCAGTACAGTGGGCAGAATAGTAGATACCTTCGTTAGTATCAACTTGGCTTACAGGACGAAGAGATCCCCGACGTGAATCCATTCTTTCTTTGGTAGAGACTCGCATCCCTCTTCCTCAACTGAGCGTAACTAACGCCGTGGAACGTAGTAGGACACGAAGCCTTCTGAGGACGTGTAATGAGATCACTAACTTAGCATCGTGTGCAGATGCCGGATACGGGAAACCAGGCACACAAAATAGGGACAGTTAATGTTCACACCATTAAATCGCTTGTGAAACAACAACTTTTCCGGGACATGCTGTATGTCTCAGATGTGGATATATTGATGGTGCAGGAAATCTGAGTTACAAGATGTACACGGCTACAACTCCTGTGGAGTGGATTAGCAATGGTTATGGCAGTTCGTGACCTGACATAAATACCTTCGGCACGGGGATTGGCGATAACAGTTTATGGGATCCGTGTTGTCAACTGTTATGCACAATCCGGCATAAAAACAAACGAGCACGTGCGAAATATTATTCGGAAAAGATCGTGCCCTTATTTACCGGTGGTTGGAGACTTCAATTGTGTACTGGCGCCAAAGGATCAAACTCCCAATTACAACAACTGTCGTCTATTAGAAGCGATGTACCTGCAAATGTACTTATCCTACTCATTGGATAGGATCTATGGGAATCGCGAGGGATATACGTTTCTTACAAGTCACTCGGCAAGACGACTTCATTGGGTATATGTTTCTCTTGGGCTACGAGATAAGAAGGCCGATACTAAACGACATCCCACGCCTTTGCCGAGCATCTACGTTATCTGTGTACCATCTCCCTTCCTCTACAACGTATGTGGAGAAGCCACGGCACATAGAAGCTCTATTCGTCTCTGTTGGCGGATCCCGAATGTCGTCAGCAAGTCGAGAATGTATGGACGACGTCCCAACGCCGTGTTCTAGCATACCCCTCGGCGTTTCTCTTGTGATTAGAAGGTGTTAAAAAGACGATAAGAAGAGCTCTCATACAATACGGTCAGGATAACTTGACTAGAAGAAGGGATCAGTTGGTAGAGCATGTTCTGAGGCATCAAGGGATCACCAATTTAGTATTGGAGGGCAGCGTGGAGGGGAAAAATCGTAGAGGGAGACCAAGAGATGAATACACTAAGCAGATTCAAAAGGATGTAGGTTGCAGTAGGTACTGGGAGATGAAGAAGCTTGCACAGGGAAGAGTAGCATGGAGAGCTGCATCAAAACAGTCTCAGGACTGAAGACCACAACAACAACAAGACGAGGTGCCGGCGGGTCACTCTTGACTATTATATCACGATGCTTCCTGAGTTGTCATTCCAGGACCCGTCACCAGAACATCGTGCAGTAGTTCATCGTGCCATCCACCGATCACACGTCGTCGACTGTAAGACATCCCGCCCGGTCTGGGCAAGATGTCCAGACAACATCGCTGGGAAACGCGCTTCGATGTATCATGTGTGGCGAGAACACAAACGCCACCGACGATCATGGGTCACAGTTCTTCATGACTCAAGAGGGACCTCAACTGATGAGACAAAAGGACATTGCGGGTGGATTTTTAGAAAATTTCCGTCACTTATTTGCCGGCGCAGAGACCTACCATCGGTTTATAGTTGACGTTTGGCGAGTCAACATTGCTGTTAAAGGTAGTCTGCGAAAAGCAGTTATAGACGTCGGCCACTGATGCATTGTGTATACGGATGGTGTTAACCCCATTAGTGTCAGCTGAGGCCCGAAGGTGATGCACTGAAGCAAAAATAAATGACATCATAAGGATGGCTGTAGGTATTAAATTTAATTACACTATTTTTTATCGTTAGTTATGAATTGAGCGGCGGTTCCATGCCGTCTTCATCTCCATAGTCACGTGGCTCATACGAGGAGCAGCATCAAAGATGATGGTAAACGGTCGGGAAGGAGGCTCAATTCCCATTAACAGCTCCGTCCGACTGGGGTGCCGGCTTTCAGTGGTGCTTTCTGCGATAGCATCGAACGGCTGATACACGTTGTGTGACGCTCTCTCACCGGGATAACGCTACATAAGTGCTCTTTCAGCTGTCGTGCTTATGCGGACGACGTGATACTATTCGTCCACTCCGGACATGAAATGCGTCAGGCTGTTGGGCGTCACAGTTCTTACGGAATGGCGGCAGGGAGTGTCGTTAACATGACGATGTCCTGAATACCACACACTGGACGAGGTTTTGAAGGCGTGCCGGGTCGGTTTCTGACGATGGAAACGTTGCAGTGCCTAGGGATCATATTTACTCATTCTCTGTGGCGGTTAGTGGTGGTGAGCTACCGGCGGTTGGTTAAGAATGTTCAATTGTCTATACGCGACAGTTCGTTGAGAGCTCTCGAAATGGTCTAACGTGTAGCGTACACAAACGTTCACGTCGCGTCACGACCGCCACGTTTGGTGTAGGTCTTACCGATACCGAAGGGTATCGCGGACCACCTCATGGCTGTCTTTGAATACTATGTCTGTACCAAACTTAATAAATCTAGACTCCGTCCGAACAGGCCATGAAGGCCCAACGGGACCGACCGACCGCCGTGTCATCCTTAACACACAGGCGTCACTATATGCGGATATGGAGGAGCACACCGCTCTCCCGGCCGTATGTCAGTTTACGAGAACGGAGCTGCTACTTCTCAATCATGTAGCTCCTCACTTGGTCTCACAAGGGCTGAGTTATCACCATTGGCCAACAGCGCTCGGCAGACCGGATGGTCACCCATCCAAGTGCTAGCCCAACCCGATGGCGCTTAACTTCGGTGATCAGACGGGAACTGGTGTTAGCACTGCGGCAAGGCAAAGCCGCTGGCATTATGTCAGTACTAGGATGTTATTTGAGATCAAGTATGACCCACCAACCCTACCTATCCGGAACGGTGGTATCAAACTTACAAACTTGCGCATCAAAGGTTTTGCACTATATCTGCGATCAATGGTAGCGTTTTTTTTTTTTTTTAGGGTCCAATAACAACTGGTATCAAACGCGCCCAAGTCAAAACTATAAAACATGGAAGAGGGGGGGAGAGAGGAGTTAGAAAACGACTATACGTCAGTCCCAGCTGACCTAAGAGAAGACAGCTAAAACAGGGACGTGGAGAATGGGCTACAAAGACACCATACAGAAACTGAGGTCCATAACTACAAATTAAATGGCCTTCACCATAAGGATAAAAAGTAAAACGCGGTCGACAGCTCGGGATGACATTTGCTAAAACGGCCGATAACTCAGACGCAGGAATGTAAACGGTTAAAAATGGGTAGTTAAAACTTGAGCGCAATGTGTACAACGTTGTAGGGGAGCGCCACTTAACAAATGACGATGGCTAAAAAGGCAATATGCAACCTGGTTAAAATGGCATCCTCCCGGTGGGAGGTCCGAGAGGAGGTCGTCCAAGCCGCTGGGAGAGATTTAATAATCCGGAGCTTATTCCCATGAACGGAGAACCAATGGCGATGCCCAAGTGACGCCACCTCCTGACAGAGGGCAACACAGAGATCATTGGAGGGAATACAGGAATTAGTATACTGAGGTCTGACGACTGCAGCCTTGACATCGGCCTCGTTTCCTGGCAGGCAATTGGCAACAGCGAGAAGACACCATTACATCATCTCTGATAGAGTAACTTCTTCCTCCGTCGTTCGAACGTGCCAAAGCGGTGGACAGTATCTCGCCTTCACTTGCGCACCTTTTGTGGTTTACAGTTACGTTCATCTGGAAGTATCTTCCATGAGAACAACGACGGCTCAGAACATCTATTACTGCTTGATGAATCACAAAGGCCGCAACGTCATGGTAATAAAACATCCAACAAGAGCCTGCATACGGTACTGTTGCCAACGGCACCACGATCGACGTGAAATATCCTCATCAACCGTAAAATCGTTGCACGGAAACGGTTGTACTCCATTCATATAGTTGAGTCTCCGCTTTGCGTAACCTGTGGTTTCTTGGACACGGAAGAACATGGCTCAGTGTGCGCAGCGGCGAAGGACATCTGGATGCTGACGCGCCGTATACTGGCCTTCCTTCGGCACACCACAGATACAAAAGTCACGTCACATGCACTTTTTTTACCAGACACGACGTCCTTTCGGAAACATAAGACGCCTTTCGGTCTACTGCATCGCTCGACACACGACGCAATACATGTTTCCACGAAATGTATTGTCTGTGATGACAATACGAGCTCATACGCTGTCATACGAAATACAGAACTTGCTTTCCTAACTATCTAGAAAGCGTATTTCACAGTCCACCCGACAGCTGGCGTGTCCCAGGAATGAGATGACTCGTAGGGCTTAACTTTTAAAGTCGATAATGTACACGGTTAATGCATGTTGACACATTGCATATTGACAAGGCGACCGACTCTCTGCTGTTGGCGCCATATGTGAATTTGCCAGTCCTGCGAACGCTGATACGCGGTCACCACGACACACACAATGTTCCGACAAATTGTCGACACCCAAAATAGCGTTTCAGCCCCGTTGGCGGGGATAATTTAGCTTACTCGGATCGACGCAAGAATGAATGATACAACATCGCGTGCAGCTAGGAATGTGATGCAGGGGACCGTTTTCTTTCGACTCCTGCACGTGACCAGGGTTTCCACATGTCATTCCGTTTCGTTATATTAAAAAATAATATAAAATAAAGAACTATGAGGAGTATAAATAAAAAACAAGTTTCTTACTTCGCAGCTGGTAAGACGACTGCTCTCGCGGAAACAAGCGGTTAGTGCGACCGTCGACGTAAGCTGGAAAGTCTGGTTTCGAGCCCTGATCGCATTTCATAGGTGATGGTCGTTAGTATTCACAATAGCGAGTACATTTCAGTAGGACTTTTTTTTTCAAGGTTGGCAAAACACATTTAAAAACCTTGTAAGGAGCTATGTAAAAGGTCGCACAGAACCCTAACACACAAACCAAACTGATTCATTGCCTGCTGAAACAGAGGGCAGCGTAGATGGTAATACGGTTGCTGCTCTCATATTTTGATATAATTTACATTCTTCTAAAACGTCAAGTGGGTAACGTCTTTGATTGCTAATGAAAACATCTTCGGTTCGGTTTTGAACCCAGATAACGCTTAAATTTTGAATAAAAATCGTCGGCATTGGTGACCGATGACTACCTGCATAAGAAGTCACACTCATTTAGCCAACGGCCTGGTCAAAGAGGGCGGAAAAGTTGAAGATGCCCAGGGCACTCTTGCCAATGGGGTGGGAACTGCCCCTGCAGGCGGAAGAATCAGCAATGACCAATGGCGTGATGATGCAGAATGAAAGGGAAACCACTGCATTAAAGACACAAATGGGTATCCACCGGACATGTAACATGTAATAATGATCTTTCCATTGGTAAAAGATCCAGGTCTAGTCCCCCATTTATATCTTTGGTTGGGGACTGTCTAGAGCGAGGTGAACATGAGAAACAGACCGAATAACCTACGAAAAGATAAAGTTTTACGAGACGGGGCCATGGAATGTCAGAAGTTTTCAGTATGGTAATCAAGTTAGAAATTCTGAATGGGGAAATGCTAAGGTTGAGTCTAGATGTACAGGGTGCCAATGAAGTAAACTGGAAAGACGACAAAAATTTTTGGTCAGATGAGTACGGGGTAAAATCAGCAGCAGGAGAAAATGGTATAATGGGAGTAGGATTCGTTACGAGTAGGAAGGCAGAGGAGAGAGTAAGTTAATGTGAACCGTTAAGTGATAGCGTTGTTCCCATCAGAGTCCACAGCAAACCAACACCGACAACGGTTGATCAGCTATACATGCCGACGTCGCAAGCCGAAGATGAAGAGGCAGAGACAGTATATGAGGATACTGAACGGGTGATTCATTAAGGGAGATGAAAATCTAATAATTATGGGCGACTGCAATGTGGTTTTGGGGGAAGGAGTAGAAGAAAGAGTTACAGGACAATATGGCCTTAATACTAGGAGTGACAGACGAGACAGATTAATTGCGTTCTGCAATTAATTCCAGCTAGTAATAGCGAATTCTCTGTTTAAGAATAAGAGTTATACTAGGAAATAAGAGTTATACTTGGAAAAGGGTTATACATGGAAAAGGTAGGGAGAAATGGGAAGATTTCACTTAGCTTACATCATAGTCAGGCAGAGATTCAGAAATCAGATACTGGATTGTAAGACGTAGCCAGGAGCAGATATAGACTCACATTACAATTTACTTGTGCTGAAGAGCAAGCTGAAATTTACGTGACTAGTCAGGAAGAATCAATGCGAAAAGAAATGGGATACAGAATTACTCTTCAACTGAACTGACACTGAGCTATTTCTTATCGTAGTATCTATAGAACGTCAAACGGGCAATCAAAGAAGTTGGAAAGAAAACCGACGCTACAAAGAAGGTAACCATTGGTAACGGAAGAAATACTTCTGCTGATCGATCAAAGGAGAAATTAGAAAATGTTTAATTACATTCAGTAATAGACAAGTAAAAGTCACTCAGGAGTGAAACAAATAGGAAGTGCAGGAAGCTAAGGCAAAATAGCTGTATGAAAAATGTGAAGAAATCGAAAACGAAATGATAGTCGGAAGGATTGTCTCAGAGTATGAGAAAGTGATAACAACCTTCGCCGAAACTGAAAGCAATTGAGATAACATCAATAGTGCAATGGAAATTCCACTATTAAATCCACAGGAAAAAGCAAACAGGTGGAAAGAATACTCTGAAGGCCTCTATGACGGGGAAGATTTTGCTAATAACGCGATAGAAGAAGAAACGGGAGCCGATATAGAAGAGATCGGGGACCCAGTATTACAATCAGAATTTGGAAGACTTACAATCAAATAAGGCTGATAAGATTCCATCACTATTTCTAAACCCATCGAGGGAAGTGTCAGCAAAACGACTACTCACTATCCTACGTAGATTGTATAAGCCTGACTTTCGGAAGAACATCATCCACACAGTTCCGAAGATTTAAAGAGCCGACAAGTGCGAGAATCATAGCACAATCAGCTTAAGAGCTCATGCATCTAAGTTGATGATAAGAATAATATAAAGAAGAATGGAAAAGAGAACAGAAGTCGTATTAGATGACGACCAGTTTGAATTTTGGAAAGGTAAAGGCAACAGAGAGGTAATTCTCATATTGCAGTCGATAATGGAAGCAAGTCTGAAGAAAATTCAGTACACTTTCATAGGATTTGTCGACCTGGACAGTGAGTTCGACAATGTCAAATGGTGCAAGCTGTTCGAAATTTTGAGAAAAAATAGTTATAAGCTATAGGGAAAGACGGGTAATATGCCATATGTGCAGGAACCAAGGAGGGATAATAATAAGTACGAGTGCGAGTCCATCGCCCTTACTGTTCAATCTATACATCGAAGCAGCAATGACAGAAATAAAAGAATGGTTCAAGGGAGGAATTAAAATTCTAGGTGAAAGGATATCAATGATAAGATTCGCTGATGCCATTGCCATCCCTCACCAAAGGAGACTAAGTAAATATTCCGGAATTCGAATCAAGAACAGCTGCCAACGTGAGTAACTTCGAAGTTTATATATTCGGTGTAGTGTAGCAACTTAAATCACTTAACAGAAGCACGTCTTCCGGTCCAGACTGTTCACCAAGTAGGTTCCTTTCACAATATGCTGATGCAATAGCTATAAACTTATCTGTCAGACAGAACCGCTCATTCGACAAGAGATTCGTATCTAAGGGCTGGATAGTTCCACAGGTCACACCAATGTTCAAGAAAGGCAGTAGGAGTAATCCACTAAATTACAAGCCCGTATGATTAACGTCGCTATGCAGCAGGATTCTGCAACATACATTGTGTTCCAACATTATGATTACCTCGAAGAGAAGGGTCTATTGACACATAGCCAACCTTGATTTCAAAAGTATCGTTCTTGTGAAACACAACTAGCTCTTTACACACACGAAGTGTTGAGTGCCATTAACAGGTGATTTCTACATTTTCAGAAACTTCTGCCACTATACCCCACAAAAGGCTTCTAGTTATATTGCGTGCTTATGGAATATCGTCTCAGTTATGAGATTGGATTTGTGATTTCCTCTCACAATGGCCACAGTTCGTAGTAACTGACGGAAAGTGACAGAGTAAACAGAAGTAATTGCTGGGGTTCCAGACAATTTGAGAAGCCGTCTTAGGTTGTTTCCAGATAATGCTGTTGTTTATTATCTAGTGAAGTCATCAGAAGATCAAAGTATATTGCAAAACTATTTAGAAAAGATTTCTAAATGGTGCAAAAATTGGCAATCGACCATAGAGTGAAAAGTGTGAGGTCATCCACATTAGTGCTGAAAGGAGTCCGTTAATCTTTGGTTACACGTTAAACCGGTCAAATCTAAAGTCCGTAAGTTGCAGTAATTACGAACAATTTAAATTACAAAGAACACATAGAAAATGTTGTGTGGAAGGCAAACCGAACACTGTGTTTTATTGGCAGAACACGTAGACTATGTAACGGATTTTAACTAAAGAGACTGCCGACACTACGTTTGTCCGTTCTCTTTTGGAGTAGTGCTGCGCGGTACGGGGTCCTTCACAGATAGGATTAACGGAGTAGATCGAAAAAGTTGAAAGAAAAATATGACGTTTCGTATTACCGCGAAATAGGGGAGAGAGTATCACTGACATGATGCAGGATCTGAGATGGATATCATTGAAACAAAGGCTTTTTGGTTGCGGCGGAATCTTCACACGAAATTTAAATCACCAATTTTCTCCTCCGAATGCGAAATATTTTGTTTACGCCGACTTACATAGGGAGAAACGATCATCATAATAAAATAAGGGTAATCTGAGATACCACCGACAGATATAGGTGTTTGTTTGTTTCCGTGCTCTGTTCGAGATTGGAATAATAGAGAACTATTGTGAAGATGGTTCAATGAACACTCTGGCAGGCACTGAAGCGTGATTTGGAGAGCATCCATGTACATGTAGACATAGATCCTCAGTGGAAGTGAAGAAGAATTATAGGGTCTGCTGAATTGAAAGAACAGTCAAATGAGGGCAGATGTGGACAGAAAACCGAAGAATGACGAAAGCAGTAAGTAGTAGCAGAAATGAGAACAGTGAGAATCTAAGCATCAGGATTGATGTTCAAGAAGTAGTGGAAGGTATGGAAATCTGATACTTGTGTAGCAAATTAACCCATGATGGTCAGAGCAAGAAGGCCGTAAAAAGCAGGCTACCAATGGGAAAAAAGACGTTCCTGGTCAAGAGAAGTCACTAGTATCAAACACAAGACTTAATTTGAGGAAGAAATTGATGAGAATGCCTGTTTGGAGCGCAGCATCGTATGATAGTGAAACATGGACTGTGGGAAAACAGGAAAAGAAGGCACTAGAAGAATTTAAGTTGTCTCGGTACAGAAGAATGTGGAAAATTAGCTGGACTGATAAGTTAAGGAATGAGGAGCTCCTCCGCAGAATGGGAGAGGAAAGGAGTATATGGAAAACACTGTCAAGAAGAAGGGGCTAGATTGCAGGGCATCAGTTAAGACATCAGAGAATAACTTCCATGTAATTGAGAGAGCTGTACACGATAAAAATTTTAGAGGAAGACAGATATTGGAATACATCCAGAAAATAACTTAGGATGTAGGTTTCAAGCGCTACTCTGAGATGGAGAGGTTGGTACAGGAGAGTAATTCGTGGCGGGTCGCATCAAACCAGTCAGAAAACTGATTAACTCGTTGACCTAGGATCACGAAGTTTAAGAGGCAAGGTACATGTGCAGGAAAAACTCCGAAATGTGTTTATTGGTAGCTAAACAATACGAAAAGTCATTTTTGTCTTCATTTTATTCGCCACTCTATCGGCCTATTTTTTTCTCGGGAACATGTTGGATTATGAAATTGTAATTTTCTGCCACATGCTAGGGTCGATGGTCCCTCGGCGCAATAAATTTTTAAGCTTCAGAATCGATTCATCCAGAAGACACGGTCATTTGACTCACATACTTTTTTTTGTCTCTTGGTGTTTCCCTGGAACAATTTGGAGTATCAACTTCAAATTTATGGCACCACTGAGGTCTATGCTAAGGTGTACGATCCCTTGGTGGTGTCAAGTTTTAAGCTTCCAAGACAATTCAGTCAAAACATACGGCCATTTATGTCACATAACTCGATACTCGAAAACTCCATCATCAAAAAGTGTAGGGTGGTTCCCGTTGACTAAGAATCATTAAATTTGGACATAAGCAAGGCTCCACAGTACACAAGTAAAGGGAAAAATCCGCAACTGTTAGTTAATTTTTAATCATATCACACAAAAAATATTTCTTTTTCAGTTGTTATTCGAAGTCAACGGCCTTTCCGCAGTGGTAACACTGGTTTCCATCAGATCACTGAAGTAAAGCGCTGACGGGCTGTTGGCCATCGGGATGAACTCAGCCCTTGTGAGGCAAATTGAGGAACTACTTCATTGAGAAGGAGCGGCTCCGTTCTCGTAAGTTGACATACGGCCGGGAGAGCGGTGTGCTGACCATATGCAGCTCAATAACCTCATCCGATGAAGCCTGTGTTCTGAGGATGACACGGCGGCCGGTCGGTGCCGCTGGGCCTGATGGCCTGTTCGGATGGAGTTTAGTTTACTTGTTATTCAATTTAAAACTTCAAATTAGAACATCCTCGAAAGTCTTGTAATAGCATGGACAGATATCTTGCCAGATAAATGACGATAACAGGCAAGTATTGTCAATATCATCGATTCCCAGAATGGATGAACTGTCTGTATACATAATTAAGTTGGTACGAAACCCTCAGTGTGCGTGACATACTCATACATGGCCAGTTTTTTAATTTTTAAATCTATGGACGTCTGTCAGTAAGAAACCCTTCCACGGAACAGAAGGACCTGTCAACGAGAAAGTGTTCCAGTTTGTTTTCATATTTTACTTCGCTGACTGTCACACATTTTATATCACTAGGAAAGTGATGAAAAATATTTGTTGCATAATTGTGCAACCCTTTTTGTGCTAAGACAACCTTGACGCAGGGTAATGGATTTTAATTTTCCGTCTGGTGCTGTAATTATGTGCATCATTGTTCCTTTTGAACTGCAGTGGATTATTTTCAAAGAATTTTGTGAGGGCATAAATATATGAAATGAATCAGTAGTCAGGACGCCCAAATTCTTAAACAGTTGTAGCAAGACGATCGTGGGTGAGCGCCTCATATTGTTCTTACGGCACGTTTTAGAGGAGTGAAAACTTTCTTTCTTGAAGATGAATTAGCCCAGGACATTAATCCGTATTGCATTATTGAATTAAAATATACAAAATTTGTCAACTTACTGATTTCTCTCTCAGCAAGATTTACAATGATTCTAAGCGCAAATGTGGCTGACCTAAGTTGCTTTTGGAGTTCCAAAATGTGCTTTCTACAGTTTAAATTCTCATCGATTTTGACATCTAAGAATTTTAAATTTTTCGCCACATTTTTTATTTCCTAGCCGTGATGCGTTACTGGTCCCCAATCGGGCGCCTCCCAACGTGGCGGATAGTGGAATGCTCACTAGATATGGTGGGTACCGGGGAAATAAAATACTGGGGGCGGGCGGACCGAAACCTGTAACTTGTGCCTTGCAGAGAGAGAGAGAGAGAGAGAGAGAGAGAGAGAGAGAGAGAGAGAGAGAGATAGAGAGAGGCCCCTCAGAGGCTAAGGGAGAGAACCCCAACGGAAAACTAATGTGAGCTCGATTGCAGTCTCAAGGGAGCGGCCCTCCCTTCTAGGTAGGCCGTGTGAGCCGATAACCTGTGAACCTGAAACAAGCGTATCACAGAAATTGCAACAGAGAAAATCAACAATCGGGTTGATTTAAAGATAACAACCTAGGCAACGAAAAAGGTGACACGAATAGGGTTTTGGAACGTGAGGACAATGTGGCAAACGGGTAAACAAACGGAAGTGGTACAATAAATCTACATCTACATCTATATGGTTGCTCTGCAATTCACACTTAGGGTTAATCTATACATTTTCATACTACTTCTCTACCATTCCACTCACGAACTGCGCGTGGAGCACTTAAATCTTTCCGTTCGAGTTCTGATTTCTCTTATTTTATTATGATGATCATGTCTCCCTACTCGGGTCGGTGTCAACAAAATATTTACGCATTCGGAAGAGAAAGTTCGTGATTGAAATTTCGTAAATAGATCTCGCCTCAAAGAAAACCGCCTTTGATTCAGTGACTGCCACCCCATCTCGCGTATCATATCAGTGACACTCTCACCCCTATTGCGCAATAGCACGAAACGAGCAGCCCTTTATTTTCACTTTTTCGATATCCCCTGTCAATCCTACTGGTAAGGATCCCTAACCGCGCAGCAGTATTCCAGCAGAGGCCGGACGAGCATAATGTAGGCCGTCTCTTTAGTGGATTTGTCGCATCTTCTAAGTGTTCTGCCAACAAAGCGAAGTCTTTGTTTCGTCTTCCCCACTATATTATCAACGTGGTCTTTCCAATTTAAGTTGCCCGTGATTGTAATTCCTAGGTATTTAGTCGAATTGATAGCCGTTAGATTTGTGCGATTTATCGTATACCCAAAATTTATCGGATTTCTTTTAGTACCCATGTGGATGACCTCGCACTTCACTTTGTTTAGTGCTAATTGCCACTTTTCGCACCATACAAAAATCTAGATCATTTTATAATTGGATTTGATCGTCTGATGATTTTACTAGACGATAAATTACAGCGTCATCTGCAAACAATCCAAGAGGGCTGCTCATATTATCACCTAGATCATTTATATAAATCAGGAACAGCATAGGTTTCGTGAAACTTAGCCAGTCTTGGGGATTTTTCATTCTTCTAAATTTGGAATGCTTTGTCGTTGCTTCTGCAACAGTGTTCTGACGTGTTTTTTGTACCATAGTGGGTCAGTCCCGTCTCTTATTAACTTACGAAGTATGAATCTACCTATTGTGGTCGATATTGTATCTTTGAATTTCAGCAATATATGGCCTATACTTACCTAACTAGCTTGTAAGGAATGCAGACTCTCCCTTTAGGAAGGCATCAAGCGAATTTTTATCTGCTGTTTTAAATAGATATGTTTTTCGTTTTGGTTGATATGGTTTTGAGCCTCGCTAAAATGACCTTATGTTCACTAATCCCTGTGTCCATCATGACGTTCTCTATTAGATCAGGATTATTTGTGGCTGAGAGGTCAAGTGTGTTTTCGCAAACATTTACAATTCGTGTGAGCTCATGAACTAGTTGTTCAAAGTAATTCTCAGAGAAAGCATTTAGTACAATTTTGTAAGATGTTTTCTGTCTACCACCGTTTTTGAACATGTATTTTCGCCAACAAATCGAGAGTAGATTGAAGTCTAGACCAATTATAAATATATGAGTGGAGCACTTATTTGTAATGAAATTCAAATTTTCTCTGAAGCGTTCAGCTATTGTATCATCTGAGTCGGGGGGTCGGTAGAAGGAGCCAATTATTATTTTGGTATGGCTGTTGAGTAAAACCTCTACCCCTTAGTAATTCGCAGGAACTATAGATTTCAACTTTACTACAAGATAAACTACTACCAACAGACACAAACACACCACCAACTACTTTATTTAATCTATCCTTTCTGAACACGGTTTTCACCTCCCTAAAAAATTAGGCTGAATTTATCTCTGGCTTTAGCCTCCTTTCTGTTCCTATAATGATTTCAGCTTCAGTGCTTTCTATCAGCGCTTGAAGCTCTGGTACTTTTCCAACACAGCGCTTAGAAATTTTTGGATTAAGTGAAACAAGAATAACTTGTTTTGGATTCAAATTTTTCAAATGTCTCTGAGCACTATGGGGCTTAACTGCCGTGGTCATCAGTCCCCTAGAACTTAGAACTACTTAAACCTAACTAACCTAAGGACATCACAGACATCCATGCCCGAGGCAGGATTCGAACCTGCGACCGTAGTGATCGCGCTGTTCCAGACTGTAGCGCCTAGAACCGCTGGGCCACTTCGGCTGGCACCGGCTTTGGAGAAAGAAGAATGAAGGAAGAACATATCCTCCTCTATTCTGTAAGAATGGATGAAACCCGTAGTGAAGGAGTGGCATTAGTATTAGAACGGAGAGCAAAGCAGTCTTTGATAGACTGGCACCCAAATACAGAGAGAATCACAGTCGTTCGCTTACATCGAGGGTAAGGCCAGTGTCCACTATACAATGTTACGCACCAAGAGAAGAGTCTGAAGATGAGGAGAAAGAAAAGTTTTATAGCAAATTCCAAGAAACACTGCAAAAATGTCGAAAAAGATATATCCTCCTGCTGATGTGTGACTTTAATGCAAAAATTGGGGATGACAACGATGGGATAGAGCTGATTATCGGACAACGTGGATTGGGCACCCGAAATGACAATGGAGAACGTCTCACAGACTTGTGCGGCATATTTATCCTGATCATTGGAGGTTCCATTTACCCCCATAAACGGTGTGACAAAGCGTCCCGAGTTTCAACAGACTGCAGAACAGAGAGCCGGATACAACATCTTGAATTAGCAGGAGATGGCGAAAATCACTCCTAGATGTGAGCAATAAAAGAGGCACATATGTCGGCAGCGACCACCACCTTATTCTAGCAACAGTCTGTCTAAATATAGCTGCACACAAGAGACATTGCGGGCAGAAGAGGATTAAGCGTAATTTTTGAAATATGGGCAATACAAAAGACCGAGAGGAGTTCTCGATCCAACTGAGAAATCGTTTCGAGGTGCTTAGGAGAGTAAAGGAAGAGAATGACATTGAGAGTGAATGAGATGCAGTGAAAACGACCTACGAACAGGCTGGTCAAGAAATTCTTGGAACAAAGCACTGCATCAGACAAGACTTGATCTCTGACCATACTTTGGATACAATACAGCAGGGGACGATGGTAAAACTTTGGCTAAATTGCGCACAGACAGGGGAAGTAAATGAAGAAATCCTACTGGTACTCTGCATATTAAGTCGAATGGTGAAGAGGAGTTTCTGAACAGACAAGGGAACGTTCATAAATAATCTCGCAAATAAGGCGGAGGCAGCAATCGGCAGAGCCGATATCAGGACACTATGAATCATCACAAGGAAAATGTCAAATAAGAAATTTTGGGGGTAATACGCCAAATCACGGACAAGCAAGGAAAACTACTCACATATTGAGAAGACCAACTACAACCTTTTGAGAACGTTCTGAACCGTAAAACTACAAATGACAGTGTAAATCAACTGGATGTGGTTGGGGAAGGACTTCCGCAAGGTATGCCAATTAATTTAGAACCACAATCCAAAGAAGAAATCGCTGAAGCGGACCAACAAACAAAGAATGGGAAAGCTCCGAGCCTGGACAACATCAGTCCAGAGTTACTTAACGTAGATCCCTCTATAACAGCAGAAATTTTACATAGCACTGAGTATTGTAATGGTACAAGCAATGGATAAAGACAAAGGAATAGAATGGAACAATGGAGCACATCTAGATTTTGCAGATGGCATTTGACTTCTGTCCCACAGCCTCAACGACATGAAACAGAAACTAGAAGATCTGATATCTGCGGAGAAGAAAGTCGTTTTGAAAATTATTGCCCAAAAGACAAAATACATGAGGGAAAATGATAACAACACCGCAGAACTTAAGCTTGTGAAAGAGTGGATAAGTTTTGCTACTTTGAAAGCATGATTACACCATATGGTGGTGCAATAGAGGACATTAACAGCCGCATCAACAAAACCAACGGCGCTTTTTCAACTCTCCGTTCTCCCTGGAGATCTAAGGAATTAACATTGAGGACCAAATTGCGGATATTAGGATGTAATGTGAAATCTGGGCTTCTATATGGATGTGAAACACTGAAAGTGACAAAGAAGCTAATCCGTAAGCTGCAGACAATTAGCCGGCCACTGTGGCCGAGCGGTTCTAGGCGCTACAGTCTGGAACCGCGAGACCGCTACGGTCGCAGGTTAGAATCCTGCCTCGGGCATGGATGTGTGTGATGTCCTTAGGTTAGTTAGGTTTAAGTAGTTCTACGTTCTTGGGGACTAATGATCTCAGATGTTAAGTCCCATAGTGCTCAGAGCCATTTGAACCATCTTAACTTTCCAGGAAGCCGATCAAAGGGTCTCTCCGCTTCACCTTACGAACAGGTTTCAGGCGCTGTCAGTGTGTGACAATTTCCCTGATCCACATGACCCAGATGCAGTCACTTGCACGCTTCAGGGTACGTCTCTCGGCCTGCAAGATCTGGGCAGTCACAGAAGGCGGGATCCAATATTAGCCACATGATGGGTCTCCTTAGGCATATGGATACCAAGGAGGGTGAGGAATCCAGTGTGCAGTCCCTCGATATACCGGTAGGAGTCATTCCAGACGCGGAAGCGGCGCTTCCAGATGCCATGAAGAGGACAGGGTGCAGCTACCTACAGGTAGTGTGACTCATGTTGGTACTAACGATGTGTGTCGTTTCGGATCAGGAGAGGTTGTCTCTGATTTCGGGCGACTAGACGTTGTAAACGCTGGAGGTCTTGCTTGAAAAATGAAAACGGAGCTCAGTATCTGAAGCATCGTCAACAGGAGCTACCGCGGAGTTCCGGTACAAAGCGAAGTGAGGGTCTGAATCAGGGTTTGATACATGTTGGCGACAATTTTGGCTGCAGGTTCCTCGACTTGCTCCGTAAGGTGGTGGATTTTCAGATTCCAATTAGTAGGTCAATGGTCCACTACACACAGGAGGCGCCTATACAAGTAGTGGGGATGTGTTTGGTTTTGATTTTGTTGGGGGCAATAAACTACTGGGGCCCTACGCACCAAGTCCATCCTTAGAACACGAAGACAGCGAGGAGTTAAATGACTATACGTCAGTCCCAATTGACATAATAGAAGACAGGTAAAAACCGGCACGTGGAAAATAGGGCTAAAAAAGTCGCCATACAGAAACGGAGGTTCAAAAACTAAAAGTTTAATGGCCTTTGCCATATCGCTTTGGCGGATAAAAAGTAAAATGCGGCCGACAGCCCGCGCGTCATTTGCTAAAACGACCGATAACTCAGACGGCAAACCCAAGCTGGAACGTAAACGGTTAAAAGCGGGGCTGTGTAGAGGGGACTGGGGGTTTTTTGAGGCTAGGTAATCTCGGGAACCTACATAAACGGCGTCGTCTAAAAGAGTGCAGGTCAAACACGGGACGGGGGTACATCAAGAAACAATCGGCGTTTTAGTTGTAAATTGTCAAAGCTATGCTGGAAAATATCCAGAGCTCCAAGTGCTAATGGAAAGCAATGAAGGTCAAATTCTTATAGGTACTGAAGGTTGGCTAAAGACGGTGATAAGCTCAGCAGTAATTTTTACAAGGAAACTAACCGTGTTCAGAAAGGATAGATTAAACACAATTTGTGGTGGAGTGTTTATTGCTGACAGAAGTGATTTACTGAGTTGTGAAATTGAAGTACATAGTTCCTGTGAGTTAATGTGGATAGTGGTAACACTTGACTACCAGAGTAAATTAATAATTAATTGGTTCCCCTTAACAACCAATATCCCCCCCTCCCGATGTTATATTTGCTGAAAAATTTTCAAAAAAGAAAAAAAAGTGGGTGACAGGCTTAAAATTTCATCCGAAATCTTTCTCCGAAAGTTATTTTGAACAATCATTCCAGGGTCCCACACGAAGTGTAAATGCTTGCGAAAACACACTTGACCACTTCTTAGGAGCAAACAATCCTAAGCAAGTAGGTAGCATCATGACAGATACAGGGATTAGTGATCACGAAGTCATTCTAGCAGTAGTGAATTCCGTCAAGTCCGAATCCACCTAAAATAAATGCAAAATATATCCATTTTAAAAAAAAGCAGACACTCCCTGAGAGACACTGCTCCCATACTGACTGGATAGCCGTAGATCAGGTGTGGATTAAATTCAGAGAACTATTATGGACGGCACTTGAGAGATATACACGAAACACTCTAAAAAGACATGGTGCTGATCCCTCACAGTGCACAAAACTGTTCAAAACTCTGTTTTTGCAGAAATGAAGGAAGCTTGCCAAATTTAAAAGAACGCAAAAACCCCAAGATTGACGATGTTTCCAAAGCTCGAAATCTAGTACGAACGTCAATGCGAGATGCTTTTAATGGTTTCCGTAAAGAAACTCTGTGTCAAAATCTGGTAGAAAGTAGAAAGAGATTCTGCTTGTATGTTCAAATGTGTGTGAATTCCTAAGGGATCTAACTGCTAAGGTCATCGGCCCCTAGACTGACACAATATTTAGACTACCTTATGCTAAAAACAACACACGCACCCATGCCCGAGGGAGCACTCGAACCTCCGGCGGGAGGGGCAGCGCAGTCCGTGACAGGACGCCTCAAACCACGCGGCCACTCCGCCGCGGCTGGTTGTATGGAAAGTACACCAATGGGAAGTCGCTGTCAGGATCTTCACTGCACCGCAGCAATGGTAATATTACTGATGACAGTGCCATTAAAGCAGAGTTACTAAACACGGTTTTCCGAAACACCTTCGCTAAAGAAGACGAAGTAAATATTCCAGAATTCGAATAAATAACAACTGAGTACGTGGTAAGTTAGACATGGATAGCTTCGGTGTAGCGAAGCGGCTTAAGCCTCCGTTATTCGCGCAATAATCAGTTACACGGTACCTCTCGCAGATAACAGGCGTCATTCACAACATAAACTGTGTATGTGAGCTCTTTAAACGGAGGCTATAAATGAAACACAAACACGAGTACATTAAGGTATACACTTAGTGATAAAATTTTTTGACAATTGTTAGTAAACAGCTCCAGTACCTCCCTGATAGCACCAAACGTGCCATTCTCTCTGCGAACACCTCTGTCACGGATGCTGTGGAACATCAAACATCACAAGTGCAACATGAATTGGTTTCTACTCACACGTAAGGGCCATGAATTATGGCTGTTGCTTTCTGATTTATCCCACTGCTTCGATAAACTCTGTCTGAACATCTCATAGATCCACACAGATATTGCAAACCAAAGAAAGCTCTGCTCTTTGTAAAATCTGTTTCTTTGGCATACCTTTCGTTAGAAAAGTTACCGCTATCTTCCTTGATATAATGTGATGTATAATGGGTATTATACTTTCATCCCTAAATAACTTGACAGTATCTACTTTCGTCTTTGTTATACGAGTTTCAATTTTGGGTCCAGGTAATAACGTAATAATATTATAAGATTTTTGTGTAAGATTGGTAGTATTTTTTTCCCTGTGTTTAGCTATTCCACCTTTTCCTTAAAGAAATACATCCTCTTTCCTTACTTCTTGTTTAAGTCATATTCATTATTTTTTAACAAGTCACGTTCTGTTCCTGAATCATGACCAATTTCAAGTATACAATCCTCGTTATCTGAGCCAGAAATATCGGTGTCATGATCCTAGAACACTTCTCAAGTGTTTGTGACCCGTACCTGACAGAACTAACAGGGGGTATTGAACGTATACAGGGAGGAGCAGCACAAATAGTTAAGGGTCTGTTTAATCCGTGGGGTATGTCACACAGATACTGAAAGAATCGAAATGACAGGCTATTGAAGACAGACGTAAACAGTCCCGAGGAAGTTCAACCCCCTACGTAACGCTCACACATGGACCGTGAGGCTCAGACTAGAATAATTGCTGCACGCAGAGAGGCATTGAAACAATCATTTCTCCCGCACTCCACACGTGAATGGGTCTTAGTAACTGGTACAATGGGACGTATCATCTGTCATATACTTCACCGCGGTTTGCAGTGTATGGATGTAGATGTAGATGAAGGCCTTCATCGCTCAGGTCAAGGAGCAATTCCAGCTATACATCAGTATCTCTGCTAAACTCTGTTCTAGGTTATTTTATCTTTGACATTTATTCCACAAACTGAAACCATAGACAATATTTACTTTTTGTAGGTATGTGTTCTAGATAAAAAGCTAATTAAATGTAATTAGTTTAGATATGGATAAAATTACGCACATTAAAGTTGAGTTGAGTCTAGGAGAGCAGTTAAGTAATACACTCTTAATTCGTTTTACGCTATAGCAATAGCGCTCTTGCGGATGAGCAGTGTCCGCCAAGACATAACAACGTGTTTTAAAACCAGTGATGGCTGAAGCTAATGGATGGAGAGTTAACGGAAAGGTTCTGAAAATAACGCGAACTCTGTCCAACCCAACCAGACAAAGCAGAGCGGGAAAATGAATTGCATGACGTGTGTCATCCACGCAGGTACCGGAGGGTTGATCACTTAATAAAGGCAAGGCCTTGGGTCCAGATTGGATACCAGTTAAGGTCTTTTCACAGTATAACTGATACAATAGCTCCATACTTAACTATCACATACAACCGCTCGCTCGTCGAAATAAAAGTACCAAAAGGCTGGAAAGTTGCGCATGTAACACCAATACTCAAGAAAGGAAAAAGGAATTATCCGGTGACTGACAGATCCATAAAACTAACGCTTACTTACAATAGGCTTTTGGAACTAACGCTGTGTTCTAACATTTTGAATTACCCAGAGGAAAAGATTTATTGACAAACAGCCAACATAGGTTCGTAAAATATCGTTTTTATGAAACACAACTAGTTTGGTTGGTTTGTTTAAAAGAGAGGGGAAGGGACCAAATAGCTACGTCATCGGTCCCTTGTACCGAATAAAACAATGCCACAAGGGGTGAGAAGAAAATAACCAAGACTGACAACGCAAAATGGAGAGAAAGAAATAATCACAAAAACGACGGAAGGGCAACAAACACTTAAATGGAAAAAAGGGGAGAAGGAAACGACATGAACGCAAGGAACAGGTAGAAGAGATTGGAACGACAAAACAAATGACCATGGCTGGCTGATTTTGAGAATAAAAGGGAGAAGCCAGACACTCGGCAACACATTAAAACCTCTACCCTAAAAGCACTAGGGTGGAAGACATAGAGACACAAAGGACACGGGCTAAAATTTAGATCAAATGATAAAACCCACCCTCACGAATAAAACGTAAATCTAAATCAGCCGATAAGGCGTGGTCAGATAAAATTAGCGGCAACGAGTCCGGTAACCGAACATTCCGTCGCAGGGCAGTGAACGTGGGACAGTGCGTCAGAATATTTGGGCCAATGTCAACCGGGCACCGCATCGACACTGAGGCGGGTCTTCACGGCGCAGGAGGCAGCCGTGGGTCGCCCAAGCGTGGCCAATTCGCAGTGGGCGGAGAACCACAGAGTCCCTGGGAGAGGCCCACATGGAGGACTGCCACACATTCGTAGTGTTCTTCGTTGCACGCAGTTTGTTGCGCGTACTGAGTCTATGCCATTCCGTCTTCCAAGCCGATAAACCTGGCGACGTAGAAACGAACGCAGGTCAGTTATTGGAATGCCAAGATCGATAAGCGGTTTCCGCGTACCCTGTTTGGCCAGCCTGTAAGCAAGTACGTTGCCTGTGTATTCCGCCGTGTCCTGGGGCCCACACAAACACCACTGAACGTCCGGACGGCTCCAGGGCATACACGGTTTCCTGGATGGTCGCTACCAAAGGATGACGAGCGTAGGACTGGTCGATAGCTTGTAGGCTGCTCAAGGAGCATGCCCCAGGCTGAAGAACACGAGATATAACCACCAGCTCTGCAGTGAACACAATGCAACCATCGGGCAAGGAATGCTATTCAATAAGTCCTCCATGGACATACGCGAAGCCGACGTGACCATCAGCCACCGAGCCGTCAGTGTAAATCACTTCACGGCCTCGATACATGTCAAGTGTCGAGATGAAGTGGCAGCGGAGAGCCGGGGGTGAACTGAGTCGTATGGGCCATGTGAAAGGTCCAGGCGAAGCTGCGGCCTAGGTGTACACCATGGAGGTGTACGCGATTGGACATCGAGTATAGGTGATAAAGCCAAGGACTCCAGTTCAGGTAAAAGGGATCGGACGCAAACTGCAATTGTAAGCCCTGACCTGGGCCACCGATGTGGGAGATGAGCCGCCGTGTGTGGGGAAAAAGAGATGGTGATTCGGATGTGGAGGAGAACTACGAAGGTGTGCAACGTAACTGGCGATCAGTTGTGTACGCCTGACCTGGAATGGAGGAACGTCAGCCTCCGTAAGGACACTGGTCACCAAACTCGTGCTGAAAGGTACCGTCGCTAGTCGATCGCCACAGTGGTGCACTGGGTCGAGTAAACACAACGCTGAGGGCGCCGCCGAACCATAAACCAGACTACCATGGTCAGGGTTCGATTGAACAAGGTCTCTGTATAGCGGCAGCAGCGTAGAGCGATCAGCACCCCAGTTCGTGTCGCTCAGGCAGCGGAGGGCATTGAGATGCTGCCAGCACTTCCACTTAAGCTGACGAAGTTGAGGTAGCCAAGTCAACAGGGCGTCAAAATCCAGTCCTAAACATCGATACGTCTCCACTATAATGAGGGGATCGTCATTAAGGTAAAGTTCTGGTTCCGGATAAACGATACAATGCAGACAGAAGTGCATAACACACGACTATGCGACCGAAAACAGAAAGCCGTGGTCTTCAGTCCATGACTGCGCCTTGTGAATGGTTCCCTGTAGGCTCCGCTCAGTAACAGCAGTACTGGTGGAGCAGGACGAAATGCAGAAGTCGTCTGCATACAAAGAGGGTGAGCGGACGGTCCTACAGCTAGATCGTGAATGGCCACTAAAAAAGGGAGATACACTCAATATAGAGCCCTGCGGGACCCCATCCTTCTGGATATGGGGGGAACTATGGTAGGCACCAACTTGGACACGGAAAGTACGAAGCGACATGAAATTCTATGTAAAAATCGGGAGCAGGCCTCAGATATCCCACTCGTATAATGTGCCAAGGATATGATACGCTTTTCGTAAATCAAAATAGACAGCGACCAGGTGTTGGCGTCTGGAAAAATCAGACTTGAGGGACACAAGATTGTCAGTGGTAGAGCGGTCCACGTGGAAGCCGCCCTGGCACGGAGCCAGTAGGCCACGTGACTCCAGGACCCAACCGAACCGCCGACATACCATACGTTCGAGCAGCTTACAAAGAACATTGGTGAGGCTGATGGGCCGATAGCTATCGACATCAAGCGAGTTTTTGCCGCGTGCTCTCCCACCAGTGCGATGGAAAGAAGCAATAGCACCAGATCCGGTTGTAGATCACGAGGAGATGTCTCTTGTAGTCAGACGAGAGATTTTTAATCTTCTGACTGTGGATCCAATCGGGCCCAGGACCTGGGTCAGGGAAATGTGCAAGGGCACTGAGGAGCTACTACTCTGTAAATGGGGCGTTATAGGGATCACTGTGGCCTGTAGTGAACGAGAGGACTTACTCTTCCATCCGCTGTTTGAGAGTGCGAAAAGCTGGGGGATAACTCTCCGGCGCAGAGGCGCGAGCGTAGCGCTCAGCCAAGTGCTCAGCAATCACGTTTGCGTCGGTAGATAACAAGGAACATCTGTTCGGGTTTGGCACCCACAAACTCTTTTGATCTTTGTCTAGACCCGGAAAGGTGACGTATGGCACCCAATTGTCGACGCATACCACTCCCAACACTCCTGTTTCCGCCTTTCGATAAAAATGGCGAACGCGGGCACGGAGCCGTTTAAAGGTTATGAGGTGCTCCAGGGAAGGGTGCTGCTTATGCCGCTGTACAGCTCACCGACGCTCCTTAATTGCCGCAGCGACTTCCGGCGACCGACAAGGGACTGTCATTCGCCGGGGTCCCCCCTTTAAAACCTGGGGATCACGTTTTCCGCCGCAGAAACGATCGTTGGGGTTTTTGTGGTTGGCAGGGGAGCCAACACCGTGTTACTAGAGGAGGCCGAAAGGCACGCGATATAGCTCACGCAGGCTGGCGTGAGGTCTGGAACAGGACAAGGAAAACAGAATTTAGAAACAACGGACGTAGCTGGTGGAATACTTAACTTTAATCCATTAATGATGAACGTCGCTCTCGACGGTACATGGTTCATAATATCAATAGTAACTGATAATGGCGCCTTGCTAGGTCGCAACAAATGACTCAGCTGAAGGCTATGCTAAACTATCGCCTCGGCAAATGAGAACGTATGTAGGCAGTGAACCATCGCTAGCAAAGTCGGCTGTACAATTGGAGCGAGTGCTAGGAAGTCTCTCTAGACCTGCCGTGTGGCGGCGCTTGGTCTGCAATCACTGATAGTGGCGACACGTTGGTCCGACGTATACTACCGGACCGCGGCCGATTTAAAGGCTACCACCTAGCAAGTGTGGTGTCTGGCGGTGACACCACAGGGGTTACCTGCTCAACCACCACATCGATGTTACCGTGTTGGGGAGATTCAACGTTGTCTGAAGATGTGAAAGTTTCTCAGTCCGCCTTGTTTAATGTCCATCTGGGCAGGTGTCCATAGGCCTGACGCCTGGGAAGTGACAGGACGATGGGGAAGTGGTCACTACCACACAGGTCGTTATGTGCTCTCCAGAGCATAGATAGAAGAGAGGCATGACTGCAGAAAGAGAGTAATAGTCTAAAATATATGTTCCATGTGCTGCACAGAAATGCGTGGTGGCCCCAGTATTTAAGAGGCAGAGGTCGAGTTGTGACAATGAATTTTCAACATCTCTGCCTCTGCCAGTAGGAAGTGTGCACCTCAAAAGGGATTATGAGCGCTAAAATCTGCAAAGAGTAGGAAAGGTTTAGAGAGTTGATCAATCAGTGCAGCCAACGCATTCAGGGGTACTGCACCATCTGGTGGAAGATATACGTTGCAGACAGTGATTTCCTGCGTCGTCCATATCCTGACACCTACAGCTTCTAGAGGGGTTTGAAGTGTCACAGGTTCACTGCATACTGAGTTCAGGACATAGACGCAAACTCCAGCTGACACTCTATTACAATTTTCTACGGCTCCTGTACTATCCCTTACAGCCACGAAGGGCAGGGTTAGGCAGTGCCAGGAACCAGGGTTCCTGGAGGACAATACAGAAAGCAGGTTTGAAGCTTAAAAGTTGCCATAGCTCAGGCAGGTGGTGGAAAAAACCGCCGCAATTCCACTGGAGAATGACGTTAATGTGAGGCTGCGAAGGCATGAAGCATGCAAGGAAACAGGTTATGCCTCAGGGTCACCTTCTGCCACCGATTAAGTATTTTTAGCCATTTCTATGGTGGATAAGGCATTAGTAAGATCCACGTCTGCAGGGGACGGTAAGATCTCCACTGCATCCTCAGGTGCAGAACTGATAGGGAGTGGTAGTGTTGGAGACACCAGGTGGTCCTGATTTTTACCATACTTTGTCTTACTTTGCTTACTATCTCGCTTCTCGTTAGGGGATTGCTGGGAGGATTTCTCTGAAGCAGCTTCAGGCATGGAGGACGACCATGAAGCTCTTTCTCCACCAGGTTTTGGCTCCTTGAGCTACTGGCGAGTGTCTGCATGGCATTAGTGGAGACCTTGCAAGCGAGGCCCACGAGGAACTCCTTCTGCACGAGAGGAGCCGGAGAAGCCTGTTGCTCTGTTGCTACTACGGCAGGGGGGAGGGGACCGATGCCCCTACGTTTGGACGGGCCTTGCTCCCAAAGTAGGTGCTTTGGGAGCAACGGAGGAAGATTTGCCCCCTACCACCAAGGGGCTGGATGTATTCTGGCGGCCCACAGGGCCCACTGTTCGTGGTACAGAGTGAGGAGCCACAGGCACTTGGAACGGCGATGGTGATGTAGCTGCAGTGTATGTCTAAGTCAACCGAATGGGGTGGAATCTTCCGAATTTACGGTAAGCCTCTGTGTAAGTCAACTGGTGCAGGGTCTTGTACTCCATAATTTTCCGCTCCGTTTGGAGTACTGGTCGGTCTGGTGAGCAGGGGGAGTGGTGCTCTCCACATTTGATTCAAGTGGGAGGTGGCGCATGTGGAGTATCTGGGTGCAGTGAACGTCTGCAGTCTCGATGTGTGGTGCTGGAATTGCAGTGGGAAGACATGCGCCCAAACTTCCAGCACTTAAAGCACCGCATAGGGGGAGAGACGTATGATTTAACGTCACAGCAGTAAACCATTACCTTGAGTTTTCCGGCAATGAATCACCCTCAAAAGCCAAGATGAAGGCACCGGTAGAAACCCTGTGGTCTTTGGTTCAAATGGTTCCGAGCACTATGGGACTTAAGACCTTAGGTCATCAGTCCCCTAGAACTTAGAACTACCTAAACCTAACTAATCTAAGGACATCACACGCATCCATGCCCGAGGCAGGATTCGAACCTGCGACCGTAACAGTCGCGCGGCTCCGGACTGCAGTGCCTAGAACCGCATGACTACCGCGGCCGGCTGTGGTCTTTGGGTCCCCTGTAAATGCACCAGATGAAATGAACACTCTGCTGTTCTAAATCGGCACAGAGTTCGTCGTCAGACAGCAAGAGGTGGTCATGATGGAAAATAATCCCCTGGACCATGTTGAGGATTTTACAGGGAGTGACAGACACAGGGAAGTCTGGACATGATCGAAAGAACAAAAACCATCTTCATATATTTAGTTAAGGCTCACTGGCCATTTGACCATCTTCTTCTGTGCGAATGCACAAACAATACCCGGACTGTTACGGGAATCGGCGGTAAAGCTGCGAGTAATTAGTACAATGGGCAGGGACACTATGAATATAGTGCGGGACAATAAGTAGCGAATGTGGGTCTCACGGGAGGCGTGCCAGAGATACGTCCCTGCAGTCGCAGTATCCTCTGTGTCCTCGGTGGCTCAGATGGATAGAATGTCTGCGGTGTAAGCAGGAGATCCCGGTTTCGAGTCCCGGTCGTGGCAACCATTTTCAACTGTCCCTGTTGACTTACATCAACGCCTGTATGCAGCTAGGAGTATTCATTTCATTGTAATTTCATGTCCGAAAGAACAGATACCATCTTCTTATATATACTTCATATAAATCCAATATTGTCACGGGGGCGAAAGAGGACAGGAGGTAACGGAAGAAGACGACATAGCCTAGAAAGTGTCCTCGCCCAAATACACTCCTGGAAATTGAAATCAGAACACCGTGAATTCATTGTCCCAGGAAGGGGAAACTTTATTGAGACATTCCTGGGGTCAGATACATCACATGATCACACTGACAGAACCCCAGGCACATAGACACAGACAACAGAGCATGCACAATGTCGGCACTAGTACAGTGTATATCCACCTTTCGCAGCAATGCAGGCTGCTATTCTCCCATGGAGACGATCGTAGAGATGCTGGATGTAGTCCTGTGGAACGGCTTGCCATGCCATTTCCACCTGGCGCCTCAGTTGGACCAGCGTTCGTGCTGGACGTGCAGACCGCGTGAGACGACGCTTCATCCAGTCCCAAACATGCTCAATGGGGGACAGATCCGGCGATCTTGCTGGCCAGGGTAGTTGACTTACACCTTCTAGAGCACGTTCGGTGGCACGGGATACATGCGGACGTGCATTGTCCTGTTGGAACAGCAAGTTCCCTTGCCGGTCTAGGAATGGTAGAACGATGGGTTCGATGACGGTTTGGATGTACCGTGCACTATTCAGTGTCCCCTCGACGATCACCAGAGGTGTACGGCCAGTGTAGGAGATCGCTCCCCACACCATGATGCTGGGTGTTGGCCCTGTGTGCCTCGCTCGTATGCATTCCTGATTGTGGCGCTCACCTGCACGGCGCCAAACACGCATACGACCATCATTGGCACCAAGGCAGAAGCGACTCTCATCGCTGAAGACGACACGTCTCCATTCGTCCCTCCATTCACGCCTGTCGCGACACCACTGGAGGCGGGCTGCACGATGTTGGGGCGTGAGCGGAAGACGGCCTAACGGTGTGCAGGACGGTAGCCCAGCTTCATGGTGACGGTTGCGAATGGTCCTCGCCGATACCCCAGGAGCAACAGTGTCCCTAATTTGCTGGGAAGTGGCGGTGCGGTCCCCTACGGCACTGCATAGGATCCTACGGTCTTGGCGTGCATCCGTGCATCGCTGCGATCCGGTCCCAGGTCGACGGGCACGTGCACCTTCCACCGACCACTGGCGACAACATCGATGTACTGTGGAGACCTCACGCCCCACGTGTTGAGCAATTCGGCGGTACGTCCACCCGGCCTCCCGCATGCCTACTATACGCCCTCGCTCAAAGTCCGTCAACTGCACATACGGTTCACGTCCACGCTGTCGCGGCATGCTACCAGTGTTAAAGACTGCGATGGAGCTCCGTATGCCACAGCAAACTGCCTGACACTGACGGCGTCGGTGCACAAATGCTGCGCATCTAGCGCCATTCGACGGCCAACACCGCGGTTCCTGGTGTGTCCGGTGTTGCGTCCGTGTGATCATTACTTGTACAGCCCTCTCGCAGTGTCCGGAGCAAGTATGGTGGGTCTGACACACCGGTGTCAATGTGTTCTTTTTTCCATTTCCAGGAGTGTAGTTGAAACGCAGGTGGAGATGCAAAGCCATAGCAAGAGATTCAGTAGATCAAATCTAAGGGCACTCGTGCACCACGTAACGTGTCCTTCCCCATATGGCTCGCACTTCTGTAGAATTTTGAAAGTGGCAGTTCAAACCATAGAATAGGATATGAACTCGTAGGGCCGAAACGTATGAGACTCCTTTTAGTCACCTCTTACGACAGGCGGGAATACGACGGGCCTATTCTAACCCCCGAACCCGCAGGAGGAGAAACACAACTGGTTCTTTATTCTCACGGAGTAATCAGTGCTATGCACTGGGGATTTAACGCTGATTCCGAATTTTTTGATTTCCAGGGGGCTTTTGACACCGTTTCACACAAAAAGTTCTGCCAAATTACGTACCTATGGAGTATCGCCCAAGTTATGTGACTGAATTTTTGATTTCCTGTCAGAAAGATCACAGTTCGTGTTAACAGACAGTAAGTGATCGTTAAAAAGAAAAGAAATATCTGACATTCCCCAAGGAAGTGTTATAGGCGCTCTGCTGTTTTTGATCTACGAGGGTCACTGCAAAAGAAATGCACATTGAGGATTGACCTCGCAGCAGCAGGCCTCGTATTACACACACTCGAGACAATTTGCAAGGAGTTAACGAATTGGTGACTGCTGACAGACGAATCTCAGTGAACGTATTGTCACGCTACGTTGGGATAGGGGAAGGAAGTCTTTGCAGAATACTGAAAGTGTTGGCGTTAAAAAAGGTTTGTGTCAGGTGGGTTCCCAGGATGTTGACAGCGGCTCACAAAGAAACAAGAGAAACGGTATACAGCGAACTTTTGGAACAGTACGAGAATGGTGGAGATGAATTTCTTGGAAGAATTGTGACAGGTGATGAAACATGGCTCCATCATTTTACACCTGAGACGAAGAGGCAATCAATAGAGTGGCATCATGCACATTCACCCAAGAAAAAGAAAATTCATAACCACACTTTCTGATGGAAAAGTTATGGTTCAAATGGCTCTGAGCACTATGGTACTTAACTTCTGAGGTCATCAGTGCCCTAGAACTTAGAACTAATTAAACCTAACTAACCTAAGGTCATCACACACATCAATGCCCGAGGCAGGATTCGAACCTGCGACAGTAGCGGTCGCGCGGTTCCAGACTGTAGCGCCTAGAACCGCTCGGTCACGCCGGCCGGCGAAAAGTTATGGCTACGGTGTTTTTAGATTCCGAAGTACTCTTGCTTGTGGAGTTCATGCCAAGTGGAGCCACCATAAATTCTGATGCATATGTGACGCCACTGAAGAAACTTCAAGCTCAACTGAGTCGTGTTCGACCACATCGGCAAAAGCAGGATTTTTTTCTGTTACACGACAATTCACGGACACATGTCAGTCAAAAAACCATGGAAGCGATCACATAACTCGGATGGACAACACTGAAACACCCGCCTTAACAGTCCTGACCTGGCGCCATGTGCCTATCATCTCTTTGGGAAACTGAAAGACTCTCTTCGTGGAACAAGGTTTGAAAATGATAACTCCCTGCCAAACAGTGACTCCAACAGGTTGGTCCAGAATTTTACCGTGCCGTGCGGGTATCCATCTACACACTGTAAAACTTTCAAACATGTAGAATAAAAGATGGATTTACAAAAAAAAATAGTGTGCATTTCATTTGGAGTTGCCCTCGTATATAGACGATATAGGAGAAATCTGAGCAGGTCTCACACTGTTTCCAGAGGGGACAGTTATTTACCATCTAGAAAATTCATCATAAGAACGAATCCAACTGCAAAATGATGTAGACAAGATATGCGCATGATGGGAAAAGTGCCAACTGTCTCTGAATAAGAAAAATGTGAGGTCTTTCACAAGAAGACAAAAAGAATTCTGTGAAATTTTGGTTGCATGATAAATCACACAAATCTAAAGCCAGTTGTGCCGCTTTTTGCATCACCACTGATTTGCTGTTGATAATGCAACATTAAATCGATTCTTTACATTCCATTTTGTATTACCATTTATTATTGCTGCTATAGCAGCAATTCATTTATTTTTTTCTTCCCCTCGTGCAAACAAGCTCCGGGGAATGAAAGCTCTCTCAGTGTCATGGCCGACCTCTTCTCGGCCCTCTCGGTGCGAGGTTGCGCACTGGGCACTGTCTTTTCAGCCATCGCCACTGGTGGTTCGCAATTTCCTGACGGAATCTTTTTTCTTTAACCATTTACGCTCTCATTTATGTTTGCCGTCCGAGTTATTGGCCGCTTTGCGAATGACCCGCTGGCTATCGACCGCGTTTTACTCTTTATCCGCCGTAGCAATGTGGTGAAGGGCGTTTAGTCTTTAGTTCAAGACCTCTTTTGTCACTATGGCGTATTTTATGGACGTTTCTCGAAGTCCCTGTTTTTAGCTGTCTTTCCTTCCGCCGATTGGGCTTAACGTGTAGTAGCTTTTAACTCCTTGTTCGTCTTCGTGTTCTACGGTTCTGACATGGCCGCGTATGACTTTTGCGCCATAAAACAAAACGAAACAAACTACCAATAATCACACTTGGCACAACTATATAGATAATGTTGTGGGGTGGTGAAGCAAAGACTTCGATTTATTGGCAGGACTCTTAGAAAATGCAACTGGTCTACTACGCTTGTCCTTCCTCTTCTGCAGTATTCCTACGTAGTGTGTGGTATCTGCATCGGGTAGGACGGACGCGGAGGACATCGAAAAAGTTTAAAGAAGGGAGATCGTTTTCTACTATCGATAAATATGGGGGAGAGTGCCACGAATATGATACACGAAGTAGGATGGCAATAATTAAATCAAAGGCGTTCTTCGTCCGGGTATAATCTTCTCATGAAATCTGAAACACAAACTTTGTCCTTCGAATGCGAATTTATTTTGTTGGTGCCCGTCTACATAGGGAGAAATTAACATCATAATGAAATAAAAGAAGTCAGAAATAGCACGGAGAGATTTAAGTGTTCTGTTTCCCGGCGCGCTGTTGGAGAGTGGAACGGTAGAGTAGTAACGGAAAGTGTTTCGATGAAACATCTGCGAGGTAATTGTGGTAATGTAGATGTAGTTTCGTGTTCAATAAGAATCCAACGTTCGCAAAATGAATGAAACGCCTGATTTCAAGTGACTGTTTGCTAAGATTCGGTTCTGTGTGCATGAACTCGTGAATTTTTACTCCGTTTCCATAAAAAAAAGAAGAACACACTGTTTGGTTACAATGATGTCCCCATTGAAAAGAGATTTTGTAGTGAATTTCACCATAGTTTACTTTGTCGCAAGAGGATTTGAACTATCCGCCATTACAGACAGGTGTGCAAAAGAACATCTGTGACATAATTACAACATTTCATAGGTTTTTATAGCTATGATGAATTATAAGCACGATGACGCATGTTTAAATGTTATGTGATATCCCAGTTGCAGCCATCTTTGTTCTATGTCAACCCCGTAGCAAAATCATTTTTTGAACCGAAGCGCCTTCTTCTTTCTCATATTTATCGTGTGATGGCGGTGAAAAAAAAAACATGAAAGCAGCCAGGAAAGATGATAACATTTCGTAATGAACACGTCTGGTGGTTAACAGTAGAACCTCACTAAATGTATGTCGCGAGTGAGAAATATTCTGTGATAATATTCGGTGATCATATAATATTGTCACTGAAAGTTTCCATACTAGTTTCTTCTACATAAAATTTATGTATATTGATTGATAAGTAATAATAATTGGAGGGCGACAGTTCTCACAGTTGGTAAATAAACCTGACATTTGTATGTCATGTTGTAACAACCAATATTATAAAACTAAATGTCAGAAGATGCAGAGCTACAAATGATCTATCTTTTGAGCAAGAGAAAGTCTCTCACACCGCATATATCCGGTGACTGCCCCACTGCAGTTCCTTTCTTACATTCCATTTGTACTGTAGTTACATGCTGAAAAGAAATATTATTCAGATTCTTGTATATTTATAGATATACACTTACATTATTTACATATGGCAATGTCATATAGTTTGTAGGTGCTATACAGCCTGCATCCAATAGTGTTCATTAAACACTAAAGGTTAACACCAAATTTGCCATACACATGAGGTGAAAGTCAAGTTTCACTAGTAAACCACTCAATTTGAAAGTACTGCACGGCTTATGGTCTTGGTGATACACAGTGAGTAAAAGTCTCTGTGGTACACTTCATCGCCAGCACAGGGACAGTCATAAATTTACACCCAGTGAAATAAAGGTAAAGGTACGAAACGGTTGCAGCTAAGATTAATCTCAATATATTAAAATGTTCCGATGATTCATAAGGTACCAACATCAGAGACACAGATATCGGAGAGTGAGCAATACTGGCAGCAATAATTTCGAGTAATGGTCCTTGCATACGCGGAGACGATGAGGGCAAAACTGCTAGCGTCCAGGTCCGCACCGAGCGAGGTGGCGCAGTGGTTAGCACACTGGACTCGCATTCGGGAGGACGACGGTTCAATCCCGCGTCTGGCCATCCTGATTAAGGTTTTCCGTGATTTCCCTCAATCGCTCGAGGCAAATTCCGGGATGGTTACTTTGAAAGGGCACGGCCAACTTCCTTCCCCATCCTTCCTAAACAACCCAACAACCCACGTCCGCACAGCATGGGTAAACAAAGCCCCCCCTGCTAGCCGCGCTGTCTAACGCGCCGCTTCCCGAGCGGGAAGGCTTACCGGTCCCCGGCATGAATCCGCCCGGCAGATCCGTGTCGAGGTCCGGGTTGCCGGCCACCCTGTGGATGATATGCAGGCCGGTTTTCCATCTACCTCAAGCGAATACGGGCTCGTTCCCCTTATTCCGCCTCAGTTACACAGTGTCGGCGATTGCTGCGCAAACACAGTTTCCACATACGCATACACGATAATTATTTTACCACGCAAACATTTGAGGTTACACTCGTATGGTGTGAATCGTCCCCGGGGAGTTCCACTAGGGGGGTCGAACCGCACAATAAACTGGGTTCGGTGTGGGGCGGCGGTGGGGTGGGTGGCCCGCTGTGGCCTGTTTTGGGGTTGTGAACTACTGAAGGCTATGGCGGGACGAATCCTCTCCGTCGTTTCTAGGTCCCGGTTCCATACACAATACTTGCCTTACCTACTTCTTCGCGTAGAACATGAATACCTAGCATGTTGATATTATCTCTTAAATAAATCATAAAATTTCTTTATGCATAGTTGGCCCTCCTTCAAGTCGCATTCAAAAATAGCACATGCAGGAGGATGATTTTGCCTTTCCTTTTAATGACTTTCTAGCAGCAGTGATGCAGAATGGGAGACTAATAACGTAGCGATATATCTCCGCATTTGCGCCCTAAGTTTTTTAAGAGCTGCAGGTACTGCAGCCACTTCCGTTTCCATTGTTCCGTTGTTCTCTACTCCTAAAGCAGTTCACATGGCCCAAGCATCAATGTTTAGTATTTTCAGCAGTTCTTGCAGACCTATTTAATTTATTTCCGGTTTTGTTTTCGTATAGGATGTTATCTCAGCAGAACTGTGTCGTATTGTAGTAGTCGAATGTCAAAGAAACTGTTGACAAATTCAGGCTGTTAGCAATCCAGCAACTATAAGGACTCATCAACATAGCGCTTCGTTTCTGCGTATTATCGAACTAGTGCCGATAGGCTCTGACTGACAACTTCGCAGTGAGACTCACCAGTTGCGAGTAGAATGGAAATTCCAGTTATTTTATAAGAAACGGAGTCAGTTTAGTTCTCCCATACGAATGTGTTCGTATTTGCACTACACTTTGTCGTTTTCCGAGAATACTTCAGACATGGGTGACCTGTAACAAACTCAGCCTCAGTCTAAATAACGCATCATTGGTATTCGGTAAAGTATCACTGGTCCTCTACTTTTGGCTCCGAGTTATTGAATGTCCTTGCATTGAATAAGTTAGTAGTAGCCACACATTAATCGGATGTTGCACTGAGTCGATAAAAGTCATGGGATAGCCGTAGGCATATTAACAAATAATGGTAGCATGGCGTACACAAGGTACACAAGGGCAGTTCCTTGGCGAAGCTGTCATCCGCACTTAGGCGAAGAAGTTTCCGAGGAATGGTAGCTAGAGCTAGCCGTATGGAACATTACATTTCGGAAATCGGCTGGGAATTAAATATTCCGAGATCTGCAGTCTCGCGAGTGGTCAGAGAAGACACTACTCGCCATTAAAATTGCTACACCAAGAAGAAATCCAGATGATAAGCGGTTATCCATTGGACAAATATATTATACTAGAACTGATATGTCATTACATTTGCACGAAAATGGGGTGCATAGATCCTGAGAAATCAGTACCCAGAATAACCACCTCTGTCCGTAATAACGGCCTTGATACGCCTGGGCATTGACTCAATCAGAGCTTGGATGGCGTGTACAGGTACAGCGGCCCATGCAGCTTCAACACGATACCACAGTTCATCAAGAGTAGTGACTGGCGTATTGTGACGAGCTAGTTGCTCGGCCACCATTGACCAGACGTTTTTAGTTGGTGAGAGATCTGGAGAATGGGCTTGACAGGGCAAATGCACGCTTCCAATGTGCGTTCACCGCCATGTCGCTAAAAACGGATGAGACCATCATGATGCTGTAAACGGAACCTGGATTCATCCGAAAAAATGACGTTTTGCCATTCCTGCACCCAGGTTCGTCGTTGAGTACACCATCGCTGGCGCTCCTGTCTGTGATGCAGCGACAAGGATAACCGCAGCCATGATAACAGAGCTGATAGTCCATGTTACTGCAAACGTCGTCGAACTGTTCGCGCAGATGGTTGTTGTCTTGCAAACGTTCGCATCTGTTGACTGAGGGATCGAGACGTGGCTGCACGGTCCGTTACAGCCAAGCGGATAAGATGCTTGTCATCTCGATTGCTAGTGATACGAGGCAGTTGGGATCCAGCACGTCGTTCCGTATTATCCTCCTGAACCCACCGACTCCGTATTCTGCAAATAGTCATTGGATCTCGACCAACGCGAGCAGCAATTTCGCGATAGGATAAACCGCAAACGCGATAGGTAACAATCCGACCTTTATCAAAGTCGGAAACGTGTTGGTAAGCATTTCTGCTTCTTACACGAGGCATCACAAGAATGTTTCACCAGGCAACGCCGGTCAACTGCTGTTTGTGTATGAGAAATCGGTTGGAAACTTTCCTCATGTTAGCACGTCGTAGGTGTCGCCTCCGGCGCCAACCTTGTGTGAATGCTCTGAAAAACTAATCATTTGCATATCACACCATCTTCTTCCTGTCGGTTAAACTTCGCGTCTGTAGCACGTCATCTTCGTGGTGTAGCATTTTTTAGGCCAGTAGTGTAAACTCACAGGCTACAAAGGAGCGATTAGGGCCACGTCAAAGAAACAGTTACATAAACTGAGGAGGCAAAGGTCATTGGACACCCCCTGATATGTGTCCGACCTCCTTTTTCCTGGCTAAGTGCAGGCGTCGCCTCAACAAGTCATCGTAATTCCTCTGCAGAAATACTGCGCCGTGCAGCCTCCACAGCGCCGACCGCGGTGGTCTCGCGGTTCTAGGCGCGCAGTCCGGAACCGTGCGACTGCTACGGTCGCAGCTTGGAATCCTGCCTCGGGCATGGATGTGTGTGATGTCCTCAGGTAAGTTAGGTTTAAGTAGTTCTAAGTTCTAGGGGACTGATGACCACAGCAGTTGAGTCCCATAGTGCTCAGAGCCATTTGAACAATTTTTTTGCCACCATAGCCGCCCATAGTTGCGATACTGTTGCCGGTATAGTCTGTCGTGTATGAACTGGCCTCTTTGTTATGTCACTTCGATGTTCCATGTCACCCAAGTCGGTCAATCTGGATGGCTAAATCATTCGCATGAACCGTCCAGAATATTCTTCAAACCA
Organism: Schistocerca gregaria; assembly: GCF_023897955.1. Taxonomy (NCBI): domain Eukaryota; kingdom Metazoa; phylum Arthropoda; class Insecta; order Orthoptera; family Acrididae; genus Schistocerca; species Schistocerca gregaria. The sequence continues at coordinate 97,120,875 of NC_064923.1, read as the reverse complement.
ACAGCGACAATTGTACTCCGATGACATGGCGCACTGTCACCCATTAATATTCCATCGTCTTTTGGGAATATAAAGTCCATGAATGGCGACAAATGCTCTCCAAGTAGCCAATCGTAACAATTTCCAGTTAATGGTCCCTTCAGTTGCGCCAGAGGACGCAGTCCATTCCACGTAGCCGCGCGGTATTAGCTGAGCGGTCTGCGGAGCTGCACTCATGGACTGTGCAGCTGGTCCCGGCGCAGGTTCGAGTCCTCCCTCTGGCATGGGTGTGACCTAGACGTGTAACCAATGGCAGCCTATACCAAACTTGTGTGAATGCTCTGAAGAGCTGATCATTTGCATATCAGAGCATCTGCTTCCTGTCGGTTAAGTCTGTAGCACGTCATCTTCGTGGTGTAGCAGTTTTAATGGCCAGTAGTGTAAGTTACCAAATTTCAGGCATAACTGTCCCCATGGACAAGGCAGTGCCCGACGGACTTCACTTCACGTTCGATGCTTAAAACTGCCGGCGTCACTGCCTGAAATAACAGCAGAAATCGGTGTGGGACGTACGATGAACGTATCTGTTCGGACAGTGTACCAATATCTGGCGTGTATGGGCTACGGCAGCAGAGCACCAACGCACCGACGTGGATTCCTTTGCTGACAGCACGACATCGCCTGCAGCGCTTCCCCTCGGCTGGTGGCCATTTCGGTTGTACCCTAGAAGACTAGAAAACCGTGGTCTGATCAAATGAGTTTGCATTTCAGTTTGTAACATCTGATGATATGATTCGAGGCGCAGATCCCACTAAGACATAGATTATAGTTGTCAGCTACCAGGTGTGCAAACTGGTGTTGGCGCCATAATACTGTGCGCTGTGTATACGTGGAATGGACTGTGTCCTATGGTGCAAGTGAACGGACCATTAACTGGAAATGGTTATGATCAGCTACTTGGAGAGCATTTGTCGAAGATCATGGACTTTATGTTCGCAAACGACAATGGAATATTTATGAGTGACAGTGCGCCATGTCACTTGAGCACAGTTGTTGCTCTTGGTATGAAGAATATTCTGGACAGTTCATGCGTATGATTTGGCCATCCAGATCGACCGACATGGGCGGCATGGGACATTGAGGTGACATACCAGGGGTAAGATAGATACTGCGTACAGGAAAATTAAAGAGATCTTTGGAGAAAAGAGAACCACTTGCATGAATATCAAGAGCTGAGATGGAAACCCAGTTCTAAGCAAAGAAGGGAAATCAAAAAGGTGGAAGGAGTATATAGAGAGTCTATATAAGGGCGATGTACTTGAGGACAATATTATGGAAATGGAAGAGGATGTAGATGAAGGTGAAATGCGAGATACGGTACGGCACTGAAAGACCTAATTCGAAACAAGGCCCCGAGAGTAGACAACATTCCATTAGAACTACTGGCAGCCTTGGGAGAGTCAGCCCTCACAAAACTCCACCATCTGGTGAGCAAGACGGGCGAAATGTCCTCAGACTTCAAGAAGAATATAATAATTCCAATCCCAAAGAAAGCAGGTGTTGACAGATGTGAAAATTACCGAATTATCAGTTTAATCAGTCCCGGCTACAAAATACTAAAACGAATTCTTTGCAGACGAATGGAAAAACTGCTAGAAGCCGACCTTGGGGAAGATCAGTTTGAATTCCGTAGAAATGTTGAAACACGTGAGGCAATACTGACCCTAAGACTTATCTTAGAAAATAGTTTAGGGAAAGGAAAACCTACATTTCTAGCATTTGTAGACTTAGAGAAATCTTTCGACAATGTTGACTGGATTACTCTCTTTCAAATTCTGAAGGTGACAGGGGTAAAATACAGGGAGCGAAAGGCTATTTACAATTTGTACAGAAACCAGATGGCAGTTATAAGAGTCGAGGAGCATGAAAGGGAAGCAGTGGTTAGGAAGGGAGTGAGACACGGATGTAGCATATCCCCGATGTTATTCAATCCGTATATTTAGCAAGCAGTAAAGGAAAAAAAAAGAAAAATTCGGAGTAGGTATTAAAATCCATGGAGAAGAAACAAAAACTTTGAGGTTCGCAAATGACATTGTAATTCTGTCAGAGACAGCAAAGTACCTGAAAGAGCAACTGAACGGAATGGACAGTGTCTTGAAAGGAGGACATAAGATGAACATCAACGAAAGCAAAAAGACTATAATGGAATGTAGTCGAATTAACTCTGGTCATGCTGAGGGAATTAGATTAGGAAATGGCACACTTAAAACAGTAAAGGAGTTTTGCTATTTGGGGAGCAAAATAAGTGATGATGGTCGAAGTAGAGAGGATATAAGGTGTAGACTGGCAGTGACAAAGAAAGAGTTTCCGAAGAAGAGAATGTTGTTGACATCGAGTATAGATTTAAGTGTCAGGAAGTCGTTTCTGAAAGTATTTGTATACAGTGCAGCCACGTATGGAAGTGAAACGTGGACGATAAATAGTTTATACAAAAAGAGAACAGAAGCTCACGAAATGTGGTGCTACAGAAGAATGCTGAAGGTTAGATGGGTAGATCACACAACTGAGGAGGTATTGAATAGAATTGAGGAGAAGAGAAATTTGTGGCACAACTTGACTAGAAGAAGGGATCGCTTGGTAGGACGTATTCTGAGGCATCAAGGTATCACGAATTTAGTATTGGACGGTAGCGCGGAGGGTAAAAATCGTAGAGGGAGGCTAAGAGATGAATACACTAAACAGATTCAGAAGGATGTAGGTTGCAGTAGGTACTGGGAGATGAAGAACCTTGCACAGGATAGAGTAGCATCGAAAGCTGCATCAAACCAGTCTCTGGACTGAAGACCACAACAACAGAGATGTCAGTTCGTGCACAACAGACTACACCAGCAACAGTTTCGCAACTGTGGGCGGCTGTGGAGGCAGCACGGCTCAGTATTTCTGCAGAGGAATTACGATGACTGGTTGAGGCGACGCCTGCACTTTGCGAGGCAAAAGGATGTCCGACACATATTCGTGGGTATCCCATGACTTTTGTCACATCAGTTTATATAACAGTTTGCTTGACGTGATCCTAATCGCGCCTATGTAGCCTGTGCGTTTATTTGATGCTGTGCACCGTTTTCTGCAACAAGTTGAAATCGAGAAGCAGCATGTTCCACAACTGATGCAGTTGTTTCCGGCGTCACGTTCAAAATGTGTTGCGCAATGCGTACCTGCAATGCAGCTTAGTTTGTAATCGGAACACTGAACACATCTTTCCGAAAGCCCTGCAGCCAGAAGTCACGCGGTTAAGATCAGGTGATCGGGACGGCCATGCTGAGGAATAATGGCGGCTGATAATTCTAGCCTTTCAAAAATGGCGTTTGAGAAGCTGGATTTGCAATTTCCGGAGGTGCGCAATCTTGTATAAAAATGATGTCATGCACACATTCACGCTGGATTGACGTGTTTGTGTAAAAGAAACTCAAAGCGCTTACCAGTGACGGTACAGGTAACAGGAACGCAAGCACCTGGCTCTTTTAAAAATATACCCGATTAATAAAAGATGACGTAAGCCCGCACAACACACTGACCTTTTCAGTATGAAGTGGTACTTGTTGATTTGCGAGTGGGTTTTCCGTTGCCCGTATCCGATAAATCTGTGTACTGACATACCCTGTCAGATGGAAGTGGGCTTTGTCTCCCCACAAAATATTCCACGTCCAATCATTGTCCACCGCCATGAGAGCAAGAAATTCTAAAGCAAAGGTCTCTCTTGCTGGCAGGTTAACAGGAAGCGACTCATGGACATGGGTAATTTTGAATGGCTAGGAAAGTAGGATGTTTTGTAGGATTTTACTCACGGTTCTCACGCGTACGTCCAATGTTCGGGCAATTCTCTGTGACTACACGTTTGCACCCCACCACTCGTCTCGTCCTGCATTGCTGTGGCCACTGCTTCCACTGATGTCGAATAAATTCGTTTCCTCCCTCTACCAGTTTGCACAGAAAGAAAACCGTCTTTTCGAATTTCCGAATAATTTTCTTCAGACCCCCGGCTGTCATCGGACCAACGCCTTTTTTTTTAGAACCCTTCAGTGTCCGAAACTTCTGCAAAGCGAAGTGTGCACAATCATCATTGTTATAATACAGCTTCACAAGAAAAGCGCGATCATGTTTTGAGACAGTCATGGCGAACGTCGCAGAGGCGAAAGGAGGAAAATCCGTGTACCCGGCATGTTTACACCAACATCAGTGGGTCGGGCGGATGACTCACGTTTTCATTTACGTATTCACACTCATACAGCACCATCTATTGATCAATTTTCACACTATTTTTTTTCTTCTGCCATACACATTCCCCCTTTTCCGATAATATTCCGTTGCCGCTTGACGTCATTCTGACCAGTGGTGTTATTTCTACAGAGTTTTGAAACTTTACCTTTAATTATAATCACCATGTACTTCAGTGATTTATTTGATGAAAATGAGATTCCATTTTGTATTACCAACTGCTGTATCTAAATTCATTACATAGTTCATCACTGAGTAGCAGTACTTCAATTGATGCGTTTACACCTGTACGCCTTGCGGCTGGTCACCGTTTGGCTGTTGCTTGTCGCACAGGAATGTAGAGGCGCCCACTGTTGACACGGGTGTAAATGGAATCACGTTAAGGGAGAGGCACGCACCTGCTCGCATACCTCTGTCTGCGTGTGCGGCAAGCTACAGCCGTACGGCAACTACCTGCAAGACGCACACGTGTAAACGCACGTTGTGACAATCTGCAGTCATACATTACGCGTCGAGATACTGCAACACATGATTGTTCTCTGAGATCTCAGGTTCAGGCTTATATGTAGAGTAACAGCTACGGAATATAGATCTCCGAGGGCCACTTTTGCTGATAATTTTCCGTCCAAAGGCTTTTCAGTGTCCACTCAACGGACGTCGCGATGAAAGCAGATGGCGTGGCACGGGTTGAACGGTGGTGCTGCTCAGAAAGCTGCCATGAAGGGCGAAGCCATCGCCCCATAAGGGCAGACCCGCTGAAGCGACTGATTTCTTCTGAGCAGCAGTAAGCAGAGCGGGCCAGTACTGCTGCGGAGTTGGGCAGCCGCTTCGTGCCGAGAGCTGTCGTGTGCTCGTGGTTAGCTCACCCGCACAAGCCGCGTGCTTGGTGCAGTGTCGAGCCCATATACAGGGTGGTCCTTTGATCGTGACCCAGCCAAATATCTGACGAAATAAGCGTCAAACGAAAATACTACAAAGAACGAAACTTGTATACCTTGAAGGGGAAAACCAAATGGCGCTATGGTTCGCCCGCTACATGGGGCTGCCACAGGTCAAACGGATAACAAGTGCGTTTTACAAATAGGAACCAGCATTTTTATTACATATTCGTGCAACACTTAAAGAAACATTAATGTTTTAGTTGGACCACTTTTTTCGCTTTGTGAGAGATGGCGCTGCAATAGCCACAAACATATGGCTCACAATTTTAGAAGAACAGTTGGTAACAGGTAGGTTTTTTATGTTAAAATACAGAACGTAGGTACATTTTATTTCGGTTGTTCCAATGTTATACACGTACCTTTGTGGACTTATCATTTCTGAGAACTGTGATATACCTTTTGCATTTCTTACTTTTATGTTTTCATCCTCTTTAAAAGCAAAGAGAAAAGATGAGGTGGTAGTAGCCCAGCGTAGAGCCTGTGCCTACCGTCAGGTATTTTTGACTTTCAGATGTTAAAAGACAGAGCAGTTTTTGTTCTTGTACGAGTTGTTGGAATGAAGGTTTCGTTCAGTGAGTGAACGAGTGAGAACCGCCATTTTTTAGCTAGTAATTGCAGACCGCCATTGTGTGTATTTTCTATGTGCATCGAACAGAAATATAGTAGTGTTTTATTAACAGAATATTTGTGAGAGTTATTATTATTTCAAGTAGTAATGCAATAAGAAGAACGGAAGCCCACCTGTGTACTTCGGAAAATTTACGAAGATCCCAATATAACAACACGGCCACAGTCAAGGAGACGGCGATCGGACATAATATTAATTATTGGTACGCATAAAATACTATGAACACGATTTATTTATATAAATATAAACTAAAATGATTCCTTTCCCGTTACAGGCAATGCCTAGCTTATTGTGCTTGTCCTTCATGCCAAAGAATTAATCTCTTTAATTCATCTATTTTAAAAAAGCCACACATTCCAACATTTTATCATCATTCATTCCCTATCCTATTATATTATCATTTTATTATATTATAGAACGCAAGCTGTTACAGCGTGATTGCCTGCAAATACCACATTAATGCAATAAATGCTCAAATTGATATCCGTCAACCTCAATGCATTTGTCAATGCGTGTAACGACATTCCTCTCAACAGCGAGTAGTTCGCCTTCCTTAATGTTCGCACAAGCACTGACAATGCGCTGACGCATGTTGTCAGGCGTTGTCGGTGGATCACGATAGGAACTATCCTTCAAGTTTCCCCACTGAAAGAAATCCGGGGACGGCAGATCTGGTGAACGTGAGGTCCATGGGATGGTGATTCGACGACCAAACCACCTGTCATGAAATATGCTGTTCAATACCGCTTCAACCGCAAGCGAGCCATGTGCCGGACATCCATCATGTTGAAAGTACATCGCCATTCTGTCATGCAGTGAAACACCTTGTAGTAACATCGGTAGAAAATTACGTTGGAAATCAGCATACATTGCACCATTTAGATTGCCATGTATAAAATGGGGGCCAATTATCCTTCCTCCCATAATGCCGCACCATACATTAACCCGCCAAGGTCACTGATGCTCCACTTTTCGCAGCAATCGTGGACTTTCCGTTGCCCAGTAGTGCATATTATGCCGGTTTACGTTACCACTGTTGGTGATGACGCTTCGTCGCTAAATAGAACGCGTGCAAATAATCTGTCATCGTCCCGTAATTTCTCTTGGGCCCAGTGGCAGAACTGTACACAACGTTAAAAGTCGTGGCCTTGCAATTCCTGGTGCATAGAAATATAGTACGGATGCAATCGATGTTGATGTAGCATTCTCAACTCCGTCGTTTTTGAGGTTCCCGATTCTCGAGCAATTTGTCTGCTACTGATGTGCGGATTATCCGCGACAGCAGCTAAAACACCTACTTCGGCATCTTCACTTGTTGCATGTCGTGATTGACGTTCCACATGTCGCTGAACACTTCCTGTTTCCTTAAGTAAAGTAACTATACCACGAACGGTCCGGACACTTGGATGTCGTCGTCCAGGATACCGAGTAGCATAAATAGCACGCTCCCGTTGAGCTATTTGATTACAATAACCATACATGAACACGATATCGACCTTTTCCGCAATTGGTAAATGGCCCATTTGAACACGAAGCAAATACCGTCCGCACTGGCGGAATGTTACGTGATACCACGTACGTATGCGTTTGTGACTATTACAGCGCCATCTATCACAAAGCGAAAAAAGTGGTCCAACTAAAACATTCATATTTCTTTACGTACTGAACGAATGTGTAATAAAAATGTGGGTTCCTATTTTCAAAAACGCTGTTGATATCTGTTTGACCCATGTGCAGCGCCCTCTAGCGGGCTAACCATAGCGCCATCGTGTTTTCCCCCTTCAAGCTAGGCGAGTTTCGTTGTTTGTAGTTCTTTTTCGTTTGACGCTTATTTCGTGAGATACTTGACCCCGTCACTATCAATGGACCACCCTGTATACGTGGGTTCGGACTCTCGGCTTCCCATAGTTCAGTTCACACGCCGAGTTCCTTACACTCATGGGGTTATTTTCCCCGCTCGTTACTGACAAGGGAAACTGCCTATCGCATCCCCTTCAGATTTAGTGCTAAAATGGTCCAATGTGTATCCCGTCAAACACAGATCAAACATGAAAACGTGAAGACGGCGTACTGAACGATGAAAGAAAATCAAAATAGGAAGTATGAACGGACCGAGTTCAACAAGTGTAATATCGAACTGAGTTCAACAGCCGCGGCATCGTGATTAAATGGTCATGATGTTACACTGCAAACCGAAAGGCCAATTTTTTTTCACGACGCTACGAACTGTCCGTCTGATCATTTAAACAAACGTTCTCTTTCTGTAGTCTTGGCAGTTGTTGGTTGGTTTAAAAGGGGGGGGGGGGGGGGTCAACCAAGTACTTGGTCACGCGTCTCTTGTTCCTATTAAGGAGGTAGGACGCCAAACGGACCCACTTGCAGCAGGAGAGGCACCACAGGACATATTAATTTCCACTGTCTATACTTTTACAAATAAATTCATAAATATTTGTCAGAATGGCCAGAAAGGATTCACGGTTCACAATCATAACAGTGGAAGTTCAAAAACATAACAAAGTAATTTTTTTCTTACATGTGAAATTACATCATTTTTCCACTTGGTATTGGCTACATTTGTTGCTATAGGTACACTTTTCTTCATAAGCAAGAGAGATTCTTCGATGAATTTTGCACAACATACAAACTGAACGTACAGGTGTATGAAACTCTATAATGCTCCAAATCTATCAAAATTATGTCACAAATTTAGGTAATTAACTATGAAAAATGAGTTTCTTCTCAACATGAAGTTTAAAATGTAACAACTGGTTCATTTTTTCATAAATTAAATAAATTCTAGAGCGTCGTATACCTGTATGTTTGCTTTATACGCTAAGCAAAATTCATCGAAGAATTTGCCTTACTTATGAAGAAAAGTGTACCTATAGTGACAAATCTAGCCAACAGCAAGTGAAAAAAAAGATTAAATTTCACATGTAAAAAAAATTATTTTACGATATTTTTGAACTTGCACTGCTATGAGTGTGAATCTCGAATCCTTCCTGGTCATGCTGACAAAGTTTTATGAATTTCAAGTTTGTTTGTGTGGCCATCCTCCGCAGTAAGCATATAAATACTTGTTTTGTAAATGAAAGTGCCTTTTCCTGCTGCTAGTTACTTTATTTATCCATACGCGTTTCGTCTTCTCCTGTTCTGAGACATCCCGCTAATGATACCTTAGAACAGGAGAAGGCGAAACACGTATGGATAAATAAAGTAACTAGCAGCAGGTAAAGGCAGTTTTATTTACAAAACAACTATTTTATGAATTTATTTGTAAAAGTGTTGACAGTGAAAATTAAAACGTTCAGTGGAGCCTCTCCCGCACCAATTCGTCCCGTTGGACGTCCTACAACACTTAAAATAATTCCACAAGAGAAAGAATATAACAAACGAGACTTACAGCACAAAACTGGAAGAAAGGAAAAGCCACAACAACAACAAAAGGGCAACAAACACTACAACGGAAAAAAATGACAAGATAACCATAGAGAGACTCAAGAAACAGGTGGAAGGGATTAAAACGAGATAGCAGATGACCGTGACTGGCTGGTCACGAGGATAAACGCACATTAAAACCTGGAGCCAAAAAAGCGCTTGGGGAGAAAACACAGAGGGACCAAGTACGTGCATTAAAACTTACATAGAATGATGAAATGAACCCTCCTCACGTATAAAACGAAAAACTAAATCAGCTGACGAGGCGTTGTCAGCTAAAAGTAACGGTAACGAGTCCGGCAACCGAAGATTATGTCGCAGGGCAGACAAAGTAGGACAGCGCAACGGAATGTGGGCCACTGTCAACCAGGCGCCTCACCGACACTGAGGTGGGTCTTTGCGGAGCAGAAGATGGCCGGGGTAACCCAAGCGTGCCCACTGCGGAGCCGGCAAAGTACTATGGTACCAAAAAGAAACTGAAGAGTAAAAACCTTGAAAGAGGAGCGCAACCACAGAGAAACTGTATGATTGTGAAACTGTTCCGTTCATTTGCTGGAGCTTATGTGACAAACGTTATGTTTTCATCGTTTCCTTCGGAGTCATCAGAAACACATTCATACGAACACCTGAATCTGGTAACGTGGCATATCTGACTCATTTTACCAGGCGTACAAATTAGGTGCGTCGATACGAGATTCCTATTATATGACACACGTAGTGTCACAACTGCTGTGTAGGACACACCAGACGCGTTTTCCGGTGGAGGATTCGGGTGAGTTGTCGCCTCGTCGTCAAACGTTTGCAGTTCCCATTCAAAAGCCTCTTCCTTTAGGCTGCTAACAGAATAGTTAAATAGCCCACCTCAAGATAGAGGTCACCAACGTGTTTTAACTTGTAATTTATGCAACCAACATCAACTGGGTGTTCACGACTAGCAGGACAGACACAGATATATATACGAGAAGTGAATATGTAAGTTTCTTGTGTTATCATCAAAACAGCACGCCGCACATATAACATCTCTGTCTTCCTTCGTATGTCAGCCAACCCAACCCCCCAAAGGAACGAGACTTCGTGACCACCTCATACCGTAGGCGAAAGATATGTCTTTTCCATAAGAAACGACCCGACAGTTGCTGCTGTTTCTTTGCCATAATCGACGGAAGCGGATAAACTTGAGCCACGTAATAAAGTTTGCATAAAACATAAATATCCACTATTCGAAGCAGAGTAAGAGAAAGCCTTTCATATTCTATTCTAGTATCGCTCCAAGACTATTTTTTTAGTTTTTTTCTTTTTCTTTCTTTTTATGTAACAGGAGCAGAGTAAGAGAAAGCCTTTCATATTCTATTCTAGTACCGCCCCAAGATTATTTTTTTTTTAGTTTTTTTCTTTTTTTTCTTTTTTTGTAACAGACTTCCAGTTGAGCGTCTCCATTTTGAGTGGACAACGATCAATGATGATACTGAGAGACGTATGCCGATCCACCACAGTATCCCTTGGAACAACGGCGTCATCAAAGCCTCGCAACATAAGAAGCCTGCATTTACCTTCATTAAGTAGTGCACCTGAAATCCGACAATAATTATCGATTGCAGCCTTCAGTCGACGTATATCCGAAGAATTGCGGAGTAGTACCATCACGTCATCCGCGAATGCACGAAAAGCTACAGTCCCGCCGGAGAGCGTCCAACCTGTCTATCTACATCCATACTCCTCAAGCCACCTGACGGTGTGTGGCGCAGGGTACCTTGAGTACCTCTATCGGTTCTCCCTTCTATTCCAGTCTCGTATTGTTCGTGGACTCATCTGGGATTCTAGCATCCGAATGAGGGGCTCCAGAGACAACAAAAACAAAGTCATTGACAGCGGGCTTCCTTCAGGCATTCCCCAAAGGGTACTTACCTGAACCGTCAGTTGGTCATTAACAACCACTGAAGCTGTAATACCCGTAAACAGATTTGGGATCATTCGCCGTGTGTCAACATTGATCCAACTGCCTCCAGAATCCGATGCGGAAAGTCGTGATTAACACGATCAAGAGCCTTATCAAAGCCTAGGAAAGCAAGAGGACAAGGGATGGACGTTACAGCAGCAACCAAAACCACGTCATGACACTCGACTATAGGAGTAAGAATGGTACGACCAGGCACGCAGCTTTGATGTTTGGCATCTCCATCAGAGCCGACATCCTACTGTTAACTACCCTCGCCACAGTCTTATAATTAAAGTTCAACCAAGTAATTGGACGAAAGCTATAAGGGGAAGCCAGTTCAAGGCGTTTTGGAATCAAAACAATTTTTCTCACTTTGAACGAGGTCTACCCTTTAACACTTCATTCAAAAGAGACGTATAGGTAGCACGCAACAAATGGTTCAAATTGCTCTGAGGACAATGGGACTTAACTTCTGAGGTCATCAGCCCCCTAGAACTTAGAACCATTGAAACCTAACTAACCTAAGGACATCACACACATCCATGCCCGAGGCAGGATTCGAATCTGCTACCGTAGCGGTCGCGTGGCTCCAGACTGTAGCGCCTAGAACCGCTCGGCCACTCCGGCCAGCGGTAGCACGCAACACCGGCAAAAAACGCAAATAAAATTCCTTGGGAAGTCCATCCAGACACGGAGACTTTTGAGAAGCCGATCCCACAGTAAGTTTGTTAACTTCCCCAAGATGAAATGCAACTAAGAGCGATTCGTTATGAGGTGTAATTGTCGTATCCATGATGCTGAGTAGAGGTCGTAGGATTTTCACTAGATTCATCGATATCAAATATGTCTACATAGTATTGGTGTAAGACTCGCACTATATCAGCTTGCTCCAATACGATATGTCCATTATTTGTCGTGAGAGAATGAACACAAGCCTGTCGGCGAAGGGTCTTATGCCGAAGCAAATGATATAAGGAAGTCAGTTGTTCCATCACCAATCATCGTGGCTTGGATCGCAATTTCAGCCCTTCCATTTGTATTCTTTTCAAGTCAACAATTTTGCGTTTACACGCTTAACATGTGGGGCGTGATCCGCAACATCATAAAGTTCACGCAGGATGGAATAATAATATTCGTAAGTTTTCCGAAAGTCTCGCGCTCTGGCAGCACAGAAAAGTATTAAAGTATGCCTGAGCTTCGGGTCTGCCATCTGTCTCCGCCAGTCAATATTGGAAGGCTACTTTCTAGTGGACCGTAGAGCACGCTCCCACACGGCTCGCATCACGTCATCGACAGAGGTCAGCAAGGTGAGCAATGTTTAACATCCATAAAGTGCGAAACAATTTGACTAGTTGCCGTTCTAGATGGAGGGTTGTAGTCACAGCACAGTGATCGGCAAAGGAATCTGGGATGATTTTAACATTGATAATGCAATCGCGCAGGCCGTCTGGTAAGTAAAACCTATCTAACCGGCTTCTAGAAGTTGCAGTACAGTGAGTAAATTTAACTAACACAGGATCTTTACATACCCAGAAGTCATGCAGAATCATGCGGACCAGTTCTTGTAATTCGCAGACAGAAATTAAAATTTGGAAATTGATCAGCAGGACGCAACAGACAGCTAAAATCACCACCGAACAGAATACCCAGAGGACTCTTAAGCAACAGATAAACAATGCCCTCTTTATAAAAACCCGATCGATCCACTGCGCTACCAGTGCCAGAAGGAGCATATATAAGACCAAATGTAAGATTAAAAAGTTGGCAACCTATGCCCCTGCCAGAAACCAACATTTCCACCTCAGCAATAGGAATGCCTTCGCTACATTAAGATTACACAAAAACCAAGTAAAGAGAAATGCCTAAATAACAACTCCTAAATAACACCTATGCCCTCACATGAGTCATAAATGAACTGACTCAGCGAAGCCAATCGCAATTCTGATTCTACACGATGAACGTTTAAGGAAAGGAACGTGTAAACTTGGGTCATTGATCACAGCTATCCAAGGATGTACTGGACGTCCGAACAGAATTAGGCAGAGGTGACAGTCAAGGTCCATTGCGGAATACCTTTTTCCTTAGGTTTCTTACGCATCACTGCACGGTCAGGTTGTATACGCTGTTTCTGTCTGCTACGTGGCAAGGCGGCCTCTCCACACGGAAGTGTGGGAGGCGTCATAGGCACAGCTTCCTGCCCCTCAGAACAACGGCCACGTAATACAGTTCCAGTCACTAAGGCGGAAGCATTCTGTGGAACTGCCAAAGCAATAGGTGATACTTTGTCCTAATTTTATTCTCCACGGGAGGTGCTGTAGTCGGCAAATTCAGGAAACCGTCGGTGGCTGAAGACGAAAGTGCCTGAGGACATTGCATCGTTTCAGATTGTAACGGCGGACACAAAGGCGAAGGAGGTGAGGGACACTCCGCTCTCTCTCCAGTAACACAAGCAGCTTAGAAGGAACCACTTCGCGAGCAGGAGGGATACTGGATGTAACTTCTTCGCCACTCACCGTACCACGGACGGGAAGTATCGTAGCATCGAGAGAAGTAGAAGACACAACTGACGCGGAGGAGATTGGCGCAGAAGGTACAGCGAAGTCCTCGTTATGACCATCCAGAGTACGACGTTGCTTGTTTGCCACCGCTACAGGTTTTGTCATGCAGCCAGTAGGATTCGGAACCAGTCGCGGAGGTGTAAGCAGAAATTCATTGACACGATTATCAGGACTGACAGTTTGTTCACTATGATCCTAAGCAGAAGTAGGCCCGACTGCGGGAGTGGAATGAGCAAAATCAGCAACCGTCATTTAGCTACGCTGCATTAATGACGGCTTTAATATAAAAAAACCGCGGGGAATTACACTGAACGAGTCCACTTCCATTACATAGGAAGCAGGTTTCCTCTTGACGTGTATACATGACATGGACACGGTAACTACACACTCGTAGATGTGACGGAGTATTGCGTTTGAGGTGCATTTCCACAGAACGAATTCCACTACAGCACTGTGATTTGTGTTAAGTAGACGAGCGTTCTCGACGGACTTTTTTCACGTTACGATAAGGAGTCAATATGTCCTTTAGAAAGTTGTCATCAGGTTTTGGTGGGAAGCTGAACACTCGAACATTGGTGTGGTGTCACCGCCAGACACCACACTTGCTAGGTGGTAGCCTTTAAATCGGCCGCGGTCCCTCAGTATACGTCGGACCCGCGTGTCGCCAGTATCGGTGATTGCAGACCGAGCGCCGCCACACAGCAGTCTGGAGAAACTCCCGAGCACTCGCCCCAGTTGTAAAGCCAACTTTGCTAGCGATGGTTCACTGACTACATACGCTCTCATTTGCAGAGACGACAGTTTAGCATAGCCTTCAGCTACGTCATTTGCTACGACCTAGCGATGCGCCACATTCAGTGACTAGGAATGTATTCTGAACAGATAATATTGTGACTCATGAATCATCAAGAGCGACGTTCATCATTAATGAATTAGAGTTAAGTATCAAACTAATTACGTCCGCTTTCTGAATTCTCATTCCTTGTCATGTTCCAGACCTCACGTCAGTATAGTTCTTCCCTCCTCACGCCAGCCTGCGTGATCTACGACGCGTGCAGTTCGGCATCAATTCTCAACAAGGTGTTGGCTCTTCTGCCAACATACAATTGGTATATTCGACTTCAGCATCCGTGACTGTCACCATACTAACAGAATTATTGCAATGCTTGAACCGGACTTGAGAACCATTTCGAAACAGTAATCTTTCAACGTCAAGGGTATCCATAAATTTCACGTAAAACACAAACTCGCCTGTATCAAAATGAGATGTGTGGATGTGATCAGAGTTCGCATGAATTGTATCAACAAGCCAATCGTGGATTTATTGAGGCCCAGGCTGCACGTGTCGCGTTGTTTTATCGAAAGCAAGGTTCACAGTACCTTTTCGTGGAATACACGTGGAAACCATGGTAGGCATAGCGGAGCGGCCGACGCCGCCACAAGCAGACGAACACAAACAGAGAGTAAGGTGTAGCGGAGGCGCTGCTACTCACTCGTTAGACAGAACAACACTAACGAGGAAATCTTCACACAAGCGACGTTGCGGCAAGTGAAATAAAAAAGAACCTTCCCGCTCAGCGCTCGAATCGAAACTGAACCACGCCACTGCTCCCCGAAGTTCGTGTGTATTGAATTTCATGCCGTAGGACCGTTCAATGCTTATAATATGCTTCTTTTCGCAGTCCAGTTGACCTTCTTGCTGTTTTCATGCTTGATCCCTGTTCAGTTTTTGATGAGGTCTACACTGGGTCATCTTACCACTCAATCAGAGGGGCATGCGATGGAAAGTTTCCCTTGTGAGTCACCGTCTACTTTATTGCACCGACCGTATGAGTAGCGACGTTGCTACGCCTTCTGAAGATACTAAAAACTTTATCATTGTATTTGAGAGGCTATGTTCTCCACTGACGTCTGGGCTAAACTGCTGCGGAATACCAGAGCAATAGAGTAAACAGCAGTTCGAAATGAGTATACAGGGTGTATCATAATTAATGGCGTAAACGCATACAGTGGAAGGTAGGCGATAATAGAAGCAAAAAAGTCTGAGTAAACATAGGGTCGAAAGTGCATACCTTTGGAGCTATTAGCAATTTTTTATCTTCAATACTGTGAAGCAAATCTCTGCTACTGCAAGCTCTTTGCTTTCCATATTTTGGGAAGTGATAATATAGGCCAAAACAAGAAAAAAAGTCCAGTAAACATGTGCTCTAAAATGCATACCATGAACTTGTGCACACTTGTTCATTAGAAGAGTGGTGTTTCAAAGTACCGAAGATAAACAGGTGCTCGTAGCTCATAAGGTATGCATTCTAGAGCATATGTTCACTGGAAATTTTTTTCTTGTTTTGGTCCGTATTATCACTTCGCAAAATATGGAAAGCAAAGAGCGTGCAGTAGAAGAGATTTGCTTCACAGCATCAAAGATGAAAAATTGCTCTCAGCACTTAAGGTAAGCATTTTCGACCCTATCTTTACTGAGACCTTTTTGCTTCTAGTATCGTTACTTTCAACTGCATGTGCTTACGCCATTAATTATGATGCACCCCCTACACATCCAATCACAACAGATGGGCTCAATAAATCCAATCAGTACGGATAAGGAACACTTTCGACCTGGAATACTCGGAACCGCACGTAACCATGCTCAGAATAACACTAAAAGAAGTGACATATTTGTAGGGGGAATCAAAGTAACAAGGTATCAACATCACAGGAGGAAAATTACATGTAGTTCAATGACGTTAGAGAACCTTAGCATTTTCAATCAACAGTACCAAAGCCCCTGATAAAAGTTATTATAATAGCGCAAACCAAACCTGTCGAAACGTAACTAGTGTGACATTTTAAATTGGACTGGTTGAATCAGAAAATTATATTATATTGAATGTAAAAAAAAAATGGGCCTGCTGGCATGGCGCAGCGGTTCTAGGCGCTACAGTCTGGAACGGCACATCTACGGTCGCAGGTTCGAATCCTGCCTCGGGCATTGATGTATGTGATGTCCTTAGGTTAGTTAAGTTTAAGTAGTTCTAAGTTCTAGGGGACTGATGACCTCAGCAGTTAAGTCCCATAGTGCTCAGAGCAGTTAGAACCATTTGAACCATAAAAAGATGGCTTTTGAGGTCTTTACGCAGTTCGTGCTTGTATTAGTCCTCACAGAGCAGCTGTGTGATTTGGATTAAGTGGTTAAAAAACACTGAAGTACACACAGTGCACACTTCTCACTTTAGGTGTGCTTGTTCATGCTTATATTAGTCTTCAGAGTACGGATGTGGGATTTGCGTGAAGTGTTCTTACATTCAAAATCACTTTCACATTCAACTAGTCTAATTCCAAAAACCACACTAATTACATCTGCGTATGATGATATGAGATTGACAGTGTCATAACATGCCTCTCACCAAGCGTATTCCAACATACGCGCACACTTTGGTGCAGAAAATTGACCGTAAATCACAGAATGAAGTTTGATGATGAAATAACGATCATGTATCTTCACTTTGGGTTTGACATGTTGTAGTCTTAAAAGTACCAGCAGTTCTACTGATAGAGAGTTTATATTGCTTGGAAAACATGCATCTAGAAGGCGACGATCTATATGACCTGACCAGGAATCACACAGCAACAGACTCTTTTTTACTTCTCACATATTCGCCGAGTACTAAGGCTGGAAAACATTTCATGTGTTCTTTAGTCTTTCATCCACTTTTGCTTCCCTCAACTTGAATGAGGAACTGATGAATCCTGTCACAACTCTGGTCCGATACTCAGTAAGCTCCTGTTTTCTTCACTAAATGGCGGTGCGGTACAGTGTCAAGTGCCTTCCTGAAGTCAAGGAACACGACACCAACCTGAGCGCCCCAGTCTACAGCCCTATGGATTTCATGTACAAAAAGAGCGCGCTGAATTTCGCATCATAAATTCGATCCTAAGTCCATATTAAATGCTCACCACCTTATGGACAAAACACCCATGCGACATAATAATTTTACCGGAGGTAATGTTGAACAGCCGAAGGATTGACCGGGTAACCTTGCTCAGCATGGCTCAACGCACCTGGCGTCATTGTTTAACTCGACTACCACTTCACAGATGGCAGAAAATGAAAATACGCGATGAAAGAGTAATACCGCGTCGTATCCATATATCACTGACAAGGAAAAAAGTTTGGTGCTAATCTGGCAACATGAAACGGACAGAGAAGAATTTCCGATGCTACTAAATAGGCAGCATTAACCAGTGACATAATGGTAATTACTTGCTGTGACAGCAGCTCAAAAAATGGTACAAATGCCTCTGAGCACTATGGGACTTAACATCTGAGGTAATCAGTCCCCTAGAACGTAGAACTACTTAAACCTGACTAACCTAAGGACATCACACACATCCATTCCCGAGGCAGGAATAGAACCTGTGACTGCAGCAGTCGCGCGTTCTGGACTGAAGCACCTAGAACCGCTCTGCCACTGCGGCCGGTTGACAGTAGCTCTTGTAGTACATTTCGAATTTAATTGTCCTCCCGGGTTCCCGGGTTCGATTCCCGGCGGGGTCAGGGATTTTCTCTGCCTCGTGATGACTGGGTCTTGTGTGATGTCCTTAGGTTAGTTAGGTATAAGTAGTTCTAAGTTCTAGGGGACTGATGACATAGAAGTTAAGTCCCATAGTGCTCAGAGCCATTTGAACCACTTTATTGTCCTATACCTTTGTTCGATTTCATATTTTCGCTGGGTTCATCTTTCAGTCCATGTATCGAATCACAGAAACTACTACTATGCACTAGAAGTAATAATATTTACTGCTGTACAAATTACTCTGTGATACGTTTCGGTTCAAAGTGGCTCTGAGCACTACGGGAGTTAACGTCTGGGGTCATCAGTCTCCAGGAACCTAACTAACTTAAGGACATCACACACATCCATGCCGGAGACAGGATTCGAACTTGCGACCGTAGCGGTTGCGCGGATCCAGACTGTAGCGCCTAGAACCACTCCGCCACTCCGTTCGGCGATATGTTTCGGGCTATCTCTGTTAATTGTACTGTATTGTCAATCTATGACTGAATACCGTATTTGAAACTGGTGCTGCTTTTTAGCCTCATACACAGTTTACATGATGATAATTTTCTCTTCCATCAACAGTAAAATAATTCCAAGGATGTGACGTCATGTTCATTACGCATCCTGACGCACATGCGCTTTGATTACTACATCGTTGATAAAACAGACATCGGAGTACCTACTTCACCGCATAAAACTTCCGACACTCTCCAAGAATACGCGAATCCACTACATATACACAGTCACATTGTGCAATAAGCAGATTACACAAATACATTCAACAAAATTTTTGAACTACGTGGCAAGATCACAGTAATTGCTGCTATATAAAATTGTCACCGAGAGATTTACCTCCGACAGGGTGATCAGTCAGCAATGAGGTGTCGGAAACTCGGATCAGCAATTGGATATAAATCTTCAGTGTGCCACACTATTTCTCTACTTACATGCTCAAACAGAAGGTCTACGTTATGGTGACTGTAATTACATTACATTACGTGCTGCAAGGCGAATACTGAGTGACAGCAAGACTGTGGGTCACATACCTGTTAGCACTTGTGTCTTCTCTTGCCCTCAAAACTGGAGCGAAGACTTCTTGCGAAGCTCACAAGCTCACAATGAGGTTCTGACAGCTGCTCTTGTGCTGTAAAAAAAGATCTATCACTTCACAAAAGAATATCGATAGTTTCTCCTCGGTTTAAGTAAGCGCACGATTTCGTGACGACACTGTTATAGCCTCGGCAGAAATCGCAGTATTGCTAGGCAACGACACAGGTCGCTTCCACCGACTGTGCATTGTTGAAAACGTGCCCAAGGACCGTCACTAGACAACATCGCTGTGAATTACAGACCGCGAAACAATTGTTTACAGGTAGTGTTATGCAGACATTTTGGAATGGCGGCTGTTTGGAACTGTAAAACCATTCAGAACCCAAACATCTCCATACAGGTGATTCTGAAGATGGTTGCCCTTAAATTAAGTACTATTCACCGACAAGTCATCATGTCTTACGTCTTGTGTTTGGAGTCTTGCCAAATTCCATGATTCGAGTCAACGGGAAGTAGGGCCTGCTGTATAGGTTTTGATGAGTGTTTGCGAGGGTCGAAATACAGGGTACGTTCCGAAAGTAATGCAATTGAATTTCCCGCGCCGCTCCTAGTAGTCGGAGTGGGAGCGGGCCACATGGAGTAGGTGGGGGGGACGCTAAGCTTTGCCGCGAAACCGGTTTCAGTGCTCTCCGAGCTGTGGAAGCGGCAGGACGTCTGTTATTGTAAACCTCTGCGCGCCGACCGTGTCACGGAAAAAATGGAATCGACGATCGAGCAACGTTACGCGATTAAGTTTTGTGCTAAACTGAACAAATCTTTTGAGGAGACTAACAAAATGATTCGTGAGGCTTACGGGGACTCTGCTCTGTCCTACTCACAAGTTTCGAGGTGGTTAAAGGCCTTTAAGCAAGGCCGGGAAGAGGTTCACGACGAACAACGGTCTGGGCGGCCGTCAACCAGCAAGACCGACAACAATGTGGCAAAGGAGTGGTCCATAAGGAGTTTGTTCCCCAAGGACAGACAGTTAACGCTGCCTACTACGTGGATGTGCTGGAAAGACTCCGCAAAAGGGTCGTCAGGACGAGAAAGGACATCTCCGCTACCTGGCAACTCCATCACGACAACGCGCCTTGCCACAACGCGCTACGAGTCCACGAGTTCCTGGCCAAACACCAGGTGCCAACGCTGCCCCCCCCCCCTCCCCCTATAGTCCTGACCTCGCCCCAGCTGACTTCTTTTTGTTTCCTAGGATTAAGTCAGCCCTGAAAGGAACCCGTTTTTCGTCCATAGACGAGATCCAATCCGCCGTGACGAAGACCTTGCGAGAGGTCCCAGAAGACGCCTTCCAGGGCGCGTACCGGTCATGGCAGAGTCGCTGGAAAAAATGTGTAGAGGCCCAAGGACAGTACTTTGAAAAATTTTAAGTGTTTGTGCAAATCTGTTCAATAAATTACTTTTAAAAAAATAATTGCATTACTTTCGAGAACGCACCCTGTATGTGATATAAGTGGCGGTATCGTTTGATTACATTGACTTAAAATCTTAAAATTTTTACACGGCCAAGAACCTGTTGATTTTGTATGCGACATAAATTTCAACTTGATAGTCTACCCCTCCTGATAAAATGGAGTTTTGATAGACAGAATACAGACGGATAACGAATACCATTTTGTGTGATACAATTACAAATTAACTATTTTTGAACTTTTACTTTATGCTTTCTGTGAAATTTTGCTGTCTGCCAAATTTCATGGTTCTGATGAGTCAGTTTGCAAAAATCAAAATATGTGACATAAAAGACGATATATTTTTATTGCATTTACTTAGAAACTCAAAGTTCTTACTTTGTCAAGGGACTGTAGACTTTAGTTTTTGATAAACGTCCAGCCGTTACAGAGAAAAAGGTTTCTTAACACTTTGTCAGAAAGACGGACGGACGGAGGGACAACGAAGTGATCTTATAAGCGTTCCTTTTTTGTCCACTGAGATACAGAACCCTAACAACGTACAAATATTTAGAAACATGAGTTCAAAGAAGAAGTAACCGGTAGTTGGCCTAACCTTGCTCAAGGAATGAGTCTGCACTTTCCAAAAGTGAAAAACATAAAGCACTGTTACCTTCCAAAATCCCGAATCCGACACCAGTTTCTTGACAAAAAGTTCACTGCCTCAGTCGCTCACATCTAACGTGCAGTGTCCTTGCGTTTGTAAACACTTGAAACAACTTAATTAATAACATAAAAAAGAATCACACACCGTTCCGTTTTGTCTTTCCGTACTTCACGCTGCCTACAACCACACACACACAACACAACACACACACACACACACACACACACACACACACTTGGCAGAGGACCGCGATCACACTGATGTACCAGTGTTACATCTTCAAGTCTTCACTTCTGCCTCTCTGACACCTGAATGAGCATTCCGCCAGCATCAGTGAGACGTTCAACTGAGGAAGATTGTGGTAAATTAGGAACATAACATCTTTGGACTTGGGTATAAGATGTAGACAAAAACTAAATTACGCAGGAGTGTGATGAGGAAGGTTTGGTGTGTTTTTCATTTCGTAACAGTCAGGCTCTCTCAAACTTTTTCTGTTTCACACCTAATCATTTCAGTGCTTTACCTCATTCTTTATTGAGATGTGTGGTAACCCAGTTATATCAGGCAAATTGTAAGAGAACAGAGTTGAATTTCATAAAATGACTTATTGATGACCATGTATCTGAAGGTTCAATCATTTGTAATAAATTTATGTTCGCAGGTGAATTCTTCTATTAATGATAGTACGCCACTCCAGTAATAATGAAACTTGCATTCTGTCTTGGTATGGTCGGTCGGATCTTGTGTTTCCATTGCCTTGTTGCTTTCCTGGATCACATTCAGATGCTGGGGCTTCATTTTTCTCTCAATCTTCACCATCCTTCGATATATGATAGAAACACAGAGATTAATTATGTATCATTCCTTCATTTGAAGAAAATGACGTGTTTCATTACTTGACACTAAATTGGAAATCTGCCTGATATGGTTCAAATGGCTCTGAGCACTATGGGACTCAACATCTGAGGTCAGCAGTCCCCTAGAACTTAGAACTACTTAAACCTGACTAACCTAAGGACATCACACACATCCATGCCCGAGGCAGGATTCAAACCTGCGACCGTAGCAGTCGCACGGTTCGAGACTGAAGCGCCTAAAACCTCTCGGACACTCCGGCCGGCCATGCCTGATATGGTGAAAGAGGCATATTTGTTAGGAAGTTTATAGTGAAGTATATATTACCTAAGATATTTTACGCATTTTCCTTGTTTTAATGTAAACAGCAATTCTTTTGATCGAACTACACTACCAAGTAAATGCAGCCTCTCCTCCACGTCTTATAATCCTACTTCTCACAACTACGCTCCACTTTAACATCTTCTTTTGGGTAGTTAACACTATTTTCGTTCTCCCGACATGTTACTGCAGTTGTATAGATTTTGAATGTGTTTGTCTACCAGATTATGGATTATACTTTGAGGTGTCTGTGTGCCCGTGCATGCTTGAGACCGCGAGCGCGTACGTTTGTGTGTGTGTGTGTGTGTGTGTGTGTGTGTGTGAATATTGTTATGTAATTTTAATTGAAGCAATCTAACACCGTTAAATTATTGTGTGGCGAATGCATTTGTTGCTGTGCTGTTACCTGGCAATTTGTAAGCATCCGGTAATCGAGGAGCCATCGGCAGTGGGAGAGTGTGAATATTCATAGAACCAGGTAGGTCGAACTTTATAAACCATATGACTTGTGAATGTGTGTTCAGTAAGCGAACTGCTGTATGATTTATCTAGTATGAAAGAAGTAAGGCACCCTGCCCTCCATTTTAACTTTGTAATAAAGTAATAAAATTACTGAAAAGACTATCCACTGTTGTAGATGAACTAACCAAAGGGTCAGGTGGTATAATAGTGGAATGAGTGACTCGTTTAAAAGTTTAGAAGACCATTTACGGTATCTTTTCCGTGGTCATTTATTTCAGTGGGTTAATGGCTAAATGAAAAATCGATTAAGTGATGCTACACTCTGCCTTTTGGGTACGGTATTTCTTGCATACACTTTTGTACGGTCTGTGGTCAAAGGCAAAAGCCTTTAGGCTGGGATGCCTCCTCTCATATTAATTCATCTCTTAACCTGCAATGTTAATTTGGAAACTTTTTAAACTCATGCTATGTTTCATAGATTTACGGTGACTGTCGAGTGCTTTCGTGATCCACCAATCAATTCGCTTGATCGCTTCATTATGATTAATTTAGGTGAAGCGTGTATAGAACACATTTCCAGAAACGTCACCTGCATGCTAGGTTTGCGGTCTGCCTGCCAGCTGTGGGGAAGAGTGGAAGGAGTGAAGGCGGCCTCTGTTTACCTGGAAGCTTCACTGGAGACCAGAGGACAGTCACTGTAAGGGTCGGCGGCTCCAGGATGACAAATACCTGCAGGCCAGCACGCTATCTGGCACGAGAGGGATGTCACATTCCAGCCGTACACACGCGAAGGCAGTTATTTACTAATAGGGCGCATTCTTGAAGGACCTGCTGAGAAACGATTTATTGGGACTATATCTTTCAGCGTTAGGTGAGAAACCGCTTTGACAGATGTCTCGGTATCTGCACCTCGTTGTATGGGAAACTGCTCCTAAAAGGAGGGAGACTCAGCACTGATGAACAACATAAAGAAGCATAAGGCAACGACAACCACTGCACTAAAGACACATAATGTGTTTCCATACGATATGAGGCTTGTAATTGAAAAAGAGTCATGATGATCTCTCCATTGGCAAAATATTTCGTTTTAATACCTCATTCAGATTTCCAGGAGGGTACTGACAATGGCCAGGTGACAGTGAGGTAAAGATGGAGTAACCAACAATGAGATAACATTCTATGAGTCGGAGCACGGAATGTCAAAAGTCTGAACGTAGTAGGAAAGTTAGAAAGTCTAAAAAGGGAAATGCAAAGGGTCAGTTTGGATTTAGTGGGGGGGGGGGGGGGGGGTTACATGTAATGGAAAGAAGACAAGGTTTTCTGACAATGCGAATGTAGGAGCAGAAGACGGTACAAGGGGAGTGGGATTCGTTATGAGTAGGAAATTAGGGAAGAGAGTGTGTTACTGTGAATGGTTCAGTGACAGGATTGTCTTCATCAAATTCAGCAGAAAAATAACACAGACAACGATGGTTCAGGTATACATGCTGACGTCGCAAGCTGAAGATGAAGAGAAAGAAAAATTGTATGAGGATACTGAAAGCATAACACAGTATGTAAAGGAGGAAGAAAGTCTAATAATGGTGGGAAATGGAACGCAGTTGCATGAGAAGGAATAGAAGGAAGGATTCGGGAAAACATGGGCTTGACAAAAGGGACGGGAGAGGAGAAAGACTAATTGAGTTCCATAATAAATTTCAGATGGTAATAGCGAATGCCCTGTTCAGTAATCACTAGAGGGGAAGAAGGAATACTTGGAAAAACCTGAAAACACGACAAGGTTCCAGCTGGATTACATCACAATCAGATAAAGATGCTAAAATGAGATACGGATTGTAAGCCGTACACAAGTGCAAATCGGAAGTACCAGATCTGGTAGTTTCACACAAGGCGGGCCTCATGAAAGTGGCCCACTGAGGAGAGCCTGCGCCAGCAAGATTAGGTGACCGCTGCTACATGATGAGGGGATTGGAAGGGGGAAGGCAGCTGCTGGGAGCTCGCCCCACCAGTATTTGCACTTGAGCCTGGCAGCGCACTGTGAAGCGTCTTAACGACTTTGCGATCCCTCTATAAGAAGCGATCAGTTATTGGAAGCTTAACAATAGTATCATTGTCCTACGAAATGCAAATTATGTCCTTCTCAGAACACAATTCCCGTCCTCTGAATTGTTTTCTTGCGATTTCTACCATCCATTCCTGTTTTATAACCACTTTCCATCAAACTGTTACCGTTAGCATTATTTCCTCAGAATTAACAATTGAATTGTACAGGTTAAATTCGGAATTGCAGCCAAAATTCGAAATTAACGCCATAATTTGAAATTCCCCCAAGCAGGGAGGGGGGGGGGGGGGTGGAGAAGGGAGGAAAGGGGGGCCGGAGACCCATGTGCAGGCTGAGGAAAACACATGATGTCATCTGGGGTGGTGCTGGGAGTGGTCAGATTTGGGGTTGGGAGTGGTTGGGGTGGGGGGAATTAATTGATCAATTTAATTAATTTGCATATCAATTTGATATCAAACTTGGGGTGGTTCCACCACTACCCTACTACTGATGGCATTTTAGAAACTCCGAAGAAATATTACCTATTCTTTCTGCCTTATTTGCTCCCAAGCTCTCCAGACCTCTTTTAAATTCTGACTCAAATACTGGGTCGTCTAAGTCTTTCATATTGGCTCCAATTCCTTCTTCTATCACATCATCACACACGTCTCCTCCTTATAGAGGCTTTCGATGTACACTGCCCACCTATCTGCCCTCACCTCTGCGTTTAACAGTGGAATTCCCGTTGCACTCTTTAATTACCAGCACTGCTTTGAATTTCTGCGGAGGCAGGTTTGACATTTCTACATGCTGAGTATGTACTGCGGATTATCATTTCTTTTTCGATTTCTTCACATTTTTCATCCAGCGATTTCGTATTAATTACATTCCTAAGTGATTTGAATCGCTGTATTCCTGTCTTCCGAGAGTTTTTGTGCTTCCTTCTTCCGTCGATAAGTTGAATTATTTCTTCTGTTATCGGGCATTTCTTCATAATTACCTTCCTTGTACTTATATTTGTCCGTCCATCATACGTGGTTACCTTTTTACAGATGTCCACTCCCCTTCAACTCCACTGCTTGCTGTGATATTCCTTATTGCAATACCCACATCCTTAGCGAACTTCAAACGCGTCTCATGATTCCTCAATACTTCCGTACCCCTCTTCCGTATCCACCCAGACACGGCTCCTGGATTGTGCGACACATGTGCGCTTGGCCAAGTGTCCACTGGTCTAGTGATGAACACTTGTCTGCCTCCGTAATGGGCCCCCAGCCACAGGGGGATGCCAGCCAGCAGTTGGAAATCAGCACAAGATCATAATTTACAATGCCACTCGCAAGGCGCGCTTTGTTGGTAATCTACCACGAACAATAGATTTATTTTTGAAAGTTAGCATCCTCCCCCACAGCTCTATCCTCAGGAAAACAGCAACATATATTTCGAGGGATGGAGCTGGCATTGGACAAGCCAGACTATCAATCTGTCTCAGATTGAACAAAGGGTGTTTTTCTAAAGATATCAGATGTGTACAGTTTTTCATCCACTTGCTGGCAACCAATGATGTTTTCAGAAAGGGGCCTCTACTTGTTTCACAGAAATTTTTGGTGTCCACAGCAACTGCCTGCACCAAGCCCGCTTGAAGAAGGAAAAGAAACTGAGGTTATCATTCACACACCACAAGTATACCCTGAGTAACAACAATATGTATGTCGAAGGTGCAACTGATGTCAGAAACATCAAGCAATTTGTTTCCTTCAGAATGAACAAAGGGTGTTTCTCTAAAGCTAGGAACGGTTTCCAATATTCCAGACGCTTGCCGGCAAACAAAGGATGTTTGTCTTAGATCTGTTTTTCCTCCCCCCACATATGTGACATTTTCCTTAAACAGCTGCACCAAGCCTGTTTTAATAAAAAAAGAAGGAAAGTTATAACGTGCTGGTATGGCACTCTGAGTTCCTATTGGTCTCTGCAACACAGAGGAGTCTGAAGCTACATAAATCGCAACCCCCACCACGATCATCATCAGTCTCTTACAGTGCCCAGTTGTGTCAGTGTGATTCCTCAACAAGAAACGTTCAGCCAGCAGTGATGCCACAAACAGTGATGATGGTGAAAAACGGCCAGACTTGCGTCAATTGCCATGTAAGAGTTGCGACAGTTACAAAATTTCTCAGAAAAGTACACTCCTGGAAATTGAAATGAGAACACCGTGAATTCATTGTCCCAGGAAGGGGAAACTTTATTGACACATTCCTGGGGTCAGATACATCACATGATCACACTGACAGCACCACAGGCACATAGACCCAGGCAACAGAGCATGCACAATGTCGGCACTAGTACAGTGTATATCCACCTTTCGTAGCAATGCAGGCTGCTATTCTCCCATGGAGACGATCGTAGAGATGCTAGATGTAGTCCTGTGGAACCGCTTGCCATGCCATTTCCACCTGGCGCCTCAGTTGGACCAGCGTTCGTGCTGGACGTGCAGACCGCGTGAGACGACGCTTCATCCAGTCCCAAACATGCTCAATGGGGGACAGATCCGGAGATCTTGCTGGCCGGGTAGTTGACTTACACCTTCTAGATCACGTTGGGTGGCACCGGATACATGCGGACGTGCATTGTCCTGTTGGAACAGCAAGTTCCCTTGCCGGTCTAGGAATGGTAGAACGATGGGTTCGATGACGGTTTGGATGTACCGTGCACTATTCAGTGTCCCCTCGACGATCACCAGAGGTGTACGGCCAGTGTAGGAGATCGCTCCCCACACCATGATGCCGGGTATTGGCCCTGTGTGCCTCGGTCGTATGCAGTCCTGATTGTGGCGCTCACCCGCACGCCGCCAAACACGCATACGACCATCATTGGCACCAAGGCAGAAGCGACTCTCATCGCTGAAGACGACACGTCTCCATTCGTCCCCCCATTCACGCCTGTCGCGACACCACTGGAGGCGGGGTGCACGATGTTGGGGCGTGAGCGGAAGACGGCCTAACGGTGTGCGGGACCGTAGCCCAGCTTCATGGAGACGGTTGCGAATGGTCCTCGCCGATACCCCTGGAGCAACAGTGTCCCTAATTTGCTGGGAAGTGGCGGTGTGGTCCCCTACGGCACTGCGTGGGATCCTACGGTCTTGGCGTGCATACGTGCGTCGCTGCGGTCCGGTCCCAGGTCGACGGGCACGTGCACCTTCCGCCGACCACTGGCGACAACATCGATGTACTGTGGAGACCTCACGCCCCACGTGTTGAGCAATTCGGCGGTACGTCCACCCAGCCTCCCGCATGCCCACTATACGCCCTCGCTCAAAGTCCGTCAACTGCACATACGGTTCACATCCACGCTGTCGCGGCATGCTACCAGTGTTAAAGACTGCGATGGAGCTCCGTATGCCACGGCAAACTGGCTGACACTGACGGCGGCGGTGCACAAATGCTGCGCAGCTAGCGCCATTCGACGGCCAACACCGCGGTTCCTGGTGTGTCCGCTGTGCCGTGCGTGTGATCATTGCTTGTACAGCCCTCTCGTAGTGTCCGGAGCAAGTATGGTGGGTCTGACACACCGGTGTCAATGTGTTCTTTTTTCCATTTCCAGGAGTGTATTCTAATTTTTGGAGGCTGAGATAAATTTGCGAAATAAGTGGTTACAAAAGTTCTTTTTTCTCACTATAACAGCATTCATCCCCAGAACTGGTACGCCACCTGGAAGCTGAAAGTCTCCAGAAAAAGGAAGAGGTTGTGCTAGCAGCATGTAAGTACATCTCAAAATTGTGTGTGTGGTAGTTTATATGTTCAGCAAACAGCTCTTGATGTTTTCAGATCGTAACAAGAGTTTGTAAAACCTTTGACCTCGCTGTTGCAGCGTTAGAACAGCAGCTGATGGACACTAAGCAGCAGCTGGAGTCTGAAATGCAGCAAGAAAGAAAGTATAGTTATAATATTCTGTCGTTACATTTTTTTTTAAAAAAAATCGTATACAGTTGTGTGAGGAATATATTACTCACTGTTAGATGTTGCTACAGATCAAGAGGAAAATTAGATTCTTGCAGCGGTATGCCTCGAGAATGATGACCAGGAGTCATCACTCTCATCTGATTCGAACTTTTTTTTAAAATTTTCTCGTAGTTATGTATAATCAATACCTCGCTGTAGTCTAATTCAGTACAAAATTTTTGTTGTTGTTTCTAATCAACAATATCTTGTTGTGGATGACTTCCATGAGATGGATAAATGGCTCCACAACAACAATAATTCCGTCTAGGGTGAAATTCTTGAGTGGGTGCTTAGGATGGTGGTTCAAAATGGCTCTGAGCACTATGGGACTTAACATCTGAGGTCGTCAGTCCCTTAGAACTACTTAAACCTATCTAACCTAAGGACATCACACACATCTATGCTCGAGGGAGGATTCGAACCTGCGGTCGTAGCAGTCGCGCGGTTCCGGACTAAAGTGCCTTGAACCGCTCGATCACCGCGGCCGGCTGAGATGGTGGCTGCTGAAAGGCAGAGCGGTCTCTCCCTCCTGGAACAGGAGTTGGAGATATTTGACTGAGTGGGAGAAGTACCAGAAAGATCGAATGAATTGCTCAATGCTGGGATCCAGTATGTAAAAGGTGATTATAATGTGGCCATCATCGCTACGGCATATGATTATTATTCAGGAATGATGGTGTACTTAATTGTCGTTGTGTGTTCACAGCATATATTTAAAAAATCTTGAGAATTGTACTTATTTCTTCCCCATTATTCGTATGTTTAAAAGGTGACACCAACACCACCGCGACAAGAGCTTGCTGTGGCACGTGCACCTTCAACGACGGTTGTGGGAGCGGGTGTTAGACATATACCCGAGCGGCGTGCACCGACGTGCAAAACGCCGCTCGTTGCCGCGCTAGATGAGGCCGCAGCCGTTGCAGTGCCTGCCGCCAAACCACCGCATACCCTCTAGTGTCTGTGGGTGGATCAGTCAGAGCAACGGTCTCCCACCTCCCAGCCTGGGGAAGCTGTAGGCTCCAGCATGCAGCAGCATCAACAAGAATCCTTTCCACAGCCTGGGTGCTCCCACAGGTGCTGACCGCCGCCGCCGCCGACGCCGCCTCCTCCTACTCTTGCTCCCGCTGCTCTTCCTCACCGGCAAAGAAAGGTGGGAGTGCTCAGCGCATAGCCCTCCACCCTGAAGGCGCCCCCACCCCAGCGCCATCATCCATTGGGTGGACTCAGTCGTCTCCTAACTGTAGTATTAATGACAATGAACCTGTGGCTAGCGGCAGTGTTCTATCCTGTCCTGGTAGTGACGAACATCAGATTAGCGTCGTCATGATCACCCTAGAATACTCGGCGGTTGCTAGGGCCTTTGAGAGGTGTATGGCAGTTGCTAGAATTGAGCATCCGGCTGGGGCATATCGTGACACAGTCAGGTTTCTAGAAGCATGCCTTCCAGTGCTGGACGCAGAGCTCCTCAAAGTCTTAGACGATAGAAAATATAAAGCCATTAAATATAATGCAGTACTCTGCTGCGAGTTCTCACCCACTCAATCAGCTGGATGCTGCTGAGGAGACAACCTTGCACTACATCTGAGGAGATAATAGCGTTATACCTTGGAGTGCATTAATCGCTGAGTGGTATCATGAATCTACCTTGGGTGCTATACTGGTCCAGTTTTCCGAGATGTACGTCAGAGGGTCAGCTAAAGCACTTAGCCAAATGCCACACCTCGACATCTATATTCATGACTATAATCCGTTAAATCGAGGGTCCAGCTATCTAGAACTCCCTGAGGCTATTAATTACAAATAGATCTGTTTTAACGTTCAAAGTGAGAAGGATAATGCTTGTTTTGGCTGGTCAATTCTGGCTTGCCAGAGAAATTAACATTATAGATACCATCCCGAGTGCACAACAACATACAGTGTACGAAAGAATAAAATCCCCAGAGGCTATAATTTTGATGGTATCAAGTTCCCTGTAAAGATTCAGTACATACCAAAATTTGAGGCACAAAATCCCAGTCTATCGGTTCACGTTTATGGCCTAAAGAAGAAGCAGAAGAGCAAGCCAGATGACCAAGACAAGCATACTATATTTAGACGATTCCATTTTTCGAAACATGCAGGTGAGCGTGATCTTCATGTAGACATGCTGCTCTTCTCTAAAGGTGATAATCAGCATTACGTAGGGATCAAAGACAAGTCCCGGCTCCTTTACAGCCGATTGTCGAAACATGAACATAAAAAACACATTTGCTTCGGGTGTCTGAATACGTTTCCTTAAGAAACGTATTTAAAAAGGCATCTGACGGACTCAGAATCCAAGGAACCGGTATGTTTTGTTTTGACTACAGAAGAAAACAAGTTCACTAAATTCAAGAATGCTCACCACCAGGAACATTTTCCGCTTGCTGTATATGCAGGCTTTGAATGTCTCCTTGTCCCTATCATACGCTGTGAAGGGAACCCCTTAGCCTCACATGCTACCTTCACAAAAAAACACGTGCCGTTTGTGGCAGTTTCCCTACTTGAATGTTTATATGATTCAAGTCTTAACCGCTATGAATCTTATGTCAGGGATAAGCATGCGCTTCGATTGCTCACTGAGGAGGAAAAACTCTCATAGGATGTTGATAGGCTTTACAGCACCAACATCCCCATGACAGAATCACAGGAGGATAATAAATTATACAATGATGCGGTTAACTGTCATACTTGTGGGCTTCGTTAGACAGAAAAGTTGAAACTCACCTTAGAGACCATTGTCATCTTTTGGGTAAGTTCCGCAGTGCAGCTCAAAACGCATACAATTCGACGTAAGAGTTACCACGACACATACCCGTTTTCTTCCATAATTTAAGTTTCTAGTTGAGCAACTGGTTAGTTTCGGTTGGGAGTAAAATCAGGTCAGTGGCCTGCCTGAGAGTGTTGAGAAATATGCTTCATTCTCCAAATGAGTGACGCCAAAAATTAGTCTCAGCTTCCTTGACACACTATGATTTATGCAGGTATCACTCCAGAAACTCGTTGAACCTCTATCTTAGGAGGGTATGTATATCACATGATCTGCATACCGCAATAAGGGAAAGTTTCAGCTTGTGACTAGGAAAGGAGTTTTCCCTTGTCAATATGTGAATAGTAAGGCTAAACTAAACGAAACTAGGCTACCCAACATTTCTGCGCTTACCAGTACTCTTACAGGCGATGCCATAACTAGTGCAAATTATGAGCACGCCGTGAATATGTGGCAGGAATTCAACATTCTAAATTTTGGTCAATACGCCAGACAATACATGGACACTGACGTGTAGATGTTTTTGAAAACTTCCGGAGTGTATGCATGGCCATGTACCCTCTGGACCCTGTCTTTTATTACAAGGCATCTGGATTGTCCTGGGATGCAATGCTTAAGACTATGAAGCGCAGCATCCAACTTTTAACTGATGCTGATATGCTTCTTTTCTTGGTGTGCCGGGTCCATGGAGGACTGTGCCAGTGTGTCCGTACACACGCCAAGGCAAATAATCCACGTATGGATGCGGGGTCAATGCATCGCTAGATACAAGTTATATTCTATATTTCGATGTGAATAATTTATATGGACACGCCATGACGGAGCCACTGCCTGATGGTGGGTTTCAATGGTTGCCTGAAAACGAATTAAAGAGGTTAGGTGGGGAAATATTGGGCCTGGCGGCTGATTCTGATGTAGGGTATGTGGTAGAGGCAGAGTCATGATATTACAAGCGACTTGCCGTTATGTCCAGAGCAACAAGTTCCATGAGGAAGCACCATCCCTACACGGAAGAACACTGTTGTACACAAGCAGAGGTATGCTCATTAATGTAATACCCAGCAGTGTCTCAGCTAAGGGATGGAGCTAGATAGAATCACTCGGGCTGTCTCTTTCAATCAGTCCCGCTGGTTGAAGGAGTGCATTGAATTAAATATCGAAAACAGGAT
Source organism: Schistocerca gregaria (assembly GCF_023897955.1). Lineage (NCBI taxonomy): Eukaryota > Metazoa > Arthropoda > Insecta > Orthoptera > Acrididae > Schistocerca > Schistocerca gregaria. The sequence continues at coordinate 97,087,768 of NC_064923.1, read as the reverse complement.
AATCTTCACTACAGATTTCGAAAAGGTTTTTATAAATTGATGAATAATTCCATTTTCGGTAAAACCACACGGAATGCAAGAAATGAAAGCGATTTTTGATTAGTACAAAATGGGGTGGGCCTTGGGGCGTAAGAAACTGCATCGTCAGACCAAATTTTAAGTGGGTCACTATTTTCAGTGAAAACTTTGTTGCTGTGGAGATGTCGAAGGTTACGGTAGAGTTTACGAACCTATCTATTTTGGTATCCGTATTATGGACATCTCCAAACACCACAGGTACCTCTTCCACTCATTTAGTGGAGCCAAAGTTATTTTATATAGATACAAATAGCTGTATCTATTGGGTGAAGAATTGCGACCCATATGAAATAATTAGGTGTCATGCTAATGAATTCGACATATCGGGATACGCAGCCGATAATCATTATAGTATTGTTCCTCAGAACAATAAGGTTATCAGCTTAATGAAAGAGGAGGCGGATGGTATGGATTGTGGAGTTTGTGGGTCTAAGATACAAGGGTGAGCAACGTGTGACATCACGCGACCGAACAGTCCATGACTACTTGCAGTGTTTGTATGCTCGCGTTCACGGTGCGCTGTCATAACCTCCATACTTGGTACAGCAAACTAGAGTTCGAAAGCGAGGTCACGAGGTGTACATTATGCTGCAATCTGAAGTCGGATTGTCACCTCATGAGGATAAAAGAGCCATTTGTGATGATGGGATCGAAACCCTCCTGTGTTCACACTGTTTACTTGAAGTGAGAGAGGGGGTGGAGGACTCCGACGGTTTAAATGAGAGAGTGAGTGAGAGCTTGTACCTAATAGTATGGCTCCTTTTCCATAGATTAAAAATTGTGTGTATGATGTATGGCGTGCCTGCATGTGTTAGTACTTACGTGTGCCTATGTGTATGTTTATGAGTGCGTTTGAGTGTGAATTTCTGTGTAAATGTGTATACTTGTATATAAATATATTCTGTTTTCTTTTCTAAATAAGTAGCATAATATTGGGCCCGAATGTATATATGGAGTATGTGCTGGGAAAAATTATAAAAGATATTGAAAAAAATATATACAGAAAAAAATAAAAAATTGAACCAAAACCATCAAAAAAGTTAAAAATGTGTAAATGAAGGAAACAAATACTCCACCATACTTCTCACTTTTGCATTTCATGTGCATGTGTGATCGTATGAGTGGATGTTTAAATAGATTCGTATTTAAGTATCAGTTACCGCTTGCTATCCAATCATACTTGTTTTGTGTGTAAGTTTCACCCAGTTCATTTTGGTGCAGCTGCTTGGGCTGAACATTTTAGTGCCATCCCATTCATTGAATTATTAAATTATTCCAGCTGCTTCGGATGGAAAATGTTCAGAGCCACCCAGTTCAAAGTGTAACTTAAGTCTTCTGTTCGGGTGGAATTTCACTAGTAATAGTATTAGCGTTAGAGAAAGTATACCTCTGAAACACCTGTAAACAGTACTGCAATTGAAAGGAAAAAAATTTTCAATCAGTTCTATTACTTTTAAAAACCAAAAACTGTAAATAAAAAAATCGAAAGAGTAACAAAAATTTAAAAGCAGTATTACTTCATGTATTGTAAAAACAACAAAATTTGTGGATATACAGCCGTAGTACTACTGTGAGTATTTATGTCTGATTAAAAAATTGTTATTTATTACCATACATTTTTGTTGTTATTTCACAAATCCCTACACTTACAAATGTATATAAAGGCTGTGCTAGATGCACCAGATATTAGTGTAAAACATGACGGTGGTGACAATTAAGATGCAGGAAAACGAAATACATGTAATGATTGCACGGGATTTCACCTATCATGCTGCACATGTAGGCTTTTGGGAGGAGGTGGAGTGTGATCGTGTCCGCTTCCAAAGACATACAGCGAACACGGCTGAAATTATATCTCCTGTGCTTGAACAAAGTCACAGACGTAGGATCTGGGTCACGCTACATACTACCTAGGGAGGAGCTGTGTAGAAAGGAACAAAAACACAGAATATGAGATAAAAAAATTCATTTATTTTCATTAATCCAACTTAAAAGTAATTGTACGTGTTCATAAAGAGACTCAACAGTACATTCGCATATCTTCTTGTTCTTGAGCTTATGGGTAGCAGGATACCTGTAGAGTTGGGTTGTTTTGGGGGGAGGAGACCTGACGGCGAAGTCATCGGTCTCATTGGATTAGGGAAGGAACGAGTAGGAAGTCGGCCATGCCCTTTCAAAGGAACCATCCCGGCATTTGCCTGGAGCGATTTAGGGAAATCACGGAAAACTTAAATCAGGACGGCCGGACGCGGGATTGAACCGTCGTCCTCCCGAATGCGAGTCTAGTGTGTTAACCACTGCGCCACCTCGCTCGGGCCCCACTAGAATTCCAGGTCTTGAATAGCTGCAAACCTGAAGATTCACTCCATCCATGTGATCTTCTCGTCGCCTTTGACGCAGATGATGGTCTCAGGATGATCGAATATTCTAAGTGACATAATCATTTCTTTATACGGTATACCAGGATCGACCCATTGGAGTCCATGAAAGAAACGTGTTAGCCACATTGCACTCCTCCTTGCTCTAACACAGTTCATATCATTGAAAGGCCTTGGTGATGAAATTCTTGCTGAGAAAATCTCTATTCGAGTCCTCCCTCGGGCTTGGATGTGTGTGTTTGTCCTTAGGATAATTTAAGTTAAGTAGCGTGTAAGCTTAGAGAATGATGACCTTAGCAGTTAAGTCCCATAAGATTTCACACATATTTGAACTTTTTTTTCTGGCATTAGCTAAACTGCAGTTGTCAACTATGGTGGAATCATTTGCAAAATTCGCCGCGTCCAAAATTGTGGAACACATATCTTCTGCCTGTGAAGTATCATTGTAATTCTTCTGGAGGTTGAAGGTAACCGAATGAGTCGAAATAGTAGACGTTATTTGTATTTATTTTTTAACATATGGTACCCAGTGAGTTCCGGGTCCACCTGCCACATCCAGATTCACAATTCCGCATTCTCCTGATTTTCACACAGTCTACGGTAACGTATTCCCCATAAACACACCGCGGGATCTCGGGATGTAGAATTTCTTCCTAACAACTTTAAGCAGATCTGTATTTGTTAGCGTTCTGTACAGCAGGGTTGCTAAGGGGCTTCTTTTGTGAAGAGACCTAGTCCTTTCTTGTATGGTGTCAAGTACAGCCATTTTCCAATGCTGATGCCTCCATCATGCGGTCGTCTTCGTGCCTCCTGCAGTTGCTGCTGGGAGCTTTGTTCATTCTTTACTGCCCTGTCAATAGACGCAGCACCCCCAGCCAGTGAACCCACCGGCGAGAGACCGGCTAAGGCAAGAACGAGGAAGGAAATAATTCCACTAGACGTCTTGGGTATTGGTAGAATCCTGGTTGGTTTAATCGATCTTTTTTCTCTCGCTCGTTTCTGATTCAGGGCGCATTTGGCTGCGTACAACGCTGTCAGGATACCGTTTTTTATGCAGCGTTTGGTTTTCATCTTCTTCCTTAGCGCCCTATGTGCATCTCTCATAACTTGGCTGAACTTCACACATAAGCCCAACTTAACTTTACCACACATCTTATCACCACGTGCCAATTGTTTCACGAAGTTTTGTTCCAGGTCCACAGTAGTTACATACAGGAATGCGTAATTTGACTGGTAGTTAGTCAAGAACAGCGCCTCCTCCTCTAATGCGTCCCCTATCACGCATGATATGCTCCTGATGTGCTCACTGTTATATAACAAGTCGTCGCGTCGATCCAGCTGTTTTGTGGTGAGGGAAAACCAAGCCATTTAACTGACTCTCTATTCCCTCGATACCGTGTGACCCTCTCTACGAGATACACATCTGGATCCGTGCTCTTCTTTAATTTCTGCGTAAAATCATCCTGCAATTTTAGTTCCACCCCTGTCCTTTAAGAGGTAGGTTCTAGGATTCGTTCGCTGCACTTTGGAAACTGTGAATAACTCGGATGGCCAGTATGGCAGGTACGACTTCTCAAATGCTGTCTTGTGTTTTGAAATACGTACTAAATCACCTACATTAAATAACTGTTTTCGCAGATCCAACATTTTAATACGATTTAGTACTGTATCTAGAAGTCTGTTATTGCGAACATCGACTGATCTCATTTTTATCGTCTGATGTTTGGTTAGATTATACTGTTGCATTTATATCGATCTCGTTTGTGTGAGCCACGAAGATTGAATTGCATCCACATTTCGGTATTCACTGTGCTGTTCAGACGTTCCACGATACTCGCCGTCGGGTGGGTGAACGTCGAGTAGTGATGTATTCCATACCGTTCCATCACAATCTTGGAATATTTATTTGAAAACTCACCGCTGTGATCTGTTTAAAGTATGTCTGAGCATGGAGTCGTCCCCGTTTGCAGCAATTCATCAAACACATTCGCTATTTCCTTCTCTCTTTCCACTTTCACGCTTAATGCCCCGGCATATTTCCAATAAGTATCAATGATCATTAAAATATATTGGCATCGGTTATTCACATTTGATTATTGCCTCAAATCGACAAGATCAGCCTGACACAGATCATTCAGGCCTTTAATCAAACATATCTTCGAAGGCATGTTTTATGTGCTGGTTTGTACAGTTCTCGAAGTACAGTCTCCATACTTATTCGATGATCCCTCTCTTGCTAAGCTCAGAAATGAGCTGTATTACCAGCGGTAGCTTATGCCATGAGCTGTCGTAGCAGGTCTATTAGCTCATTGGGGTCGTCGTAATTGTGGGAATGGATTGCCAACTCTTTTATGCTGAATTTTATGCTGAACCATCACCGCTGCTATCACCATCCAAAATAGGTTTTGTAACGGATTTGTATTTCACATTGTTTCGGCTTTTTACATACTTATGTAGATCAGTTAAAAGCAATATTTGACTATACATGTAGAGATCTTTAGGAGAATAATTTACAGTTTTTGTAGGTCTAAGGAAAATAAGGTTCAGTAGACGGGATATTCTCTGAAACGGTTTATCGCAGATCTGAATTACTTTTTTCATTTAAAATTCTACTCTGTGTGCCCAACAAGTTTGGTTTCTCACCACTGGCACCGAATGTTTTGTCTATCCTAGCGTCGCTGGGATTCAGTAACTGATATAAAGGTTTCTCGCAGTGTCTGCTCCCGCTTCAAATGCCCTAACCTCAGCCACTGTAGCTTCTAGCGAACGGCCTACCGGGCCTCGATGACTTTATGCTTAGTCGACATTTCGGTATATACTAATCGGACTTTTATGCACAGTGAGATTTTATATATCATACTCTGCTCCTCCGTCCGGGTAACAGCTATTTTCCCTTCAGTTAAGTTGTCTATTTTCTTTTCAGTTACGTTAACCCTTTCGTACAATGTCCCTTTGTCAATGACAGCCATTCCCCCTTCAGTTAAGCCGTTTACTTTCTTCTCGGTTGTATTAATCTGATGATTCAGGGTACTGTTCAGACTCAGAAGGGTTTGACATTACGTCTTCACTTCCTTGCGTACGCCTCCAAATTTTTTTTAGAGAGTTTGAATTTTCGCGTCCATGTACAAGCTAATGTATTGCCTATGTACACCCCTCTTATCAAACTGAGCTCCCAGGATGCATGCGAATTTATCCACTGTGATACATATAATGATGTAGTCACCTTAATAGAGGTACTACCTTAGTTTCAGTTCATTCCGTTAGTGTGGGGTGCCTACATCAGGGGCATGTATGCGCTCAGTGGCAAACCTATTGTTCTCCTTTGATTGACAGCTACTTAACCTGTTGTTCTGTGAAGTGGTTTCCCATGTCACCCCCATTTCCTTTTGATTGACAGGTACTTATCCTGTTGCCACACCCAGCCCCTCCCCACCCCAAACCCCCTCCTCCTTGCCTGTAGTTACACTTTCAGGTCTGAGTTATTGGAAGAGTGCATCGCATTCTTATCAGTTTGATTGACTACTTAATTTAATTGATCAATTAATTAACCTCTCACCCACTGGTAAATCCCCTCCCCTAACCTGTCCTCTGCAAAAAATGGCAGGCCGTCCAAGTTCTATCAGGACCTCCACCAACCTAAGAAACTGGCTGGAGAAATTGGCACTTCCACTAACCTAAGTCATCTGACCGCCACCTCGTTCTAGGAATTGACCGGAAAAGGACTCAGCCTGTGCTGGATAGGATAGACATAAGTCTTACATAACCTATTGCTCTGTTAAGTCGTTTCCCATGTCACCCCCACTTTTTTAATCTATTGTAAAGCCTTTGATGCCATGTTAAGTAATTAGTTACGTCCTCCCTCCATTTTCTGGTACACTTTTCAAATTTCACATTCTTTTGAACGCCATTTCTGGCGCATTCTTCTTTGTCACCCACCCTCATAAACTATTGTACTGTATTTTACATAAAACCTCCTGTTCTGTTCCATGTTACCCAATGACCCAATCTACAGCTAACACCACGTTTATATAAAAAAAAAAACTTATGCAAATTAATTAAATCGATATTTTACCTATGTATGGGGTAGTTTTTTTTCAATTTGCAGCATCCTACTGGTCAGTGAAATCGATGGAATACAGTTTAAACAAAAAATTGCTAATAAAAAACACATCCCCCCACTCAATGCCCGACCCCATCGCCATAGCCAACTGTCAAGCAACGCATAGGTGTCAGCTCAGGTCCCGCAAGGAAGAGGCGGCGACATCTCTTTCATACATGACACCCAAGAAATTCCTGTGAAAGCACAAGTTCACCTAGTTACCATCGTTGGCGGGATGATGCATAGCTGTGGTGTGGGTCTAGATCTGAGACAGATACCAAAATGCTTCCCAGATTAGCACAGGGAGCATTCTTTCTACCGATCCTCACTGAATTTACCCGCTAAACTGCAGCTGCCGGTGTGGAATAACGATCTCAAATGACATTAGTTTTTGGTAAAGCTGAGTGCTGTTAATGAGGTGAAGTTTAAGACGGATGCAGCACGAATTGGGTTATGGGAGCAGGACGCAAATGACCATGTCCGCTTCCAAAGATATATAGCAGACATGTCTAAAATTATTTAACATGTACTTGAAGAAAACCACAGACAAAGCATGTGGCTAAAAAACTGTGCACTGTCATAGTGGCAGCTGGGTTGAGAAAAAAGAATGCAGAGGTTGTGAGGTGAATATTCATTTGCTTATGATCCTTACATGAAACAACAAGTTTACTGTTACCAGTCACTGTTTATTTATCTCCATGACACGATTCAAAGGTTTAAACCTCCATAATCAGGAGCATTTACATTTGTTATTATGAAATTTGTGTGTGTGTGTGTGTGTGTGTGTGTTATGTATTTCAGGAGAAAATTTTGGCACTGCCTAGTGGAGAAACAAACACTATTTCAGAACATGGTTTTTTGTTTCTTTTGATAATATTAAACGTATATCTAACGATAAACATAAAATAAGTAAAATAAAGTACCTCCAGTGGTCACAGGATCCATTCAATGTCGTAACACATCAAATGTACACTGTCATATTTTCTAAACAAATATGGCGTCTGGAAACTATTGCGTGCAAGAATCGTATAGCAAAAGAGAAAACATTATGACAAAGTACAAAGAATATATAAAATAACAACATTAGTACGGAATAAATTTTAAAGGATTTGGAGGTGTCTGTTTTGAGGTGTCGAATACATGCGTTGGAATAAATACTTTAGGTAGTACATAAATCCGATTTTGACCAGTTAAAATTGCTCAAACTTCATCCTTGTTTATACCATCAGGTGAAATATTACAAACTTCAAGTACAATAATCGTATTGACTACAGTGTTAAAATTATACACAAATAACAATGTTGGTTGGAATTCATAGCCAGATATGAAAGGCTGAAGGCAGAGGGAAGAAAGCGAAAGAGAGAGGGAGATAGAGGGTGCAAAGACTGATAATATGAGAGCAAACTTTACAAAATATTGATGGTAAATATTAAGATGTGTGTGTGTGTGTGTGTGTGTGTGTGTGTGTGTGTGTGCGCGCGCGCGCGCGTGCGTGTGTATGTGCATTGCAATTTTAATGACATAGGCATCTGCTGAAAGCAGAAATGATACTATTGTAAATATTATCATTTTTGTCATTTACCATGGATTCAGGTTGTTTGGTTTGGTGTTTGTATATTTTGAGTGTTTCAAGGATGTCTAGTTTTTTGCCTTTTGGTTGGATGTGTAGGATGCTGATACCTGTGTTGTTAACATTGTGTTTTGCTTCATGCAGGTGGGTGCCTATTGCTCATGTGTGGTATTTTTTGTTATTTAGTACTGCCATGTGTTATTTGTATCTAATCTCAAATGGTCTGCCTGTGTGCCCTATGTAGAAGCAGTCACAGTCCAAACATTCAATTTTGTACACATATGTGTGGTGAAGTGGGTTTCATGTGCTGATGTTGAGGGGTAACTTATTCTAACCTTGTTGTCTGTGGTGGAGTATATGTTTATGCATTTTCGTTTGAAGACATTGACAATCTAATATGAAATGTTACCTAGAAAGGGGATTGTATGGAAGATAGTATTTTCTTTCTGTTTTTTTATGTTGTGATTGGTTTGCCATTATTGAGTGTTTTAGGGTGTCTACTATGGAGCTGCTATAACACTTTGCAATAGCTGTTTGTTTTATTATTTCAATTTCCTGATCACATTTGTCTTCAGAGAGTGAAAGTTGGATAGTTCTATTGATCGTCTACTGGAATGCTGCCATTTTGTGGGTTGGGGTGACAAGAACAGTTGTGGATTGTGGTATGTGTTGTGGCAGGCTTCTGATAAATTTCAAACTGATGTCTGTTATTCTTTATTCTAATGGCAAGGTCCAAGAAATTTACACTGTCATCTGTTTGGTATTCAATTGTGAATTTTGTGTATTCATGGGAGTTGTTGAATAACTTGTTCAACTTACTGACGTCATCTTTAGTGCCTTCGAGTAAAATGATGATTTCATCTGCATATCTGTAGTAATAGATGATATTTTTGAGGTGGTGGTGATTGGAATATAGGGTTTAGGATTTAGTCATGGTAAAGCCTAATCTAAAATGTTATCATTTAAAGTTAATCTGCCTAGTCAGACAATCAAGGCTATTTTCGAATACGAAAACAGTGCAGAAAATGGCGACACAGCATATTCACTTCAATAGGAATTGTCTCAAAAAATTAACGTCACTCTAAACTATGTCAAAACTGATGTTACAAAAAAGTACTGTAAGTCCACAGACAACATTGGAAAACGCACGAAAGCTCTGGGTGGAAATCGAACTTAAAGAACTTCATATTTAAAAAATAAACGTTCAACACACAGCTTTATAAAGCAGAATTGCAGTTGGGAAATTTGCTTGACAGACTAGAATATGATTCCACAACCGAAAAGTCAGAACGTGGACTATAACGTAACACACACACACACACACACACACAAATGTCATAGTAACAAACGTAAATCCACGTGATAATGGAGGTTTAAACCTTTGAAACGCGCCGTGGAGATAAATAAACAGTGACTAGGAACAGTAAAATTTTATTGTTTCATTTAATGTCAATAATAGTCACGGCAAAGACTAACGTAAAATCTTCGCATTTAAAGTATTTCCAATCCAACTTAAACGTGATTTTACATTTTCATAAGCAGACACAGCAACACTTTTTTCATACTGATTCTTCAATAGATGGAGAGGACACCTGTAGAATTCCAGGTCTTGAATAGCAGCAGACTTGAAGATTCGATGCATCCATGAGATCTTCTCCTTCCCCTTCACATAGAACATGGTATCTGTGTGATCGAATAATTTAAGAGCAGGCACCATATCTCCATAGTTTATGCCAGGATCATCCCAGTGAATTCCATGGTAGAAATGTGTTAACCACTTTGCACTCTTCCATGTCTTAGCTCACTGTACATACTTCAAAGACCTTGGTGATGCAATGTTTGTTGAGCGTGTCTCTATTATTTCAGCATCTGGTATGTATGTTTCAAACAAAACATCTTTAAATACAAACTGTCTATGCTCACCATCATAGAGACCCTGATGGTTGCAATGATGTTCATACCTTGAAATGCTATTGTGAAATGCTCTTGTATGGTGAAGCACTTATTCATGTATACAGCTCATAGCACATCATCAGTGAGAGGGCAGTAGTTGATCACACGGCCATGTAGAGCTAGAGCATATGCGGCAGTGTGTTCTGGGAAATTTGTCGAAGATTCATATTCAGCTCACACATCTTTAGGTCCAGTCTTAATTATGTTGTTCTGTTCCGAGCAGTCTGTTACGATGATAGGTGAAAGCTCCTTGAACTTATGTGGACTGAGTGGACGCCCTCCTCTCCCTCCTTTGTCAATTTCATGGTAAGAAGCACGAAACCTTCCATACACACTATAAACTAGACTGCATACATTTTGATTCCACTGCTGATGTAAATCGTCATATGGGTAGAATTCTGAATTGAGGCAGACTTTGGCATTTCTCAACTTTCAGTTGTTGAACACAGCAGAATCATTTGCTATATTACCTCTTCTATCGGTCTGACGTAGAATTATGATGAATCTAAGCGTCTCTAGCTGCAAAGAGCTTTTAATAGCCCATGTTTGTCTGCTCGCAATCGGTAGCACTGGGTACTCGAGAAACTCCCACGAGCGAAATATCAGTGACAGAAATGTACCAGAATTCAGGACTTTTAAAAGCTTCAAACGCTCCCCGTCAGAAACACTGATGTGCGGCATTTTTCTTATTCTCTTGATTTTTCTGATCAGATTCTCCTCTTGAGCTCCTTGAATGTATCAGTAGTTGTCCATCACACTCCGCACCAGAATGAGCTTCAGTTTACCATTCATAGTAATCTGTCTCATGTCCTCAAAGTGCCCCTTAAGCATTTTTACAGGTATGCATGCAATAAATCGCTTGTACTCTGCACCTGTTCTATCGTCTCGATCGTCTATGAAACATCCCGCATTTTCTAAACTATGCAAATTTGCGGGTGATGCAGAGACGAATGTTTTAAGGGTCGATGTCATGCCGACTTTGCTTCTACAGTCGATCTCAGCTCCATTGAGTTCGTAACATATCTCTTGGAAGATTGATAAAGCATTACGTGTAAGCTTGGCTGCCTCTGTATCGCTGCCGTCGGTTTCCTTGAATGACACCACTAGATATATGGAGCTCTTGCATGGAAGCGTGAGTGCTGATTGACAATACCAATTTCATTGTTCTTGTTAAATGTGGTTGATGCGTAGCGAAGTGGCACGCTGTGGATTGCGTGCACTCGTTTTATACCATACTCCCATTCCGCCTTAGATGTAATCGTATAATGAGCTCCTCACCACGAAAGTCAACAAGTTGGTTATTCTGGTCCACAATACGCAGGTCCGAGTACTCCAACGTCTGAGCTGTCACAAGATGGTATATTGCATTGGCAGGGGTCTCAGCAATCTTATACTCCGTTGCAAATGAGGGGAATAATCCATAAATAGTATGAATCAGACTATCGTTAAGATAGGAGTTCGTTGCAATGTTACACATGACTCGCATGTAGCTGACAGGAAAGATGTCCACAGCCTGATATGACTTATAAAATTTACTTGGATCCTTCTTCAGAACCTGCCCTTTTCTGAAACCTAGCAGGCCCGCTATTGAACCTTTCTTATTAAAGCCAATCGTTGCATTTAAAGTTCTTATTTCAGATTTAAGTGTATTAATGTTTGCACGTAGTTCAATACCTTTTTCTACACTGTTTTAAGACTTAGTTTACATCGTCGATTTCGTATGCACCGGGTTCTATTTCCACAATATCATTTTCACCATTAATATCCACATACAGTTTGTTGTTAGTCTCAGTGATATTTAGGATGCTGTTGTACGTTTCCAGTCCAATCAATGCAATACTCCATTCACCAACACTCTAATTTGCGGGAAGTAATTTGCATCCAATACAGATGATCGTTATTTTAACGTCAAAGTGTACGACATTGCGTCTGAACCTCAACTGATGAAGGAATGTTTAAATTTCCTCCTTATATAGCATACTTCTTCTTCGCAAACGTCAAGAGAAACTGATCGATAGATGTACACAGAGGTATGTATTAAAGTCCTGATAGCGCCGATAACTGTGGAATACAGGTTTTCTGTGAGTGAAGTATTATTTTAATTCTTCTGGCGGTTGCAGGTCAACAAAAGAGTCGAAACAGTAGACGATATCCGCATTTTTCATAGCATATGATACCCAGTGGGTGCTGGGACCTCCAGCAGAATCTAAATTCACAATGCGACATTCACCGGTTTTCCACATAGTCTTCGGTAATGTATCCCGCATAAACGCATCACCGAACCTTGGTTTGTTGAATTTGTTTCTAACAAATTTAAGAAGGTCTGCATTTGTGAGTGGGCTATCTGGGCATACCGCTATTGGCTTTTTTTTTAATTTATGAATAGATCAAACCCTTTCCTGTATGGTTTCCGGTATAGTCCTTTTCCGATGGCTGCGGTTTCCATTATGCGGTTATGTCTCCTTGCCTCTTCTAATTGCGATTGAGAGTTTTGCGCGTTTTTGATCGTTCGAGCAATAGCTGCAGCACCACAAGCGAGTGAACCTACCGCCGACAGCGCGGAGAAGGAATCAGCCAGATGTCTTGGGTACTGGTAGAACTCCAGGTGCTTTAACCGATCCACTTTTTCTTCTTCTTCTTCCCACATCCTTCTGCTTCAGCATACATCGCTGTCAGGATACAGTTGTTAAAACAGCTCTGCTTCCGGCCCTTGTTCTTCTTCCTGTTTAGTGCACAACATGCAGCGTTCACAGCTCGCTTGAGATTCATCACACCTAAACCCAACTTAATTTTTCCTCGCATGGTTTTTTCAACTGCAAATGCTGCTATGCGTTGACCTATAACAATATCCTTTCTTCACCGTATCGCCTTAGCCTTATCAGCTGAAATCCTATCTGCAATGTGACGACTTGATACATCTTTATTTGCAGCGCATGCAATATTATATTCCATACACACTTCGTCGAGCAGATTAATTCCCGTATAAACTCGTGCCAAGCGTTTCTGAAGCTTTGTCCCAGATCCACAGTAGTTATACCCAGGGATGTGTAATTCCACTGGTAGTTTGTCTAGAATACCACCACCTCCTCTAATGCGTCTCGTAACACGCATGTTATGCTACAGCGGAGGTTGTGATCTATGCACCCCGAAATCGTCGTCATCAGTCCAACTGTTTTGTGTAGCAGAAAAACAGAGTGCTTCAATTTCACGACGTCTTATGACTCTCTCCACAAGAAAAACATCCGATTCCGAGCTTTTCTGCATCACTTCTGTGTAGAAGCAGCCTGCAGTTTCTTCATCTTTACTATCCTTCAATATATATAAGTTCTAGGATTCGTTCTTTGCACCTTTGAAACTGTAAATATCTCTGTTGACCAGTTAACTGAGTATGATTTTTCAAATGCCGTCTTGTCGTTTGAGATACGTACCAAATCATCTACATTAAATTTCTGTCTATGTGGATCCATCATTTCCATGCAATAGTACACCGTACCCATGAGTTCATTATCACGAACATCGATAGGTCTCATTTTTATTGTGGTGTGTTTGGTTCGATTATACTGAGCAACTATTTCTGGGAGGATATCTGTCCATATGTATGAGCCGCGAAGGTTAAAACGCATCTACATTCGACCTTTTATCGTTCTGTTCAGACGCTGCACGATACTTTCTTCCATGTGAGTGAATGTTGAGTAGTGATATATTCCATACCACTGCATCACACCCTCCCAATACCTATTTTAAAAGTCTCCGCCGCGATCGATTTGGACGTTGTCTGGGCATCGAGACATTACTACCCGTTTTCGTTTTAACAGGAAATGCCTAAGCAAATTTGCAGTATATATCAATGACCATTAAAATATATTTTAATCCATTATCCTCATGTAAATATTCCTTCATATCTACAAGATCCGCTTGCCATAAATTTAAAAAAAGTTTCAAATAGCTCTGAGCACTATGGGACTTAACATCTGAGGTCATCAATCCCCTAGAACTTAGTACTTCTTAAACCTAAGTCACCTAAGGACATCACTTACATCCCAGCCCGAGGCAGGATTCGAACCTGCAAACGTAGCGGTCTCGCGGGTCCAGACTGAAGCTCCTAGAGCCGCTCGGCCACCATCGGCCGGCTGCCATAAGTCATCCAAACCTTTAATCATGACATGCCTACGAGGGTATGATCTGTGTACTGGTTTGTGCAGTTCTCGAACTACTGGCTCCATACTTAACTCCATGATACCTGTCTCTTTAAGCTCAGAGATTATTGAGACAACCTCATTCAAATGCCATGATCAGCAGTAGTCGATCTATTAGATCGCTATGGTCGTCATAATTCACTAGTAACCATTAAAATTGCTGCACCAAGAAGATGACGTGCTAAAGACGCTAAATTTAACTGACAGGAAGAAGAAGATGTTGTGATATGCAAATGGTTAGCTTTTAAGAGCTTTCTCACAACGTTGGCGCCGGTGACGACACCTACAACGTACCGACATGAGGTAAGTTTCCAACTGATATCCCATACACAAACAACAGTTCACCGGCGTTGCCTGGTGAAACGTTGTTGTGATGCCTCGTGTAGAGAGGAGAAATGCGTACCATCACGTTTCCGACTTTGATAAAGGTAGGATTGTTGCCTATCGCAATTGCGGTTTATCGTATCGCGACATTGTTGTTCGCGTTGGTCGAGATCCAATGACTGTTAGCAGAAGACGGAACAGGTCCGATCGTACAGCCACGTCTCGATCCCTGAGTCAACAGATGGGGACGTTTGCAAGACAACAACTATCTGCACGAACAGTTCGACGACGTTTGAAGCAGCATGGACTATCAACTCGGCGACCATTGCTGCGGTTACCCTTGACGCTGCATCACACACAGGAGCGTCTGCGATGGTGTACTCAACGACGAACCAGGGCGAACGAATGGCAAAACGTAATTATTATATTTTTTCGGATGAATCCAGGTTCTGTTTACAGCATCATGATGGTCGCAAACGTGTTTGGCGACATTGCGGTGAACACACTTTGGAAGCGTGTATTCTCCATCGCAATACTGCCGCATCACCCTGCGTGATGGTATGGGGTGCCATTGGTTACACGTCTCGGTCACCTATTGTTCGCATTGACGGCACTTTGAACAGTGGACGTTACATTTCAGATGTGTTACGACCCGTGGCTCTACCCTTCATTCGATCCCTGCGAAACCCTACATTTCAGCAGGATAATGCACGACGGCATGTTGCAGGTCCTGTACGGGCCTTTCTGGATACAGAAAATGTTCAACTGCTGCTCTGGCCAGCACATTCTCCATATCTCTCACCAATTGAAAACGTCCGGTCAATGGTGGCCGAGCAATTGGTTTGCCACAACACGCCAGTCACTACTCTTGATTAACTGTGGTATCGTGTTGAAACTGCATGGGCAGCTGCACCTATACACGCCATCCAAGCTCTGTTTGACTCAATGTCCAGGCGCATCAAGGCCGTTATTACGGCCAGAGGTGGTTCTTCTGGGAACTGATTTCTCAGGATCTATGCACCCAAATTCGGTGAAAATGCAATCACATGTCAGTTCTAGTATAATATATTTATCCAATGAATACCCGTTTATCATCTGCATTTTTTCTTGGTGTACCAATTTCAATGGCCAGTAGTGTATATATACTGCGGGATTTGATTGTTTACTGCTTTATGCTCAACGTCAATACCATCATCGCTGCTTTTGTTGTTGTTGTCGTTTTCGCCTTCAAGTATTGGTTTTATATTGGTTTTATATTTCTTGTTGTTCATGCTTTATGCGATCTTATGTACATCATTTCACGGTTCGTTTCCCTATCGTTAACTCAATAATTTATAGGTTTTTTGGTAGGTTTTAGGAAAATGAGATTCATTAAGCCAGATGTCATAAGTTACAGTTATTGGACGCGTACCCAACATGTACCGTCTTCCCCTGTTAACGCCAATTGTTCTATCTATCTGACCAGGATCGTGACAGATAATGCATACGTCAGTGGCAATACCTTCGTTATCGTGTGTTTTTGTTTTCTGCTGTCGGAGAGATTCAGTAACCGGCTTAAAGGTGTCTCTTAGTGCTTGCTGTCGATCCCTATGCCCTTCCCTCAGCAGCAATAATATATCGTGAACTTAGGTGGAATACGGAAGCAAACTTCGTAACGAGCGTACCGCCCGGTACTTCAAAAGTAATTGTGAGCGAAATTCAACCTAATGAACATGTGGAAAACTGAAAGTACACTTAGACCGGTTTCACACATCCAGAACTAATCTCCAGGCAAAAGGAAAGCAATGAATGGACTGATCCTATCCCCAAGATACAAGGTCCAGAAGTCAACCTAGATAATAAGTTTACACAAGCGCTGATCTCTCTCACAACTCACGCCAATTTATGAAAAAAGGCATCTGGCAAGAATGTCAATAAAGTTCTGTCGTATCGCCTGAACGAGTGTGTTCTTCTGAGGACATACTTCAAAACATCTCTCTTCTTACGTAAAAATCGTAAGTGACAACACCTATACGAAGGGCCGTTTGTTATCGCCAGGAAGCCACATTTTGGTTGTTACGTGTTGGCAGATCCAGTTAGTGGCCGAATAAAAGGACTTTACCACCATGCAGACCTAAAGAAGTACAATGAAAAACATTTTAAAAAATCATTTATTATGTTAAGCTGCAAATTGAAACAAGAGTGTGATCCGTTTAGAAAGCATGTGAGGTAACAGCGTGTACATGTATTCTGCAGATGACGTAATCATTTGAGTGAGGTGGACACAAAGTAATGATGGAGCTTGAAAGATATGAAGTGGTTGAAGAAGGTACTCTACGTATTTGGAAAATAAGATTTGCTTTAGTTTTAAGGTAGTTTTAAGTTTCTTGAGCAATAGAGGATTGCAGTCGTTGAATTGAGTAAGGGATGAGCCAAAGTGCCAACTGCTGCTTTAATTTTAAGTTATGACAAATCTCCTTTTTACCAAGTACTAAAGGTTTTCTTTAAATCCCTCATTCAGACCACAATGTCCGTATATGTGAAGTAATGACCTAAGTTAAGCTCTCAAAGGATTGAAATTTTAAGTCGCTAGAACCATGTACGATGCAGAACTGATACATTGCAATCTGTAGATTACAACGAGTATTAGCAGCAACATATAGTTAATGTACAAAGAAATGAATAATGGTACTCGCAACTGGAGAGAAACTTTAATTTATTTATTACTATAAGTCAACCAGTTAAGAAGTATGCATTTGCAATGATAATTAGGTCCTGTTTTGGAGAAACTTAGAGAGACTATTCCTATGTCATGAGTACCATGCACAAACCGTCGATACTAAGATACTTAGTTGAGGACTCAGATAATCTGCCTATATTCTTCTGCTATATCCGCATGCCGTGACTTTGAGATGTATTTTAAGATGCTTTGGAAGCGGATTTGATCGACATTTTAATACTGAAGTCAAGTCATGCCGCGCGGATGACACTAAAAACGGTGGAGCCGAAGAACGAATTTGCGAAACTGATTATTTCACCTATTATCTATCTTCGTATTTTTCATTTCTTTGCACTATCGTATTGTAGTTTTCTTCTTTAGCATTCTTACATTTCTACCGTACCCGGTAGGGGAAGAAATTTGGAAATTGGTTCAAAAGACTTGACGTGTGTATATTGTGTGTACTGACAATCGTGGCTCGTTGGTTAAAGCGTATCTGCAGTTACCTATCGAAACTTGATGTAAATCTGATTTGCTGTGGAAATACTTTTCCCAATTTCTGTTAGATGAATTTTTGAACGTGAACTGTCCGGCACTCCAAAGTGTGTATATTTTACTGATTATTGATGTAACCGAGTAAATGAACAAAGAAACTAAAAAAAAGGCTGTTATAGAGCAATATGAAAAGGAAAAAAATCAGATTTAAAATACATATAAAATCTAACGTGCTTCAGAAGCACCATTCAGAACAGCAAATACGTTTGCGTTAGGTCTCAGACAGTAATAATAATAAAAAAATTGTGTATATTTTGTAAATGTTCTTTTATGTTTAATAATTTTAGCATTACCTATGCTACTCTATAGTATAAAGACCTCTATATGGACACGTATGGATTGCTGCGTGTGACTCACTTAGTGACAAAATGATGGACACGTATATATGTGCATACACTCCTGGAAATAGAAATAAGAACACCGAGAACTCATTCTCCCAGGAAGGGGAAACTTTATTGACACATTCCTGGGGTCAGATACATCACATGATCACACTGACAGAACCACAGGCACATAGACACAGGCAACACAGCATGCACAATGTCGGCACTAGTACAGTGTATATCCACCTTTCGCAGCAATGCAGGATGCTATTCTCCCATGGAGACGATCGTAGAGATGCTGGATGTAGTCCTGTGGAACGGCTTACCATGCCATTTCCACCTGGCGCCTCAGTTGGACCAGCGTTCGTGCTGGACGTGCAGACCGCGTGAGACGACGCTTCATCCAGTCCCAAACATGCTCAATGGGGGACAGATCCGGAGATCTTGCTAGCCAGGGTAGTTGACTTACACCTTCTAGAGCACGTTGGGTAGCACCGGATACATGCGGACGTGCATTGTCCTGTTGGAACAGCAAGTTCCCTTGCCGGTCTAGGAATGGTAGAACGATGGGTTCGATGATGGTTAAGATGTATCGTGCACTATTCAGTGTCCCCTCGACGATCACCAGAGGTGTACGGCCAGTGTAGGAGATCGCTCCCCACACCATGATGCCGGGTGTTGGCCCTGTGTGCCTCGGTCGTATGCAGTCCTGATTGTGGCGCTCACCTGCACGGCACCAAACACGCATACGACCATCATTGGCACCAAGGCAGAACCGACACGTCTCCATTCGTCCCTCCATTCACGCCTGTCGCGACACGACTGGAGGCGGGCTGCACGATGTTGGGGCGTGAGCGGAAGACGGCCTAACGGTGTGCAGGACCGTAGCCCAGCTTCATGGAGACGGTTGCGAATGGTCCTCGCCGATACCCCAGGAGCAACAGTGTCCCTAATTTGCTGGGAAGTGGCGGTGCGGTCCCCTACGGCACTGCGTAGGATCCTACGGTCTTGGCGTGCATACGTGCGTCGCTGCGGTCCGGTACCAGGTCGACGGGCACGTGCACCTTCCGCCGACCACTGGCAACAACATCGATGTACTGTGGAGACCTCACGCCCCACCTGTTGAGCAATTCGGCGGTACGTCCACCCGGCCTCCCGCATGCCCACTATACGCCCTCGCTCAAAGTCCGTCAACTGCACATACGGTTCACGTCCACGCTGTCGCGGCATGCTACCAGTGTTAAAGACTGCGATGGAGCTCCGTATGCCACGGCAAACTGGCTGACACTGACGGTAGCGGTGCACAAATGCTGCGCAGCTAGCGCCATTCGACGGCCAACACCGCGGTTCCTGGTGTGTCCGCTGTGCCGTGCGTGTGATCATTGCTTGTACAGCCCTCTCGCAGTGTCTGGAGCAAGTATGGTGGGTCTGACACACAAGGTGTCAATGTGTGCTTTTTTCCATTTCCAGGGGTGTATATTGGAGCGTGTAAAATCGTAATGTGACAGATGCATGTACACGAAAAACTAGTTATCTCTTGTGTGAATCAAAACTTTGATAAACTTATGGACACGTGTGAAGTAGCATTACAGGTATTCTCATGTTGCAACGACGGTACAGTGACTATCCATTTTTGTGGATGACTGTTCTTCGTCGCTGATGCAGTCAACTTACCGTCCAAGTTGACAAGCTGCTCCATAACCCACGATTCAACAAAATGCACAAGTTAAAAAAAAAAAAAAGGTTGGTAGCCACTGAACTATCTGCCTCGTGCAGGACGCGGACTGCGAACGCTGTTAAACCGCCAGTTCGTTACCACGTGACTATGAAGCACTGTGGCAACATTCAATGTCTGCTCGCCAGCCCACATTCAACAATAAGCATTCCTCTCCATTATGGGCGCGAGCGTGCTCCAGATTTGAGATGAAAATGGACATAAAAATAATAATAATAAAACGTTGATAAACGACGCACGATTTTACTATATTTACATGAAAAGGACTCTAATGATGACTTTTCCTTAATTATGAAAATTGCTACAGCAATATTTGCTAAATACATTGCTTAAGAAAGACCGGTACAAGTCGAAACGTGTTTTGTAATATTTACTAACGAAGGAATATAAAACCTAGACACAAAACATGAGTAATATACACTCCTGGAAATGGAAAAAAGAACACATTGACACCGGTGTGTCAGACCCACCATACTTGCTGCGGACACTGCGAGAGGGCTGTACAAGCAATGATCACACGCACGGCACAGCGGACACATCAGGAACCGCGGTGTTGGCCCTCGAATGGCGCTAGCTGCGCAGCATTTGTGCACCGCCGCCGTCAGTGTCAGCCAGTTTGCCGTGGCATACGGAGCTCCATCGCAGTCTTTAACACTGGTAGCATGCCGCGACAGCGTGGACGTGAACCGTATGTGCAGTTGACGGACTTTGAGCGAGGGCGTATAGTGGGCATGCGGGAGGCCGGGTGGACGTACCGCCGAATTGCTCAACAGGTGGGGCGTGAGGTCTCCACAGTACATCGATGATGTTGCCAGTGGTCGTCGGAAGGTGCACGTGCCCGTCGACCTGGGACCGGACCGCAGCGATGCACGGATGCATGCCAAGACCGTAGGATCCCACACAGTGCCGTAGGGGACCGCACCGCCACTTTCCAGCAAATTAGGGACACTGTTGCTCCTGGGGTATCGGCGAGGACCATTCGCAACCGTCTCCATGAAGCTGGGCTACGGTCCCGCACACAATTAGGCCGTCTTCCGCTCACGCCCCAACATCGTGCAGCCCGCCTCCAGTGGTGTCGCGACGGGCGTGAATGGAGGGACGAATGGAGACGTGTCGTCTTCAGCGATGAGATTCGCTTCTGACTTGGTGCCAATGATGGTCGTATGCGTGTTTGGTGCCGTGCAGGTGAGCGCCACAATCAGGACTGCATACGACCGAGGTACACAGGGCCAACACCCGGCATCATGGTGTGGGGAGCGATCCCTACACTGGCCGTACACCTCTGGTGATCGTCGAGGGGACACTGAATAGTGCACGGTACATCCTAACCGTCATCGAACCCATCGTTCTACCATTCCTAGACCGGCAAGGGAACTTGCTGTTCCAACAGGACAATGCACGTCCGCATGTATCCCGTGCCACCAAACGTGCTCTAGAAGGTGTAAGTCAACTACCCTGGCCAGCAAGATCTCCGGATCTGTCCCCCATTGAGCATTTTTGGGACTGGATGAAGCGTCGTCTCACGCGGTCTGCACGTCCAGCACGAACGCTGGTCCAACTGAGGCGCCAGGTGGAAATGGCATGGCAAGCCGTTCCACAGGACAACATCCAGCATCTCTACGATCGTCTCCATGAGAAAATAGCAGCCTGCATTCCTGCGAAAGGTGGATATACACTCTACTAGTGCCGACATTGTGCATGCTGTGTTGCCTGTGTCTATGTGCCTGTGGTTCTGTCAGTGTGATCATGTGATGTATCTGACCCCAGGAATGTGCCAATAAAGTTTCCCCTTCCTGGGACAATGAATTCACGGTGTTCTTATTTCAATTTCCAGGAGTGTATAATGTATATGTACTTTTATTGTCTGAAATTTTTACTCTATATTCCCTTAGATTAAGATCCTAGTTAATGAGAAAGTCCTAATACAGATGTTTTTCTGTATTTTCATGTGCTGAAAAATATATTTGAATGAGATTAAGACAGACACCATACTGACTCATTCGTCATTTAACCAGTCATCAAGTTTCCTGACTCCCGACATGACCCGACGGATCGTCGAGTCAAGAAATATCACTTCCCCTTCACATAGTGAAATTCCCAGTGTTTTCCACCAAAATGTGAAAAGTGATCCCCAGTTTTCGTGCAGTGTAAAGTAAAAGGCGATGAAAGAATTCCCCTGTGAAAATCACCCCTAGTTCAAGAGAAATACTCCCAACTACAAAGTGAAGAGTAACGTCGCTACGAGACAGACTGCTTTGTTTTATGATCTGTTCAAAATTGGTGGAAATGCACCAATACTTCAAACGAATTCCTGCAATCGAATTTCTTTTCTTATTGTCAATATTTATGTATATATGTATGCGTATTTGATTTGTATTTGTATCTATGTTAGTATTCCAATGCGTCTATTGATTGAATTAGAGTAATTCATGAGAACACGCAAAAGAAAAGGGAAGGAACCTATGTTAAATCCTTGAACACTTATGATGGAATCAAGCCACTACCAAGTTTGTTAATGATCAAGCAACTGTGATTAGTTTTGACTACTTAATGTGAAACGTATGTACGTACCCCTATATGCCTTATGTTATGTTTGTTTTGCTCCCTACAAGGAGAGATCCTCAAATACTTCATTCACTAAGTACGTGAATCCAATAATATTACGACTGCGCGTGTGTCGTAACGATCTTTCAGAATCGTTACCCCTCATGCGGGAAGCGATGTAATATTATTTGGATTTCCGTAGTATGAAATCTGTGAGTATCATTGGAAAGGCACTCACCTGTCTGTATATTAAATGATCAACTTATGAGATGAGAGATATTCTTTGAAAGACAGTATGAATTATAAAATTCATACTGATTACGTAAAGAAATACGGGTTGTTCTTTTCCAAATAATAGAAGTCTTTGCGTAATCAAAAACTAGCCTCTTTCTGACATCGATCAGGAGCCGAATAGAAGACGGACGTCTTCGACTGCTTTCGTGTGTCCTGTGGAAAAGCTGTGCCAAACTGGGAACACGACATTCTAGTATGAAACATCAGATTAAAATTGAAAAGGAAGTTCAAATATATTTAACCTAATTTTTCTTATCGTCCTAGAACAACCAACCAAGTGGCAGAAAACTAGAGACCCTTGAAACACTCCAAATATACAAACACCAAACAAGACAACTTGAATCCATCTTAAATGACAAAAATAATAATATTTACAATAGTATCATCTCTGTTTTCTGCAACTGTCTATGTCATTAAAATTTATAGAAACACACACACATCTTAATATTTACCACAAATATTTAGTTATGTTACCAATACAGCCGCCAAGTGTACAAGAGCTTGATCTCATTTACAGATATGTCATCGAACGAACAACTTGTACAGCTTGTCAGCTTGAAACTGTATATATACTTCAACTAGTAGCACAAATTGTAAATCCGTCTATATATTTTCAAACATTAACCATTACATTAACCCAACCATTAAGCAGTTATTACAAGTGACAGATATAATCTTCAGACCCCCTTCCTTGTAAAGTTTGCTATCATACAATCATTCTTTCCACTCTCTCTCTCCCTCTCACTTTCTCTTTCTCCCCCCTGCCTCCAGCCTTTCATATCTATTTATGAATTCCAACTGTAATTGTTATTTATGTATTTTTTTTAACTGTGGACAATATGATTATTGTACTTAAAGCTTGTAATATTTCACCTGATTGTATAAACGAGAATGAAGTTTAAGCTATTTTAACTGGTCAGAATCAGATTTGTATACTGTAAGGTATTTATTCCAACGCATATATTCGACACCTCAAAACGAACACCTCCCAATCATTTAAAATTAATTCTGCACTAATGATTTTACGTTATATATTCTTAGGATTTTGTGATAATGTTTTGTCTTCTGCTATACGATCCTTGCACCCATTATTTTCCAGATGCCAGATTTGTTTACAAAATATGACAGTGTACATGTGATGTGCTAAGACATTGAAAGGAACGTGCGACCACTGGAGGTTCTTTATTTTATTTATTTTATGTTTACCGTTATATATACGTTTAATTTTATAAACAGAAATCCATTTTCTGAAATAGTGTCGGTTTCTCCACTAGGCAGTGCCACAAGTTCCTCCACAAAAACGTAATACAAAACACACAAATGTCATACTAACAAATGTAAATTCACCTGATAATGGTGGTTTAAACCTTTTAAACGCGTTGTGGAGATAAATAAACAGTGAATTGTAAAAGTAAACTCGTTGTTACATTTAATATCAAGATGGTAAAGACTAACCTAAAATTTTCGTATTTCTGATCCAACTTTAAAGTAATTTTACATTTTCATAAGCAGACAGAGCAACACTTTTTTATCCAAGTTCTTGAGTCGATGGAGAGGAGGACATCCGTAGAATTCCAGGTTTTGACTTGCAGCAAATTTGAAGATTCGATGAATCATTGAGATTTTCTCCTACCCCTACACATAGACGGTGGTATCCATGTGATCGAATGATTTACGCACAGTCGCCATATCTTTATAGGGTACGCCAGGAGCATCAAAGCGAATTCCATGGTAGAAATGTGTTAACCACTTTACAGTCTTCTGTGTCTTAGCACACTTCTCATACTTGAAAGACCTTGGTGACGCAATGTTTGCTGTGAATGTCTCTATTACTCCAGCGCCTTGTCAGTGCTCTAAAAACGCTAACGGTCTCTGCTCGCCATCATAGAAACCCTAAGCGTTTGCAATGATGTTCACACCTTGAAACGTTATTGTGAAATGCTATAGTTATGGTGCAGCACCAATTGATTTATACAGTTCGTCGCACAACAGTGGTGAGCAAGCAATAGTTGAACACACTGCCATGTACAACTAGTCAATTTGCTGCAGTGTATTCTGGGAAAGTTTTCGAAGATTCAAATTCAATTCGCACATCTATAGGTCCAGGCTTATTTATTTCTTTCTGTTTCTAACAGTCTATTACGATGATCAGTGAAAGCTCCATGAACGTACGTGGACTGAGCAGACACTCTTCTCCCTCTCGTTCGGCAATTTCATGGTAAGACGCATGAAGCCTTGCGTACATTCCATAAGCTAGACTGTATACATTTTGATTCCACTGTAGATGTAAATTGTCATATGGGTAGAATTATGAATTGAGGTAGACTCTTGTATTAGTCAACTTGCAAATGTCAAACACGATGGAATTATTTGCTATATTACCTCTTCTATCAGTCTGACATATAATTATGATGAATGTAAGTGTGTCTACTTGCAAATAGGTTTTAATAGCCAATGTTTGTCCGCTCGCAGTCGGTAACAGTGGGTACTCGAAAACCTCCCACAATCGAATTGTCAGTGACAGAAGTAAATGGAATTCAGTACTTTTAAAAGCTTCAAACGCTCGTCATCGAAAACACTGATGCGAGGCATTTTCCCAATTGTCTGTCGCAATTCGCACCACTATGCGCTCCGATTTACCATTCATAGTAATCTGTCTCATGTCCTCAAAGTACTCCGTAAGCATTTTTATAGGCAATCATGCACTAAATCTCCTGTACTCTGCAACTGCATTTCCTCTCGATCGTCTATGAACCATCCCGCATTTTCTGAACTATGCAAATCTGTGGGTAATGCAGAGACATATGTATTAACAGTCAATGTCAAGCCGACTTTAGATGTACGATCGAACTAAGATCCAATTAGTTCATTGCATATCTCCTGGAACGGGAATGCTAAAGCGTTACGTGTAAGCTTGGATCCCGCTGTACTGCTGCGCAGTTTTCTTGAATTGCTCGTCTAGATATATGAAACGCTTGCATGGAAGCGCGAATGCATGTTGATGCTGGATGACAATACTAATTTCATCGTTCTTGTTAAATGTGATTGAAGTGTAAGGTATTTGAGAGAAGTATTCCTGACGAATAATTCTCTCATCATACCTTACCAGACTGGTTATATTGAGCAAGGACATCATTGCGCAGTTTGAAGCCAATTGATTTTAAAAACTCGTAGTCGGATGTGTTATCACTTCGCTTTTTGGTAGCGAAGTGACATGCTGTGGATTGCATGCACTTGTTTTATACCGTACGTCCATCACGCCTTAGATGCAACCGTACAATGATCTCCTCACCACGAAAGTCAATAAATTAATCATTCTGGACAAAAATACGCAGCTCCAAATAATCCAAAGTCTGAACTGTCACTGGAATGTATATTGCATTGGAAGGGGTCTCAGCAATCTTATAACCCGTTGCAACTAAAGGGGAATAATTCGTAAACAGTATGAATCAAACTATCATTGAGATAGGAGTTCGTTGCAGTCCTACACTCGACTCGTATTGTGCTGACGTTAAGTATGTCCACAGTCTGATCTGACTTGTAAAATTTACTTGGATCCTTTTTCTAAACCTGATCTATTGTGAAACCCAGCAGGCGCCCTACTGAACCTTTCTGGTTAAAGTCAATAGTTGCATTTACAGTCATTATTTTAGATTTAAGTGTATTGATGTTTTCGCGTAGAGCAATACTTTTTCCACACTGTTTTACAACTTCGTTTAAATCGTCCATATCGTATGCACCTTTTTCTATTTCCACAACATCTTTTTCACCATTAATGTCCAGATGCAGTTTTTTGTTAGCCTCAGTGATACGTGGGATGCTGTTGTACATTTCCAGTCCAATCGATGCAATACTCTATTCACCAACGCTAAAATCAATTGGTGAGAAGTAATTTGCACACAATACGGATGATCGTTCTTTTAACGTCAAAGTGTACAACATTGTATCTGAACCTCAACTGATGATGAAATGTTTAAGGGTCCTCCTTATATCTCATTCATTTTCTTCTTTGCAAACGTCAAACGAAAAATAATGCATATATGTCCACATGGGTATGTATTAAATTCTCATAGCGCCGATAATTGTAGAATAAATGTCTTCATCGAGTGAAGTATCGTTGTAATTTTTTTGGTGGTTGCAGGTCACCAAAAGAGTAGATACGGTAGACGGTATCCACATTTTTCATAACGCATGATTCCCAGTGTTTGCCGGGGCCTCCGGCAACACCTACATTCGCAATACCACATTCACCAGTTCTCCACATAGTCTTCGGTAATGTATTGCACATAAACACACCACCACGCCTTCAAACAGGACAAACTGAATTTAAGACACATTTACCAGAGACATGTCGGAATAGAAATGTAGTTCAGTGATTTTTTTGTAAAGATATGTGCTGATTGCGGGATTCATTCACAGCATAGGGTTCGCGTTATTGATAAAACAAGAAAACTGAGTGATGGTAGGTACAGGCGACACTTTCAAGAGTTTCTGCATATATATGACGGTAAGACAGGATATTAAATAAGTATACGTTGCACCATAAACAAATTCGCGCCTATGTCTAGCTCTCAACCAGAGAGAATGGGTGTACACAGACAGAACATTCGCCTGTACATGGGTGCGAGAAATTCCGGGTATTACGCATAAAGTTGGAGGTATGCGCAGAGACCTACAGAAGTATTACCAGACTCTTCTGAGAATGGTGAATGCGTTAAATGAGTTAGTTAATGAGGTCGATAAGAAAGCAGCTGACGTAACTGAACGAGGCTATTGAGAGAAAAATAGATGGAGAGTTCCTTAATGTTGAGAAGTTGGAGCAAGTACATAGTAAGAGGAAGAAGAAAATGAGCGTATATATAAAGCCTAACGCTGTGGAGATGACTGATTAATATACACCGAGGTGTCAACGAAGCAACAGTGACACAAGCGCGGGAAGCAGTTCCTGAGAAATTACGGTTGCTGACGTTATTGAATCTCTCCGACAGCTCTCAGCAAATACAAAAATACATGATAACGATGATATTGCCATTGAATATTCATTACCCGTCGCTCTCCTGGTAGATAAACAGAACATTCGGCCATAGCAGAGGAATATGTACATGTTGGGTACAAACACTGTAGCTGTAACTTATGACACAATACAGCTTGGTGACAGGCGATTTGAGAGAATACTTGGCTTAATGAATCTCATTTTACTAAGACCTCCCAAAAAACCTATAAATTACTTAGGTAATGATCGGGAAACGAACCGAATGTGGATGCGTTGTAACCTTCGCGCCTCATACAATTGGACAGATATCCTCCCAGATATAGTTGCTCAGTATAATGGATCCAAACATACCACAATAAAAATGAAACCTATCGATGTACGTGATAATGAAATCATGGATACCGTGCACTATCGCATTAAAATGTTGGATCCACGCAGACAGAAATTTAATGGAGGTGATTTGGTATGTTCCTCAAAACAAACGACGGCACTTGAGAAATCATACCTAAAGAACTGGCCAACAGTAACATCTACAGTTTCAAAGCTGGAAAGAACGAATACTAGAACTTATATAATGAAGGACAGTAAAGGCAAAGAAATTGCAGGCTGCTTGTACACAGAGGGGGTGCAGAAAAGCTCAGAACCGGATGTATAATGGGGGAGCACAGCTCTCAACCTCCGGAGCAGAATAGCACGCGTGCTGCGAGACGCATTTGAGGATGTTGTGGTTTTCTAGACAAACTACCAGTGGAATTACACATCCCTCGGTATAGCTACTGTGGACCTGGGACAAAGCTTCAGAAACGCTTGGCACGAGCTGACACGGGGGTTAATCTGCTCGACGAAGCGTGTATGGAACATGACATTGCATGTGCTGCAAATAAAGATGTATCAAGTCGTCACATTGTAGATAGGATTTTAGCTGATAAGGCTAAGACAATACGGTGAAGAAAGGACACTGGTATATGTCAACGCTTCGCAGCATTTGCAGTTGATAAAACCAAGCAAGGAAAAATTATGTTGGGTTCAGGAGCGATGAATTTCAAGCGAGTTATGACTGCTGCAGCGTGTACACTAAACAAGAAGAAGAACAAGGGCGGGAAGCAGAGGTGTTTGAAGAAATGTATCCTGACAGCGATGTATGCAGCTAAAAAGCACTGAAGCAAAAAATTAGATAAGAAGAAGAAGAGGACCGGTTAAAGCAACTCGAGTTCTATCAATACCCACTACATTTGGCGGTTTTCTTCCATTTCTCATCCCGGCCCTATCCGCGCCCTCGGCGGTTATGTTCTCTCTCTCGTGGTGCTGCAGCTGTCGCTCGAAAGGTCAAGAGTGCTCAAAAATCCCTAGCGCAATCAGAAGAGTCAAAAAGACACGACTCAATGATGGAAGCCGCAGCCATCGGAAAAGAACTACAATAGAAACTGTACGGGAAAGGGCTTGGTCTCTTTATAAATATAAAAAAAAGCCCATTAGCGGTCCTACCAGACCGACCAATCACAAATAATGATATTCTTACTGTGTTGGAAACAAATTCAACATACCAAGGTTCCGCGGTGTTTTTAGGCCGATACATTACCGAAGACTATGTGGAAAACTGGTGAATGTGGTATTGTGAATTTGTGGTAGGTGTTTCTGGAGGCCCCGGCACCCACTGGGTGTCATGTGAAAAATACGTATACCGTCTACTGTTTCTAAATATAAGGTCACGTGCAACCGGCAAAATAATTACAACGATACTTCACTCACAGAAGACCTGTGTTCTAAAGTTATCGGCGCTCTCAGGACTTTAATACATACCTCTGTGGACATCTACGCATCATGTTTCTCTTGACGTTTGCAACAGAAGAACAAGCTTTCTATTTCAGAAGGAGCTGTAAACATTCCTTCATCATTTCAGGTTCAGATGCAATGTCGTACACTTTGACGTTAAAAGAACGATCCCTGTATTAAGTGCAAATTACTTCCCGCCAATTCATATGAGCATTGGAGAATGGAGTATTGCGTTGACTGGACTGGAAACGTACAATATCATCCCAAATACCACCGAGATTAACAACAAATTGCATCTTGATATTAATTGTGAAAAAGATATTGTGGAAGTAGAACCGGGTGCATACGATATCGACGATCTAAACCAAGTCTTAAAACAGTCTGGAAAAAGCATTGAACTACGTGCAAACGTCAATGCACTTAAATCTGAAATAAAGACGGTAAATGCAACGATTGACTATAACCAGAAAGATTCAATAGGACGCCTGCTGGGTTTCACTAAAGGGCAGGTTTTGAAGAAGGATCGAAGTAAATTTTACAAGTCAGATCAGACTGTAGACATACTTCCCGCCAGCACAATCTGAGTCGATTGCAAAATTGCAACGAACGTCTATCTCAACGATAGTCTGATTCATACTATTTACGGATTCTTTTCCTCAGTTGAACGCGGTATATGGTTGCTGAGACCCCTGCCAATGCAATGTACCTTCCAGTGACAGCTCAGGCATTGGATTATTTGGAGCTGCGTATTGTGGACCAGAATAACCAACTTGTTGACTTTCATGGTGAAGAGATTATTGTACGATTGCAGCTAAGGTGGAAAGGGCGTACGGTATAAAACAAGTGCACGCTACCCACGGCATGTCACTTTGCTACCGAATAGCAAAGTGATAACACGTGCGAACTACGAGTTTCTTAATCAAAAGATGGAATCTGTTGCTCCGCGCGACCGTGGCCCGGGGCGCTGATGGCGGAGGGAGTGTGCCGCGGGCGGAGGGTATTCACATCGGCCGCCACCGCGACCGAACCCAGTTCCCCCTGAGCAGCCATAGCGTACGGATCTCAGTACCGGCACGTTCACAGGAGCTCAGTCCGTCAGTTCACCTAAGGATGGCGACATGTATGATCGCCGAAACATTGTGCCCGTTGCACACTGTAGACCAGCAGTACACCCGTGAATATTTTGATTATCAAATACGCCGGGAGAAACTCAAGAATTACGAGTTTCTTAAATCAGGTGGCTTGTAACTGAGCAATGACGTCCTGACTCAATATAACAAGTCCCGTAGAGTATGTTGAGAGAATTATACGTCAGGAATGTTGTTGTTGTTGTGGTCTTCAGTCCTGAGACTGGTTTGATGCAGCTCTCCATGCTACTCTATCCTTTGCAAGCTTCTACACCTCCCAGTACTTACTGCAACCTACATCCTTCTGAATCTGCTTAGTGTATTCATCTCTTCGTCTCCCTCTACGATTTTTACCCTCCACGCTGCCCTCCAATGCTAAATTTGTGATCCCTTGATGCCTCAAAACATGTCCTACCAACCGGTTCCTTCTTTTCGTAAAGTTGTGCCACAAACTCCTCTTGTCCCCAATTCTACTCAATACCTCTTCATTAGTTATGTTATCTACTCATCTAATCTTCAGCATTCTTCTGTAGCACCACATTTCGAAAGTTTCTATTCTCTTGTTTTCCAAACTAGTTATCGTCCATGTTTCACTTCCATACAAGGCTACCCTCCATACAAATACTTTCAGAAACGACTTCCTGACACTTAAATCTGTACTCGATGGTAACAAATTCCTCTTCTTCAGAAACTCTATCCTTGCAATTGCCAGTCTACATTTTATACCCTCTCTACTTCGACCATCATCAGTTATTTTACTCCCTAAATAGCAAAACTCGTCAGGAAAACCTCTCTCATAAACCTTACATTTCAACAACATTTAACAAGAACGATGAAATTAATATTGTCATCCAGCACCGAGATGCACTCACGGTTCCATGCTTGAGTTTCATATGTCTACAGGGGTCATTCAAGAAAACGGACGGCAGCGATACATTGGGATAAAAGTTTACACGTAACGCTATAGCATTCCTGTTCATAGAGATACGATATGAACTCAGTGGGTTTGAGATCAAACGTACACTCAAAGTCGGTATTATATCAACCCTTGAAACATATATCTCTGCATCACCCACAGATCTGCGTAGTTCAGAAAATGCGAGATGGTTCATAGACGATCCAGAGGATAGAACAAGTGCAGAGTGCAAGCGATTTAGTGCATGCATAGCTCTAAAAATGCTTATGCAGTGCTTTGACGACACGAGACAGATTATTATGAAAGTTAAACCTGAGCTCATTTTATTGTGGAGTGTGACGGACGACAACTCATACGTTCTAGGAGCTCAAGAGGAGAATATGATCACAATCAGCAAGATAGTAAGGAAAATGTCTTAAATCAGTGTTTCTGACGAGGAGCTTTTGACTCTTTTAAAAGTCCTGTATTCCAGTATATTTCTGTCACTGACATTTCGCTCGTGGGAGTTTCTCGAGTACCCAGTGCTACCGATTGCGAGCAGACAGACATTTGCTATTAAAATCTCTTCGCAGCTTGAGACATCTGGATTCATCATAATTGCATGTCAGACTGATAGAAGAGGTAATATAGCAAATGACTCCACCGTGTTGGACAACTGCAGGTTAACTAATGGCAAAGTCTGCCTCAGTTCAGAATTCTACCCATATGACAATTTATATCTGCAATGGAATCAAAACGTAATAATAAATCTGAACCTATAGATGTGAGAATTGAATTTGGAACTTCGACAAATTTCCCTGAACACACTGCCACATATGCTCTGGTTCTACATGGCCATGTGACGAACTGCTGCCCACTCACTAGTGTTGTACAATGAGCTGTATAAGTAAATAAGTGCTGCACCATACCTAGAGCATTTCACAATGGCATCACACGGTGGAACATCAACGCAGACACTCAGGGTTTCTATGATGGTGAGCGTAGACAGTTCATATGAAAAGATGTTGCATTTGAAATGTACAGACAAGATGCAGAGATAATAAAGACATTCACAGAAAATATTGCATCACCAAGATCTTGCAAGTTTGCGAAGTGTGCTAAGACACAGAAGAGTGCAAAGTGGTTAACATTTTTCTCTTATGGGATTCACTGGGATGATACTGGCATACCCTATAAAGATAAGGTGACGGCGCTTAAATTATTCGATCACACGGATACCTTCATTCGTCTACTTGAAGTGGAAGGAGAAGATCTGATGGATGCATCGAATCTTCAAGTTTGCTCGTCTGCAAGACCTGGAATTCTGCGGGTGTCCTTCTTTCCATTGACTCAAGAACATGTATGAAAAACGTGTTGCGGTGTCTGTTTACGAAAATGTAAAATTACTTTCAAGTTGCATTGAAAATAAATGAATTTTAACCTCACAACCTCTGTGTTCTTTTTTCTCAACCCTGCTCCCACTGTGACAGTGTAGTTTTTAACCACATGCTGTGTCTGTGGTTTTCTTCAAGTACAGGGGATATAATCTTAGACATGTCTGCTATATATCTTTGTAAGCGGACAAGGTCACATGCTTCCTGCTTCCATAGCCCAATTCATGCTGAATGATAGGCGTAATTCCATGGAACCATTATATGATGTTGTTGTTGTTGTTGTGGTCTTCAGTCCTGAGACTGGTTTGATGCAGCTCTCCATGCTACTCTATCCTGAGCAAGCTTCTTCATCTCCCGGTACTTACTGCAACCTACATCCTTCTGAATCTGCTTAGTGTATTCGTCTATTGGTCTCCCTCTACGATCCCTTGATGCCTCAGAAGATGCACTACCAACCAGTCTATTCTTCTTGTCAAGTTGTGCCAGAAAGTCCTCTTCTCCCCTATTCTATTCAATACCTCCTCATTAGTTATGTGATCTACCCATCTAATCTTCAGCATTCTTCTGTAGCACCACATTTCGAAAGCTTCTATTCTATTCTTGTCCAAAATATTTTTCGTCCATGCTTCACTTCCATACATGGCTTTACTCCATACAATTACTTTCAGAAACGACTTCCAGACACTTAAATCTGTACTCGATGTTAACAAATTCCTCTTCTTCAGAAACGCTATCCTTGCAATTGTCAATCTACATTTTATACCCTCTCTACATCGACAATCATCAGTTATTTTGCTCCCCAAATAGCAAAACTCCTTTACTACTTTCGTGTCTCATTTCCTAATTTAATTTCCTCAGCATCACCTGACTTAATCCGACTACATTCCATTATCCTCGATTTGCTTTTGTTGATGTTCATCTTATATCCTCCTTTCAAGACACTGTCCATTCCGTTCCACTGCTCTTACAAGTCTTTTGCTGTCTCTGACAGAATTACAATGTCATCGGCGAACCACAAAGTTTTTATTTCTTCTCCATGGATTTTAATATCTACTCCGAACTTTTCTTTTGTTTCCTTTACTGCTTGATTAATATACAAATTGAATAACATTGGGGAGAGGCTACAACACTGTCTCACTCCCTTCCCAACCACTGCTTCCCTTTCATGCCCCTCGCCTCTTATGACTGCCATCTGGTTTCTGTACAAATTGTAAATAGCCTTTCACACCCTGTATTTTATCCATACCACCTTTAGAATTTGAAAGAGTCAACATTGTCATAAGCTTTGTATAAGTCTACAAATGCTAGAAACGTGGCTTTGCCTTTCCTTAATCTTTCTTCTAAGATGAGGCGTAAGGTCAG
The DNA here is from genome assembly GCF_023897955.1 of Schistocerca gregaria. Taxonomy (NCBI): domain Eukaryota; kingdom Metazoa; phylum Arthropoda; class Insecta; order Orthoptera; family Acrididae; genus Schistocerca; species Schistocerca gregaria. The sequence goes on along the minus strand of NC_064923.1, from coordinate 97,053,477 downwards.
TACTGCCTCACGTATTCCAACATTTCTACGGAATCAAAACTGATCTTCCTCGATGTCGGCTTCTACCAGTTATTCCATTCGTCTGTAAACAATCCGCGTAAGTATTTTGCAGTCGTGACTTATTAAACTGATAGTTCGGTAATTTTCACATCTGTCGACGCTTGGGATAGGAGTTATTATATTCTTCTTGAAGTCTGAGGGAATTTCGCCTGTCTCATACATCTTGCTCACCAGATGGTAGAGTTTTGTCAGGACTGGCTCTCCCAAGGCTGTCAGTAGTTCTAATGGAATGTTGTCTATTCCTGGGGTCTTGTTTCGATTTAGGTCTTTCAGTGCTCTGTCAAGCTCTTCACTCAGTATTGTATCTCACATTTCATCTTCATCCACTTCCTCTTCTGTTTCCATAATATTGTCCTCAAGTACATTGCACATGTATAGATCCTCTATATACTCCTTCCACCTTTCTGCTTTCCCTTCTTTGCTTAGAACTGGGTTTCCATCTGAACTCTTGATATTCATACAAGTGGTTCTTTTTCTCCAAAGGTCTGTTTAATTTTCCTGTAAGCAGTATCTATCTTACCCCTAGTGAGATAAGCCTCTATATCCTTACACTTGTCATCTACCCATTATATACATTTTGTTATCTTCCATCTTAAACTGCACCTCCTTAATAGGATTCACCTTCTGCAAAAAAATTAATGTCATTTGAGGCACTATTCCCACACTGGCAGCAGCAGCAGTATGATGGGTAAATGCAGTGACAATCGCTAGGAAGAATGCTCCCTGTTCTATTCTGGATAGCATTTGGGAATCTACACTCCTGGAAATGGAAAAAAGAACACATTGACACCAGTGTGTCAGACCCACCATACTTGCTCCGGACACTGCGAGAGGGCTGTACAAGCAATGATCACACGCACGGCACAGCGGACACACCAGGAACCGCGGTGTTGGCCGTCGAATGGCGCTAGCTGCGCAGTATTTGGGCACCGCCGCCGTCAGTGTCAGCCAGTTTGCCGTGGCATACGGAGCTCCATCGCAGTCTTTAACACTGGTAGCACTCCGCGACAGCGCGGACGTGAACCGTATGTGCAGTTGACGGACTTTGAGCGAGGGCGTATAGTGGGCATGCGGGAGGCCGGGTGGACGTACCGCCGAATTGCTCAACACGTGGGGCGTGAGGTCTCCACAGTACATCGATGTTGTCGCCAGTGGTCGGCGGAAGGTGCACGTGCCCGTCGACCTGGGACCGGACCGCAGCGACGCACGGATGCACGCCAGGACCGTAGGATCCTACGCAGTGCCGTAGGGGTCCGCATCGTCACTTCCCAGCAAATTAGGGACACTGTTACTCCTGGGGTATCGGCGAGGACCATTCGCAACCGTCTCCATGAAGCTGGGCTACGGTCCCGCACACCGTCAGGCCGTCTTCCGCTCACGGCCCAACATCGTGCAGCCCGCCTCCAGTGGTGTCGCGACAGGCGTGAATGGAGGGACGAATGGAGACGTGTCGTCTTCAGCGATGAGAGTCGCTTCTGTCCTGGTGCCAATGATGGTCGTATGCGTGTTTGCCGCCGTGCAGGTGAGCGCCACAATCAGGACTGCATACGACCGAGGCACACAGGGCCAACACCCGGCATCATGGTGTGGGGAGCGATCTCCTACACTGCCCGTACACCTCTGGTGATCGTCGAGGGGACACTGAATAGTGCACGGTACATCCTAACCGTCATCGAACCCATCGTTCTACCATTCCTAGACCGGCAAGGGAACTTGCTGTTCCAACAGGACAATGCACGTCCGCATGTATCCCGTGCCACCAAACGTGCTCTAGAAGGTGTAAGTCAACTACCCTGGCCAGCAAGATCTCCGGATCTGTCCCCCATTGAGCATGTTTGGGACTGGATGAAGCGTCGTCTCACGCGGTCTGCACGTCCAGCACGAACGCTGGTCCAACTGAGGCGCCAGGTGAAAATGGCATGGCAAGCCGTTCCACAGGACTACATCCAGCATCTCTACGATCGTCTCCATGGGAGAATAGCAGCCTGCATTGCTGCGAAAGGTGGATATACACTGTACTAGTGCCGACATTGTGCATGCTCTGTTGCCTGTGTCTATGTGCCTGTGGCTCTGTCAGTGTGATCATGTGACGTATCTGACCCCAGGAATGTGTCAATAAAGTTTCCCCTTCCTGGGACAATTAATTCACGGTGTTCTTATTTCAATTTCCAGGAGTGTATTTTGGCGGTAGATCTGCACGAGGGCTATTCATCATCGCGCCAGAAACGTTACCTACGTGAACACGTGTTTCGACAGTAATTTCTCAGCTGTCATGTATGAAAGAAATGTCATCACCTCATCCTTGTGGGACCCAAACTGACCCCTAACGCCGCTTTGCGTCTCATGGTGGCGATAGCGGCGGCGGTGTTGGGCATTGAGTGGGGCGATGTGTCTTTTATTAGCGTTCTTTTGTTTAAACTGTATTCCATCTATTTCACCAACCAATAGAATGCTGCGAATTTAAAAAAAAAACCTATCCTATACATGTGAAAAATATCGATTTCATTAATTTGCATTAATTCTTATATGAACATGGTGTTAACTGTACAGTAGTTTGGGGGGGAGGGGTAGGGGTGCATGTTAGGGTGACAAGGAGCAGAACAGAAGGTTAAGTGCATAACACTAGGTTAGTTGGCATAATTTTTATGTAAAATGTAGTACCGTAGTTTAAGGGTGTGAGTGACAAAGAAGAATGAACCAGAAATGTTGTTTAAAAGCATGTGAAATTCCAAAAGTGTAACAGAAAAAGATGGGAGGGCATAACTAATTATTTAATTTGGCATCAAAGGCGGTACATTAGTTTAAGTAAATGGGGGTGACATGTAAAACCACCTACAGAAAAATAGGTTAAGTACCTGTCAGTCAAAAGAGAACAGCAGGTGAAGTACCTATCAATCAAACGAGAACAATAGGTTCGTCCCTGAGTGCATACATGCCCCTGATGTAGGCAACACACACAAACAAAATTGACTGAAATTAAGGTAGTCCCTCTACTCATGTCTTCGAATATGTAGGAACTCGTGGAAGTTCAGTCTATACCTACCTACACTCAGTTTCCTTTTTTAATCAATAACGAGAAACCTGTACTGTGATTTGTTCCAGCAGTCGGCATATATCTTTACAAAATCACTGAATAACATGTCGGTTCCTACATGAGCCTGGTAAATGAGTTTTAAATTCGGATTGTCCTGTTGGGATGCTTTAATTAGATTTTCATTATTCTTCATCAGCTGTTTTGGATTCTGTAATATGTCTGACTCAGATAGATATATCAACAGCCATATGGCGACATAAACAGAAATATTGCCTAATTTCGTATTGGTTTTCCACAGCCACGTTGTCAAATATGAATAATGTGTTTGGCTTTGATTTTTCTGGTGAAAGGACATCACAGCTATCACTGAAAGTCGTGTATGTCACACCATCTACAACCTGCAGGATCTCCTGTAATAGTTGGTATTTGGGCTGAAACAGTGTTTTTGGAAATACACATACGTGCCCAAAGTGTACTCCATCAGGATGTGTTAGCAGCGACATGAGTACATTTGCCTGGCCGCAGTTGGATGGACCTACAATTATTGCACGAATGCTGTCGAGAAGGAGTACACTATTCGTCTTCTTCCGGTCTTCTTGCACACTGTCAGATCTTCAGTCGCTTACAATAGAGTCTTGATGCTTCACCCACCCTTTTACAATACCTTCTACGTCAGGGTTTTTATAGAAAAAATGAACGCTATGCCCTTCCATTATACCGACAATTTCAGTTACTAGAGTGCAATGGGCTTTTACGGAGAATTTAGTTAAATGGCATAATTTTCTGCTGTTGCATATTTGCAGTGAAGATACTGGGGAGATAACTTTATACTTGCAATATAATAATAATGAAGAAGTAACAAACACATACATGGATATATACATTTTTTATTCAGTAATCACACACAGGATGCACTATATCAACTGGTTTTTTCTTTACCTTAACGCCAATACAGAATATAGAAAATGAAGCTTTCTTATAAGTATAGAGTTCAGCATGTATTTCACTCAAACGTATTGGCAGTACATAAATTTTTGCTGCCACCATACTAATCTACTGTTCGAAGTCGTCTACGTGCACGCTGTTCATACTTATTCTCTGCAACGTCTCTATACACAGCGACGGGACGTTAAACACTAATCTGCTTCCTTCTATAGACAGATTTAACACATGGCAGCAATCTGTTCAGTCCTTCCAACACAATGGATAGCACCAATCGTAAATCGAAAAAGTTTTGAACGGTGGAGTGCTGTAGATAAATGGATGTGTTACCTGATTTCACATGGAGTGCAGAGTCGTTGAACACTGTTGTGATGGATAGAGTTAGAGCAGCACAGTACATGTTCTGAGCAGCACAGCTCGGATGATGTATGGCGGCTAACTGCTGCTTGATATACGCTTTTGCACGACGGACTTCACCCCATTTCACCTCCGTAAACCGCACTTTAACACTCTTAGCTGCATTCTCGATCTCTATCACAATATGTCTGTGGTTGCTTCTATACCAGTATGTAAAAGTTTAGAACCACCAACGGTTGTATTATGCACTGACGATAAGAGTGGTGGTGCACAGGGCTTAACTGGTATCTTCTCATCCACTTTATCCTCACTTTGTCCATGCTGTACCACTCGAATATTCTGCAATGCCGCATATGATGGAGGCCAGTATGGACCTGTGTCATGCTGTTTAGGACCCCTGGTGCTCTTTAACGAGTTCAATTATTAGTAGCGGTCTCCGGTCTCGTGGGATCTGAAATAAAGTTAGTTGTCATAACCGACGGCTAAAAGAAAAATGTTAAAGATTTTTCTAAGACGGCGCCTAACAATGAAAATTCTTTGTTAAGGCCCATATCTACTTAAGGCAGTCTAGTTATCAGACTAACAATAGATTGACCGCATATACACAATTCCTATGACAAAATAACCATTATATTTTTCGGGTTTTAAGTACAACTTACATTTTCAGCTGGTACAGCTAGATGATCTTTACACAAGAACGTCCTCTTAGGTCCGAATCCAAGCAGATAGGATAAGCGAATGTCAAAGGAACGATGGGTCATGCGTAGAAGCGCAAGAGTCCATTGTAGTTCTATCTCTTCTTCTTCGGCGTACTTGTCGATTATTTATAAAATCTATCGTAATATTTAGTTTATATTTTTTTAACCGAAGTCCACCCAGGAGAAACAGTATAATTCACACACACTATTACCTGAAGAAAAAAAATCGTAACTATCTTTCCATACTAAACAAGGATGTGTTTTTCCATACTGGTCTCATAGATAGTCATTTAAGTTCGTATTTAACTTATTTCGACTTTCTCGTTTCATCAAGCTTCAGAATTTCGAGAATTCACAAAATGGTTGACTTCTAATAATACATTTCAGTATCGTCAAACAAATTTCAGTACACGCCCTTCCAATCAAATACTGATTACCATAGTGTATTATTTCGTTTCCTTGATAGCATATTTGCAGACTCGTGAGAGAACCCTACGCGCCACAGAGCACATAGGCTGTCTCTCGCAATCACACATCAAAGATTGTACGTCATCTAACATTTTTATGTTGTCGTGAGCTGCTCAGAAGTGCACGCACGCCTTTGTTTAACGTGTAGCTGCCGGAATATTAGTTATTGTCTATTAGCTATTGTGCAGTGCTGTACTGAACAGAAAGTTGTGTCGCACATTTTACGAATTTCGAGATGGCAGAGTTTAGGGAACAACGCATCTGCATTAAAGTTTGTGAGAAACAAACATACACCTTAACAGAGACACACCAAATGATGCAGGAAGCCTACTGTGATTAGTGCTTAAGGTATACTTGGTGTTACGAATGTTTCACACGGTATAAAAATGACCAGCCGGAAGTTGATGACCCTCGTTTAGGATGCGCTTCGACGTCTGCCAACGACGCTCATCTCAGGAATGAAAACGAAACCTTGCGTGACAATCGAAGACTGTCTAAAAGAGAGATTGGGGAAGAATGTACCCTTTCAATTGGATCATGTCATGAAATACTGATACAGCATCTTCGATTGCACAGTGTTGCCACAGAGTTCGTCGCACAGGTCATGAGTCAAGAAGAGAAAGACCTTGGCCTATGAAATCAGAGTGCTGCCGCATCCTCCTTACTCTCCATGTCTGGCTCCGGCGGACGTTTCTTTTTTATTTCCAAATTTGAAAACCCCGTTGAAAAGGCGAAGATTTGCATTGATAGAATAGACAATCGAAAATTCGCAGACAGCGCTTCACGCGACCCAGCAAGAGGCGTATGAAGACTGTTTCCGTAAGTGGAAACGGCTTTGGGAACTGTTTATCACTTGAGTGTTTCGAAGGAGACCATACACAATAAGCAAATGCTAAGCGTGAAAAAGTTTTATGGATAAATTTGCTCATTTTTTTAACAGATCTCGTACATCGTGTCCATTTATTGCAACGAAAATATTTGCTCTCCAAAGATGGGAGAAAGGCTAAAATGAGATATTACACAGATATTACTGAAGTGATCTCGTAGGAAACGTCGGAAGGTCCATAAGGCTGTTCGCTGTTGAAGCTGTTATCTTTAAGAAAGTAGCAATGACGGAACACTGTGGCAGTTTATAAAAGGACCTTCAGAGGATTAGTAAATGGTGCGAGCTGTGGCAGTAGACCCTGAACAAAAATAAATGCAACGTACTGTTCATACACAGGAGAGGATATCCACTGCTGTAAAACTACAACTCTGCACCTCTGATAACAATAAGAGTTTCTATCGTAAAATATCAAGTAGAAAGCATCCCGAGCGGACTTAAGCAAAGTGACAACATAAACTTATATTGCGGATAGTAGATGGAAAACTGAAATTTATAGATAAATTCCTAAGGAAATATAACTCATACACGAATGAAGTGACGAACAAAAGACTTGTTTGATCCATTCTTGACTATTGCCCCCACTTTGGGACTTTTAGCAGGTGGCACTAGTAGGAAATATAAGAAAACTCTAAGGAAAGGCTGCGTGCTTCATCATGGGACCGTGAAGTCGTTGCGAGAGCGTTACAGTGCTGTTCGTCAGACTCCATTGGCAGATTCTACAAGAGAGGCGTTACGCATCACAGAGAGGTTTGTTATTGGCGTTACAAGAGAGTGTATTCCGGGAAGAGCCTCGCAACTTATCATTTCCTTCCACATACGTCTCACAAAATAATGACAAAGAGAAAACTCGAGAAATATGAGATAATACGAATGTTTACATTCAATCATTCTTATCAAGCGTCATTCGCAAATGAAACAGGGTCTGGACCAGAAGATTAATTAGTGGCATCAAAAATACCCTCCGCTACACACCTTCGTGTGGCTTACGGGTTATTGATGTAGATGTAGGTGCCAAGAAGTGTAAGTAAGGTTGGTTTGTTGGAGATCGTTTACTGCGCTCATTATGAGACAATTGATGAGTATATTCTACGCAAGTTTTAAGCAAAACATAGTTTCTCACGCATCTGTGTTATAACAGTTATTTCTTTGCGACAATGTGTCGTGTGATGACTTAGTTCCCAAGGTACACTTAGTGCTATGCGCGGACTCCATCTGCAAAATGTGTTGCGTACGCAGTTAGTAGCAAAGAAGAAATAAATATCATCATCAGACCTGATGCGGCAGATATACTGCATGAACACCATTTTGTGCAGCATGAGAGAGGATAAGTTTTCTTAAAGGTTTGAAATGATGTTTAAAGCTTGTTGCAAGTCACTAAGTGCTCTCATTGTCTAATACTGGGTGAATATAGTGTGGTATTTGCACGGAGTGCTTTACAGTGCCTCAAGAGATATGTACAGTTTGTAACTGTAATACTTGTCTCACTTCGTTAAACCTTCACATAATATTATATCCCTTAATGAGCACTATTTTAAAATTTTCAATTTGGATGGTATTTACACGAGGTACTTAAAATCAATTTCGTTTGTCCCTACGAGCCATTAGACAGACAACTTGTAAGCAATCTGTCTCCTGTACCTTAGAATAAAACTGTAATACAATATCGCTAATTCTTTCCCAGTGTATCTATTTAACAGCGTAATAGCTTTCCAGTGTAACGTTTCTCGACTGTAGGTATTCTCCACAGTAACTACTTACCACTGTAACCATTTTCCCCTGAGACCATTTTCCTCTGTAACCATTTCCATTGCAATCATTTTCCTGTGTAAGTATTTTCCAGTGCAAGCGTTTACCAGTGTAACAGTTTCCAGAGTAACGATTTTCCAGTGTTACCATTTTCGAGCTTAACCATTTTCCAGTGTAAGTATTTTTCAGTATAAGCAGATATGCAGTGTAGATGTTTTCCACTGAGCTAATTTGCGAGTGTAACGATTTTCCAGTGTAACCATTACCTAGCGTAACCATATTCATTGTACCCTTCCTCCAGTGCAACCACTTGCCAGCATAACTATTTTCCAGTGTAACCATTTCTCAGTTTAACTGTTATTCAGTGTAACAGTTTTCAAGTTCATTCATTTTCCAGCTGAATCAGTTTCCGCTAGAAGCAGTTTCCAGTTGATTTATTTTCCAGAGCAACCATATTCCAGAATAAACGTTTCCAGTGTAAGTATTTTTCAGGAAATTCATTTTCCAGTGTAACAGTTTTCCAGTATAACAATTATCCAATTATCCATACCCAATGTAACCATTTTCCATTGTAACCATTTTCCAGTGTAACCATTTTCCAGTCTAATCATTTTCCAGTTTAACCATTTCCACTGTAACTGTTTCCCAGTGTAACCATTTCCATATGTAACTTTTTCTAGTGTAGATTTTTCCCACTGTAACTATTTGCGATGTAAACAGTTTCCAGTGAAACCATTACCTAGTGTAACCATACCCAGTACAACCATTGCCGGTGTAACCAATTTCTGTAGTAACCATTTCCCAGTTTCACCATTTTCCAGTGCAGCCATTTTCAAGGTGACCATTTTCCACTGTAATAATTTTCCAGTAGAAACTTTTTCCACTGGAACCATTTTCCAGACCAAGTATATTCCAGTGTAACCATTTACAGTCTAAGCATTTTCCAGTGTAACTTTTTTCCAGTATAAGCATTTTCATGTAATACGGTTTTCTAGTGTAACAGTTTTCCATTGTAACTATTTCCAGTGTAGGTTTTATCCACTAATAATTTGCCAGTGTAACCATTTTAAGATGTAATAACCATTGTCTCATTTAACCATTCCCAGTGTAATCATTTTCAGCGGTAACCATCTTTCATGTAACTATTCCCAGTTTAACCATTTCCCAGTTTAACCATTTCCCAGTTTATCCATTTCCCAGTTAAACCATTTTCCAGTGTAAGTATTTTCCAGTGTAAGCATTTTCCTGTGCAACAGTTTTCCTATGTAATAGTTTTATATTGTAACCTTTTGCAATCTAGCTGTTTTCCATTTTAATAATTTGCCAATGTAATCATTTTTCAATATAACTGTTATCTAGTGTTACCATGCCTAGTTTAAGCATTTTCTCATGTAACAATTTTCCAGTGTAACCATTTCACCATTTAACCATTTTCCAGTGCAAATATTTTCCAGTGTAAGTATTTTCCAGTATAAACATTTTCCTGTAAAATGTTTTCCAGTGTAACAGTTTTCCATTCCAACCTTTTTTCAGTGTAGATGTTTTCTACTATAATAATTCACTAGTGTAAACATTTTCAGATCCAACCATTACCTCATGCAACCATTCCCAGTGTAACCATTTCCTGGTACAATCATTTTCGAATGTAACCATTTTTCAATGCAACCATTGTCAGCTTAACCATTTCAAAACTATTTTTCATTGTAAACATTTCCTTTGTAACTGTTTTCCAGTGTAACTATTTCTAGTGTAACTGTTTTCCAGTGTAACCTTTTAAATTATAAGAATTTTCTATAATTCTTCTAATATAATCGATTTCCAGTGTAATTCCAGTATAACTTGTTCCAACGAATAAAACACTTAGGTTCTTTATGTTACACACTCATTTAAGCACTCTATCCTTGTTGTCACTAGCCATGCAGCACTTAAGCTACGTGTCATAATGTCAATTGTTGATCCTTGAAGGTGGTAGCATTGGGTCACAATTACAGCGAAATGGTTGTACTACAAAAGTTACTGAACATGAGTTGAGTTGAAAAGTGATGTTTTGGAAACAGTCATACTTGAAAGTAGTTATCCTGGAAAGGTCTGCAATGGAAACAGCTTGGAAATGCCTTCACGGGAAACAATTACACAAGAAAATAGCTACACTGGAAAATGATTACACTGGAAAAGTTTACACTGTAAAATGTTTGCACTGACAAGCAGTTAGAAGGGAAATAATTTAAAGAGTGGAAAATATTTACACAAGAAAATGGTTTCAACGTAAAACAGTTACACTTGGAAATGCTTATACCGGAAATGGGTACACTGGAAGACAGTTATACTGGTTCTCACCAATTGTAGTAAGATTTGTTTGTGTGGGATGTGTATGTACGGTTAAAATCTTGCAGTATCGTGGAATAATTTGTTTCAACTTTCCTATAACTTGGGTAGTTACATCATTAACTGTTCTTTAATTCTCCTAGGTTCAGGTCTAGACATGTCTAGTGAAACGAAACAGACAAGAGATAATTTTCTTGGAAGGCGTTTTAAGGAAGATGCACTTTTGTTGATTTCTGTTCATCTTCGAAGCACCAGACAGTCATTTTAGAATAACAGTAACGTGACATCTCCATAGCAGCATGTAGTGGTTGTTAGTACAAACTTGAAAAATAAAAGAACAAATAAGTAGATAGAAAATAAAGGAAAAGCGGTAGTAAGTTTGTATTACACTTTATTAAAGAGTAAGTCAAAGTTGGCTCCCTACCACACCAAATTCCCCTCCCCCCCTCACCGTTCATACTTCTCTCTCTCTCTCTTCCTTCTTCTTCCCCACCCCTCCTCCCCAATTTTTTTTTACAACAACTGAAGCCGCGAAAACAGGCGGTAATGGCTGCAGCTTCTGAGACGAAGCGCCTGGTGTCCGGTTCGCTTCAGCATGACGCGCCCCTGACGACGACGTCGACGCCCCCGCAATCTTATCGGGAGTGTCGGCGGCTCAGAAGTGCTGCCCGCTCAGGTGGGGACAGCTCCCGAGGTAGACGGAAGGGGGTCTTCGGCGTCCTGCTAAGGGAAATAGACAACTTTCAAAATGTTGCCACCAACCAGTAAATTATATGATGAATTGCTGAAAGATATAAAAAAAATTCTGAAAAATGCTGTAACTTCTACGGCTGTCAGATAATGTGAATGTCGTAACGATGCTGTTCAGATTTTCAAAATGCCGAAAGTGCACAGCTTGATCGGCTTCACGTTTGAGAGCCATACGTATGGTGACTCGGGGCTGTTAGACACTGAACCATTCGATCTGCAGAGTTATACAACACTACGAAGTGAAATGTTGAAGACTGCACTTCGTGACAGGTACTAGGCGGTACCACAAACAGCTCCGAGCACTGACTCCTCACGTCATCTGGAGCCTTGGTCTGAGGGTGGTCTTGCTGACCGCAAGCAGTAATCAGAATTTAAAATAAAAAATTTTTGTGACCTTAACTGCGTACTATCAAGACATTAAAGAGGATTCCTGTGTTCTGCAATAATTACATAGCGCGAACGGGCATTTAAGCAGTCATTGTTCTTGAATTCATGATGTGAATGGTACATAAAGGAATCGTAAGATAACGGTGCAATGGCAAGCACCTTATGCCACGCACTTCAGAGTAATTTCCAGAGTATGGAGGTCAAGTTAATAGTATATACTATAGGGATAGTAACAGAATACGTTGGTCTGGTTCAAAAATGTAGCTGCCGTCAAATCAGGTGTTAGTAGATCATACCCAGTAGAAGCGACTAGTTTTCCCAGTAATGCATACGTGCAAATTGGTATTGAGTTATGTATTCAGCTCCAAGTTTAATAGTACTGGAACACTGTCGTAAGTATGGTTATTCTAGTTATTGCAAAAAAAAAAAACACTGCCGGGAGCTATGGACGAGCGAATCATACAATTATATCCGTGCCGCTGTCACAAGTAGGCTGTAGTATGCGGTACTCACCCCATCAGTACCTCGAACTTCCTCCCCTTGTTGTCCTTGTCCCACGAGTAACAACAGGAACTTGACCAGAGTGAGGAGGCGCCATTGCTGAAAAAGAGCACACCAGTTTAGATACAGAACATGCAGTCGAAGAGGCAGGACGATCTAATATTTAGCATATGTGGACTATATGCCATCGTGGCAACATTCGTGTGTTTTACAAACTTAGCGAAATTATTATTAACTTTTTTTATACATGAAAGACGTTTCTGCTTCAGATCATATAAAAATTAAGTTATTAAGTTTATGTGTCAGAAGAGAGAAATATGAAAATTTTTCCGTAAATAGAGATTTCAATTAGAAATTCTGAGTGATTGAAATTCGCATCTTTGGGAGAGGGTAAGGTGTTCGGTAACACAAGTAAAAATTATTTCTCCTTTCACAACACTGTTAATCAGTTAGTGATTGGCAGCCAATAATTTTTTTTTGAGGTAGCCGTTTACAGTTAAAACAATAATTATTCTCCATGATGAAACATAGCACGCTAATACACGTCCTACATTTCCGTCAGCTATAACTTTTAATATAGGTTCCATCTTGATTTGTGTTACCATGCAAGCCGATGACCGTCACGACCAAATAAAACATTATTTATAGGACAGATGCCTTTAAATTTCTGTTCTTCTCATCACTCTGACGTGATGGTCGCCGTTATTCCTGTGCATGGTTCCTCTTACCTTTTGAAAAGACCTGCAGCAGCATGAGATAGCTAACAGTCTGATCTCTTTTCGAACAGAGTGTCATCTACACAAGGGCTACGCATAGGCATTTACCATACTAATCAAATGAAATATCTTTCTCAGCTAAAAGGAACGAGTTTTGACGTTAGACCGGTGTATCTTTACCATCGTATGAGGCAATTCTACACCTCCCTTATGTATATTCTATTCTTTCACTACTGTTGATTGAGGAGCGGTGTACATTAAACTTCGCAGCAACAGCCTACGGGAAGTGTACTCTTCCACAAACCGCAAGATGGCTCGCGGAGCACACATGTAGATACTGATGAAGCAACAAGACTTAAGTATCTCGGGAGGGAAACACTTATTGGTGAAAGTAATTCATAGATTGATACTGCACATGCGAATACAAAATGGTGCGATGAAAGCACAAAGGAGAAATAATGCTCGAGCCACGTAGCAAAGCCTTGGTGGAGTTACAACAAATAGTGATGGCGTTTAGTAACTAGTAGCCATATTAAACGCAATCAGGTTGCCCTCAGTCCCCACTGTTCTGTTCGCCCCTCTGGTGAGTGACGTAACACGAGAGGCCTCACCTGCAGAATGTCGGACAGCAGATCGACGATCTGCCCCTCCTCCTGCACGGCCTCCTCCGTCTCCCGGTCTCTGGTGCCCAGGCAGCTCATCTCCCGCAGGCGCTGGAAGATCTGCGTACAGAGAACAACGTGTAAGGCAGTGTTCAGATGTCGTATGTAAGTAAGCGCTACAGCGCCGTTTCGCACGTGATGTACAGGTAACTCTGTACAGAACAGGTCCTGCAAGAATTACGTGTTTTCTCCTCTTTACTGAAAAACACCTCACTGCGTGTCACAGTGTGTGAAACCTTAATTCCGCAGCGTACATAACCGTCACTGTAGCAAATAAACGTTGAAGATGGAGATCAAGCAACTACGTTACTAGCAAGAAGCATTTAAAGTCTATAAAGATATTCCAATATGTTCTGTATTATCGATCCAACATACTCAACGATTCTTAAAGGTCTCGGACCCAACAATACCATGCGACTGTTTCTCTTTCACTTCACCGTTCCAAATGAACAGTAGGACCATGTGATTCTCTGTCTGTACTATAACAGTAACATAAGAGTAACTAAGTGATGTCGACAACGGCAGCTCTTTGGGGGACGTACCTTGTGACATCTTCCCCGTCCGGTGGGCTGAGGGCGTCAACGCCACTGGCGAGCCACCCGGTGTGTTGTCTCTGAAGAGCGGCGCGGCTCGGTGTCAAGACTAGACGAGCTGGCAGGCGAGGCGCCAGCACTGTCCTGGAGAAGAAATTAAAAATTTTGAACTAATGCCAACAGGCACCTGTGCGACGGCTTGATGGGACTGTTAACGATTTAACAGTAACAGTAAACTCAAATCGCAGGGGTAGTACTGAAAATAATTTGTTACCGACTAAACGGATACAAACTTGGCAACAAGTTCTGTCCGTCGTGGCTTCTCAGGTTAAAGTTATTGTGGTGTAATTGTGTTTAAAGCAATAGCACTATCATTGTTTTAGTGTCGTCCTAGTAGTGAGTGGTGTTGTTGTTGCTGATCTTATTTTTGTTATCTTCAGCCCGTAGACTTGTTTGATATAGCACTCAAGCTAATGAGTAGAGTGTAAGGCTCTTGATCTGAGCAGAACTACTGTGTGTTCCATCCACTTTACCTTCTTACTGTTACATTCTACGGTTTCCTTATACAATTTTTATCCCTCACCACACCCACATAGACACAAAAAGGTGGCTATCAACAGCTGCAGAATAAATACATCAGGAAAAAAATTCCTTGAAGGAGTGAAAGTTGGCAACTCTATTGCTGACATAAATGAGGCAAAGGAATATCCGGTGTCAGGAGACCACTCCTAAGTACTCACCCCACCACCTCCAAGCTCTTCCTTCCCATGTATGCGGTTTTCCATCAACAGAAGAAAGAACTCGTCCAGACTGAACGCTCGCACCTGTTGGAAAAGACAATGCCATTGTAGACAACAAGCATTTAATTGAAGTGTTAGGACATTTGCAAAAACTAAGAAATATACACTCCTGGAAATTGAAATAAGAACACCGAGAATTCATTGTCCCAGGAAGGGGAAACTTTATTGACACATTCCTGGGGTCAGATACATCACATGCTCACACTGACAGAACCACAGGCACATAGACACAGGCAACAGAGCATGCACAATGTCGGCACTAGTACAGTGTATATCCCCCTTTCGCAGCAATGCAGGCTGCTATTCTCCCATGGAGACGATCGTAGACATGCTGGATGTAGTCCTGTGGAACGGCTTGCCATGTCATTTCCACCTGGCGCATCAGTTGGACCAACGTTCGTGCTGGACGTGCAGACCGCGTGAGACGACGCTTCATCCAGTCCCAAACATGCTCAATGGGGGACAGATCCGGAGATCTTGCTGGCCAGGGTAGTTGACTTACACCTTCTAGAGCACGTTGGGTGGCACGGGATACATGCGGACGTGCATTGTCCTGTTGGAACAGCAAGTTCCCTTGCCGGTCTAGGAATGGTAGAACGATGGGTTCGATGACGGTTTGGATGTACCGTGCACTATTCAGTGTTCCCTCGACGATCACCAGAGGTGTACGGCCAGTGTAGGGGATCGCTCCCCACACCATGATGCCGGGTGTTGGCCCTGTGTGCCTCGGTCGTATGCAGTCCTGATTGTGGCGCTCACCCGCATGGCGCCAAACACGCATACGACCATCATTGGCACCAAGGCAGAAGCGACTCTTATCGCTGAAGACGACACGTCTCCATTCGTCCCTCCATTCACGCCTGTCGCGACACCACTGGAGGCGGGCTGCACGATGTTGGGGCGTGAGCGGGAGACGGCCTAACGGTGTGCGGGACCGTAGCCCAGCTTCATGAAGACGGTTGCGAATGGTCCTCGCCGATACCCCAGGAGCAACAGTGTCCCTAATTTGCTGGGAAGTGGCGGTGCGGTCCCCTACGGCACTGCGTAGGATCCTACGGTCTTGGCGTGCATCCGTGCGTCGCTGCGGTCCGGTCCCAGGTCGACGGGCACGTGCACCTTCCGCCGACCACTGGCGACAACATCGATGTACTGTGGACACCTCACGCCCCACATGTTGAGCAATTCGGCGGTACGTCCACCCGGCCTCCCGCATGCCCACTATACGCCCTCGCTCAAAGTCCGTCAACTGCACATACGGTTCACGTCCACGCTGTCGCGGCATGCTACCAGTGTTAAAGACTGCGATGGAGCTCCGAATGCCACGGCCAACTGGCTGACACTGACGGCGGCGGTGCACAAATGCTTCGCAGCTAGCGCCATTCGACGGCCAACACCGCGGATCCTGTTGTGTCCGCTGTGCCGTGCGTGTGATCATTGCTTGTACAGCCCTCTCGCAGTGTCCGGAGCAAGTATAGTGGGTCTGACACACCGGTGTCAATGTGTTCTTTTTTCCATTTCCAGGAGTTTAGATTGTGCGGGACTATAACAGAAATCGTGCTTTTTAGAGCCTCGACAGTATCGATGTCTATATTGTCTGGTTAAAGTATGAAAGACATACTCGTGGATACGAGCCATCATTGGTCGTTTCGTAACCAGGAGTTCACAACCTTGAACGCGAGGACAGTCATACATATCAACTACGTGGCTACTCCGGCAGAAGACTGGTAATATACCATATTTACCAAAAGCTAGAGGGAGTAGTTGTAAAGGAATGTATCAGAAGCAGTGTTCTTCAGTTAAAAAAGAAAAGCATAAAGTATGGATGAAGTTTTTCTTCACAGATGTTCATCCTTTACTTCGAATAAGCAACACTGGAAGTAATGGAAACTTTAATCCTTAGAATTATTATTCCGGGCTAAGGGACATCAATGATAAGATTCGCAGATGACAGTAACATCGTCGGTGAAAGTGAGGAAGAATTACAGAACGTGCACAACGCACTAAACTGTGTAATGAGCAAAAGATCATGGGCTGAGAGGAAACTCATGAGAGAAGAAAGTAGTGTGCAGCATCAGAAGTAGTATTAGAGATACACTTGACATCAAATTTTAGACCTTGAATCAAACGAGGTGAAGGAATTGTGATACATTGGTAGCAAAATAAAGTATGACGTAAAAAGCAAGGAGCATTTAAGTAGAAGACTAGGAAAGGTGAAAATGCATTAATCACTAAAAGGAAGTGAACTAATATAAAATCCAGGTCTTAATTTCAGCAAGAAGATTCTGAGAGTATTGTGTGAAAGTGAATAATTATTGGGCTCTGTGAAATCTGAAAAGGACAGAATCGAAGCGATTGGTTTGTCGTGTTACAGAGGTACGCAGAAAAGTGAGGAGGCTGATACGGTAAGAAATGAGGACATTGTATGCAGACGAGACAAGAATATATGAATGAAATGATCATATGAAGGGAAAGGACTACAAGACATGTGTTGACGTCAGGTAACACTTTCCATTTTATGAGAATGAGGCATAGAGGACGAAATTCGTAACAGAAAATAGAAGTTGTAATACAGCTAACAAACAATATATGGCGGTGGGGGTAATGGTACTCTGAGCTGAAGAAGCAGGCACAGATGTAGAAGTCTTGGCGGCCGCTTAAAACGAGTCAGAAGACTGATTACATGCCTCCTCCCTACACCCCCCCCCCCCCCCCGGCCCACGCCCGGGCAAAAGAGTCGCTTCCCAGCAGGAAGACATGGGGGGCATCTTCATCGCTTGGCACAGGTTTCTCACTCAACCATGGAACAGCCGATCACCTCCTGGCATCATCCAACGGCAGATCCCGCACCAGGGCTCGTGAGAGGAGCTCCCCTGGAACAAAGCTCTGCGACTCCTCCACCAGATGCTTTAC
Organism: Schistocerca gregaria; assembly: GCF_023897955.1. Lineage (NCBI taxonomy): Eukaryota > Metazoa > Arthropoda > Insecta > Orthoptera > Acrididae > Schistocerca > Schistocerca gregaria. The sequence goes on along the minus strand of NC_064923.1, from coordinate 97,035,702 downwards.
TCTCACACCTCCTGTCCCCACCTTTCTGAAAGTCGTCATTATGTTGCAGTTATTCGCAGCTCAACCCTTACGTAACTTCCTTTTGAGCTCTTTTGGTCTCTTCCGTTATTGTGTTTACATTACACTGTATGTCTCTCGGATTGGACTGAACAGACTCGAAACAAACACTAAGTATCGATCATTTCGCAGTGTTTTGGCTTCATTCTCAGGAGCACTGTATTAAGACGTAACTCACCTGCGAGCTGGCCGCCACGTGGACGATGGGGTTCTCCACGCGAGTCTCCTCCCCCATGCCCTGTTCTGCTGAAGGACAGCAGAACCACCTCTTCACACGTGCAAACATCTGTGTAAACAGGACACCATGTGAGATGACATCCAGAGGTTCCGCAGGGTTAAACATTATAGCTAGAGCACGAACGAGTCATTCCGGTGTTACGACCATTGTCGGTGTTACTTTATCATGATTGTTTTCCACATGTGTTGCTTTCTTTCTTATATTATTGCTCTTCAGTCTCCCGTTCAAAATTAAAATATTCTTATGAACTCTATAACCAATTGAAACACCAAATTTATTTCCTTGATTGGATAAAAAGAAAAAAAATTATGTTAATTTTGTTAAATCTAATCAGTAACAAAAACAGAATTCTGAAGAAATACATTTTTGGAAGTTTTCCACTAGCAGACAATGGCATGGCAAGCGGGATGGTTGCGTACGTTTTTTCTGAAAACGCCGGTTCTTAACCCCTTAGCTTACAATGTCGTGTGAGAGCCGTAGCGTGCCGACCTGGCCAAACATCAACTAGACGTATCAGAGACGTGCTATGTTTACCGCGTCGAACAAGCGCGTGTCGTGTGAGAGGCGTCGTCGGTCAGCCGCGCCAAATGTAAACAGAACGTCTCTGGCACGTTGCGGAGCTGATCGAGTACAGGTGGCATACACGAAGCGTTCGTCGCCGCATTCGGAGCTGCCGACATTACAAAAATACTTTCACAATGTTCCCGAAGTGTAGCAAACGTGTTCATGAGGAAAAGGAGACATGTGGTGGCATAGCCAACAATGATTTTGCAGGATATTTTGACAGCGGTAGTGACAGTGGTAGCAACTTTTTACCTCCTGTACGAAAACGGTGTAAACGGCTGGTGATTAAGATGATACTGACGAAGAAGAGCAAATCTGCCAGAAACAATCAGAGTCTCTGATGTGCCCAAAGGGAGACAATGAACCAACAATCTGGACATATACGGAAATTCCAGGAATAAAGGAAACAGCTTTACAGAATTTTGGGAAAACATCGTAACTGAGACGAATAGATATGCACAAGACGTACTTAACATACAACAGAAGAGGCGAAAAATAGAGCAAACGTGGTCTCCTATCGGATGTAGTGAAATAAAAATATACATTGCGCTATGTATAATCATACGGAGCATGGCGGTGGGTGTCTTTTACCACTACTATTCATTTCATTTCCGGCCTTACTCGGTAATGGAGCTAGGGAAAGCGACTGTTTATATGACACAGTACGGGTCGTAATTTCTCTTATCTTGTCCTCGTAGCCCTTAGGAGAAGTGTACGTTGGCGGAAGTAGAGTCGTTCTCTAAATTTTGTTAGTTGCGTTAAGTGAAAAGAACATTGTCTTCCCTTCTGGGATACCCATTTGAGTTGACGAAGTATGTCTGTAGTACTCGCGTTTTCATCTAACCTACTGGTAACCAAAGTGGCAGCACGCTTCTGAACTGATTCTAGGTTTCGTTTAACTCGACTTGGGGGCTATCCCATACAGTGAAGCATTACTCAAAAACGGGTCGCAATAGATCTCCTTCATATATGAGCTACTCTCCCATACGACCGACGGCAACCATTATCCATCTCCGATTCCGACCTTATCTTGCACGTTCCATTTCATACCCTTTTGCAACGTTACGCATAGATATTTAATCGACGTGTATATGTGAAACAGCACATTACACATCCTACATGCAGAAATTACAAGATTGCTTTACCTAGTCACCTTCATTAACTTACAAATATCTATATACAGGATAGGAAACGGCCTTGCCACAGTGAACACACGAAGTTAAGCGCTTTTGGGCGTAGCCGGCACTTGGATGGGTGACCATTCAGGCCGCCATGGGCTGTTGCCAGTTTTCGGGGTTCACTCAGCCTCGTGCTGCCAATTACGAGCTACTCGATCGAATAGTAGCGGCTCCGGTCAAAGAAAACCATCATAACGACTGGGAGAGCGGTGTGCTGACCACACGCCCCTCCTAACCTCATCCTCAGCTGAGAATGACCCGGCGGTCGGATGGTCCTGATGGGCCACTTGTAGCCTGAAGACGGAGTGCTATGTATAATCATGGCTAAAGTAAGGAAACCGTCGATTCAGATGTATTGGTTGTAAGGTGCCAGGCAAATCCAACACCTTCCATGAAAACCCTGACATGATAAGCAAATCAAGTACTATGTCACATAGCTCCGAATAAATCGTGACATTAAATTAACCAAAGTAATACGAGTAACGAGTGAGCAAATGGAATACCACAGACTAAGACAAGAATGTCTAAATGCATGTCATACCTTCCCACCGTGAGACAGACGCAGTTCCAAGGGGAGAAACGAGAATAGAAGCCGAGAGCAGAAGGCCCTACGATAAGGGACTGACACCCACGTCTCCAGCTAACCGTTAGGACCACCCCCCAGCCCATGTTAAAAGCTAGAGCCCTCCAGAAGAACAGTATAGATCTTACGATACCACAAAAAGGGCCACACCACCCGCAAGTTTTAGCGTGAGACTTTTTCGCGTTTCTGTTACGTTAGGGCCACCCCCAACCCATGATAAAAGATAGAGCCCTCCAGAAGAACAGTATAGGTCTTATGATAACGCTAAAAGGACCACACCAGCTGCAAGTTTTAGCGTGAGACTTTTTCGCGTCTCTGTTACGTTGCAAACTTTAAAAACATTGCCCCATCACGAAAAGTATAACGTTTCTCATTGGATAGACATAATTTTTGTAGGCAGCGCTTAAGGTTAACATTGAGACCCTGATTGGTCAGATGAAAACACTGCCAGATAGTTTTTTGAGCCAACTTCGGTAAATTGTAGTAAGGCGAAGTTACTGGAGAGTTGCTTCTGAGACGGCCATGTGAGTGGAGCTGTGCTGTCCGCCGCCCCCTGACGAACACCAACGCACGCGATGCCGCATAACAGCGCATAAAGCTTCACTCAGAACTGCAGAAGTCTCGTCTGTTACACCCGCTTTTCGCGTAATACTAGTGTGGATCGTCAATTAAAGCTCATGGTGTTCACATTTGCCACTTGAAGTAAAAATCTGAAACGCGATGATTTTCTGTTATATAGTTATTGAGAAGCCACATCAACCACTGTAATTTACGACAAGTTAGTAATTAAAGATAATTGAGGGTCACTGTAGACCATTTTGATAGTTTTCTCTCTTGTGAAACTTAATTTAAACCTACATTATAGATGTGATATGGCATAGGTCATCATTCGATCCATTGTAGAACTTGGAAACCCATTCAGGCAATATTCGTTCACATTTTTGTTGAACGCAGTTGGTTTTTACCATCCTATATTAAAACATTTCCTTTTATCAATAGTGCAATTTATAAACAATGTTTTGTGAGTAGAATAAAATTTACAATGGTAAACTTAACTGCTTTTTCGACGTTATTTTAGCAGGTAACTAAAAATAGGAAAGCCTTGAACCCCTTCCACTAAATTTAGTTAATATTAAGATTCATTTACAGGGAGTGCAGTGAAGCTGACGTTGAAATCATTAAGTATTTGGTTATATCATCGCTAGTCTCATGAACTCTTCTGAATTCTACATGTCATGTGTAGCCTGGCGTCTCCTTACCAGCAACAGGTCCCAGGTTCAAACTAGTCAATTCCCTAAAAAACACGCTAAGAGCGTCATTGCGCGTAAGTGGTAGGAAGACACGATATAGAACAAACAGACACCACGCAGAATGTTAAATGGTCTGGGAGCTCCGTTATAGAAACGCCAATATTTAGGAAGACGATAATATGTTCAATCACAAATTTTAGAAAGTGTACACAATGCAAGAGAATATTGCCATTGTTGAGCCATTAAAGAAATTTACGGGGCGCTTATCCTACAAACAATTTAACCCATCAAAAAGACCGATGTTTGTTATTAAAATTTACAAACTGTGTGAGTCATGTTCAGGATACTGCTATGATTTTCGGACATACACGGGTAGTGACAAGCTTGATGCTAGTGGTAGCGCCCCTGAAAGTGTAGTTCTAGAACTATCACAGTCGGTATTACACAAAGGGCATACTCAATATTTAGATAACTGGTTTTCTTCACCGAAACGTTTCAAAACTCTCCTCGCCAACACAACTAATGTGATTGGAACAGTGCGCTCAAACTGAAGAAATATGCCCACAGACTTCCTAAGAGCAAAATTAAAGAAGAGAGAATATACAGTGAGGAGTTGTAATGGAATATTGGCACTAAAATGGAAAGACAAACGAGACGTTTACATGCTTTCCACAAAACATTCAACTGCAGAAATGATTGCCACAGACCCACCTCTCCGCAATGCGTCGTGGAAACCGAAATGTGTCGTAGAATACAACAGAGGCATGATTGGAATTGATCGCCAAGAGCAGATGCTCGCATACGTCCCTGAGATGAGAAAATGTATGAAAATATACCGCAAGATATTCTTTTGCCTATTTCATGTTGCTTTATTTAACACGTACATTTTGTACTACAAAATACATTGGGGCAAACGACAAAACTACGCAGAATATAGGATACACATTGCAGAATCACTGTTGAAAACTACACCTTTACCGGCATATAATCGGAAGGGACGATTAACATCCGGCGATAAACCACAAAGCCTGCACGCGCAACACTGGGCACATTTTCCCAAACATATTGATCCAACACCATCAAACGTAAATCCTACGAAGGCTTGTGTAGTGTGCAGAAAGTATAAACGACGCAGCGAAACAACATGAGAATGGAAAAAGTGCGGGGTTGCATTACATGTGCCAATTTGTTTTGAACGATATCATACAATTGAAGACTATTAAATTCGTGTACATGCCATTGTCAAGACGTGCGTTTGAAAATATATTAGCCAACGTACTAACGTAACAGATAGCAGAATGTTTTGAACAAAATATTATACAATCTTAGATCATTGCATTGTTGTGAATATTATTATTAAGATATATTTCATCAATGTATGTTTGCTTATAAGGGAAACAAAACGTTTGTGAATAGATCGTTGATTTTAAGACAATGAATGTTTCGTTTCCAATGGGCAACTAATCGTCATTATTTGTGATACCTGTAGAAATGTCACGTTACTGGTACCTCACACACGCACTTACAAATACCGAGGGCGTCTGCACGACTTCGGACGCCGCCAGGTGTAGTGTACCGCAGTCTTAGCGTGTGTAAGCGCCGGGAATCGTAAGGCGCATCCGTACCTTGCAGCCACTTACGGAAATCTGTTTGAATTCGTGCAACATTTTCTTCAGGAACACGAGGGCAGCCACTATTCTTTGCTTTACATACTCATCCTGTATCTAGAAACTGTCGATACCATCTGAGAATGATCCACCCATTCGGAAGATCAATTTGGTACCTCAACCTGAACCGTCTTTGCACCGTAATCACGGGATTGCATTTCGCAAACACGCTGGACAGTGTGTGTAAAGCGTTCATCCTGGCCGTTTGCCTCCATACACGTCTCCAACGATTGACTGATTGAAGGCATATGCGACACTCATCGATGAAGAGAACGTGGTGCCAATCCTGAGCGGTCCATTCGGCATGTTGTTGGGCCCAACTGTAGCGCGCTGTATGGTGTCGTGGTTGCAAAGATGGACCCGTCATGGACGTCGAGACTGAAGTTGCGCATCACGCAGCTTATTGCGCACAGTTTGAGTCGTAACGTGACCTCCTACGGCTGCACGAAAAGCATTATTCAACATGGTGGCGTTCCTGTCAGGGTTTCTCCGAGTCATAATTCGTAGGTAGCTGTCATCCACGCAGTAGTAGCCCTTGGGCGGCCTGAGCGAGGCATGTCATCGCCAGTTCCAGTCTGTCTGTACCTCCTCCACGTTCAAAGAACATCGCTTTGGTTCACTCCGAGATACCTGGACACTTCCCTTGATGAAAGCCCTTACTAGCACGGATTAACAATACGAAAGCGATCGAACCGCCGTATTGACCGTCTAGGTATGGTTAAACTACAAACAACACGAGCTGTGTACCTCCTTCCAGGTGAAATGACTGGATCGGCTGTCTGACCCCCTCCGTCTAATAGGCGCTGCGAATGCATGGTTGTTTACACCTTTTTTAAGCGGATTTAGTGACATCTCTGAACACTCAAAGGGACTATGTCTCTGATACAATATCCACACTCATCGCCTATCTTCAAAAGTTTGGGAACTGGGGTGAAGCAAAACTTTTTTTTTGATATGTGTAAATGAGGACGCTGAACAAGTAATTCAGTACGTAAAGGGAGATGAAAATCTAATGGTGATGTGGGATCAAATGCGGTTATAGGGAAAGGAGTAGAAGAAAGTGTTACAGGAGAATATGGGCTTGGTACTAGGATTGAGAGAGGAAAAAGTTTAATTGCGATCTGAAATAAATTTCAGCTAGTAACAGCGAACGCTCTGTTCAAGAACAACAAGAGGAGAAGATATACTTGCAAAAGTTCGGGGGGTATGGAAAGATTTCAGTTAGATTACATTATGGTCAGACAGAGACTCAGAAATCACATACTTCCTGGCGTAGACTATTATCGTCTTCCATGTCCTTACGAGTGTCAATATACTGGAATGAAATGCCTTATGCAGCCTGACGATTGTCGATATAATAAGCAGAAGCTTTCAAATTGACCAAGCCCACATTTAAAACGCTTCTAGTGCCAGCAGTTTTAGATGCCAATAGTGAACTGTAGACTCATATGATCATGCGCTATCGAATTACGATATTACACGCTCCACTATAGTTTGTAATGACGACAGTTTGTGTCCTTTAAAACCAGACCCTGCTCGTCTATAGAAGACTCATAATTTAGGAATACCCTGCAATTTGATTTACTTTCAATGCACTTGTAGAGCTTCATTAGTTTGCTATGGGAATTGAAGCCACGATTTTAGTACTGTTCGTCAATTTTCTTCAGTACGCTGACATCAACATCTTATAAGACACTGGGCCTCGACTGTTTGGGTGGAGACAGTTCGTGCTCACTTTGAGAGGACTGTTCCTGTAGCTCTGGAGAGGAACCTCGTGTACTGCTTGAACAGCATCTTCAGATTCAGGTTCTTCCTTGTGCTGAAAATCAGTAGATCTATCCACCGTGATGTCATGTGTTTTTGTGTCGTCCCCATTATGTTTCTGAATTATTACGTTATATAATACATCTGCGAGCTCTCTGTCCTCGATCCCGATTTCATTTCCATATTCAAAATGTTGCAACATTTTCCCTAATATTTGCACTACATTCGCATGATTAATTCTCTTCATGATATCCCTGTTTACAGTATACACAGGAACCCGCATGGGTTCACTCCAAGACACTCATTAGTTCTATTGTTGTACCATTTACACAAGTCGAACACTTGTTAGTGCAGCTACAACATCTCACCATCTGGTGGCGCTAGCATCCCGAGTTTTGCATTGAAATGACACAAACCACTGTTGTTCTTATGGTCGAGTGTTAATTCTAGGGATGTTTTCGTGCGATTCTGAGCTTTCGAGCACAAAATTTTCGTTGTAAGATAGATCAAGACCCATTATGTGATGGTAGAAATTATGTATTGTTTAAGCGTGCATAAGAAGCTGAAAGATAGCATTTAAAGATATGAAACTGTCGTTGGAATAGGTGCAATAGGAATGCAGTGTGTCATTTGTGTATTCAGTATCTGAAAACGCAGGCATAATGGAAAACCAGGAGTTACACCTTTCTTTTGCATAACTTATGAAATTTATTCGCAGGTAGTACCGACTGAGGTAGCGTAGTTGTTAGAACACTGGACTAGCATTAGTGCGGACGACGGTTCAGATCCGCGACCGTCTATTCTGCTTTCCGTGAATGCTCGGTATTGCTGCAGGCAGATGCCGGGATATTTCCTGTGATAGGTCACGGCCGATATCCTTCCCCCTGCTTGAAACATTCCGAGCGTGTCTGTGTCTAATGAAGTCAGCGGCACATTAAACCCTAACCTTCCCTCTCACGAAGTACAGAGAACAGTTAGTGAAAGAGGACAAGCAGTTGTGAATGATGCACAAAACGGACCCTGTAAAGGGAGACCGTACACACATCGTTTTCATAGTAACGTGGTTAATTATAAATTATTTTACCAGTTTAAGCTAAACAAATTACTCAAATACATAAAGAATAAGGATCTTCCGCACTAGTCAGCAAGAGTAATGAAAAGTACATATAGCACAACATAAACCAAAATTATAACGGAATGTCGAAAGCTGAAATAATCCAGAGATTTAGGTTAGAGTACCATCTACCACCTACTCTCTTTAGCTTTAGTTTCATAAATAAATGGCAAAATGTAGACTCAAACATTTAAAAACATATAACACTATTATAGACATCATGTTCTTTCGAGGGTACCATATGATTTTAGTTGAAACGCAATGTGATGGTTTACATCGTCGGTTGTATCTGCTTTTGAAAATAATGATGAACAATACTCAAGAATCCGGCGGAGAAGCGCCTTGGTAGCCACTTGCTTCGTAGATGAGTTACATTTCCTTAAAATTCCTCCTGTAAATCTCACCCTGGAGTCTACTATTCCCACTATTTGTTCTATGTAGTCGTTTCCATTTAAGGTCGCTATGGACAGTTACTCCTACACATTTTAAGGTTTATGTTGTTTTCAGTAATTTTGTAAGTAGGCTGTTTAGGTTTTCTTATTGGTAACGCCACATAGCGCTCGGTATGAAAAAATCACTGGCTGTGCCGTGTGCAGTCTGTGTTTAGTCTGCATTGTTGTCTGCCATTGTAGTGTTGGTCAGCGGCAGCTGGATGCTAACAGCGCGTAGCGTTGCGCAGTTGGAGGTGAGCCGCCAGCAGTGGTGGACGTGGGGAGAGAGATGGCGGAGTTTTGAAATTTGTAAGAATTGGTGTCATGAACTGCTATATATATTATGACTAGTGAGGTAAATACATTGTTTGTTCTCTATTAAAATCTTTCATTTGCTAACTATGCCTATTAGTAGTTAGTGCCTTCAGTAGTTTGAATCTTTTATTTAGCTGGCAGTAGTGGCGCTCGCTGTATTGCAGTAGCTTGAGTAACGAAGATTTTTGTGAGGTAAGTGATTTGTGAAACGTATAGGTTATTGTTAGTCAGGGCCATTCTTTCGTAGGGATTTTTGAAAGTCAGATTGCGTTGCGCTAAAAAATATTGTGTGTCAGTTTAAGCACAGTCCTGTACAATTTTTAAAAGGGGACGTTACAATTTGTCAACAGTTGCGTAGTTGCACAGTTGTACATTTATTTTCCTATGTATGCGCAATGTGTTACATTTATTTACGTTCTTGGTCAGTTGTCAGAGACTATACGGTATATTCTGTGGGTCATTTTGCAAATCAATACTGTCTTCTGGTGTTGCTACTTTATTATAGATAATTGCATCATCTGTGAACAGTCCCCATGAGCTTCGGACGCTTTCTATTAGATCATTTATATACAGTGGAAGCCGTATCACTGTATCCTGTCGCATTTCTTTCTACGCCAGAAATTACCTTCAGGTCTGTACATTTTGTTCCGATAAGATGGATATGTTGAATTCTGTCAGCGAGGAAATACTGTATCCTGTCACCACTCTGGTCCGATGCTAAGTAAGCTCATTTTTTTTCTTTTTCTTTTCTTTTCGCTAAACAACAGTGCGCCACAGCGTCAAATGCCACCCTAAAGACACCAACCTGAGCGCCGATGTCTACAAGGCTATTGATCTCATGGAGAAACAGAAATGAAATTTCGGAGCATAAATTCGGCCCTAGGTCCATATTAAATTATAACCACCACGTAGGCAAAGATAGTTACACCTACGAAACAATTACTTTTCGCAATGAGAAAATGCCCATAAATGTAAAAATTAAGCAAATTTAGCTGAAATTATGTTGAACACCCCAGGGATTGACGGGTAAGTGAACTCCGCATGGCTGTACGCACCGGACCACAGTGTTCAACTCGACTATCACTTTAGAGACGGTACACTATGCAAGAGTAATCGCAGACGATATCGATATGTCATCCACAAGGGAAAATATTGGTGCTAATTTGCCAACATAAAACGGATCGGGAGGAATTTGAGATGCTGCTGTATAGGCAGCTTTCACCAGTGACTTAATAGTAATGACTTGCTGTGCCATCACTTCTTATAGTAAATTTCGAATTTAATTGCTGTATACCGATGTTCGATTTCACATTTTCACTAGTTTCATTTTTCAATCCGTGCAGAGTGTCAAACGTAACACTGCTCCGCACTATAAATAAAGATCTGTAACGTTGAACAGCTTTCTCTGCGATACGTTTCGGTCTCTCTCTGGTAAATGTACTACATTACAAATCTATGACAGAGTGTCGTACATGTAACGGGTGCAACTTTTTACCCACTTGTGTAGCTCACGTGATAAGACTTTCTCTTTTATTAGATGTTATAATATTTTCAAGGATGTGACGCCATGCTGATTATGCATCCTGACGCATAGGTGATTAATCGTTACATCACTGGTCAAAATAGACATATAGTATAGTAATCACGACTTTATCCCATTAAGCTTCTGACACACTCTGAGAATACGCGAATCCACTACATATACACCATCACATTGTGCAATAAGCTTGTTACACAAATACATGCAACGAAGTTTTTGAACTACGTGGCAAGCTGACAGTAATTGCTGCTGTATAAAATTATCACCAAGAGATTTACCTCCGACAGGGAAACCAGTCAGAAAACAGGCGTCGGCAACTCGTATCAGCAATACGAAACAAAGCTTCAGTTTGCCACGCTAATTCACTATTTACACGCTCAAACAGAAGGTCTACATTATAGTGGCTGTAATTACATTGCATTACGTGCCGCAAGACGAATACTGAGTGACAGCAGGACTGTGGATCGTACCTGTTAGCACTTGTGTCGTCTCTTACCCTCAAAGCTGGAGCGAAGACTTCTTGCGAAGCTCACAAGCTCACAATGAGGTTCTGACAGCTGCTCTTGTGCTGTAAGAAAAGGTCTATCACTTCACAAAAGAATATTGATAGTTTCTCCTTGGTTTAAGTAAGCGCACGATTTCGTAACGACACTGTTATAGCCTCGGCAGAAATCGCAGTATTGCTAGGCAAAGACACAGGCCCCTTGCACCGACTGTGCATTGTTGGGAACGTTCCCATGTAGCGTCACTAAACAACATCGCTGCGAATTACAGATCGCAGCACAACTGTTTACTGGTAGTGTTATGCAGGCATTTTGAAATCACGACTGTTGTTGTTGATGTTGTTGTTGTTGTTGTTATTGTTGTCTTCAGTCCTGAGACTGGTTTGATGCAGCTCTCCATGCTACTCTATCCTGTGCAAGCTTTTTCATCTCCCAGTACCTACTGCAACCTACATCCTTCTGAATCTGCTTAGTGTATTCATCTCTTGGTCTCCCTCAACGATTTTTACCCTCCACGCTGCCCTCCAATACTAAAATGGTGATCCCTTGATGCCTCAGAACATGTCCTACCAACCGATCCCCTCTTCTGGTCAAGTTGGGCCACAAAGTTCTCTTCTCTCAATCCTATTCAAAACTTCCTCATTAGTTATGTGATCTACCCATCTAATCTTCAGCATTCTTCTGTAGCACGACATTTCGAAAGCTTCTATTCTCTACTTTCCAAACTATTTATTGTCCATGTTTCACTTCCATACATGGCTACACTCCATACAAATAGTTTCAGAAACGACTTCCTGACACTCAGATCTATACTTGATGTTAACAAATTTCTCTTCTTCAGAAACGCTTTCCTTGCCATTGCCAGTCTACATTTTATATCCACTCTACTTCGACTATCATCAGTTATTTTGCTCCCCAAATAGCAAAATTCTTTTGCTACTTTAAGCGTCTCTTTTCCTAATCTAATTCCCTCAATATCACCAGAGTTAATTCGACTACATTCCATTATCCTCGTTTTGCTTTAGTTGATGTTCTCCTTATGTCCTCCTTTCAAGACACTGCTCAATATACATATTGAATAACATCGGGGAGAGGCTACAACCCTGTCTCACTCCCTTCCCAACCACTGCTTCCCTTTCATGCCCCTCGGCTCTTATAACTGCCATCTGGTTTCTGTACAAATTGTAAATAGCCATTCGCTCCCGGTATTTTACCCCTGCCATCTTTAGAATTTGAAAGAGAGTGTTCCAGTCAACATTGTCAAAAGTCAAAAGCTTTGTCTAAGTCTACAAATGCTAGAAACGTGGGTTTGCCTTTCCTGAATCTTTCTTCTAAGATATGGCGTAAGGTCAGTACTGCCTCACGTGTTCCAACATTTCTTCGGAATCAAAACTCATGTTCCTCGAGATCGGCTCCTACCAGTTATTCCATTCGTCTGTAAAGAATTCGCGTTAGTATTTTGCAGCCGTGACTTATTAAACTGATAGTTCAGTAATTTTCACATCTGTCAACACTTGTGATTGGAATTATTATATTCTTCTTGAAGTCTGAGGGAATTTGGCCTGTCTCATACATCTTGCTTACCAGATGGTAGAGTTTTGTCAGGACTGGCTCTCCCAAGGCTGTCAGTAGTTCTAATGAAATGTTGTCTACTCCCGGGGCCTTGTTTCCATTTAGGTCTTTCAGTGCTCTGTCAAGCTCTTCACTCAGTATTGTGTCTCCCATTTCATCTTCATCCACATCCTCTTCCATTTCTATAATATTGTCCTCAAGTACATTGCGCTTGTATAGACCCTCTATATATTCCTTCCACCTTTCTGCTTTCTCTTCGTTGCTTAGAACTGGGTTTCCATCTGAGCTCTTGATGTTTATACAAGTGGTTCTCTTATCTCCAAAGGTCTCTTTAATTTTCTGTAGACAGTATCTATTTTACCCATAGTGAGATAAGCCTGTACATCCTTACATTTGTCCTCTATCCATCCCTGCTTAGCCATTTTACACTTCCTGTCGATCTCATTTGTGAGACGTTTGTATAACTTTTTGCCTGCTTCATTTATTGCATTTTTATATTTTCTTCATTCATCAATGAAATTCAATATTTCTTCTGTTAGCCAAGGATTTCTACTAGCCCTCGCCTTTTTGCCTACTTGAACCTCTGCTGCCTTCACTACTTCATCCCTCAAAGCTACCCATTCTTCTTCTACTGTATTTTTTCCCCCATTCTTGTCAACTGTTCCCTTATGCTCTCCCTGAAACTCTGTACGACCTCTGGTTTAGTCAGTTTATCCAGGTCCCATCTCTTTAAGTTCGCACCTTTTTGCAGTTTCTTCAGTTTTAATCTACAGGTCATAACCAATAGATTGTGGTCAGAGTCCACATCTGCCCCTGGAAATGTCTTACAATTTAAAACCTGGTTCCTAAATCTCTGTCGTACCATTATATAATCTATCTGATACCTTTTAGTGTCTCCAGGGTTCTTCCAAGTATACAACCTTCTTTGGAACTATAAAACGATTCAATACCTAATCATTACTATGCAGGGGATTCTGAAGATGTTTGTCCTTAAATTAGGCACTATTCACAGACAAGTCATTATGTAAATGACAAAACTATTTCTGTATGAATTAACGAAAACTTCTAAATAAACTTCTAGCGGAAATGTTAAAATAAGGCAACGCTGATACTTGTACACAACAGAACATACGCCGAATCTCATCGTCTAACACCCACAGTGGTGAACGAATTTCTGTAGCCACTCACACCGCTTGAGCATGATGCACAATCTTATGAAACAAAATTAAATACGATGTCAGTTAAAAGTAAGGAGGTGAAACACGTGGAATTAATATAACGACTAATAATTTATTGGTCCAAAGGCCATCTTGCAATAATGCAGCATTTGCAAACTTAACACGAGGCAAATGGAAACCATATACAATAAAACTGTCCAGTTGCGAATAGAAGTCGCCATCTGAGGTTTCCGTACAAATATAATTATGAATATAGATAGTTCATCCATCCCAGTAATCGAGAAACTCAAATATTTCGCCTGTTATCGATATCAATACTGACAAGATATCGGTCCCGGAAATACCGAGACTTTCGAGAATGTTTTTAATTTAAATTTTTTGAGAACTGTGAAATTTTCATCGTAATTTCTGAGGTAAAATGGTCTTAAGAGACGGGCAGAGAGACAAACGGATAATGAAATAAAAAAAAAGAAATTTTTTACGTGTTATAAAACTACTGATTAACAATTTTTGGATCTTTCCCTTACTTGTTCTGTGAAATTCTGCGTCTTGGCAAATTTCATGATCCGAGATCAAAGGGAAGCAGGGTGTGCTTTGTAGTTTTTGATGAGAGTATGCGAGTGTCAAAACATGTGACATAAATGGCTGTCTCCTTTCATTACATTGACTTGAAAATTTAAAATTTGTACGCCACTGAGGGCCTGCAGATCTTGGATGTGACACAAATTTCGACTTGATAGTCTACTCCTAACGCATAAAAAGGGGTTTTAAAGTGATCCCATAAGGGTTCTCTTTTTGTCGACTGAGGTACGAAATCCTAACAACATATAAATATTTATGAGCATGCATTCAAGGAGGCAGGAACTGATGGTTGGCCGGACCCTTGCTCAAGAAATGAGTCTGCATTTGCCAAAAATGAAAACCAAGGAATACCTAGATAAGCGTGACGTTCCAGCCTCCCGAAACCGACGCCAGTGTCTTGATAAAAAGTGCATTGCCTCAGTCGGTTATATCTGACGTGCAGAACACTTTTGTTTGTAAATACTAGAAACAAATTAATTAATAACAAAAAATAATTACATACCGTTTTGTCTTTCCATATTTTTCGCTGCCTACATCACGCGCACACGCTTGGCAGGAGACTGGAGGACCACGACTAAACTGCCGCACCACCGTCACATCCTCAGGTCTTCGCTTCTGCCTCTCTGAACACTTGTGTGGACATTCTGCCAGCATCAGTGAGACGGTGAGCTGACGAAGATGGTGATAAATTACGATACTGACACTTCTAGACTTGGGTGTAAGACGTTTCTGCAAAAAAGAGTTATGTTGGTGACGTACGTTAAAAAGTGATACGGCTGTATTAGTGATCACTTTTCTTATCAGCCGATAATGTCATCTGCTTAACTAAGATGTAACTACGTAGCATGCTTTATGTAAGACGTATGCTTTGTTACCTTTTTAAATCAATGTCTCTGAATTACCTCTTTCACCTTCCTTTGCTGATGTTTTAGCACTACCGCCCTTACCAAATTAGTAATCTCCGATAATTTTAAACTTCTGTGAAGAGTTTTAGCCTGCCCGTGACTATACCCACCACAAGAAATCAGACTATAATTTCGTAATCGTGAAGTAAGTGGAACAGTAACAACAACATAGAAAATTTGTGGTTCTACGAATACGAAGGTACAAAGACTGCAGGCAACAGCCTAATTAGGCAATGCAGTATAAAGTTTTATAGCAAAGCGGAAATAAACTTCACCGAAGAAAACTAACCGCACTTGATAACCTAACTAATCTCTTCTAACACAGTTACTCTCAATATTATAGAGCAACTTGCCCTAGCAAACAACACAACAGCTAACTCTTACGCAGAACATAGAATGACAAACAACTGCAACAGTACACACTGTCTCACAATAACACTTACTGCTGGTGAAAGCAACTATGCAGTATAATGAACAAATGCCGAATGACATACACTACTGCCCATTAAAATTGCTACACCACAATGATGATGTGCTACAGACGCGAAATTTAACCGACAGGAAGGAGATGCTGTGATACGCAAATGATTAGCTTCTCAGAGTATACACACAAGGTTGGTGCAGGTGGCGACACCTACAACGTGCTGACATGAGGAAAGTTTCCAACCGGTTTTTCATACACAAACAACAGTTGACCGGCGTTGCCTGATGAAACGTTGTTGTGATGCCTCGTGTAAGGAGGAGAAATGCGTACTATCACGTTTCCGACTTTCATAAAGGTCGAATTGTAGTCTATCGCCATTGCCGTTTATCGTATCGCGACATTGGTGCTCCATTGGTCGAGATCCAATGGCTGTTAGCAGAATATGGAATCAGTGGGTTCAGGAGGGTAATACGGAACGCCGTGCTGGATCCCAACGGCCTCGTATCACTAGCAGTCGAGATGACAGGCATCTTATCCGCATGGCTGTAACAGATAGTGCAGCCACGTCTCGATCCCTGAGTCAACAGATGGGGACGTTTGCAAGACAACAACCATTTGCACGAACAGTTCGACGACGTTTGCAGCACCATGGACTATCATCGCGGAGACCGTGGCTGCTGTTACCCTTGACGCCGTATCACAGACAGGAGCGCGTGCGATGGTGTAAACGACAAACCTGGGTCCGAGAATGGCGAAACGTCATTTTTCCGGATGAATCCAGGTTCTGTTTACAACATCATGACGCTCGAATCCGAGCTTGGAGACATCGTGTTCAACGCACATTCGTCATCGCCATACTAGCTTATCATCCGGCGTGATGGTATGGGGTGTCATTGGTTACTCGTCTTGGTCATATCTTGTTCGCATTGACGGCACTTTGAAGAGTAGACGTTACATTTTAGATGTGTTACGAACGGTGGGTCTACCCTTCATTTGATCCTTGCTAACCCCTACGTTTCAACAGGATAATTCACGGCCGCATGTTGCATGTCCTGTGGAGACCTTTCTGGATACAGAAAATGTTCGGCTGCTGCTTTGGCCAGCACATTCTCCAGATCTCTCACCAACTGAAAACGTGTGGTCAATGGCGGTCGAGCAACTGGCTCGTCCCAATACGCCAGTCACTACTCCTGATGAACTGTGGTATCGAGTTGAAGCTGCATGGGCAGCTGTACCTGTACACGCCATCCAAGCTCTGTTTGACTCAATGCCCAGTCGTAACAACGCCGTTATTATGGCCAGAGGTGGTTTTTCACGATACTGATTTCTCAGGATCTATGCACCCAAATTGCGTGAAAATGTAATCACACGTCAGTTCTAGTATAACATAATTTGTCCAATGAATACCCGTTTATCATCTGCATTTGTTCTTGGTGTAGCAATTTTAATGGCCAGTAGTGTATGAACCTACTAACAAAGTGCCACTGGCAGTAGCATAAATCTATATTATTTTAATTAATTAGCACACAAAATATCATGATTTGAAACGATACTGACTACTATGGGCTACAGAAATTTTCACATGAAATTACTCTATACAAATGGCCAGTAGAGGTATTACTGATAAGGAAATACACTCCTGGAAATTGAAATAAGAACACCGTGAATTCATTGTCCCAGGAAGGGAAAACTTTATTGACACATCCCTGCGGTCAGATACATCACATGATCACACTGACAGAACCACAGGCACATAGACACAGGCAACAGAGCATGCACAATGTCGGCACTAGCACAGTGTATATCCACCTTTCGCAGCAATGCAGGCTGCTATTCTTCCATGGAGACGATCGTAGAGATGCTGGATGTAGTCCTGTGGAACGGCGTGCCATGCCATTTCCACCTGGCGCCTCAGTTGGACCAGCGTTCCTGCTGGACGTGCAGACAGCGTGAGACGACGCTTCATCCAGTCCCAAACATGCCCAATGGGGGACAGATCCGGAGATCTTGCTGGCCAGGGTAGTTGACTTACACCTTCTAGAGCACGTTGGGTGGCACGGGATACATGCGGATGTGCATTGTCCTGTTGGAACAGCAAGTTCCCTTGCCGGTCTAGGAATGGTAGAACGATGGGTTCGATGACGGTTTGGATGTACCGTGCACTATTCAGTGTCCCCTCGACGATCACCAGAGGTGTACGGCCAGTGTAGGAGATCGCTCCCCACACCATGATGCCGGGTGTTGGCTCTGTGTGCCTCGGTCGTATGCAGTCCTGATTGTGGCGCTCACCTGCACGGCGCCAAACACGCATACGACCATCATTGGCACCAAGGCAGAAGCGACTCTCATCGTTGAAGACGACATGTCTCCATTCGTCCTTCCATTCACGCCTGTCGCGACACCACTGGAGGCGGGCTGCACGATGTTGGGGCGTGAGAGGAAGACGGCCTAACGGTGTGCGGGACCGTAGCCCAGCTTCATGGAGACGGTTGCGAATGGTCCTCGCCGATACGCCAGGAGCAACAGTGTCCCTAATTTGCTGGGAAGTGGCGGTGCGGTCCCCTACGGCACTGCGTAGGATCCTACGGTCTTGGCGTGCATCCGTGCGTCGCTGCGGTCCGGTCCCAGGTCGACGGGCACGTGCACCTTCCGCCGACCACTGGCGACAACATCGATGTACTGTGAAGACCTCACGCCCCACGTGTTGAGCAATTCGGCGGTACGTCCACCCGGCCTCCCGCATGCCCACTATACGCCCTCGCTCAAAGTCCGTCAACTGCACATACGGTTCACGTCCACGCTGTCGCGGCATGCTACCAGTGTTAAAGACTGCGATGGAGCTCCGTATGCCACGGCAAACTGGCTGACAGTGACGGCGGCGGTGCACAAATGCTGCGCAGCTAGCGCCATTCGACGGCCAACACCGTGGTTCCTGGTGTGTCCGCTGTGCCGTGCGTGTGATCATTGCTTGTACAGCCCTCTCGCAGTGTCCGGAGCAAGTATGGTGGGTCTGACACACCGGTGTCAATGTGTTCTTTTTTCCATTTCCAGGAGTTTATTTTGTGGAGACAAAATTATTGTAATGGTTGCTGCACTTGCTCAGAAAGAGCCTTTACTTTCGTTTATCACAAAAATTAAATAGCTTATGGGGTCCCTTAAACTGTTCATTTTGATGAATTTAGATCAAGCTTGTGCAGATCATGTTTCCAGTAATGGCATCTGCATGCTAGGTTTGCGGTCTGCTTGTGAGCTGTGGGATATACCTGCGGGCAAGCATGTTACCTGATGCCAGAGAGAATGCCTTCGGCTCGTAGCCCTGGCTGCACACCAGAACTGCGTCTGTGGTGACGGAGGACTCACCAGAAACGCAGCGGAGGTCAATGATAACACTTCGGACGGCCTTTTAATCTTTTTCAGAGGTCTCATCCCAGCTGTAAATACGCTAAGGCTGTTATTCACTTGGAGGTGGCATTCTTGGAAGACTGGCTGAAAAACGATTTATTGAGATTTCATCGTTCATTGTTAGGTGAGCAAAAGAGGCACCTGCCAGTAACAACCAGCTCCATCAGCAACACGTCATGGCCAAACCCCAATTTTCCTGTGCATTACAGTTGCATTGCAGCAATGTTGACGTACACACCATTCGGGCCACACAATGCTGTTAACTTTGGCCTGTGAAAACGTACCTTTTTAGTAGACGTAATGTAACCTGTTAACGCAGATGAAAATATCTGGTATTGCTCAACTGTGTGATCGTTAATCGGTCAGTGAAATCAGCTTACGATCTGAATCTTAGTGTACATGATAACAAATAATTAAACCCTAACAATTGTGGGCGAAATTACGTAGTGGCCCCATCTTAACTTTGGCAGCTGGCAGAACTGCATCAAGAGACGAGCTGCCACAGCAGTACTTGCTGTGGAGTTGAGTGTATTACGTGAGGTAAAGCAAAGTTCTTGGCGGTGCAATGAGTGTGCATCACTTGGGGCCAAAGCACCGTTAAATGGGACAAAGAGTCATTAGGAAGCCAGAACTGGTCACGATTAAGCAAAGCCACGTGGTTTCATGATCACAGGTAGGGGTATTTCTAACATCGTGAAAAGACGAATGTCCTTCCTTCCGTAAAGGCGATCTAACATTCAAATACTTTGATTACATTTTAAGCAGCCGTAAACGAACGATTGCAAAAGCTCTCAAATGTTACAGAAACTGTACCAAAGTTTTGATTTTAGGAAGAAAGCGAAGCACTAACTCAACCAACTTAATCCGCTTACAAATAGTTGAGAGAAAAAGAGATGGCTCTGAGCACTATGGGACTTAACATCTGTGGTCATCAGTCCCCTATAACTTAGAACTACTTAAACCTAGCTAACCTAAAGACATCACACACATCCATGCTCGAGGCAGGATTCGAAGCTGCGACCGTAGCGGTCACGCGGTTCCAAACTGAAACGCTTAGAACCGCACGAGAGAAAAAGAGAGAGGGAGTGATTTACACCTGGGCTCACGAAAATGATAACCAAAATTGGATGTCTTTTTCAAAAGTGTAAAAATTCTTCTTTCAGCCTGCCTGCCCTATCTCCGCCGCAACCATTAATATAGCTCAACCTGCCGCAGCGGAGACACAGGAGTACGTGTGTACCCAAGCACAGTGCCTAAAGCAGGCAAGATAGGGTTTCCGCCAGCCTGGCGAGCCTCAAGGGACCCGTTCAGCCTGTTGTACCTGAGAACAGGTTGCGCTATCAATCCAACGTTACCAACCAGGTATTGGTTTCCGTAAGTAGTTTCATTGCAGCTCAGCTTTCTTAACAGTGGGAGCAGCGAAGTGAACAAACCAAACTTAAAGGGACTTCAGGAGATATTAAGAATTTTGGAATACCTACAAGTCACGAGACAGAGCCCGGTCCAGCAAGGCAAAAGTTGCGGTGCGTTTATGAGGCAGTTTCAAATAAATCGATAGGTCTCTCGCAAAAGCAGATCGTGTGAAAAGTTACTATAACCTCATTTGGTAACCTCGAGTGTGTTAAAAACTGACTCCATAAATATTTTGAAAGTGGCTGAGAAGTGTGTGGAAATACGTGCTATGGACCTGAAGTCATTTAGCAGTACATAGACTTCTTACATTTAGAGCAAACATTGACTGAAGTAGGAAAAAGTATGGCTCAGAAGATATTAAAAACCATATTCTAGTGGTATCCAAAGTACTGCGAAGAAGGCTTAGTATGAAAGAAAAGCTCTTCTTTTTATTTTACACAAATCAACAAAAGTTTTGCATCACCCCTGTTCCCAGAACTCCTGAAGGCAGGCGTTGACAGTGGATACTGTATCATAGACACAGTCCCTTTGCCTGTTCATAATGTCACTAAACCCGCCCAAAGACGTAAACAACCATGCATGAGTAGCGCCTATATTAGACGGAGGGGGTCCGAAACCGATCAGTTCCAGTCATTCCACCAGGAAGGAGGTACACGGCTCGTGTTGTCTGTAGTTCAACCGTGCCTACACTGTCAATACCACGCTTCGATCGCGTTCACGTTGTTACTTTGCGCCAGGAAGAGCTCTTTGTGGTGTCACCGGCAGACACCACACTTGCTAGGTGGTAGCCTTTAAACCGGCCGCGGTCCGGTAGTATACGTCGGACCCGCGTGTCGCCACTATCAGTGATTGCAGACCGAGCGCCGCCACACGGCAGGTCTAGAGAGACTTCCCAGCACTCGCCCCAGTTGTACAGCCGACTTTGCTAGCGATGGTTCACTGACTAAACACGCTCTCATTTGCCGAGGCGATAGTTAGCATAGCCTTCAGCTACGCTATTTGCTACGACCTAGCAAGACGCCATTATCAGTTACTATTGATATTGTGAATCGTGTACCGTCAAGAGCGACGTTCATCATTAATGGATTAAAGTTACGTATTCACCAGCTACGTCCGTTGTTTCTAAATTCTAATTTCCTTGTCCTGTTCTAGACCTCACGCCAGCCTGCGTGAGCAAAATCGCGTGCCTTTCGGCCTCCTCTAGTAACACGGTCCTGCCAACCACAACACTCTCAACAACGGGAGTGTCCAGGTGTCTCGGAGTGAACCAAAGAGACGTTTTCCGGACTTGGTGCAGACACAGAGAGACAGGAACTGCCAATGACATGCCTCACTCAGGCCGCCCAAGAGCTACTACTGCAGTGGATAACCTCTACCTACGGATTATGGCCCGTCGGAACCCTGACAGCAACTGCACCATGTTGAATAATGCTTTTCGTGCAGCCACAGGACGTCGTGTTATGACTCAAACTGTGCGGAATAGGCTGCATGATGTGCAACGTCACTCCCGACGTTCTTGGAGAGGTCCATCTTTGTAACCACGACAGCATGCAGCGCGGTACAGATGGGCCCAACAACATGCCGAATGAATCGCTCAAGATTGGCATCATGTTCTCTTCACCGGCGAATGTCACATATGCCTTCAGTCAGACGATCGTCGGAGACGTGTTAGGAGGCAATCCGGCAGGTTGAACGGCTTTGACACATGTCCAGCGAGTGCAGCAAGGTGGAGGTTACCTTTTTTTGGGGGGGGGGGGGGTGGCATTATGTGGGGCCGATGTACGCCTCCAGTGGTCATGGAAGGCGCCGCATCGGTTGTACGAATCGTGAATGCCATCGTCTGACCGACAGTGCAACCATATGGGCGAGGCATTCGTTTTCATGGACGACAATTCGCTCCCCCATTGTGCACATGTTGTGAATGACTTCCTTCAGGATAACGACATCACTCCACTGGAGTGGCCAGCACGTTCCCGAAACACGAACACTATCGAACATGCCTGGGATAGATTGAAAAGGGAAGGTTATTTACAATCAACTATTCAAAATGACATTCACAGTCGCATTATTTATTTTGCCGCTAAACAGTTTCAACCCACGATGGGGTCATCTTCAGGGCAATTTACACCTTTGGTCGCTCGCTGGAGTCGTCACCCTGCCAGTGCAAGGTCGGTAACTGTTTACCAACCGTACACAGGCAGGGTGACGACTCGGAAGATTGCCGGTTTATGTGGAGCCAGAATAGTGGCAAGATTCATCTTTGCGATGCGGTAGTGTTGTGGGCGTGCTCCCACTATTGGCAGAGATAGTCAGACAGAGATGTCCAGTTGGTCTGTAACGTTCGGCTCAGCGATTGTGGCTGCAATCACTGGATGCAAGGTGGACCAGTCACCACTGTGGGGCACTGCTTGCCTGCTGCGTTGTCGACAGCGTCAGCCCAGGAGATTGGAACAGGTAGTAGGCAACTGTCGCATTCAGCGAGGGCGAAGTGTGGTGACGCTGCTGTAACTGGATCTAGGGAACCTCCCTGCATGGGATCCATCGTTTTCAGGTGGTTTCACAGGCAGCGGAAAGGATCCTCCTCAGATGGGACATCAGGAGCGACGAGTCCTATTGCCAGGACGCTCGAAGGGTGATTACTGTCAGGAATCCTATCCACTGCCTGTGTTGTCACATGAAGAAGTGTGTCGTCGGAGTGCGTTCGATTTCTTTTCTTCCGTTTTCGGGACGACCTCTGCTTTCAGATGTGCTGTTCTTTATGAGAATGCAGGCGACCGGAGCCGGTCAGAACGTGACCACGGCCGAAAGCCGACTGACCACTTGACCAGGTGACGGCTGTCTGAAAAAAAGCAGTGACAGGCATCGCGCTCGCATCGACGTCCGTCTCAGTGGGCGGGTTGGTCACGGACTTCTTGAGAGTTGATGATCTCGTAATCGTCTGGGGAGATACTAACGATGAGACCGCGGTCAGGCGCTTCCTGAAGGGAAGCATGAGGTCTGCGCACAGCTTGAGCGTAGCTGTCTGCGGGATCTGTAGCAAACAGCGACGGAGACAGACTGACCGAACGTGGCCCTCTTGTCCACATCTGGCACACGTCCGCGGCTGGCCATTATACATAACTATGGCTCGCGCGCCACCTATCAGCAGATAGGACGGTACGTGTTTGGACAGTTCGGTCTTAATTTGGTGGACACCATTCAACACGTGGTATTTTGTGAACGTCTGCCATTTTTGTATGATGTGGCCCACAACACTGCCGTAGGGTCGGAGAGCTTAGACGACCACGTCTTGATGTACATCGAAAGGCAGCTCAAAGACCCGAATTACTCGAAGATCAAAACTAGCGTGGTCCAGCAGCACCTCCCCAATATGCTTGTCATAATGCTTGCGCTTGAGTCGTCCGTCGTCATTTTAGTATGAAAGAAACTGCCAATGATACCTGTGGGTCCAGCCGTAGCTCTTCGCGAATGAATTGTTCTATTTCATAAACACGTGGCCGTGCATGTTGGGCTTGAAATTGTGTCGTTCATCGTCAACAGTGCGCCATGAGGTACATAACACGAAATTTCGTGACGCTGAAGCAACTCCGGTGCGCTGTCTGGCATGCGGAGCCGGTCCGAGCGTGACCACGGCCGAAAGCCGACTGACCACTTGACCATCCTGAACTCACAGAAACACCAGATACTTAATAGCAGCGTAAAATTTCTCTTGTGATTTTCTCGGGACTGCCAGAGTAGTGCATCTTACTACTTGTACATTATGTTGTTTTAATGATCTGCTAAAGGTATATACAGGGTGTTTCAAAAATGACCGGTATATTTGAAACCGCAATAAAAACTAAACGAGTAGCGATAGAAATATACCGTTTGTTGCAATATGCTTGGGACAACAGCACATTTTCATGCGGACAAACTTTCGAAATTACAGTAGTTACAATTTTCAACAAGAGATGGCGCTGCAAGTGATGTGAAAGATATAGAAGACAACGCAGTCTGTGGGTGCGCCATTCTGTACGTCGTCTTTCTGCTGTAAGCGTGTGCTGTTCACAACGTGCAAGTGTGCTGTGGACAACATGGTTTATTCCTTAGAACAGAGGATTTTTGTGGTGTTGGAATTCCACCGCCTAGAACACAGTGTTGTTGCAACAAGACGAAGTTTTCAACGGAGGTTTAATGTAACCAAAGGACCGAGAAGCGATACAATAAAGGATCTGTTTGAAAAATTTCAACGGACTGGGAACGTGACGGATGAACGTGCTGGAACGTACGGTAACCACAGAGGGCAACGCGCAGCTAGTGCAGCAGGTGATCCAACAGCGGCCTCGGGTTTCCGTTCGCCGTGCTGCAGCTGCGGTCCAAATGACGCCAACGTCCACGTATCGTCTCATGCTCCAGAGTTTACACCTCTATCCATACAAAATTCAAACGCGGAAACCCCTCAGCGCAGCTACCATTGCTGCACGAGATACATTCGCTAACGATATAGTCCACAGGATTGATGACGGCGATATGCATGTGGGCAGCATTTGGTTTACTGACGAAGCTTATTTTTACCTGGACGGCTTCGTCAATAAACAGAACTGGCGCATATGGGGAACCGAAAAGCCCCATGTTGCAGTCCCATCGTTCCTGCACCCTCAAAAAGTACTGGTCTGGGCCGCCATTTGTTCCAAAGGAATCATTGGTCAATTTTTCAGATCCGAAACGATTACTGCATCACGCTATCTGGACATTCTTCGTGAATTTTTGGCGGTACAAACTGCCTTAGACGACACTGCGAACACCTCGTGGTTTATGCAAGATGGTGCCCGGCCACATCGCACGGCCGACGTCTTTAATTTCCTGAATGAATATTTCGATCATCGTGTGATTGCTTTGGGCTATCCGAAACATACAGGAGGCGGCGTGGATTGGCCTCCCTATTCGCCAGACATGAACCCCTGTGATTTCTTTCTGTGGGGACACTTGAAAGACCAGGTGTACCGCCAGAATCCAGAAACAATTGAACAGCAGAAGCAGTACATCTCATCTGCATGTGAAGCCATTCCGCCAGACACGTCGTCAAAGGTTTCGGGTAATTTCATTCAGAGACTACGACATATTATTGCTACGCATGGTGGATATGTGGAAAATATCGTACTATAGAGTTTCCCAGACCGCAGCGCCATCTGTTGTTGACAATTGTAACTACTGTAATTTCGAAAGTTTGTCTGCCTGAAAATGTACTGTCGTCCCAAGCATACTGCAACAAACGGTGTATTTCTATCGCGGTTCGTTTAGTTTATATTGCCGTTTCAAATATACCAGTCATTTTTGAAACACCCTGTAAGTTTGAAGTAATTCCGTGAACGTCGTGGCCTACTGTTGTCAGTTATGTCAACGTTGCTACAGCACCAACTCCTGCGATGATCATTGTTTTATGCCACAGATGAAGTCCATGGATATGAAGATCTAAGTTGCTCTCTCTTTACCAATCTATGTCTACTAGATATACACTCGTAAAGTCTAACTACCTTGTTTAGGAGAGGGTAATTTCTGAGTCGTTGTCGCTACCCCCATTCCTGTCCCAGTTCGGAACGGAGTGCGGGAAGAGCGAGTGCTGCTAAGCCTCCGTATCTCTAACTTTACGTTCATTGTGCACTAGAGAGATTTTTTTTTTTCGTGTTAAGTTCTATGGAACCAAACTACCGAGGTCATCAGTCCCTAAGCTTACACACTCCATAATATAACTTAAACTAACTTAAGCTAAGGAGAACACACACACACACACACACACACACACACACACACACACACACACACACATGTCTGAGGGAGGACTCGAACCTCCGACGAACCTAGACCAAGCGGCTTCACCGCGCGGCTATTCGCGAGATATACTTAGCAAGAAGCAAGATGTTGGTTTACTCTTCCAGGAACGCATGCGTTCGAAATTTTCAGAGTAAGCTTGATGCAAGACGCCTCTTTTTTAACTTCTCTCAGTGGAGATGGTTCGGCTCGTTCGTCACGCTTTTGCATTTCTTAATCGAACTACAGACGATTAAACACAGTCCTCTTCTACATTGTCACCTACACATATCAAAAAGAGTTTTCCATTATCCCGGTTCCCAGAACTCCTGAAGATTGGCGTTGCATCACTAACACAGCCCCTTTCACTGTTCAGAGATGTCCCTAAACCCACCCAAAAATGTAAACAACCATGAATGAGCAGCGCCTATTAGACGGAGGCGGTCTGACAGCCGATCAGCTCCAGTCATTCCACCAGGAATGACGTACGCGGCTCGTGTTGTCTGTACTTCAACCATGCCTAGACGCACAGTACCGCGGTTCGATCGCGTCCACACTGCTACTTTGTGCCAGGAAGGCCTCTCAAAAAGGGAAGTGAAGCGATGTTGTTCGGACATGGAGGAGATACAGGGAGACAGGAACTGTCTATGGCATGCCTCGCTCATTCCGTCACGGACTTCTAATGCAGTGGTTGAACGTTTCCTACAGATTATGTCTCGGAGGAAAACCTAACAGCAACTCCACCATGATGCATAATGCATTTCGTGCAGCCGCAGGACGTCTTGTTACGACTCAAACAGTGTGCAATAGGCTGCATGATGCGCAACATCACTCCCGTCGTCTATGGCGAGATCCATCTTTGCAACCACGACACCATGAACCCCTCTACGGATGGGTGCAACAACATACCGAATGGACCGGTTGCGATTGGCATCACGTTCTCTTCTCCGATGAGTGTCGCATATGCCTTTAACCAGACAATCGTTGGAGACGTATTTGGAGGCGAACTTGTCGGGCTGAAAACCTTAGATGCAATGTCTAGGGATCTACTCCGAATCGCCTTTGAGGAGTGGGACAATCTGGATCAACAGTGCCTTGGTGAACTTGTGGATAGTATGCCACGGTGAATACAGGTATGCATCAATGCAAGAGGACGTGCTACTGGGTATTAGAGGCACCGGTGTGTGCAGCAATCTGGACACCAACTCTGAAGTTTTCTCTGTATGGTAGCATAGAAACGCGTTTGTTTCAATGATGTCCATATGCTCCATCACGTCCGCGACACTCGCTCAACTATTTCTCGATAATACAAAATATGCTGCTCATCTCTGAACCTTCTCGATGAACTCTGTTACTCCTGTCTGGTCAGGACCCTGCAACGCGCAGCTGAATTCCAAAAGAAAACAGGGAAGTGTAGTCTGATAGTGTCTCGTAGATCTGTAGCATCTTCCATGTGTTCTGCCAATGAATCACAGTCTTTGGTTCCCCTTCTTCACAACATCTTATGTGTGTTCTTTCCAATTTAAGATGTTCGTTATTGTGATTACTCCGGATATAGATTTGGGGTCTTTAGATTAGAATGATTTATCGTGTAACCGAAGTGTAACAGATTCCTTTTACCATTCATGTGCATGGCCTTACACTTTTCATTATTTAGGATCAACTCCAAATTTTTCCACAATTAATATATCTTTTATAAATCATTTTGCAATATTTTATGATCTTCTGATGACTTTACTGGACGGTAAATGGCAGTACCATCTGCAAATAAACTAAAAAGGCTGCTCACATTGTCTCCTAAATTCTTTATGTAGGTAAGGAACAGCAGGTTGCCTATAACACCATCTGGGGAATGCTAAACATCACTTCTATTGTACTCGATGATTTTTGCTAAATTACTACGAAATGTGACCTCTCTGACTGGAAATCACGAACTGGGACTATATCCTATAAACTCGCAGTTTGATTACAAGCCATCTGTAAGGTACAATGTCAAAATCCTTTCGGAAATCTAGAAATACGGAATAAATTTGAAATCCCTTGTGAATACTAATCAACACTTCGTGTGAGTAAAGAATTAGTTGTCCAGAATGAGATTTTCTCTCTGCAACGGAGTGTGCGCTGATATTAAACTTTCTGGCAGATTAAAACTGTGTGCCGGACTGAGACTCGAACTCGCTATCTAACTATCTATTGACACAGAGCAAACACGGATATAGAAAATATCGCTCTTCTCAAACACAACTAATTCTTGAAACTTCTTGGCAGATTAAAACTGTGTGCCGGACCGAGACTCGGTTGCCATTCATAGAAACCGTCTGAAATCTGCCTTTCCTATGATTGGTTTCATGTTGTCCCTCCACTTTATACAGGTCTGTCTTCCGGTTTGGAGCTCTCTCTAAATGCTCATGACGTACCTTCTCCGTATAACCATTAGATTCACGTAGATGTGTCACCGCTCCAGACACTTTGGAAGATGACGTGCCGCAGTTTATACATTGATAACAGCAGCCACAGCAAATCATATATCTCAGCAAATGAGTTTCATGATATCCCAAGAGCTCCGAGTGGAGAAACGGTTGTGCGCTCGAAAACGAGAACCATCATATTGAATTCAATACCTCAAGCGCGAAGAGAACCAAAAAATAGAAAACCAAGCGGGATTAAATTAAAGGAACTCAAGCGAAACTGACGAACAAAGCAAAATCCTAGATTCAGTAAAGAAAGGTTGAACTGAGACGACATACTCATGAAGTCTACAAACATGTAGGAAAAGTAAAAGGCACAATTTGCAGTAAGAGATTTGTTTTTAATGCCAATTTACTCGCATCAGTCCTACAGTGTTGAGTAATTCTTAACTAGATAACCGTGTAGGCATGATTCACCGAACTAGAGAAAGATCTGCAAGCAGTAAGTACAACACAAGAGGATTTCCAGAAGTGCATCCACTCAAGAAGAAAGACCTGGAGCACCTTGGTTCCCAGAAGCAGCCAAAGCGGAAAACTGATTAAAGTTGAACTGAAACGAGGAAGAAAAACGTGTAGGAAACGAATTACGGATAATGAGCTAAAGCTAAAGTCCAAGCGCAAGGAAATGAGGAAGACACGGATGAAAAATTGAAGTCAGTAGACGACCGAAACAACTATCAGAAAAATAAGAATTTGGCATTTTCTAAACTGCATTATATCTGCCACACTCGCAAATAAAGAAAGTCTGCAAGAAGTAAACCTTTCGTCGGTTCTGGGTTAGCAAATACCGCTATTCTTAGAAATCCAAGAGCTTCCTCCTGCAGAGCTCTGCTCTCTACTTCCGGAAGGCTAATTAGTTTTCAAGTTCATACATAGTTATCTTCCCTCAGTGCACACATTCAACTGCCTTTGGAATATAGCTAAAAGAGCAGAATTTCGGTTAGTTCAGTACTTCCATAATCTTATATTACAGTTAGCAGCACACCCAGATGGATTTTAATGAAACTTACACCAGCTGCAGAAGCTTATCCACATAGGTTATAAGGGATTATAATATTACAAAAGGAAGTAGTTAATCAGTAATTGAGAGTTAATGAACTAAATAAACTATTTTGTTCCTTGAGAGAACCAGTCACATCGTCAGCTAAAAGCATGTAATTACAAGAAACTTATGAGTTAATCATACGGTCAAAAATATGTAAAAGAAGAAAGAGGACACAGTTGACGACAGGAGTTGCAGAAGAATGCAAAACGATACGTGTTCATTTACAATCAAACTAAAATATATTTGTATAAATGCAGAAAGAATAGTGTCAGGCCTCTTATCACAGAAGGGGCAGTTTTGATCGAAATATTTATTGACACTCAGTATCAGTTGTTCGGTTATGACTAAAGCGAATGGGGAAAGTTGAAAGGCATGCGTGTGGCATACACGAATAGTTAGGTGACACTAAGAAAGTAGAAGACATGGCGGAGGAAGGAATTGAAAGACAGGATGACACTGTTCATTGCTATACAGAAAGAAAAATTTTAATTGATAACATCCAGTGGCATCCACATCAGGCGGAATGGTCGTGATGTTTACAGTTCAGAAATGCAAACAGCCGCTCTGAACGCCAGAGGCTGCTAACAAAATGAGTAATAATTACAAATTCCCAAGCCGATGGTGTTCAGTTGGGCTACAGAGCGATGGCAGCAGGGCCGAACACCGGCGCATTAATTATTGAACAGGTCAAACGCTCCCACTGTTTTCAGTGAATTTTCCAATTTGACAGTTTCACACAGCTCTGGGACGTGTGATTAAAGCAGCAAAATTTTGTTGTTCAACCGGCAGTTGCTTCACTACGTAAATCCTGTCAGCTCTCTTCTTAAGTCGATACCGCTAATCCACGCAGAAGTGGCACTTTCAAACTTATTTGTGGAAGAAGTTTTCATCACTATCATTTGGATGGCAAATGGAGAAAAGACGGTGAGGACCTATTACTCTTAATCAAAACACAGTTTGCAAGTGTTCCATGTTCAGTCGTAAATCTGTCGGTTGGGTCTAATGGAATAAGGACATGTGGAACAGTTGATGTTGATTTGTGTGACAGATGGAGGTGTGACGCTCGGGTACCGTCTGATAACAGTGAGATGTGTGAGCTCTGTATCACCATAGGTCACCTTCCGTCCTTTTCATTCAAAACGTATCCACAACCACACAGGTTTCCACACTGCCCAAGAAACAATCGCAACAACTATTCGATATACATGCTTCATCTGTTCCTGATGACCTCGTCATCGACTGGATTGTTAAACCCCCATCTATGTCTAGATGTAGCCAATACTTCAGCGTCCCGCATTCAGTGTAGTGATCACGTCTGCCCTCTTGTACCATGGCATACTAGACATAAGTGACGTAAGGGTTCCAACGGTATGGCCCTCTATTCTGTATCCACTTGAAATCTTCCAGGTTTTTCTGACTTACGACTGTACATGTATTACGAGGTGTATGACACAACGTATGAAACTGCTTGAGCATAGGACAAATGCATGTCTTGATAGTAAAAGCTACATTGGCTATAATACACTCCTGGAAATTGATATAAGAACACCGTGAGTTCATTGTCCCAGGAAGGGGAAACTTTATTGACACATTCCTGGGGTCAGAGACATCACATGATCACACTGACAGAACCACAGGCACATAGACACAGGCAACAGAGCATGCACAATGTCGGCACTAGTACAGTGTATATCCACCTTTCGCAGCAATGCAGGCTGCTATTCTCCCATGGAGACGATCGTAGAGATGCTGGATGTAGTCCTGTGGAACGGCTTGCCATGCCATTTCCACCTGGCGCCTCAGTTGGACCAGCGTTCGTGCTGGACATGCAGACCGCGTGAGACGACGCTTCATCCAGTCCCAAACATGCTCAATGGGGGACAGATCCGGAGATCTTGCTGGCCAGGGTAGTTGACTTACACCTTCTAGAGCACGTTGGGTGGCACGGGATACATGCGGACGTGCATTGTCCTGTTGGAACAGCAAGTTCCCTTGCCGGTCTAGGAATGCTCTAGAACGATGGGTTCGATGACGGTTTGGATGTACCGTGCACTATTCAGTGTCCCCTCGACGATCACCAGAGGTGTACGGCCAGTGTAGGAGATCGCTCCCCACACCATGATGCCGAGTGTTGGCCCTGTGTGCCTCGGTCGTATGCAGTCCTGATTGTGGCGCTCACCTGCACGGCGCCAAACACGTATACGACCATCATTGGCACCAAGGCAGAAGCGACTCTCATCGCTAAAGACGACACGTCTCCATTCGTCCCTCCATTCACGCCTGTCGCGACACCACTGGAGGCGGGCTGCACGATGTTGGGGCGTGAGCGGAAGACGGCCTTACGGTGTGCGGGACCGTAGCCCAGCTTCATGGAGACGGTTGCGAATGGTCCTCGCCGATACCCCAGGAGCAACAGTGTCCCTAATTTGCTGGGAAGTGGCGGTGCGGTCCCCTACGGCACTGCGTAGGATCCTACGGTCTTGGCGTGCATCCGTGCGTTGCTGCGGTCCGGTCCCAGGTCGACGGGCACGTGCACCTTCCGCCGACCACTGGCGACAACATCGATGTACTGTGGAGACCTCACGCCCCACGTATTGAGCAATTCGGCGGTACGTCCACCCGGCCTCCCGCATGCCCACTATACGCCCTCGCTCAAAGTCCGTCAACTGCACATACGGTTCACGTCCACGCTGTCGCGGCATGCTACCAGTGTTAAAGACTGCGATGGAGCTCCGTATGCCACGGCAAACTGGCTGACACTGACGGCGGCGGTGCACAAATGCTGCGCAGCTAGCGCCATTCGACGGCCAACACCGCGGTTCCTGGTGTGTCCGCTGTGCCGTGCGTGTGATCATTGCTTGTACAGCCCTCTCGCAGTGTCCAGAGCAAGTATGGTGGATCTGACACACCGGTGTCAATGTGTTCTTTTTTTTCCATTTCCAGGAGTGTATGATAACTAGTACCTACTACCATATATATGATTCATAATTTATTCAGTTTGTAAATAATTTACGACT